>NW_006921589.1:20192857-20239024 GCF_000298275.1 Orycteropus afer afer
CTGGTAGCATAGTGGCTAAGGCACTTGACTGCTAACCAGAAGTCTGGCGGTTCAAACCCACCAGCCACTCCTCGGAAGGAAGGTTGGGCAATCCTACTTGCATAGTGATACTGCCTCGGAAACGCAAGGAGGGGTCGCTATGAGTCAGGGCTGACTCAATGGCACATAACAACAATAACAACATCAATATTTAGTTGAATTATTAAAGACCATGTTGTTGTTGTTGTTGTTATGGGCTGTCAAGTTGGACCTAACTCATAGCAACCCCTCCTTGGGTTTCTGAGGCAGTATCACTATGGAACTAGATTGTCCAACCTTCCTTCCAAGGAGTGGCTGGGTGGTTTGAACCGCCAGCTTTCTGGTTAGCAGTCAAGTGCCTTAGGCACTATGCTTCCAGAGCTCCTATTAAAGACCATATGAGGCAATAAATAAAAGAATGTATGTAGTATTTTTTCCACTTAAGAATGGCTATTGGAATTGTGAAAAATAAAGTATATTTAGATATTATAATTAAAAATATAATACCAGAGACACAAATAATTACATTTTTGCTTAAGCAGAAACATTTCTTCATCTTTAAATCAGGCATAATTATGTGTGCATTAATTCTGACTGTCTGGGGGTAAAGTTGTTTCATGGGAGAGTGTCAATTAAAAGGAGAAGTTGCAAAGAAAAATAAACCCCAAAATTCCTATATCCAATGAAATATGGTGGTGTTGGTGTGATTAAATAAGGCAAGTCAACAGAAAATAGAAATTTATTTTGGATAACTCGGCACTTCCAATACCTAATACATTCTGAGTACCCACTGTATTCCTGAGACTTAATTAGACAGTAAAAACTGCTTTTTGGAATAATTAAGGAATCCAAACAAAACCCAAATCCACAGCAATTGAGTAGATTCTGACTTATAGCCACCCTACAGGACAGAGTAGAACTGCTCGATAGGGTTTCCAAGGCCATAAGTCTTTAAGGAAAAAGACTGCCTCATCTTTCTTCTGCGGAGCAGCTAATGGGTTCAAACCACCAAACTTTAGGTTAGCAGATGAATGCCTTAACCATTGTACCACCAAAGCCACCAGAGCTCCTAGATAATTAAGAAGTAGTTCTTCCTAAATCTTAATTTTGAGACAAGATCCTTTCACACAGCTTTCAATACTATAGCATGAGTCTAGACCACATCCTTTCAGGTAGCTAAGGAGTGAACAATTGTATCGACCTGTAAGATGGTTACTTATACTTCTATTGCAGCCTTTCAAGACTGAAGCATCAATATAGAAACAAAACAAAACTCATTGCTGTCAAGTAGATTCCAAGTCATGGTGATTATATGTTACGAAGAGGAGCTGCTATATAGAGTTTTCTTAGCTGTAATCTTTGCATAAGCAGATCTCACCAGGCTTTTCTTTCATGGTGCCACTGGATGGATTTGAATAGCCAACCTCTAGGTTAGTAGCTGAATGCAAACCATTTGTGGCACCCAGTGACCTGGCTTGACCTAGAACGATGCTGTCCAGTAGATGTATAGACAAGTTGCTGTACAACAGGGATCATCTCATGATGGTCCCATGGGTGTCAGAGCAGAACTAGGCTCCATAGGGTTTCCAAAAGCTTACTTCTTAAAAGTAGATCTGCACGTCTTTCTTCTGAGGTGCTGCTGGACAGATCAAACCTCCACCCTTTCAATTAGAAACCTAGTGCCTTAACCATTTGCATACGCAGCAATTCCAATAGGTTTATAATGTGAGTCAAATGAATAATTTTAAATTTTCTAGTAGCTGTATTAAAAAAAAATAAAAAGAATCAAATAAAATTAATTTTGTTTATAAGTTTTATATAACTCAGTATATTGACATTTTATTTTAAATATTAAGTCTTAGATATCTGATATGCTTTCTACAGTTAAAGCCAATCTCAGTTAATACTAGCCACATTTCAAATGCTTAATAACCACAGGTTATGCACTATTGGAAATCACAGGTCTGGAACATGTTGTTTCAGTAGCCAAAACAAATGAACAATTGTATTGCCCTGAAAAGTTTGCAAGAGGTTACATTTGCTTTGATCTTTTTCCTTAAACTAAATTAATAGAACTTAGCTTGTGTGGTAAGATTTTATATATACCCCTGCCAAATCTTTTTCTACTCTGACCACTCATTCCTTGGCTAGTCATAGTTTTTTGTTTTTTTCTTTTCCTAGGACCTTGACCAAAATCTCATGACCGCCATTGAGAAATAGCTTTGGATTCTGCATCAATATAATAGTCCTTGTTTCCATTCCCCTTTTCATCCCTCACTAGTGCCCAGCCACCGTTCATTGTTTTCTGGTCTTACCTTCTGGAAAAGGTCTACACCTGCTATTTCCCCTTTATCATCTCAAATTATTTTTCTCTCTGTCTTGTGACCCTAAAACTTGTCAAAAAATTTTTCATACCCCAACACTTTTTCAGTGACACTGAAACTGGTCTTCTAAATGCCAATTCCAATTGTTTCTCTTCAGTCTTCTTCTTTTGTTGACATTCTGAATTTCCACTCTGTTGCTCTTCGCTGAACCTTCTCTCACCCTCTAATTTTATCTTCTTAGCTTCCTTCCACGTTTCCTCTTTTGTTTATCATTTACTTGTATATTTCATCACTTGATCTCTGTGGAGGGACCTCATCCATATCCACAACATAAGCTATCCCAAATAAAGTGATGACTTTCTTATTCATTCTTTACTCATTCTATAAAAATTGATATCCCACCTATTGTGTACAAAGTGCTGCTCTAGAAGTTAGAGAGTACAAATATGAGTACTAGTGACAAACATCTTGTCTCACATGTTTTCATTATAGTCAATGAAACAAGAAGCCCATTAAAAACATCAAACCCATTGGTAAAAACACAATATACTTATATATTTTTAGGGAGCCGTCAGTGCTATGATGAAAAATAAAACAGGGTGTTTAGAGACTTACAGAGGGAAGGATGACATTTGAAATGGTTGGAGAAGGCTTCTCTGAGGAGATGATATTTAAGCAAAAAGATAAATAATGTAAAAGCTAGTCCTACATTTATCATTGTCCAATCAGTAGCAGGAATCAAAAATTTGAAGTTATCTTTGACACAGCTTTTCTCTCATGCTCCTATTTAAGTTAACATCAAGTCGTGTTGGCTTTAGCTCTCAAATATCTTTCAAATCAATCTATATTGGTTGATCTACATCTTCACCAGTACCTGCCACCAATCAAGCCCAGGCAGCCATCATCTTTCACTTGAGCTATAAGATAGTTTCCTTGCTCTGCTTTATACATTCATTTTCTCTCTCGAATCAATCTTGAACACTGTAGACAATATGGTTTTCTCAAAATATATTCCACTCATGTTACTTTTCTGGATTCATGGTTAAAACACCACAATACCTTTCACTGTCCTTTCAATAAAGGCTAGATCCCTGAGCATGATCTTCAAGGCCCTGTATGATTGCCCCTTGTTGTATAAGTAAGTCAAATAAGCTCTCTGTGTATTGACTCTAATTACTTACTTCATAGCATGCTGAGGCTGTTAGCCAAAAAAATCCCACTGGTGCCAAACTCAAATTTGTTCATGTCCAATTATTTTAAAATAGCATAAATAAATAGATTTTTAGACACTTAGAGCCTACCTACTTTACATACCCTACAAAACTGTACCTGACATCTGGTAACCACAGATAATCTGAAATCCTACAGTTATAAACACCCTAAAATGCTGCTGCCTTTGGAGTTCTCTGACTCCAAGACTTCCCAGCTTACTGCATGAGGACATTGCATAAGATGTACAAAAGCACCCCCTCCCCCTCCCTTCTTTTATTCCTTGGGACTTTTCATGCCTCCTTCCTGTCTGATGGCTCCCTGGAGACCTGCCTGGGAGATTGTCCCTTGCATATGACTTCAGTGTATGGGCCCTGATAAGTAGCTTGTGGTGCAGTGCTAGCTCTATCTCACGGTATATCTTTTACTTTGAGCAGCCCCAAATTCCCTTTAAATCACGGCACTACTCTCACCACATCTCTCACAGATCTCCATCTGGTTATTGCTGGTCCACCTCATTGGCTTTCTTGCAGGCCCACCAGACCATGATCCTTCACACTCAAGAGTTTTACCTTTGCTGTTTCCTAGACCTGAAGCCGATTGCCTTCATTCATATTCCAACTCTGTTGCTTGTTGTGTATTTTTGAGAAAACTCACTTCACCTCTTGGTGCCTGAATTTCATTATCTACAAAATGAGGATAATTAGTGCATACTTCATGGAGTTGTTATATAAAGTACTCACAACATTGTTTATCTCTTAACAAGTGATATGTGAATGTTTGCTAATATATAAATATTTACTGTTGTATCATGGTAAATGATAGTAAACGTAGAATGTTCTATACTCTCAATAAACACTTGATGAATGGATGAAATAAATTTCCTAGTTAGTCTCTAGAGGCTTTGTCTTACCTTCTCTACACACTATATTCAAGCCTCTAGCTTCCATGGAAATAAAGCTACCCTTCCTTAGACAACATCTGTATGTACGGGCAACATCTGGCCACATACATGTCTGTGGTCTCATAAAATGTTTTATCTTTGTTTGTTGAGTTTTTGTTTTTAAAGGAAGAACACCTCTCCTTTTGTTTGTTATTTCCTCTTAATAGCCACATCTCTGTGCCCCTCACCCATCCACTGTGTGCCAGTTGAGTCTATACCTGGCCCATCAACACACCTGGCAAGGCTGGCCTCCTGTATCCAGTGGTAGAACTCTTGGGCTATGTCTTGTTAACTCCCATAAGATTTTAATATAATAGACTTTACAGGGATTTAACTACTGATTGTATGGGAACCGCCTGTATATAGTAATATGGTGTGCATACAACATCTAAATCACATAATATCCTATTTCAAACACCATATTGTGGATATTAAGTGACACATATCTGTATTCCTATAGATAATTTCTCATTTCCATTAAATTAGCTTTCTTTTGTTAAATCCAACTTTATGTTTTATAACTTGTCTTCAGTAATGAAATGGGCTATAATACATGATACATATTAATTAGGGATGAGGATATTTCCTCACAGATAGAATGCATGCTTTCTATTTCATACCCAGATTTAATCTAAATTGCATATGAACTGTATCTGTTCAGTTTAAAAAGTGAATATAAGCTACTGCCCTCAGCAGAAAAGAACAATTAACACATTCATGAATTAGAGCTCAGTTTATGATTATATTATAATGAATAACCATTTACTAATTTAATAAGAGTCTGTGCCTTAATTGCAAATGTTAATAGATGAAAATAGGAGGTGAACTTTAGACCCACTCTGGAATATAAAATATTAGATTTTATAAGACATTGAAACTCTTGAAAAAACATCTTATTTTCATACTAATTTCAATATTCTGCATTTCAGGATGATATTCTAATTACATGAAAATACAATTTCTTTTTAAGATAAATTCTATCTAGTTCTGCCAAATGCCTCTGCTAGAAATTCATAAAAAGTATCACCAATAACTTAATTCAATATTATTATCAAGACAGTTGGTGGTGGTCACAAATACGCACCAATGGATATTAGTATATATACACATAAACGATTTTAGTTCATAATGATGATTAAAGTTGATGCTTTTGGAAATATAAGTAGAATATTGTAGTTAATTGCTGTCAAGTTGGCTCTGACTCATGGTGACCCCACATTCAACAGAATGAAACATGGCCTCATTCTGCATCAACATCCTGATCATTGGTATACTCAAGTTCATTGTTGGGGCTACTGTGTAGTTTGAGTGCCTTCCAACTTAAGGATTCATTTCCAAGCACTATATTGAACAACATTCTGTTGTGATCCATAGGCTTTTGTTTAGCTAGTTTTCAGAATTAGATCATCAGTCCTTTCACCCTAGTCTGTGTTAATCTGAAAACTCCACTGAAACCTGTCCACCATGGGCAACCTGTTGGAATTTGAAGTGCTGGTGTCATGGCTTCCAGCATTATAGCAACGTGAAAGGCACTGCAGTGCAACAGATTGACCGACGGATGGTGGGTAAATTGAATAGTGCTTAATAAATTTATTAATTAGTCTTCTTGTTTGATAACACTAAAATATACTGAAAATATATGTTCTAAATATTATACTTTGCCCAAAGACATTTAAGGTATTTTAAGAGTGGAAAAATTGCCTTTAATTTATTTTGAATGTCTTACCATCCACGTTTTTTTAGTGAACCTCTCTCTCACACTCAGAAGTATATGTATATGACCTTAATGTTAACAAACATTTTTCATAATCTATATACATATTTTAAACATTTTCTTAAGGAAATTCTTTGTTAAATATATATATAATACCTATCTTGGGGTTTTTAGCTTAAAAGAATAGAAAAGTAAGCATATTTTTAATGCCATATAAAAATCAAAAACCAAACCCATTATTGTGAAGTCAATTCTGACTCACAGCCACCCCAGAAGACAGAGTAGAACTATGTCATAGGGTTTCCAAGGCTGCCAATCTTTACAGAAGCAAACTGGATAACTTTCTCCCATGGAGCACCTGATGAATTCAAAGTACCCAACATTTTCAGTTAGCAACCAAGCCCTTTAACCACTGTACCATATCTAAAGTCTACTAATGCTTCAATATGTAATTCAAGTCCCATTTTTCTTAGGAACTATGATTAATTCTTCCAGTCAGAATTCATCTTTCATTATTATGTGTGTGTAGGTCTTTATACTTCTATTGTGTTGTATTTTTCGGTGTCATCAAGATGTCTCTGACTTATAGAGACCCTAAGTACAACAGACTCGATGACACATAACAACAACAACAACAACAACAAGTACAACAGAATGGAACACTGCCTGGTCTTGCACCATCCTCACAATCCTCCATTGTTGCACCTGCTGTGTCAATCCATTTTGTTGAGGCTCTTACCTTTATTCACTACTTTACCAAGCACGAAATCCTTCTCCAGGCACTGGTTCCTTCTGACAACATGACCAAAGCAGGTGAGACAAAGTCTGCCCATTCTCGCTTCTAAGGAGCATTCTGGCTACACTTCCAGGACAGATTTGTTCATTCTTCTGCAAGTCTGTGGTGTTTTCAGTATTCTTTGCCAATAACACAATTCATATGCATCAACTCTTCCTTGGTCTTCCTTATTCATTGTCCAGCTTTCACATGCATATGAGGCAATTGAAAATACCATGGCTTGGATCAGGCACACTTTAGTATTCACAGTGACATATTTGTTCCTTAACACTTTAAAGAGGTCTTTTGCAGCAGATTTGTGCAATGCAATATGATGTCTGATTTCTTGACTGCTGCTTCCATGGGTGTTGATTGTGGATCCAAGCAAAATGAAATCCCTGACAACTTCAATTTTTCCTTCATTTATTGTGATATTGCTTATTGGTCCAATTGTGAGGATTTTTGTTTTCTTTATCTTGAGGTGTAATCCATACTGAAGGCTGCAGTTTTTAATCTTCATCAGGAAGTGCTTCAAGTCATCTTCACTTTCAGCAAGCAAGGTTGTGCCATCTGCATATCATAGGTTGTTAATGAGTCTTCCTCCAATCCTTATGCCACATTCTTCTTCATATCACCCAGCTTCTCTCATTATGTACATCTATTAATAACATTTCTCATAATCTACATTGCCCTTTCTATATTCATGCATCTATATATATGTGTCTACATATATGTGTGTGTGTATATATCTATAGATATATAGATATATCTATAGATATAAACACATATATGTATAAACAATTGTCTCTATCATGTTAGCACATTGTGGGTAGCTATTAATATAGTCTGCCCAAAGTTATTTTTCAATATTGTTTAATTTAAACTCACCTTCTTTGGAATTGAAAATCCAGAAGAGGTTTTACACTTGTGATATGTTCTGATTTAGATTTTAATTATTAATAATGATAAAGCTAAACAAAATATACTATAAGATCACTTTCTCACTCCCCTAACCCAGTCACATTCCTCTTAACATACTTCCTACAAAGAATTGTAAAGATTGATTTAAACATCCTACTAATTCCTCAAGTCAAGTTGTTTTTTGTTTCTGTGTAAATTTTATGTAGCACTTAATTTTAATGTTTAAATAGCTTGAATCTCTGGAGGCTAACAATCATTTGCATGTAATTATAATATGCAAAAGCAGGAACCAAGTTTCATTGGAGTGTATTAAATAATGTTTCTGTTAAATCCTACTGGATATAGGGTTGTTTTATAAAATCTTTGGTCTTGAATGTTGCCTTCATGTGGAATAGAAGTAATATATATTTCCAAGCAGTATCTCTTTATGATTAAATTCAAAGAAAGAATCATTATATTTTAAGACTTCAATTTTTCTGTCAAAAATATGGTGTTTCCACCAGAATACTGATGTAGGAAAAATTACTGTTATATTTTCATAGCTTTGCATAAGATTGTGTATACAGTGACATTATCCACAAAAAGTCTTCCATAGAGTATTTTTTTCTTGTAATTAAAACAGTAGGAATTAATGGCAGACTGGGAAGCTTGCTGCTTTTGTAATAATGAATTGAACTATTTGAATGGGTAAAAAATGTTAATACAGTGATTATTTCAGACTGAGCTAAGTCTTGTCATAAAAGATAAAAGTATTACATTTGCATTAGATGTTTTTAAAATGAAATTGAATATTGTGAAACTGTATAAAGGTAGTCCAACTTTGCCAAACATTATAATTGTAAAGGAATATGGAAGTTATGATTCAATGAATTCACTCTGACAGCAAAATAAACTTATTTTTGTAACTCAAGGTCACTGGTATCATTAAATCCATTTATTCAGTTCCTTGACTTTTGTAAGCTGTTTCATTGTACTACTAATTCAGTAGTGTATGAATGGTCTATAGTTTTCTTAAAGTTAAAGCTTTTTAGCTAAATGTTGTATAATGTGATATGGGAAGAAAATTCCTATTAGCTTTAAAATTATATACTAGTTTAAAGTCGCATTCAGTAGGAGATGTGGATCATTTGTAACTAAACATGTAGAAGAATTATGGGAACCCAGATTGTTAAAATAAATCAAGTAATGAAGAACTGTATCTTGTTCCTATGATAAAAAGAATTCTCTCTTATTTAGTCTTATTGTTTTAAAATACAGTTCCTATGATAAAATGAATTCTCTCTTATTTAGTCTTATTGTTTTAAAATACACATCTTTACTTGATACTGCACAATCAATTGTAACCTGAAAGTTTCAAGCATTGATATTAAAATTAGAGAGAGTTCAGGGAGCTCTGGTGGCATAGTGCCTAAGGCATTTGACTGCTAACCAGAAGGCTTGTGAGTTTGAACTACCAGCCTCTCCTTGGAAGCAAGACTGGACAATCTACTTCCGTAGAGATACTGCCTCAAGAACCCAAGGAGGGGTTGTCATGAATCGAAATCGACTTGATGGCAGTGAGTTTGGTTTGGTTTAGAAAGAGTTTGAAAAGTAGAATTTTGGAGACATTGCTTTTATTTTAAAAATGTTTAGATAGAAAGATGTTCTGTGATGAATGTGTTTATTGGTGATAGTAAGAAAGTCTTTGAAGAAGAAACCAACTTCAAAATGCATGCTGATGTCCAAAATCATTCTGTGTTTCTTGTAAGAGGTTTTGGAGTATTCATGTGTTTCTACAAAGTTGTATTTTCTTTATTTGTTTTTATCTCTGTCCTCCTCTCTCTTGTCTGCTACTACCTTTCACTCAATTACCCCAAGTATCCAATTTCTCTGTTTCTTTGCTTCTGAAGACAATAAGATACTCAAGTCAGTTGACACAATAACAAGTTTATGATATGTATCTTATATAGGCTCTCAATATTTGGCAATCTATTTCCTGATCTCTTGTGAGCTTTCTTTCTACTCTCCATGGATACCTGCTTTACTGGAGCACACTTTGGAATTAGAACAATAGTCCTCCTTTGGGACACTTTAAACCATTTTTCTCTGTCTCATACATTCTCTCATATATTACTATTGAAGCAATTCCAACTCATGGTGACCTTATGTGTATCAGAATAGAAATGTGTTCCATGGGGCTTTCAGTGGCTAATTTTTCAAAAGTAGATCACTAGGCCTTTCTTTGAAGGTAAATCTAGGTGGACTTGAACTGCCAGCCTTTTGGTTAGCAGCCAAGCTTGTTAACTGTTTGCACCACCCAGGGATGCCTCTCATATGTTACTGTCTCCTAATTTATAGGGAAAACATGATTGTAGGACATGAACAGCAGCTCCTTTGCTCTCTACCACTTTCTAGCTTTTTGTTCATTGTCATTCTAGAGAAAGAAGTGTCTTCATTCCTTTACATAGTACCTGCTCTCTTGATCCTGTCCCTGCAGGAACATAGCTCCATCATTTCTTCTCCTTCTGGAATCATCACCCTTTCCAAACTCACCACTTCCTCTCTTTCGTTCTATGTCAATTCTCTGGAGGTGGGGGATGAACAACCCCAAACTAGTCCTATCCTCCTCCTAAAATGATTTCCCATTGACTTATTTACCTGCTAACCAGAAGGCTGGCAGTTCAAACCCACCAACCACTCCTTGGAAGGAAGATTGGGCAATCTACTTCCATAGTGATACTGCCTCGGAAACCCAAGGAGGGGTTGCTATGAGTCAGGTCCGACTCGATGGCACATAACAACAACTACAACATTTATTTTTATAAAGAGCACAATTTTTGGTTGACCACCTTTCCTCAAATCGTTGCCCACTCCAGAATCTACTACAATCTAATGCCTCTATAACCATGGACCCCACTATTCCCACAAATTGCAGGATCTCTCTTCAATTCTTATCCTTTCTTACCTCCTTATAGTACTTCACGTTACCAGTAGTTTCACTTTCTTGAAACTCTCGTTTCTTCTTTACCTACACAATACCAATCTGTCCTTGTTCTTCTTTTACAAATCTGACCATTACGTGGTGATTTTTGCTGTTTCCTTCTTTGTTACATACTCATTTAACAATGGTAATTGTCCTGAATATGATCTGGAAAAAATGTGTCTTCTCTTATTCTTTCCTATTGTTTTATTATCACTGATAAATTCTCACCTCTATCTGCTTCTCTCAACACAAAATTAAGCCTCTGTATAACTATATGTCTAAGTTTCTTAGACGAGCTGTGGTGTCACAGTGCCTAAGGCGTTTGACTGCTAACCAGGAGGCTGGCAGTTCAACCCATCAGCCACTCCTCAGAAGGAAGACTGGACAATCTACTTCCATAGTGATACCGCCTCGGAAACCTAAGAAGGGGTCACTCTGAGTCAGATCTGACTCGATGGCAGTGAGTTGAGTTCAAGTTTCTTAGTGCAGCTAACACAAAAATACTGCAAGTGGGTGGCTTCAAAGGACAGAAGTTTATTTTTTCAAGTTTTCAGGTTAGAAGGCCAGGCTCAGTGTTGGCTTTAGAATTAAGTGTTTCTGTCTATTTCAGCTTCAAAACTGAAACCAAACCAAACTCACTGCCATTGAGTCATTTATGACTCATGTGTGACCCCCATTGGGTTTCTGAGGCTATAAATCTTTACAGAAGTAGATCACTGTCTTCCTTCTGCAGACTGGCTGGTGAGTTTGCACTGCTGACCTTCCAGTTAGCAGTTAATTGCCTTATCCACCATGCCACCAGAACTCCTTTTTCTACTTCTAGGAGCCAGCAATCTTTGGAGTTCCTGGGCATTTACTTCTTTTGCCTCCATGGTCATCAAATACAGTTTGTTTTCTCCCATATGTGCTTGGCTCTATGGCTATGCTGCTTCTTATAACTCAAATGTGATCAGTTGTAGGACCTACTCTAGACTGATATGCCTCATTCACATAACAAAGAAAACCCTAATCCCAAATGGGTTTCATCTACAGGAATGATGTTGCTACCAGATGCCTTCTAGTCCATTCCACCTCACAGACTCTCAGAGATCCTATAGGACAGAGTAGAATTGCCCCACAGAGTTTCCAAGGCTGTACATCTTTACAGAAGCAGAGTGCCACAGTTCTCTCCCATGGAGCGGCTGATGGGCTTGATTAGCTGCTGAGCGCTTAACCACTGTACCACTAGGGCTCCTTATCTACAGGTATAGGGGTTAAGATTCTAACACATAGTTTTTTCGGGAGGTGGGTGGCATGATTGAATCAAGCACTGCCTTGGTCAAACCCTAAACCCTTCTTCATATCTGAACCAGTATCACAGCATCCGTATTGATCTTCTCCTTTCTAATCTCTTTTATGCTTGTGTGTGTTTTGTTTTGTTCACTTTATTTTGTTTTTATATAGCTGAGTGAGTGGTACTGGTGTGCTACTCCATCCTCTAGCTTGGCAGCACTTAAGCACTCACCACCTGTCTCCTGGTGGGTGTAACAGAGGATGAGAATGTGTGCACAGATCTGTGTTTGCTGTTTGTGTAGAGCAGTTGAGGGTGAATTGGGCTGGCATTGGCCTCCGTCTATTATTGATAAGTTGGTGCAGAACCAGGCAATGGCCCTCATGCAACGGGTAGGACTCCAGGAGGTGCAGATGTGGTTGGTTCATGTGGGCAGAATTGCTTTCTGGTCACCAGCCACCAGTGTGCGTGCCAGTGCAGGCCTCCACATGCAGAGCGGATTATGAAGGTGCTGTCCAATCAGAAAGCTGCTTGAATATTCAAAATGGGTGCAGCATTGGGCCTGTTGACAGTCCACAGCTCCGTTTGTCTCCTTGTATGCTTTTTTCATTCAGTTTCTTCTACTAATCAGTATTTAATCTCCTCCTTCATTCTTCCCTTCAAAGATCAGCGGTCCAGCAATTATCATCTGTATCTGTTTCAACTGGTTTCTTGTTTGTTTGTTGCAGAGGGTCTGGGTAGCTTGTTTGCCTGTTCCCTCATGTTGCCAGAAGACCTCTCTGTTACCTTTGGGTGTTACCTTTTAGTGCTCTGAGCATTCTTACACTTTCATTATTCTGTCTAGCATGCATTGTACCTACTCCAATTTTGCAAAAAAAAATTAAGAGTCTATTTTTCTTTTAATATAAAGTTCAATTTCACCTTTATGTATGATGTGCTTTCATAATATTTTCTTTACAACTTCGTGTTCATGTGTCTCTCCTACCAAACTGTGAACAGCTTAAAAGACATGTCATGCCATTATTGTATATAAAACAATTAAGAGTATCCACCACATAATAACTAATCAAAGGATGATTTTTGAGAGAAGCATGAAATCTTCCTCTTTGCTTTTCTAATATTTGAGTGAATTGTACACACAAAGGCATATTGTATATAGCATAAGTTAGAAAAGAATCAAGAAAAAATATAGAATCTTGTCCTTTCTTCCTATTCTTTTTAGTAGCTGATGAATGAATGGACTATGCATACATGTACACCAATACAAGTTGTCCCAAATTTTTATATATAATGTATTTCTAAAACAAGCAAAAGTAAAATATCTGAAATGTTAATGATAGAACAACGTATTATACCAAAACTAAAATTATCGATAGCTTGAGTAATGCAAGCATAGCTTGTTTTTTATTGTGCTTTGCTTTATTGTACTTTGCAGCTATTACTTTTTTAAAAAAAAAAAACAAACTGAGGGTTCGTGGAGTCCTGCATTGAGCAAGTCTGTCAGAGCCACTTTACCAAAAGCATGTGCTCACTTCATGTCTCTATGTCACATTTTGGTAATTTCACACAACATTTCAAATGTTTTCAAAATGTTTTCACACACTTAATGGACTACAGTATAGTGTACACATTACTCTTATGTGCACTAGGAAAGCAAAACATTCATGTCACTTGCTTTGTTGCACTATTTGCTTTATTTGCTTTGGTTGTCTGGAACCAAAGCCACAAGATCTCTGAGGTATGCCTATGAAAAATACCTGATTTTGTTTTCCTTTTAATTATCATGTGCAGTGGTGTACTTAAAGCTTTTTGTCCATACTCTTAAACTTTGTCTTTTTTTAGTTTTATTACTAAGCAGTCACACAAGTTAAGTTCAACAAGTTTCCAGTTGAGGCTAAAGATAAACTCTCTTCAGAATCCTTACTGATTTCTCCAAGTGTTTTAAGTTTGTTAAATTTATGAGATTTCATTTAAAATCTCTGCATCCTATGCTATTTTCTTTTTAGCATCAAGATAAAATGTCCTTTAGAGAATTGTACAAAGGCATGCAAGTATACAAGCACAAGACAAAGTTGAAAGGCATTAAGGTTGCCAAAATTAAGCTGTTGTGTGAAAGATAACCACACAAGGAGATAGCTCAAACTGGTTGTCAATTGATAGATTATTGTTGGGATTCAAAGTATAAAATACATTTGAGGATGTCTGAGGAAATAGAGCTGACATGACAGCAGAGGGACCAGCAGAGAGATGCCACAGACAAACCATGAAGGCTGGAAGAAATTTTTGTTTGACAGCTGAAATTGTGAAGAATCCTTTAAAATGCAAGTGCTGGACAAAGGGGACAGTACTAATAACTAGCAATACTGAGTGTTTAATATTGGCCAGGCACTGTTTGCATATAGTTCTTCTTTCTTCTCCAAATAATCTTATTAGATAGGTGCTCTGGTGGCATAGTGCCTAAGGCATTTGACTGCTAACCAGAAGGCTGGCTGTTCAAACCCACCAGCCACTCCTTGGAAGGAAGATTGGGCAACTACTTCCGAAGTGATACCACCCTGGAAACCCAAGGAGGGGTTGCTATGAGTCACATCCGAGTAGATGGCAGTGACTTTGTTTTTCTTCTTTTTTTGGGGGGAACAGTATCTCCATTTTATAGATGGAGATACTAGCAAACTGACTAGTTTACCTAAGGTCACACAGACTGTTTTGGTGGTTGTCAGGTGCTGTCAAGTTGGTTCCAATTCTTGGTGATACTATATACAAAACAGAACAGAACACTGCCTGGTCCTGTACCATCCTCTTAATAGTTGCTGTATTTGAGTCTGTTGTTACAGCCAGTGTGTCAATCTGTTTTGTTGAAGCTTACAAAAAGCACATCGGGGTGACGTCCTCTGGCCTTCTCTAATTTCACAAGGGGGAGACAGAATCACCATCAGCAACCCGAGGCTGATTCCTATGAGGCCAAACATGTTACCACCCTCCAACCTTTTTTACCAATTCTGACACCAATCATCCTTCCCACACCACTGGGTTTGATAATTGCAATGGTCACACAAAATGCATAGACAGTACTCTAGATTATGGGGTTTATTAGGGAAGTGATAGGTTACAATTCAGGTTCAGGAACAAAATTATTTGATCAGGATAGCCTCCCCTCTGCCATGCCAGAAAGCATGCTTCTCCTTGGCCCTTGGCCTAGGCCTGGTCTTCACCTGATCAGGCAAGTGTTACAAAGCTCTTTTAGCTCTGCCAATAGGTGCACCTAGCTGCACCCACTCTGCCAGCGGTCATCCTGCCCAAAGGTACTCAGCTTCCTTGCTCTGTGGGCTAGCAAGTCCACCACTCTGTCCTGTGTTGGTCTCACGGTTCTTCTTCCATGGTCTCTCTGCCCTCATCTCAGCACAAGGATCTTGGGTCCAAGGATGCTGTCTGTTCTGTGCTCTTCTCTATCTTGATGCTAGTGAGATTCTCCTTTTGCCTCTGGGAGCGTTCATTTTAAGCCTAGAAAAATGAGAACACTGACCAATTTCCACAGTAGGGTTTCATACACCTTATTTTTGTGATCCCACCTCCACAAGATGCCATTTACCTTTTTACATTGCTAACAAGGTATCCAATCCCTTTAGTAGGCCACAAAACACCTTATGTTTACATAGTTCCACCCAGTCACCTGGTTAGAGTCACAAAGACCGTGACTAGAAGAGTCATACCATGTAATTCACTGCACCACAAGGGTCTTCCTCTTTTTTACTGACCCTCTACTTTACAAAGCATAATGTCTTCTCCAGGGATTGGTCCCTCCTGATAACAGATCATGCAGATAGCTGCAGGTAGGTGGCTGATTGAATACTGAAGCTTGGGCAGTCTTGCTCTGGAGTCAATACTCCTCATTACTACACTCCATCCCTTCCCCACTGTCAAAGCAGTATGGGCTGAAAATAAGTCCAAAAGAACAAGAGTGTTTTAATGTATGCTTTCAAATTTCTTCCATAAGGCACAAATCTGGGAACTGGAGAGGAGACGAATAAGGGGGAAAACTAGCAAATTCCATTTTGGCAAGGTGGATGAGTAACACCTGACTTTCCTTCCTTATTTAGAAGAATAAATAGTGTTTAGCCTGAAGATTGAAAATGTTTTCTAGGACTAAAAATATTTATTAAATAATTTGTACCATACATGCAAGTAAGGTTGCAAATTAACATATATTCAATATCTTTTTTTAAAAAAAGAACAAAAGAATGATATTTAAAAAAATCACTAGGAATACAAAGTTACTTCCAACAGTATTAAAAATATAGTGTCCTTTTTTCCTCTTGCTTTATTTTTCATGACATTCTGTGTTTGTGAGTATATTTATTTAGTATTGCTGTGAGTTCCTTCTCTCCTAACCTGGTGATTCAAAGGCAATAGAAGGAGTGTGGATGAATGGATGGATTAGAGAGAGGAGGAAATCAATCAGTTGACTACAGTTTATAGACTGTCTAAAATGTGATGGAATTGGTAAATGTGAGGAGGGTCAAACTGAACTATGTTTTCTCGGGGGAACACACTATTCATAGCTCCAGGAAGTTAACAGGAGTAAAAGAATGAAAGGTAGTCAGATTAAATCTTTAATTTTTAAGATCTGAGCAAGCCAAAATATGGCTTTTGATTTCTGTCATTCATTTTGGTGTTTAATTCTCTCAAAATTCATTTTATAATGTAATCAGGCCAGTAGATGAGTGATTAATTGGAAATTAGATGTATTTGAACATTTTTGACTCCTCACCTGAAACTGATACAGTAGGAAATATGATATATAACATTTCTCAAGCTTGAGCATACAAACAGTTAAGCATGCAACTTAATTTATTACTATAAGTTTATGATCTTTCTGTTTTCTTAAATAATTTTATTTGATCATATATACCAGAAAGTTGTTTTAAAATATATATAATATTGTGTGTGTATGTGTTTAATTTGTACCTGGATTCCAAGGCACACCAAACTTGGGTTCAGAATGTGAATTTGTTCTCATGAACTCATAGATCACATCTATTTTAGGCATTAATTTGCTGACATTTATTCATGCTATTTCCTAAATGCCTACCAAGTGTCAGGTAGTGAAGAGAAAAATTTCATCAAGTGACAGACCTGTCCTAGCTCAAGTAACTTACCATTTCTATCATTCCTTGCTCCTAATGAGAAATACAAACAAGTTGGTAAGAGTTTATGATGATACCCTGGGATGAAAGAAAATAGGGAAAGTTAGAGATCATGAGGTCATGTAGTAAAATGTCCCAATCTGTTTGGGAGTGGGAAGTAGAAGAGGCTTTTTGGAGGAAATGGCATCTAATTGGTGATCTAAAAATGGGGTTATTTCTGTAGCATGGTGAGAGAAATGTAGCAGTGTATGGTGAAGGACAGGTTCAGGTAAAGGCAACAGCATATGCAAAGGCAAAAGAGCTTAGAGGATTTTCAGTTTGGCTGGTCCATAGAGTTTCAGCTGAGGAATTTCAATAAAAAAGTCTAGAGGGGCAAGCAGACTCAAGTCACTGAAGGGCTTTTTTGTACTGCAGAGGGGAAGAGGTTGCCCACACTCATACATATGTGTTGGAGGGTGGAGGGGATGAGGAAATGACAGAGTGCATGGGGTCAAATAGAAGAGAATTAAGCAAAGAGGAATGTGTCAGTCTCCTGTGCCTACCTCTTGGACTCCATCTGAGCATTTATGGAATCAGGGTTAAGGATATGGAAATTGTGTTCAATGGGACAGTTTGAGACTAAAGTTTCAAGAACAGCAGTGATTTTTACAGCTGGGGGGCAAAATTTGACACAGAGTTCAGAAGAGGTAGAATAAGCCCTTAGCACTATGTAGAAGACACAAGGTATCTTGCATTGCTTGAATTATAGTAGACTGTAGCCTGGATAAACACATCAGCATTTCCACAGAGGACCCAAATATGGGTTTAATGACTGCAGGTACCTGTTAAAAAGAATCATGAAGGAATATTCATTAGCATCTATGAAGCTCCCTGAGGAACTCCTCAAATATCTGGAAAATGCTTCTAAAGGGGGAAAGTTTCTACAGGTGTTCTGTGAGCAGGTTAGGCTAAGAAACAGTCAAAGTTATCTCTTTGCTGTGACACCATATATATCTATAAACCAGTAAGGACAGCAGAAACTCAGAAGATAACTTCTTGCTAGGTTATAAATTAAAAATAACCATTCTGATTTTATAATTATGTGATGATAACTAATCATTCTACAGTGATATTAGGCTAGAAGAGAGCCAAGGTGCAAAGCAAAGCAAAGATCTCCTTCTTCTGTCTCCTAATTCAGAGACTAGAGACAAGTCCTAGAACTCTGTCAGAGGAAGAATACTAAAGTTGAGACTAGGGAGTACATCAAAATGGGCTTCCGAAGCAACACTGAGAGACTGAGATGAGAATCGCCAAGTAGAGGTTCATACCTTTCTGAGGATTTTGAGGTGGAACAAACCTGAGCAGGAGGAACCGGGGTCAGAGTAGGCAGCTGGGGTGTAGCCGAGTGACTTCAGAGGAGAGTGAGAGGGCGCCGGCAGTGCAAGTTGCCCACGTGAAGCGTGTCTATGGGTCGGTCAGATTCATTGGCATGAGAATGAGACAGAAGCAGAATTAAGTGGAATCACACATATGTAGCTCCTTATGTGGACATGAAATTGGCTCAAATGATGTGAGTCTTTTTAGTACTCCAGGAATTAAAACTTCATGAGACTTTGGCTTGCTTCCTTTGCACACATAATCAGGAAAGGCCAATTGCTAGGAAATGACATCATTTTGATAAAGTAGAAGGTCAGCAAACATAAGAGAAACCCACAATAAGGATTAATACAATAGTCACAGCAGCAGACACAAAAACCAATTATATTGAAGACGGCACAGGACCCGCATTGTGCTATTCTCTTATACGTAAGGTCATCCTGGTAGCAGCCAACTTGACACAACTACATGCAACAACAGAAGTTTCACATTTTCATGGAAAAAATATTTAAAAATATTTGGCAATTACATATAAATTCAACTATTTGAACTCATCAATAAGTAAACTGAACTGAAGAATATAGTTACTGAAATTCTTTAGCTGGTGTCATGGCAGTTGATCTTTGTAATAAGGATATCTCACAGAAATTGTTATACTTGACTTCAGGAGGAGAATTGTATACTCATATTGCTACCAACTGAATATGATTGCTTTCAACAAGTAGCAAACAACTCGGCAGAAGCACAGAAGGTTAGGAATGAGGTGTTTCTGCTCAATTATAGCTAAGGGTGTCAGACAGTCAGTTCCCTCCCTATAGTGTCTGGATGTCTCTGAACAATATGTATGTTCTGAGAAAGGCTCAGCCTCTATCTGTTAATCTAGAAATTGCTGTATTAATAGTTTGAACACTTCATTGATTTTTAATTAATTTCTAAAGAGACACAGAGGGTAACTATTACACCCCACAGACACCTCCGTACTCCTTGCAATCTACATCTTTATTGATCGGCTGCCTAAGGAGCAGAAATAATCCATTTTAAGTGCACTGCTGTTAGAGTGAGGGCACTACATGATTCACTCCTCCCATTGTGATCATATTGGCAAGAGGTCAGTGGGACTGGAAAACTGTAGGAGCATGTTTACCTTTCTTCTTGATTCAGGCCGATGAGCATTTAGCCCACAATTTAGTAAAACAGCAGCTTTTTATAGTCCTCTTGAACTTCATTTATTTATTTGTTTGTTTCTATTTTATTTTGCTTTTCTTCGGCGAGGTTTTTCATCCTGATGAAATGGTCCTGCAAATTCTTCAGACGGAACTTTCTAAAAGCTGCTGAAGTGTTAAATGAAATTTCTTTGTTTTAAAATGGAGAGAACAGAAAGAAATAATTCTTCAGCCTTGCCATCCTCAGGACTCTGTAAATGCTATCCCTATTCCCTTGCTGTAGTATTCTAACCTGAGCATCTGTGGTTTGGCCAAAGTGCTGCAGGGTTTGCTCCCCTCCACCCCCCCACCCCCATAAATACGGTAGGATTGCATTTGTTCCACCTACAGTGCAAAGAAAAATTGTTGCTGGCTGAGCATTTTCAGAAAAAGCAGCTCCCTTTGTGGTGGTAGTGGCTGTGGGTAATAAGGAGGAGCCAGTGTCTGGAAACTGATGTACCTGAGACGAGACTCATCAATAGCCAAAACCCTCAGCAGCTGAGGGTGTGAATACCTTGGTCCACAAGGGGTTTCTGGACAGCACACCACCGTATTTACTACATGCAAGCACACACACATACCACTGTATTTACTACATGCAAGAACACGCACATACACGCATACATATTTACACACCCAGATATGTTATTGGGACTGTTTGTGAAAAATATCTTTCAAATAACAAAAAATAGGAATTAACTATACATTATTAAAATGACAGAAATACTGTTGTTCTCAATATTCCAAAATCTCATTAAGAATTGAAACCTAATGAAGTCTTTTGAAGGTGATAGCTGCAATTGGAAGATGTCAGAATAAACTCAATTATTAACTCCAAGGTAGTCCAGCAAGGCCATGTGAATCTTGTTTTTCTTCCTCTGAGCAGAAGAACAAGAACATTTAGGGATAAATTGAAGAAAAAACAAGAGTTATTATACTCTAAGGGCCACATGGGTAAGTGCATTAACCAAACGGTAGGACGTCCCAACTCAGAGGAGCGCTCTGCCAATCTGCTTCCAGGAAGTCACAGCCATGAAAACTCTATTGAGTGCAGTTCTGCTCTGAAAACATGGCATCATCATGAGTTGCAATCAACTCAACAGCAACTGGTTGGTAGTTCTAACAGTACTGAGCAACCAATTGTTTTAGTTGGCTGCCTTTTCTTTCTCTTAAAGTGGGTTAAATTTTATTTTTAATGAGAGGTGAATTTGAGATTATTTATCTGTGTATGTATTTAACAAACATATGATATCTTAGAATATTGAGTGTTCTAAGTGACTTACAAACATGAATCTTCAAGATAATCCTCAGGGTAACTCACTCACTGCCAAGGTGGATCTGATACATAGCAACCCCTCCTTGGGTTTCCAAGGCTGTATCACTACAGACGTAGATTGCCCAATCTTCCTTCTGAGGAGTGGTTGATGGGTTTGAACTGCCGGCCTTCTGGTTAGCAGTCAAGTGCCTTAGTTACTATGCCACCAGAGGTCCTATCCTCAGGGTAGATACTATTATTTACCCCACTCAGGGATAAAGAAAAGGAAACACACAAACACTGCATAAATTAACCAAGGTCACACAATTAGTAAGTAACCAGAACCCACTGCTATAGAGTCGATTCTGACTCATAGTGGTACTGCAGGACAGCGTAGAACTGCCCCATAAGGTTTCCAAGGCTGTAAATCCTTACCGAAGCAGACTACCACATCTTTCTCCTGTGCAGCAGCTTGTGGAGTTGAATCTCTGGCCTTTTTGGTAGAGCCAAGTACTTAACCACTATGCCATGGGGTTCCTAGTTAGTAAGTTAGTAGATTGCTATGGTTTGTTTCTAGTTTGTCATGCTAAAGAACTAGGTGGTAAAGTGACTTTAAAAACATAACTGACAGCCCTCACTAAACATTGGAAGGGAAGCATCCACTCTACCTCTTCCTTCCCTGTTCTCTGTTTCTGTTATTGGCCCACAATTTTATATTTCAGTTAGGTATATTTTACAGTTCCATCTATCATGGAATAAAAATTTAAATCTGGAGGACACCTTAGAGATCATTTAAGGCAATCCTTCATTTTTATAGGGTAGACGATATGAGTATCTGTGGTCGTAAACCTAGTTAGCAGTATGTCCAGGATTTCTCATTCAATCTTACAACACTCAGTTCAGTGTTCTTTCTAGTCTACCATGAAGCTGCTGCTGGCTTAAAAGACCTCTCAGTTGATTCAAATACAGAGCCCCCTTATTTTCCCTTTGTGTATTATTGGAATAAAGTCAGTTACTTCATCCAAAAGGATCCTTTTCTTCTCTTGAACATGCTCATATGTCTAGCTCTAACAATAAGCATTCTAATTGGATTTTTATTTTCCTCAGGGATAAAATTGCTTTTAGCAGGAAAAGTAGAAAAGAAGAGAGAATTTTATTTGAAGCTAGCTTTTCTGAAGCTTCCTGCTATTAAGAAAGCTCCAAGTTATTAGAATGAAAACAGAAAAGTGTACTCTTGCAAATTCTAGAGATTAATGCATGTGAGAGCTGACGACAGCTTGAAATTTTTAGCTCCACACATGTATTTGATGAAATTGTCACATGGCCTATATGTGGGAAGCAAATATTTATTATAAAAATAGTCCAGTCTCTCTTGACTTCCGTTAGCTTCCTGCAGCTGGGCAGAATACATTTTCATATTGGATTGAAATATAATAATATTGTATTCTGCCAGATAGTTGTGACTCAGATATCATAAGATTGAATGCAGGTCATTGCCAGGTGTTTATAAATACTGGTATCTTAAAATTAATTCATTCACTGATTTTTCTCTTTTTCCTGTAGAGCAGATAATATGAGTTGATTCTAACCAAGGATTTCTTTCCTTTCTTAGTTGTGATTTGGATGAAAGTTTACAGAGCAAATTGTTTTCCCATTCAAGAATTCCTACAAATCTGGTTTTGTGACATTGATTGCAACCCCAACAATGTAACAGCACTCTTCCCACTTTGTTCCTGTCTTCACCATTTCTATTTGTCCTTCTTTTCTATCCCTTTCTGCCTCTGAGCTTTATCCCTGGGTATATGCTGCCTTTTGATCTCATATGGCTGTTTGTTCTAAAGAGTACACACTTCCTGGTGTCATTGTTTACTGTATAGGCCTATCTATTTTTTGGCTGAAAGTTGAGCCACAGGGGTGAGTTCAGTTCCAGAATTGGAGAGGGTCTGTAGGCCATGTCTTGAGGGTTCCAATTGTCTCTATCAGGCCAGTAAGCCTTTTTTCTTTTTCCTTTTTTTTTTTTTTTTGTAATTTTGAGTTTTATTCTACATTTTTCTCCCATACTATCCAGGACCTCCTATGTGATCTCCCTCAGAGCAGCCAGCAGTGGTAACTGGGCACCATCTAGTTCTTCCAGTCTCAGGATAGTGGAGGCTGGGTTTCAAAGAGCATTTCTGAAAGTCAAGGGTAAAATTTGACTCTCCCTAGCCAGTTTATATTTATTGTGACACACGTTTTAAGAAGTATGTGCAAAACATGCGGAATAGTCTAGGTAAAATCAGGCTTGAAGCATTTGGATCATGAAGCGGACAAAATGCCTGTAAATCACACGTAGCCAAAAACTCCCTTCAGTGTTGCATGACAGGTAACTGATACTATGGAACAGCAAAGATACTATATTTTTAGCCCACAGAAAACATTCTACAGCATTGGAGACTTTTAGACCTATCTTTATTCACCTCTGGATATCTGGACCATGAGAGAGGGGGAGAGAAGGAAGGAGAGTAGAGGGAGACAGTTGTTGTTGTTTGTAGGTGTCATTGAGTCATCTCCAACTCATAGTGACCTTATGTACAAAGAACAAAACACTGCCCGGTCCTATGTCAGCCTCACAATCCTTGCCAAACCTGAGCTCATCATTGTAGCCACTGTGTTAACCCATCTTATTGAAAGCCTTCCCCTCTTTTGTTGACCCTCCACCTTACCAAGCATGATACCCTTCTCCAGGGAATGGTCTTTTCTAACAAAGTAAGTGAGACAAAGTCTGGCCATTCTCACTTCCAAGGAGCATTCTGGCTGCACTTCCAGGACAGATTTGTTAGCTCCCTTGGCGGGCCATGGTACTTTCAGTATTCTTTGCCAGCACCACAACTCAGAAGCATCAACTCTTCTTTGGTCTTCCTTATTCATTGTCAAGCTCTCACATGCATATGAAGTGATTGAAAATACCATGGCTTATTTCTGTCAGTTTGCCATATCGTGGTGGCTTGCGAGTTGCTGTAAGGCTAGAGGCTATGCCACTGGTATTTCAAATACCAGCAGGGTCACCCATAGTGGACAGGTTTCAGTGGACCTTCAAGACTAAGACAGACTCAGGAGAAAGAAGAGACCATCCACTTCTCAAAGAATTAGCCAGTGAAAACCTTATGAATAGAGGGATATAGAACAAGAGAAAAAGAGGAGCGAGAGAGAGAGACACAGAGAGAGAGAGATCTTATGATAGCACATTTTATTGTGTGACAGTTTTTCTGTCAGAAAATAAGTGATAGAATATAGTCTTTGGGCATTGGGGACATTGAAGATCTAATATGATATTTGCAAGGTCAACAGTAATCTCTACACACACACATTTGAGTTTGTGACATTTAAGTTTACCAAATTCCTGAAACTGATGTATTTATAGAGGGCACGTAATCTTGAAATATTTTGCCTAATTTTTCCTTCTTAAATGACAGCATTCTCATTTGATCATTATTAAAATAATATTCTAAAAAGTAATAATTTTGAATTTTGTATATACACATTAACCATGACAGGTGGGTTGTAGGTGTATGTATCATCATTTGCAAACATTTATCGAACATCCACTATGATATTAGTAAAGTGAGACAGATTTTCTGAAGTTCATGAGGGTTCGTCATTTGTGTGCACACTGTTGTTGTTGTTAAGTGCCATTGAGTGGTTTCCGACTCATAGCGTCCCCATGCACAGCAGAATGAAACACTGCCCGATCCCGCGCCAGCCCCACAATCCCTGCTATACTTGAGCCCATCATCACAGCCACCGTGCCAATCCATCTCGTTGAAGGCCTCCCCCTCTTTCGTCGACCCTCCACCCTACCAACCATGACATCCTTCTCCAGGGAATGGTCCCTTCTGACAACATGACCAAAATAGGTGAGACCAAGTCTGACCATTCTCGCTTCCAAGGAGCATTCTGGCTGCACTTCCTCCAGGACAGATCTGTTAATTCTTTTAGCAGTCCATGGTACTTTCAGCATTCTTTGCCAGCACCACAACTCAAAAGCATCAACTCTTCTTCGGTCCTCCTTATTCATTGTCCAGCTCTCACATGCATATGAGGCGATTGGAAATATCATGGCTTCAGTCAGGCGCACCTTAGTCCTCAAGGAGATATCTTTGCTCCTCAGCACTTGAGACAGTTCCTTCACAGTTGACTTTCCCAATGCTACATGTCGTCTAATGTCCTGACTGCTGCTTCTGTTGGCATCGATTGTAGAACCAAGCAACGTGAATTCAATCTTCTCTCCATTTATTGTGATGCTGCTCATTGGTCCAGTTGTGAGGATTTTTGTTTTCTTTATATTGAGACGCAATCCATACTGCAGACTGTATTCTTCAACCTTCATCAGTAGGTGCCTTAAGTCATCCTCACTTTCAGCAAGCAAAGTTGTATCATCTGCATATCTCAGGTTGTTAATGATTCTTCTTCCAATCCTGATACCACGTTTTTCTTCATATAGTCCAGCTTCTCAGATTATTTGCTCAGCATATAGATTGAATAAACGTGGAGAAAGGATACAACCCTGACACACTCCCTTCTTGATTTTAAACCATGTAATGTCCCTTTGTTCTGTTCGAACAACAGCCTCCTGGTCAAGGTACAGATTCCTCATGAGTACAATCAAGTGCTTGGGAATTCCCATTCTTCTCAATGTTATCCATAATTTGTCATGATCAACACAATCAAATGCCTTTGCATAATCAATAAAACACAAATAAACATCTTTAAACAGATGCCCCATTGGAGGCACTCACTCAGTTATGCCAAGAGATTTGGAAGACAGCTACCTGGCCAACTGACTGCAAGATATCCATAATTGTGCCCATTCCAAAGAAAGGTGATCCCACAGAATGTGGAAATTATAGAACAATATCATTAATATCACACAGAAGTAAGGTCTTACTGAAGATAATTCAGAAATGTTTGCAGCAGTATATTGACAGAGAACTTCCAGAGGTTCAAGCTGGATTCAGAAGAGGACGTGGAACAAGGGATATCATAGCTGTTGTCAGATGGATCTTGGCTCAAGGCAAAAAATACCAGAAAGATGTTTACTTTTGTGCACACTAGGGTTGCTGATATCTATCAGTGGAACAATAATAAGAGTTTGCCTGTTGTGTACTTACTACATACCAGTTACTGTTTAAGTGCTTTATGTATGGTAACATATTTAATCCTCACAACACCTGTAGGGTACATGCTATCATGCCCACTTTAGAGATAAGGAAAGTTAGTGACAGAGAGGTAAAATAACCCACCCAGAGTCACACAGCTGGACTGTGACCAAGCTGGGGTTCAAACCAAGAAATTGACTCCAGAATCTGTGCCTGTACCTTCTCCCTCATCCTTCATATACCTGTGATACAAACAAGAATGTTGTTGTTGTTGTTGTTTGCCGTCGAGTCGGCCCTGACTCATAGCGACCCCTCCTTGGGTTTCCGAGGCAGTATCACTACGGAAGTAGGATTGCCCAACCTTCCTTCCGAGGAGTGGCTGGTGGGCTTGAACCGCCAGCCTTCTGGTGAGCAGTCAAGTGCCTTAGGCACTATGCTACCAGAGCTCCTACAAACAAGAATGGTGTCTCTAATTCACACAATTCAATTTTTGCTAAAATACAAAAAGTTCTACAGTTTAGCTGAATTTCAGATATGAATTTAAAAATAGGTCAATCAACTGCATTATTCAGTGAAATTCACAGATTGTCTAATAACATTTTTTCTCCCCCTAAAAATACTCCAAACTAAAAAAATAAACCCACTATCATTGAGTCCATTTTGACTCATAGCAACCCCCACTGGGTTTCTGAGGTGGTAAATCTTTACTGAAGTGGATTGCCCCATCTTCCTTCTGCAGAGTGGCTGGTGGCTTTGAACAGCCAACATTCTGGTTAGCAGTCAAATGCCGTAGGTACTGCACCACCAGAACCTCTTAGGATCTTTTAAAGCTATGTAAGAGTTCACTGCATCCATTAATGTACACATGCTCACCTGACCCTCAGGAGAGTCAATAGATTTAAATGTGTAGACTTTAATGTGTAGATGTAAGAGTCCCATAGCAGAGGATCAAATTCCAGTTCTACCACTCTTTAGCTAGATGACCCAGAGCAAGTAATGTGACCTCTCAATCTCAGTTTTCTTATGTTTAAAATGGGATAAAAACAGTGTGCATCTCATAGAGTTGTTCTAAGAATTAAGTTAACCAACTACTATAGAAGCACTTAGCTTAATGCATAGAGTATTCTACATACTCAGTAAAAGGAGTTGTTTCATTGTCATTATTCCCATAATGTACTTTACTTGAGCTAGCATGTCAAGGACCACGGGAATTGCTACAGGTCAAAGTAAGTGGTTTATTTCCAGTGATGCAACACCACTCTATCATAATGTCTCTCTCTCCCTTACTTATCTTAAGACTTCAAAGGACTTCATCCAGCTTATTTTTGTTACTGCTATTTTTAATAACAGTCTGCCTCTTTAATTACATCACACTTTGATTTGGAGTGATTGTATTTTGTAGAAATCTAGCAGAGAGTGTGACTCCAATGAGATATTCCCTGAGAAAATCCTATCTTAACGACTGATGTGGAGAAATCCACTGTGAACAATCCGTAGACAATTCAACACTCAAATTTAAGGGGGCGGGGGAATGTCGGACTAAGGTGGCCACTGTAATTAATGATTTAAACATGTGCATCTGCATAATGATGTTTCATACTAATAAAACAACTACACACATTTATTGTGATGGCTTGATAATGATATAGATATTCTGTTTTATCTCTTTTAATGATCTGGGGAAAAATTTTTATAGATACTGCCACCTGATTTCCTAAATTGAGTTCTCATTATTTAAAAACAATAAACAAACTTATTTTCTAGACAAATTGTATTAAAGTTCATGATAGTCTATCACCTGCTGAGGCTTTGTGTATACTATGTCAAATAACTTTTTTTTTTTGAGGTCTTGCTTGCATTGTAAAATTGTGTTATTAGACTCTGTGTTTCTTGGTGCCTGTAAGTTGGCTTCCTGTTAGTGAAGTATATACTACTCTTGCTGTGCATGTTTAAAAAGTGCATAAGTGATAATTTAAGAAGGATGATATTTGATGGAAGGAATCATTATCCACCCAAATTACACAAGTCAAAAAGCTGTGCATCATTCTCAGTGTACTCTCCTTTATTATCCAGTCAATTATCAATGATAGCTATTTGATGATCTACATACCTTTCAAGTGTTCTCTCCTTAGTATTCCTCCTGCCTCGTTTAGCTAGAGTCAGTCACTCATGCAAGTTGAAGCTAGGTGACTACTGTAAATAATGAAAGCAGAACTCCTAGGAAGTAAGAGATTATGGTGGTATCCTGGCAACTAGAGACTACATGCCCTCAATGCAGTATAGACAATATTCAGCTAAAGAGAATGATTGATGGGTGCCCCATATAAAACCAAAAAAAACCAAACTCACTGAAACCAAACTAGTCAATTCCAACTCATAGCAACCCTGCCTTGGGTTTCCAAGGTGATATCTCTATGGAAGTAGATTGCCCAGTCTTCCTTCCAAGGTGTGGCTGGTGAGTTTGAACCACTAGCCTTCTGGTCAGCAGTCAGATGTCTTAGGCACTATGTCACCAGAGCTTGCAACCTTTATTTTTTACCCTCATTATATATCTTCTGTATTGTGGCAGTGACACCTGGCTTCAGCAATATTTGTGTCCAGTGGGTCCATCCTCTAAACTGACACCTGTGTGATATTTCAAAAAATTTGAAGATGATCATGCCACTCCCATTTTAAAAGCAGCTTTTAGATCACTACATTATATACTGCATAAAATACAAAATCCAAATTCTGTACTGTGATATATAAGGGATCCTTCCTGGATCTGATCACTTTTACTTTTTTAGTGTCACCACTCACCATGCCCCTCTCCCCCATGCATTATGCTTCTGAAATAATTACATGTTTGCCCACATACACCATGCTATTGATCTGTTTTTTCTCTCAGCATGCAGTTTTGCCCTCACTATGTCCTCCTTAGGAGCTCTGGTAGCGTAGTGCCTAAGGCACTTGACTGCTAACCAGAAGGCTGGTGGTTCAAACCCACCAGCCACTCCTTGGAAGGAAGGTGGGGCAATCTACTTCTGTAGTAATACTGCCTCAGAAACCCAAGGAGGGGTCACTATGAATCAGGTTTGATTTGATGGCACATAACAACAAACAACAATGTCCTCTTTTGAAAGGAAAGAGTACTGGGAGGATGTTTACTTGTGGTTTTTTCTTTTTTTTTTTTTTGACTATACAAAAACATTGGACCATGTGAATCATAAAAAATTATAGAAAACCTGGAGAAGAACAGGAATTCCAGAACACTTAATTGTACACGAGGAACCTATACATAGAACAGGAGGCTGTAATTTGAACAAAACAAGGGGATACTGCATGGTTTAAAATCAGGAAGGTAGTGTGTCAGGGTTGTTTCCTTTTACCATACTTACTCAATATGTATGCTCAGCAAATAATCTGAGAAGCTGGACTAGATGAAGAAGAACATGGCATCAGGATTGGAGGAAGACTCGTTAACAAGCTGCAATATGCAGGTGACACAACCTTCCTTGCTGAAAGTGAAGATGACTTGAAACACTTTTTGAGGAAGATTAAAGACTACAGTCTGCTATATGGATTATATCACAACATAAAGAAAACGAAAATCCTTACAACTGGGACAATAACCAGCGTCACGGTAAATGGAGAAATGGTTAAAATTACCAAAGATTGCATTTTACTTGGATCCACAATCAACACCTATGGAAGGAGCAGTCAAGACATAAGATGCCGTATTGCACTGGACAAATCTGCTGCAAAAGACCTCTTAAGTGTTGAAGACCAAAGATGTAACTTTGAAGACTAACATGTACCTAATCCAAGCCACGGTATTTTCGATCAACTCATATGCACGTGAAAGCTGAACAATTAATATGGAAGACTGAAGAAGAATTGATGCTTTTGAATTGTGGTGTTGTCAAAGAATACTAAAAATACTGTGGACTGCCAGAAGAACGAACAGATCTGTCCTGGAAGAAGTGCAGCCAGAATTCTCCTTGGAAGCGAGAATGGCCAGACATTGTCTCACCTACTTTGGTCATATTGTCAGAAGGAACCATTCTCTAGAGAAGGATATTATGCTTGGTAAAGTAGAAGGTCAGCAAAAAAGTGGAGGACCCTCCATAAGGTGGATTGAAGCAGTGGCTACAACAATAGGCTTTAGTATGACAAGGATTATGAGGATAGTACATGACCACACAGTGTTCCGTTTTGTTGTACAGAGGGTTGCTATGAGTTCTATTTGACTTGACAGCACTTAGCAATAACATAACATGTCCACCAGGTCACCACACATCTGTCAGTCTGTCAGTTTGTCATGCCTTGTGTGTTGCTGTGATGCTGGAAGCTATGCCACTGGTGTTTCACATACCAACAAGGCCACCTTTGGTAGGCAGGTTTCAGTGGAACTCCCAGACTAAGATAAATTGGGAAGAAGGATGTGACCAGGTCAACTTCTGGGGAAAAAAAAAAAAAAGGCCAATGAAAACCTTATGGATAATAGGGAAACATTGTCTAATATAGTGCCAGAAGATGAACCCCTCAGGTTGGAAGGCCCTCAAAACACAACTGGGGATGGATTGGCTGCAACACTTGGCCCAAGCATGGCGATAATTGTGAGGATGGTGCAGGACAGGGCAGTGTTACCTTCTGTTGGACACAGGGTCTCTATGAGTCAGAATTGACTTGACGGCACCTAACAACAACAATGTCCACCTGGACACCATTCAAACCTTACTTTGTAGTTGTTGTTAGGTGTATTGTGTTGATTTTTTTAGTTATAGTGACCCCATGTGACAGAGTAGATCTGCCCCATAGGGTTTCTGGACTGTAATCATTATGGGAGAAGATCACTCGGTCTTTCTTCTGTGGAGCCCCTGGATGAGTCTGAACCACCAATCTTTTGGTGAGCAGTCAAATGCTTAACCATTGCACTACCAGGCCTCCTTGAAGCCCTACTTAGGCCTTGGTAACTCTCTGAAGGTCAACTGCATACTCACAGGAGTGTTCTATAGAAGGACTTCAAATACTGTTCTTAAATACCTTATATATGTATCAGATCAAACTCATGTGAAGTTTTATTTCATATATGCTTTCTTTATTAATTAGCTTCTGTCCTCCTTCGATAGAAAAAGCATTGTGTGATTTTTTTTTTTTTTTTTTTGCCTCCCCAGTGTCTAACACGATGTCCAGCACATAGTATGTGTTCTAAGGGTTGACCTGTTGTCCACACACTTTCCATATTCTGACAAGAAGATGGCAAGAAAGAGAATAATGAATGTAGTTATGGCCATTTCTTTCTTTTTTTTTTTTTTTTTTATTATTAGGATTTGGGTGAAGATTTACAGAGTAAATTCACTTTTCATACAGCAGTTCACATATACTTTGTCTCATGTCATTGACCAAAATTTACAATGCAGCAGCTCCCCTCCCACTTCCTCCCCATAGTTACCTCCTCCCAGTGTCCATCCCTTCATACTCTTCTGCACGCTGAGCTATCTCCCTGTGCATAAGCAGCCCTTCCCTCTCCCATGATTGCCCTCTCTGGGGCGTGTGTCTACTTGAGGTAAATGTTTAACTCACATGCCTGTACTTTGTTTGGCTGGAAACCACAGTTGTGGGTTCAATTCCAGACCTGAAGGGCAACTAGGGGCCATAGTCTCAGTGGTTACACCAGGCTCCATTGGACCAGCAAACCTGGTCCCCACCTTCTTTTTTTTTTTTTTTTTTTTGCCTCCAAACAATTTTGAGTTTTGTACCACTTTGTTCTCCCTCTTTATGTAGGATCTCCTACATCATTCACATGAACTTATAGGCCCATTGTCTGCCAACCCCATATATGATCTTGGATACACTCTCCATTTAGACATACCCAATTGTTCAGCCTGTTCACCCATCTATCCGTCCCTATACCCATGTTTGCTTTCACTGACAACTCAGTACTGTATATGAAAAGGGGTTCATATTTGTTGTCTGTACTGCCCATGTAACTCTCTATGTCTTTCTCATCCTCAATGCTGCCATATTGGTCACTCACATTTGATACATTGCCCTTCTCTTCACCCAAATCAATATTTATCTCTATCTATCTAACAGCATTCCCTCCCCTCCCCTCCCACCCCTGGTAACCAACAAAGAAAATGTCCTCCAATAGATAAACCTTTCCTTAACTTTTACAATACGGACTAATACAATATTTGTCCTTTTGTGACTGACTTATTTCGCTCAGCATAATGTCCTCCAAGTTCATCCATGTTATGCGGTGTTTTGCAGATTCTACATTATTCTTTAGCGTTGCATAGTATTCCATTGTGTGAATGTACCAAAGTTTGGTTATCCATTCCTCAGTTGTTGGACATCTAGGTTGTTTCCAAGTTTTGGCTATTGTAAATAGTGCTGCGATGAACATCGGCGTGCATATATCTGTTCTTGTTATGGCTCTCAATTCTTTAGGGTATATACCTAGTAATGGGATGGCTGGGTCAAATGGTATTTGTATTTCCAACTTTTGAAGGAATCGCCATACTGCTTTCCACAATGGTTGTACCATTTTACAGTCCCACCAGCAGTGTATGAGAGTCCCAATCTCTCCACAACCTCCCCAGCATTTGTTATTTTCTGTCTTGTTGAACTTTGATACTAGTGCTGGAGCAAGATGGTATCTCATTGTTGTTTTGATTTGCATCTCTCTAATAGCTAATGATCGTGAGCATTTCTTCATATGTTTGTTGGCCGCTTGAATATCCTCCTTGGTGAAGTGTCTGTTCATGTCTTCTGCCCATTTTTTAATTGGATTGTTTGTCTTTTTGTTATTGAGGTGTTAGAGTGTTCTATAAATTCTAGAGATAAGTCCCTTGTCAGATATGTTATTACCAAATATTTTTTCCCAATCTGTAGGTTCTCTTTTGACTCTTTTGGAGAAGTCTTTGGAAGCACATAAACATTTAATTTTTAGAAGGTCCCAATCATCTGGCTTCTCTTCTGCTGTTGGTGCATTTTGAATTATGCTTGGTAGTCTATTTATACCAAATATTAGGGCCCTTAAGTTTGAGCCTAAATTTTCCTTGAGAAACTGTATAGTTCTAGGTTTCACATTTAAGTCTTTGATCCATCTGGAGTTTGTTTTTGTGTGTGGTGTGAGGTACAGATCTTGTTTCATTTTTCTGCAAATGGATCTCCAGTTTTGCCAGCACCATTTATTAAACAAACATTCTCTTCCCCATTTAATGGATTTGGTATGGCCATTTCTTAAAGGGACAAAATTAATTTGGGAAGTATAAAATTACTTTATATCCAAGGCATAAATTTACTTAATTCATTAAAAGCTATATGTTTTCAGATTCACCCTATTCTAAGAATTTCCAATTTGGTGTCATCAAAAAGAAAGCACTGTTTAGGAAAAAAAGACAAAAACTCCATAAATCCCAGTTGTGGGTTAATTTCAGAAAACAATAATACATATGGTGTCACTGCTGACTGATTGTCATATCAGCCAGTATCTCCACTGCTTGTGCTTAATGGGCATTTATATAGAGTTTGGATCCTGATGCCGTTTGAAGCAATCTTCTCTTTTATACTACACTGAGTATACGGTTCATAATTTTTTTGACCTGTGTGATTTATGTCTCTGTTTTCTACAGCTTTTGTTTTGATGTCAGAAACCATTAATCCTTCAAAGTCCTGCAGTTGTAATGTTAACTGCCAACAGCATTGATTTGCAATTGGCATGAGGGTATGCTTCAACCCTTTTTTTTTTACTAATTCTTTGTTTTTGAATCACAACTTTTTTTTTTACCACTGAAATCCTCAAATATAGAATTCCTGCTAGCTCTACAATGAAAATATGTTTACTGTAATCTAATCAAGACCTTGAAGTTCATTTTTTAAAATTATTATATATAAATAGTTAAGGCTAGAGCTTAACTACACTTTGTTTTCCTGCTGCTAAAGAATAATTAGTAAACTAATTTTTACTTCTATGAGTTAATATTTTGATGAATTTGTATAGATAATATGTATGAGAGAGAGAGAAAGTTCTAGCAATAGTACCAACTATATCTCTTGTTGGCAATCAGAAATAAATTTTATTTTTAATTTCTCTATATGTTATATAGGAGTTCTGGTGGTGTAGTATCTAAGGCATTTGACTGCTAACCAGAAGGCTGGCGATTCAAACCCACCAGCAACTCTTTGGAAGGAAGGTTGGGCAATCTACTTGCTTAGTGATGCCACCTCAGAAACCTAAGGAGGGGTTGCTGTGATTCAGATCTGACTTGACGGCAGTGCGTCCATGTGTTATATAAGGAGCCCTGGTGGCCCAGTGGTTAAACGTTCGCCTGCAAATCAAAAGGTCTAGCTGCTCTGTGGGAGAAAGGTACTGTAGTCTGCTCCTTGAAAGATTACACCTTTGCAAACCCTATGGGGCAGGTCTACTATGTCATATAGGGCACAAGGAGTCAGAATTCACTCAATGACAATGGGTTTTGTTTGGATATGTTATATGAAACCAACATATCAAAGGATATTTTAAGAGTCATTATAAACTATGTCACTGTACTTTTGGTTTCTTATAATGACTTCTAATGTCATGTTGATGTTGTGTGTCACCAAGTCAATTCTAACTCGTAGTGATTCTATAAGAGAGAGTAGAAGTATCCCTTGGGTGTTCTGGGCTGTAATTGTTATAGGATCAGATCACCAGGTCTTTTTCTCTCATGGAGCCACTGGTGGATTTGAACCACTGACCTTTCAATTAGCTGCCAAGCACTTATCACTGTGCCACCAGGGTTCCTTAATAATGTCATAGAAACCTACTTGTTATTGTTATTGTAAATTTTTAATATCCCCAGGGTATACTTCATTCTTTGTGTAATTAATTAATAAGAATAATATAATTCTTCAGTATGGATGTAATCTGTGATGGCATTTTTAGCACCGTTAGACCTCATATGAGTGATGTAAAGCATTGTGGATAAGTATATTTGTTTGGAGTGGGTAGTGGGGGGAAAAATGACATGAAGTAGAGATTCTTTTGAAAAGAAAACAATTAGGACTATGTGGGTCAGTCCACGTATATGTTAGCCTATCTATTAAGACACCGGCACACCTTGTTAATGAAAGCATCTCCAAAAGGTTATAGAGTGTCAGGGAAAAAAATGATTAATTTTTTTTTTTCATGTATGAGTAATCCATTCTTCTTTCTAGGACTTTACCTGGGAAAAAAGTCAAAAAGCTATTTGTGGTTTTCTCTTTATCCAGCTTTTCCCTAATTTTGAAGAATTTCCTTACTTTACTTAGAGCTATTAAGCACTTTCAGCTGAATGCTAAGAGCCTCCTTTTTAGGAAAAGCCTAGGCAAAAACTGATCGTAGTTGTGGATTTTGGTGTTTTTCAGGGAATGATGTACCTGGAAGAAAGACGGCTTGTTCATCGAGATTTGGCAGCCCGTAATGTCTTAGTAAAATCTCCAAACCATGTCAAAATCACAGACTTTGGACTGGCCAGACTCTTGGAAGGAGATGAAAAAGAGTATAATGCTGATGGAGGGAAGGTGAGTGTCTTTTTGAGAGCAATACTGCTTGAAAAGAAATTATAATGTTTTATCTTACATTTTACATGAAAAAGTTCAGTAAGACTAAGATTTAAGAGATTATAAAATCTCAGTTCTACCATTTTCATTTTCTCCTGACGAGGGTCAGCAAATATATATGGCATATTACCAGTTTCCATTGCTTAAAATCAGCTAAAATAAGGCAATGTGTCACTGGTTCTACCAGTCCTCATGTTAGGGCCAGTGTTGGGAAGAGGGTGGATCCTTAGAGACTCTGAGCCTTAAACTTTAACAAAGGGCATAAATAATGTTCCGTTGATCCTAAGAACAGAGAATTGACTCTTACAGACAGTCACAACTTCTTTCTCATAGACAAAGGAAAAACCTGGCTACTACCAAGTGATATACTTCATTAGAAATTTGACTACCCTATTTAAACTTGCAGCCCCCTGCAGCAAAAGAAATCTGACTTTATTTATTGTTTCAGCTTCTGTTATAGTATATGACTTACCTACTAATTACATTTGTTGCCTGACTTTCTCTAGTAAGATATAAGCTGTTCTGTCTCCAAGGGCCTGCACAGTGTTACTGCCTCTTATACCTTTTCTGACTCTCCAGCCTCAGCCCCTGTCTAACAACAGAGTGTCACTGACACTCTCATCATCCATTTGGTCTCAGTCCATATATTAGTTCTTGTTTTTGTGTTTCCTCATTAACCGTTTAGTTTGCCATTAGTGGCTACCTAACTATTACTGTTGTTGATGCTGTTGGGTACCATTGTGTCAACTGTGACTAATAGCTGCCCTGTATACAACAGAATGAAACACTGCCTGATCGAGTGCCATCCTCACAATCCTTGTTATACTTGAGCCTATAGTTGCAGCCACTATGCCAACCTATCTCGTTGAGGGTCCCCGGCACTTGATTTGCTAACCGTAACGTCAACAGTTCAAACCCTCCAGCTGCTCTGCTGAAGAAAAACTGGGAGATCTACTTCAATAAAGATTTATAGCCTAGGAAACTCAAAGGGGGTCACTATGAGTCAGAAACAACTCTGGCAGTGAGTTATACTTCAGCAAGCATATCTTTCTCCAGGGATGGTCCTTCTGACAAGGTGACCAAAGTGGGTGAAACAAAATTTGGCCATTCATGCTTCCAAGAAGTATTCTGACTGCATTTCTGGCACAGATTTGTTCTTTCTTCTGGCAGTCTTTGGTACTTTCAGTATTCTTCACCAACACCATGATTCAGAGGCATCAACTCTTCAGGCTTCCTTATTCATTGTCCAGCTTTCAGATGCATATGAAGCAATTGAAAATACCATGGCCTGTGTTAGGCAGACGTTAGTCTTCAAAGTGGAATCTTTGCTCCTTAATGTTTTAAAGAGGTCTTTTGCAGCAGATTTGCAATACTATGTCTGATTTCTTGACTGCTGCTTCCAGGAGTATTGATTGTAGATCCAAGTAAAATGGAATCCCTGACAACTTCAATCTTTTATCTGTTTATTGTGATGTTGCTTATTGGTGCAGTTTGAGGAATTTTGTTTTCTTTATGTTTAAGTGGAATCCATACTAAAGACTGTAAGTGATTCAAGTCATCTTTATTTTCAGCAATCAGGGTGTGGTGTAGTAAAATTACATAGTGTGGCTTTTCTAGCCATAAGTTTTGTAAACTCAGTTGTGAAATTTGCTGTGAACAACTGAGTAACTCCTGATTGTTAAAGTTATCCACCTGCGATATTTCTGTTGGGAGCACCACAAAGTAATTTTCTGGGAAGTTTACTCTCTCTCAGATGTATGGAATTCTGATGTTAGGATTAGTTAGTGGTCACTCTGCCAGGCTCAAAAGGAGCCCTTCTAGAGGCAGAAGGAGTCTCTCTGACTGCTGACTGAGAAAGACATACTGTTGAGAGAAACATGCTCCTGAGAGACATGTGCTGCTGAGAAAGAGGTACTGAGAGGCACACACTGCTGAGAGAGAGACTGTTGGCTGAGAGACAGTGGGCTGAGAGACACTAAGGGTTGGTCCTGAACTTGAATTGTAGCCTGGTGGTTCCCTAATAAACTCCATAATCTGTGAGTTCTGTGTGGCCACTGCAGCAAGTTATCGAACCCAGCAGAGAGGTTGTGGGTGCTGCAAGAGGAACGGTTGGTGTCAGGGTTGGTGAAAAGGCTGGAGGGAGGCAGTATGTCTGGCCTCATAGGAATAGGCCTTGGGCTATGGTGATTCTGTCTTCCTCTTGTGAGTTAGAGGAGGTCAGAAGATGTGGCCACCTTGCCCCTTTGATGGTGATTCTGTCTTCCTCTTGTGAGGTTAGAGGAGGTCAGAAGATGTGACCTCCTTGCCCCTTTGGGACAAGGTTATGACATTTGTGTATCATAGGTTATTGATGTTGTTATTAGGTGCCATAAATTCATCTCTGACTTATAGCAACCCTATGCACAGCAGAATGAAACATGGCCTCATCCTGCATCAGCTCCATGATCCTTGCTATCCTTGAGCTCATCACTGCAGCCACTGTGTCACTCCATCTCTTTAAGGGCTTTCCTCTCTTTCATCGATAATTCACATGTTCTGTTTAGATCACCTTTCTTTGGAATGGGCACTAATATTGCTCTCTTCCAATCAGTTAGCCAGGTAGCTGTCTTCCAAATTTCTTGCATAGATAAGTAATTGCCTCCAGCACTTTGTTGACTTGTTGACATCTTGTTTGTTGATTTGTTGACATCTCAATGGATATTCTATCCATTCCTGGAGCCCTGTTTTTCACCAATTCCTTCAGTGCAGCTTTGAGTTCGTCTTTCAGAATAATTGTTTCTTGATCTTATGCTACCTCCTGAAATCATTGAAGACTGACCAGTTCTTTTTGGTGCAGTGACTCTCTGAATTCCTTCCATCTTCTCTTGATGCTTCCTGCATCATTTAGTATTTTGCCCATAGATACTTTCAATATTGCAACTCAAGGCTTGAACTTTTTCTTCAGTCTGTCAGCTTGAGAAATGCTGAGCATGTTCTTTCCCTTCTGTTTTCTAACGCCAGGTATTTGCACATTTCTTTATAATACGTACTTCATCTTCTCAAGCTGCCCTTTGAAATCTTTTGTTCAGCTTTTTCATTTTGTTATTTCTTCTATTTGCTGTAGCTCTTCTCCATTGAAGAGCTAGTTTCAGAGTCTCTTCTGACATCCATTTTGGTCTTTTCTTCCTTTCCTCTATTTTTAATGACCTTTTATTTTCTTCATGTATGACACTCTTGATGTCATCTCCCAACTCATCTGGTTTTTGGGTCATTGGTGTTTAATGAATCAAATTTATTCCTCAGATCATCTCTAAATTCAGGTGGGATGTACTCAAGGACATATTCTGGCTTTCAGGAAGTTGCTTTAATTTTCTTCAGCTTCAGCTTGAACTTGCAAATGAGCAATTTTTGGTCTGTTCCACAGTCAGCTCCTGGTATTTTTTGACTGATGATATTGAGCTTCTTCATTGCCTCTTTCCACAGACATAGTCAATCTCATTTGTATGGATTCCATCTGGTGAATTCCATGTCATAGCCACCATTGATGTTGTTGAAAAGGTTTTGAAATGAATGAGTCCTTGGTTTTGCAAAATTCTATCATGGGATCTCTGGCATCATTTCTATCACCAAGGCTATTGCCACTCTAACAGACATACCACAAATGTAGGTGGCTCGAAATAAACAGTGATTTATTCTTTTACAGTTCAGGGGGCTAAACATCTAAGTGCAAAGTGCCAGCTCTAGGGGCTAGGGAAAGCCCCTAGACCTTGGGCTTCAGCTCTACCTTTTGCTCCCAGCTCACTGAAGCTGGAGGCTTTTCGTAGATAGCTGCTGGCTGCTGAGGGTGACAAACCTAAGGTAGACAAATAAAATGGCACAGTCCAAGCTTACCAATCAATTTGATAGGCCACTAGTTCAAGTCCAGAGATGGTCACCAAATCAGCCAGAAACATGGAAGACTGCTGAATGAAGACTCAGCTACATGCAGGGTCTAAGTGTGCCAAAAAACTCAAGACCATTCTCACAGCTTGTTCTTATACACCAGAAGCAGACCACATCCCTGAGGCAGCTACTCAGCTACTCTTGTAGATTCTACCATGGAGTTTATTACCAACCTCATCATGGAGAATAACTACATCCAGCTGTCCAGCCACTCAAAACCAGACCAAGTCAAGTTGACATGCAACTTAACTACCACAGCCATATTTTTCAACTACTGATTCTTCCTTGTTTCCAACTTCAGCATTCCAATCACCAGTAATAATCAGTACGTCTTGATTGCATGTTTGGTCAATTTCAGACTGCAGAAGTTGGTAAAAACTTCAATTTCTTCATCTTTGGCTTTAGTGGTTGGCTCGTAAATGTGAGTAATAGTATTACCTGGTCTTCCTTGTAGTTGAATGGATATTATCTTGTCATTGACAGCATTGTACTTCAGCATAGACCTTGAAACATTCTCTATGATGAATGTGATGCCATTCCTCTTTAATTTGTCATACCCAGCATAGTAGATCATATGATTACCTGATTCAAAATGGCTAATAGCAGTCCATTTCAGGTCACTAATGCCTAAGATATTGATCTTTATGTATTCCATTTCATTTTTGACAACTCTCAATTTTCATCACTTTATATTTCATACATTTCACATTCCAACTATTAATGGATATTTGCAGCTGTTTCTACCCATTTTGAGTCATGCCCCATCAGCAAATGATGGTCCCAAACGCTTTACTCAATCTGTGCCTTTAAGGTTGACACGACTTTGAGTAGGCAGTTCTTTCCAGTCATATTTTGAGTGTTTTCTAACCTGAGGGGCTCATCTTCCAGCACTATGACGTTTTCCAGGTATATACCGTACAGAATTTCACTGCTATTTCAAGGTTTTCATTGGCCAGTTTTTTGAGAAGTAGATAGCCCCTTCTTTCTTTCTAGTCTGTCTTAGTCTGGAAGCTCCACTGAAACCTGTCCATCATGAATAACCCTGCTGGTATTTGAAATACTGGTGGCATAGCCTCCAGACTCACAGCAATACACATACCACCATAGTATAACAAACTGACAGATGAGTGGTGGGCTACCTAACTAGATTTCCCTAAGTTAAGACAGAGGGACCTCGATATTAGGGCTACCTTAGTCAGGTAACTTAGTTAGGGAAATCCAAATTATAATGGCCCAAATGAAATCTTAACCAGTGGTAACCTATGAGCTTAAACTAAGAATAGAAAAAAAAATTTATTCACTTTTAAAATAAATATTAATTATGTGCCTTACTACTTGTGGACTTTCCAAATATATGTTATCGATATTTCACATTGATAAGCTTCCAAATGCTTAACATAGACATTTATAGAAGACCTTCACATAAATCTACATTCAGATCTTCTCAAAAGTCAAAAGCACCCAACATTCATGTTATAACTTCAATTTTATAGCATTATCTGTTTTGTCATTAATTCTATTGGTCTATTTTGTCTGTGCAATAACAAATTGCAGGGATCTGTAACTACAGCTTAGAAATTCACTACAAGAGTGCACAGCAGTAGACATCTATAAATCACATGACTTCACTTAGCTTGAGTACATACAGCTGTAGGATTTGTCTAAAGCAAGATTCATTACAGCTTTAAATGCCTAGTAACCATTAAGTCTTTATCAAGCCACCTGTGATTTAAACTTACTTCTTGAAAACAATGTCCGTAGTCCATAAAATCAGCTAACTCCTTGCCCATAGGGAAATTACTTTCAATGTGTCTACTGTTCCTTTTCATCGAATACTATGATTCTGTCATAGAGTTACCTTGGTATCACCTTGGTGAGCAGCCAACCTCATGATTTCAAAGGCCTATTTAGTTTTAAGCCTTCAACTGCAAAGTAGAAGTGTTTATCTTTATTCCCTGGAATCTAATTATATTCTTAGCTATATAATGTTGCCCTTTGTAGTTGAAACTCATTCTGCTGACCTATCAGCAGCAGGGTATGTGGGTTGAGTTGTTTTTCCTGTATTAGTGATGGATTTGTGCTGATTCTCTCACATTCTTTTATACAGCTCCTATTTTGAAAACAGTACATATGTTCAATACTGGCTAACAAAGATGAAGGAGGTCATTTGTAGCTGGCAAACAGAGCAAAGCTAACTTGGGATTCATGCTTTTGGACATTTTAATGATCAAATTATATGAGAAAAGAGAGAGTGTAAACATAGAAGAAATCTTTTGTGCCAGTGGCCCCAAGTTTATCTTGAAAGTGACAAAGGTTAACTGAAAATGCAAAGAATCTCCTTTTCTTGATCAAAAAAGAAAATATTATCAATTAATAAATTAATTGTTGTTAATTACTTAACATTAAATGAAGAACTACAAAAATATTATCCTTATTTATATATTTTTTAATAAGTAGAGTATAACTTTAGGTTAATTCATTGAACGAATTTTATAAATTTTAGTTTATTTGCTTCCTATATAAAAAATAAACTATATATATTAATTATATGCATATATCCACACACACACATTCACTAGAGGCAAGTTCAGAGACTCACATTTAGGAAATAGCTATAGAAATTATATTTTATGTAATATTAACTATGTAAATTATATTTTATGTAATTATAAAACTTTCATGTCTTACTCCTCTGTAGATGCCAATTAAATGGATGGCTCTGGAATGTATCCACTATAGGAAATTCACCCATCAGAGTGACGTTTGGAGCTATGGTAAATGAATCTTTCTTGTGAAATAAAGCTTCTAGGTTTATGTAAAATATCTTAAGCCAAATTATTTTATTGTGTTAGAGAAATCTACTTAAAAGCCTCATTTCTTAAATTAACTCTGCTCTGCTTTTAAAAGGGGCTCTGGTAGCATAGTGGCTAAGGCACTTGACTGCTAACCAGAAGGCTGGCAGTTCAAACCCACCAGCCACTCCTCGGAAGGAAGGTTGGGCAATCCTACTTCCGTAGTGATACTGCCTCGGAAACCCAAGGAGGGGTCGCTATGAGTCAGGGATGACTCGACGGCACATAACAACAACAACAACAACTGCTTTTAAAAAACTAAACTAAACTTCTAAATGGCATTATTACCTATCTTTTTTATTTCCTGCTTCTTCAAAATGTAATATACTAATATTCACAGTATGTTGTCTGCCCTACACTCTGGCTGGATAGCTATGTAGTTGATAAAAGGTCATTTTTAGTTTGAGATTGATTCACAGATTCTTATGGCCTTAATTTTCAGCAAGTCTGACAACATAACTGAATGCAATGGATGTTAAAAAACAAATAACAAAAAATCTTCCAAAAAAAATGGAAGATTTTGTATTTGAGGTTTGGTTAACAAAAAAAAAAAAAAAAAAATGGAAGATTTTGTATTTGAGGTTTGGTTAACTAGACAATGAGTGCTTGTCAAAACTTAGTTGTAACTATTGTAACTATTGTAAGGAGTAAGTAGGAAAACAAATCTATCGCATATATTTTATCTTTGTCTTTTCGTTTTCTTTTTTTCCTCTACTTGTATTTTCCTGAATTAGATAAGGCATTTTTTGGCTTATGGGAATTTCTGTTCTACACTCAGAAAATAAGAGATTTTTTTCTAATACATAACAGATACTAAAAGCAGTAGGGGGAGGACAATAAAAATGAAGGGAAAGGTAAGGGAGAATGTTGCTTATTGCACTTTTGATTTTAATTTGCAGACACTTTGGGAGCAAATAGAAATGTTAGAGTGATTAATATGAACTAGAAAAGAGTGATTTTGTAATTAGGGCATCTATTTAATTTTGTATAACTCAATTGTCAAGGTGCACTATTTAGCATCTGTTTGGCTATTTATGACTTAAATCCAGATGTTAGAAAAAATGAGTCAACACTTTTTCTACCTTTAATTATACCATGGAAAGCTAACATTTCTAACTCACAAATAAAAGACACAATGTCCATTGCTCATTTAAATAAAAAGCATAATGATGGAGTTGAAAAGTATGATATAACTTGCTCTATTCAGCTTGAACTTAAATGTAGCTTTATTTTCTTTTTTTAAGTTTTAGAAAAATGTAAGCCATATGATCACTAGAGAACTTATACAGAGAACTTATAGTAGAGAACTCTTCTAGGAGAGCAGACATTATTCTTTTTAATTTTTTTTTAAGATAATTTAGTAAAGTGTATATTTTTCTGCATATGTGAGTAATAGGAAGTGTTAAAATTTGCTTGAAGGCCTCATGTATTTCACTCACCCTAGAAGCAGAAAATGGAACATTTTGTATTTGAGGTTTGGTTAACTAGACAAAGAATGCTTGTCAAAACTTAGTTGTAACTATTGTAAGGAGTAAGTAGGAAAACAAATCTATTGCATATATTTTATCTTTGTCTTTTCGTTTTCTTTTTTCCCTCTACTTATATTTTCCTGAATTAGATAAGGCACACTGCTGCAGGCAACTTTTAAACAACATTTGAAATTTTTTGAAAAATCGTAGTAACAAAGTAAAATGTTGGCAGAATCATCACAAAGTGAATATTAAAGTTTGATTTTTGATGTGAATTCAGTTACTCAGGCTATAGTATTTATCTTCCTGTTATGTTGCAAAGTCCCAGGAGCTGTTCATTAAAAATACACCAACAGATGAACACATAAAGAACCAATAAGTAAATATCAGTCAATTAAACAAGTAAGCAAGCAAGCAAACTCTGTTTTGAAACTTGGCTCAGGCCATCAACCCATATTCATAAGGTATCTTAAGATACATCATAGTTTATTGCAAAAGACGTACAAGGCAAAGAAAGCTATGTAATCATGTTTATAGCACGCTTTAGTGGGAAATTGCCACTAGATTCATCTTTATTTTCATAAAAAGAAACATATATCTTCCATGGCATATATCTTCAAATGATGAAATTGCAATGCGAATTTTGAGAATGATTTTGATTTGGTTTTCCTGAGATTGCCCTTCAACATCAATCCACCTCTGTTTAACTCTTTTTGTTATGTTAAAGAGTTTTATTTTGCCATTGACACATTGCTAGTTTGCTCGGAAGTATGCTGTTAATATGCTTACATAAGAATTTGATCTCTAATTTAGGAGTCACTATCTGGGAACTGATGACCTTTGGAGGAAAACCCTATGATGGAATTCCAACCCGAGAAATCCCTGATTTATTAGAGAAAGGAGAACGTCTGCCTCAACCTCCTATCTGCACCATTGACGTTTACATGGTCATGGTCAAATGTAAGACAGCAAAATATCTCTGTCATCACCACTGTCATGTTTAGTGAAATAATAGTACTGATCAATCTACCTGCATGTTTTTCTGTATTGAAAAATGCTGCTAATAGTTCATAATTATATAAAAAGCATGTAAGCACCTGTTTGTTGTGATTATTATTAATATAAAATAATATCATGCTTCTATGCTATGAAGTCAAAATTATATGACTCTTACTCTTCGCATTCATTTTTCTTGATTCCTATTATTTCCAGGACAATAAAATTGTCTGTCATAAAGAGATGTAATTAGTCACAATAATATTAGTAATCTGTATAGCATAATATCAGACTAAATAAATGATCTCTAAACATAAAGAAGCTTGGAATTGATAGTTTGAAAAAAAATGGATAAAATGGAAATAAATTTACCAGTTTTCATCAGGAGGAAAATGATGAGATAGAGAAGGGGTATGAAAGAAATGAACCCAGGAAAACTAAAAGTTTATAAATCTTTACTTTTTCTTTTTTTTTCCAGTTTGATTATTTGTTTACATCTAATTCTCTTATTTTCCTTTCCTCTTTCAATGCCCTGCATGTATATGTATTATAAATGTGTTTGAAAGCCTAGACCCTAATTTAAATAGAATTTGGGAAGTCTCTGGAGTTTCTGATTTAATTTAAGTGAGATTAACATGCAGCGATCTCTCTTGCATAATCTGGGTTTTTCCTCTTTTGATTTACACAGGGTTAGCAGAGAAACAAACTGGTGAAGGTGAATAAGCGTCTTATTAATAAGAGACTTTGGACCCAGGTCTACTCAGATTTATATTCATGACATGTGTGATACATTCTGACAGTGAGGGAAGAAATAAAAAATGTGCTTTCTAGTTCGGGTCAGCATGCCCTTTTCTCTAAGCATAGTTCTATTTACTCAACATTTACAAAGAAACCGATAATTCACTGTGAGGCTAACCTTTTTGGTTCCAATAGTTCCAGAAGCACCTTTTTTTCTTATCAGCATCTTGATGAGCAATTAAAAAAAAAAAAAAAAAAAAGTGCATCTGCTGGGGCTGCTTAATTACAATGGAAAACCTCACGGGATTTGGTTTCTTGGTTTGGAGGTTTAGGGTCATGGTTTCCTGGGACATCTCAGTTAATTGGCCTAATTACATGTTTACAGCTTCTGTT
>NW_006921589.1:20239124-20261903 GCF_000298275.1 Orycteropus afer afer
AAAAAAAAAAAAAAAAAGTGCATCTGCAGCTCACTGAGGATAGAACATTTGAGCTTTGTTAGGAGAGGGGGAAAGGTGGTATTATGATTCATAAAATGACACTCAAATACTTCCCAGAACATAAATGAAACCTGAACTCCTAGAAAGGTGAGAAATAAGCTTTATTGGATCAAATATTTGGTAGACATCTATGGAAAAAGTTTTTAAAAATTTATGTATTATATAATGTAAACCTGTAGCTGGGACAGGAGATTAAGCCTCATTTATATATTCTGACAAAATGATGTGAAACCAGTGAAATAATTTGTCTAATAGAATTTTGCTCTGCTTTTTGAAGTTTTAATACCTAAGAAGAGGGTCATTTGGCAAGAAAACCAAGAAAAGTTTGGCATGTTTATTCTTGCCGTCAGATCAGGTAAAGGGAGCCTGGAAGATAAGACCCACTTTATATAGACTCCCTGCTAAATAATAGTACATACCTTGAAAATTGCTGATATTATTTCTGTGCTGGAAAGGCTAATACTAAGATAAGCTGATGACTATTGCTGAACAAACACTACCAATCACTTTGCATTAGCTTCTTTCAACCAGGAAAAGATACCATGAGAAAGTTGCTTTCAATTTCTTTAACAGCATTATAACCAAATCTTTTCCCCCATTTCATTCCCAATGCAAAATGATGAGTTATATTCCAATCTTTTCTATAACCATCATTTAAAAAAAAAAAAACAGAATTCTCCCACATCAAAGAAAAAGAAGTTCTGAGACATTCTGTGATGTCCCATACTTAGGCTGGATTATTTATGTGTTACATACAACTAGTTACGTTTAGTTATAAGTGTTGAAACGATTGAGATAGAATCACATCTATTGAATTGTTTCTTTATCTTTCTTTTTGTTAGATCATCATTATTAAAATAATTTCTTTTTTTTACCATTTAACCTATATTTTCATAAAGTTTAAACCTCACTTATGTTTGTAATTATGGATATCCTAACTCTTTGTGTGTGTGTGAATTTCTAGGTTGGATGATTGATGCTGACAGTAGACCTAAATTTAAGGAACTAGCTGCAGAATTTTCCAGGATGGCTCGAGACCCTCAAAGATACCTAGTTATTCAGGTTAGTGCATTTGACTTATGTTTTTAAAAATAACTGAATGACAATCTCACTACAAAATATGGATAACATCTAGGCTTGAGAACTGAAAAATCACCACTAACTTAGATGTGATTAACCGACCAGAATAGCGTGCAAATGTTTTACTTGGATGTCAGATCATCTCTAAGCATCTTCCCTTGATTTTCAAGTGACTGTAATTGAACAACCAGGTAAGTGTGATTATCTGTATACATGAAATGACTCTATCCTCACATGAACCTTCCAGCACTCTGCTTTTCATTAATATTATCTGTAAGTTTTGTTCATTATCATAATCTTCCCTTTACAGAGTCAAAGGAAGAGGGAAATTTTTTTTATTTTATTTTGCCCATCCCTGAAGACAGTGAATTAAAAATTTCAGCATAATATCATTTAATTTCCTAGAAAAAATATGTTGAATTACATTTTGTTTAAGGCAATATGCAGTACTGAAGCAATAACTCAAATGTAAATGAAATGATGTACATATAAATCAAAAAAACCTTTTATAATAAACACTAGGAATATAGAGTTGCATACCATAATAATTATAATATTTTTCTCTATGATTATTTTTACACAAGCCATAAACAAATGGACCTTGGACTTGTGTTTGGACATTGATTTGTGTGTCCTCAGTAAAGCGAGGCAGCTTTACCTTCATTATCAATAGCCAGAATGCAGAGAAAAGCCAGGTGTTAGAGACAGTTTTAATGGATTCCAGGTATTTTTGCCCAAATTAACTCTCATAAACTGAAATTGTCTACCAAAACAGAACAGTTTTTTTTATAAAGTTATATTTAAGAAATGAATGTGGTGAGTAAGAGTTTAACAAGACTTCTGGTGCCTCTTCTGTCCACATTATTATTTTGCCACTTAGCTGTGATTTTGAAAGTCATCACTTTGACAATGTAAGCATTATGTGACAGAACAAATTATAGGCCCTGTGTGTCCTGGCAACTCTACACTGTCAAACCTAACAAAATAGTTAGAGATTGATAAATTGATTGTCCTTTATTAATGTTCCTTCAAGTCACAACTCAAATGCCATCTTGGCAGTGAAGCCTACATTAGTCCCAAAAGGACTTTTGCCTCTCTCAGAACCTCCATAGCATTCTAATCTCTTTGTCTCCATTGGCACTTATCACATTCTCCTTGTATTATTTATTTATCTTATGCTGTCCCATCTAACAGATTAGTATGCTAAATAATTTTTTAATGAATACATTTATTTTCAACCATTGGTTTGCTAGTATGTAGAGATGCTCCTAAGGCCACATATTTAAGATGAAGAGATGAATCCTATCATTGTATTTATTTTTGTTTGTTTGTTTGATGGGCAATCCTTTAGGGTGATGATCGTATGAAGCTTCCCAGTCCAAATGACAGCAAGTTCTTTCAGAATCTCTTAGACGAAGAGGATTTAGAAGACATGATGGATGCTGAGGAGTACCTGGTTCCTCAGGCTTTCAACATCCCACCTCCCATCTACACTTCCAGAGCAAGAATTGATTCCAACAGGGTAAGAAGTAATTACAGACAAGTTAGCATGTTATTTCTGAGAAGTGAAATCATATAAATAGAATGGAAACACAAAAATTACAAAATAGTTATATGGCTCAAATCAGTATGATTCCTAGATTACACCATACTCACCAAACATATTCCAAGATTGCCATATATAATAAAATTTGGAAGATAATTATGGGCAATACTGTATCCACTGTTTTCAGGATTTCAAAAGGAGAAATGTTTTCCTATCTGAAGTAAATTAAAATAAATCTTAATTTTTAAGACCCTAAAACCAACTTGACTGCTAACCAGAAGGCTGGGGGTTCAAACCCACCCGCCACTCCTCAGAAGGAAGGTTGAGCAATCTACTTCTGTAGTGATACCACCTTGGAAACCCAAGGAGGGGTCGCTATGAGTCAGGTCCAACTTGACAGCATGTAACAACAACAACAAAACCAACCCAGGCTAATAAAGTTTTATATCTATGAAAATAAATGAAAAAGTCTTACTTAGCCAGGCTTTTGTTTTTCTTTCTGAATAACATAGTATGACTTATTACTCAAGAAGTCATATGAATGAGTTCAACTCTCATTCACTTAAGAAACATTAAATATTTTTTATCAAGATAAAGTACTAACACAGAAAATTGTGTGATTCTTTGAACTAAACAACCATGTTGGTGGGACTGCTGGATCATTTCTAAATTGTTGATTTATGTTTAAAAGAAACATCAGAGAAGTACTTAAATTTCATTTTCAATATTATACCCACTCTATATGAATACGATTCTCAGAAAGTTGCCAAATCCATGTATTTTACCAATTAAAAAAAATTCATTCATCACTCATTCCACTTGTTTTGAGCACGCCTGTATGTGAGACATTGTTAGACACTTGAGATTCAATGATTTTTTTTTTTTTAAATAACTACTGCCTTCAAGAACTTCTCACCCTAATGAAATAGTGAGATATAGAATCAGAGAGAAGTGTCGTAAGTGCTATAATCAAGTGTCTATTGGCTGTTATGGAATGTGGAAAAGCAATGAATCTATGCCTATAATTAATTTCTTCCACTGTTAAGGTTTAATACAAAGTATAATTTCTCTCACAGAATATGATTCTTTTGTCCTAGTGTCCTCCCCATATCTAAGAACATTATTGTAGCTGGAGGAATAGCATCCTATTTTTCCTGATCATAGGCAACAGAAAACCTTCAACATACTGGGCATTTTCTAAAATGAAGTCATTTGCCTTACTTGGATTGACAGCACTGAATTGACTATTGAATAAAGCAATAGTCAGTGCTTACTAAGTGTCAATACATGTATATCAACTCACTTAATTCTTACAACAACTCTATGAGATTCTATTACTATTATCCCGTTTTACAGATGAGGAAACTCAGATGCAGAGAAGTTAGGTGACTTTGATTGGGTCACACAGCTAGCTAGCAGAACAGCAGTATTCTAATGTAAGCATTCTGTTTCTACTACACCATACTAGCGCTTCATAGTTATTGGAATACATTATTTACATAATATGATTTATTTTCTCAACAACAACCTCAGTGTCTGTGATAAATGTTGTTTGGAAAATTTCGGAGCTAAATCTCTGAGAAGCATCCTGCTTCATTCCTTTTGCTGACCCACACCAATTTATAAGATTATGAAAGTTAATTTATGCAAAAACAGCTGAAATTATTAGGATTATCTTCTAGAAATCTATAGGGAAAAAACAACAACAACAAAAAAAAAGGGTGAAGTCTGAAATAATATTTCTTTTCATTTGCAGCAATGCAAATAAAATTATATGCCCAGAGAGCAAGAGATAGCTAAGAGGATTAAAAATTAAATCAACTGGTAGATATTAAATATTGGTCTTTCATTTGTGGGAGGGTAGAAAGTCTTTACGGTCTGTAATGGAGGCATTTTTTTTTCTCTGAAAACCTTGCAAAGTGACCACATTATACCTAAGGTATTTATAATTTTAAATGACAGTTTCATTTCATTTTATTAAAACAGTGAAATTTCAAGAAAATTGATTTACTTCCTGTACTTGAAATGCTATAAGTACAAGAGCTCGAATCTTCTTCTTTTGTGAAGAATTCTCAAATTTCAATTATCTGCTTACTTTAATTTATCCTTAATGCAAGAAATTCTTAATACAACTATGAGTTAACACAATGGAATTTTCAAGACAAAGTAGAAATCACATGAGAACGCTTATCATCATTCTTATGTCACATTGTTATTTACACAATAGTATCTGTCAATTTCCTTTCACTTTTTCAGGCTCTTGGTAAAGGAATGGTGGTTAAATATTATTTTATTTTTAAATATTAAAAACATCTTATTAATCATCTTATAAAGAGCTCTGCAGTGTTTTAACTTTTAAAATCTGGTTTTATGGAACTTTTATGGCAATTTCTAATATGTGCAAATACTACTACCCCCCTCTTCTTTCCCATAAGGATAAGTTATATTATTTTACAGTCAGAAAATAGATCACTTCAATTTAAAATTCTGTGGCTAAATTATGTGGTACGGTGAAATCTTAAGGTGAATTTTGATCAAATATTTCTCGAGCATGTGTAGTAGACTTAGAAACTGAAAAATAATTCCAATTTTAAACATAGACTCCACTGCTGACTAGCTGAGAAACTTTAATGTTTCAGTGTCTCTACAACTTAGTTTCCTCATCTGTCAAATAAACACACTAGTACTTAATTTATTGTTGGGCAGTTAACTGGGAAAAAACGCTGAGTATCTGTAGTACCAGGCAAACAAATATTTATCAGTTTCTTTTAAAAACAATTGGGATTTCATTTTCACTTTATTTCATTATCAGCATTATAAATCATAGTTAATCTCAATCTCTTATGAGATGTTGTTCTACTCGTTATCAATGAACATGTAGATGTAACCATTACTTGACAAGCAAATTATTTCTGCAGATGTGATCTATTAAAAGATAAATTATAGAAGTTATATTTTCTATGACATTTGATTATTTAAAATTATATATATTTTTTGATAAATCATGACTTTAAACAATGAGTGTATTTGAAACTTACAAATGATAAGTGTCAGAGCTACAGTTGCATTCAGGCTTCAGTTACTCCCATAGTGGACATGTTTCTAAGATAACAAAGGAGCAGGAAGGAAAGGCTTCTACTGTTCAAGTTCCTGTTAAATGTTTTTCTGCTTACAGAATTAACATTTTTCATTCACTTAATCACAATATAGGCGCTCTGGTGGCATAGTGCCTAAGGCACTTGACTGCTAACCAGAAAGCTGGCGGTTCAAACCTACCAGTCACTCCTTGGAAGGAAGATGGGGCAATCTACTTCCATAGTGATACTGCTCAGAAACCCAAGGAGGGGTCGCTATAAGTCGGATCCAACTCAACGGCACATAACAACAACAACAACAACAACAATCACAATATGGATAAAAGAAATTAAGTTGGAAATCAAGTACCTCACATTCAAGAACTAATGCTATGATACTTTACCAATTGCCCAACTCATGGGAACACCATGTGTGTCAGAGTAGAACAGTATTCCCTAGGGTTTTCAATGGCTGTTTTTTCAGAAGTAGATCAACAGACATTTCTTGCAACGCACCCATGAGTACACTTGAGCCTCCAACCTTTTGGCTAAGAGCCAACCGTAAGTCCATTCCTGTTCCAGGTGAGCCCATGTGTCCAAAGTAGATCTGGTCCATAGGGTTTCCAAGGCTGTGATATTTCAGGAACAGATGGCCGTGGTTGTCTTCCATACCACTTCTGGATGGCTGTGAATTGCCAACATTTCAGTTGTTGGTCCAGTGCTTAGCCATTTGTGCCACCTACAGACTCCTGGTGATTCTTTAATCTTGGTCAAATCACTTATATTGTTCCTTTAAAACGGTCAGTTTCCTCCCCTAAATAATGATGTGATTGAACTAGATATATCATCCTTAAGCTCCTTCTATTTTAAAATCTACATAAATGATGACTATACACTTGGACTTCACCAAATGGAATACACAGAAATCTTATTGATTACATCTGTGCAAACAGATGATGGAGAAGCAATATCATCAGTAAGAACACGGCCAGGGGCCAACTGTGGAAGAGGCCATCAACTGCTCCTATGCCAGTCTTAGTTGAAGCTAAAGAAAATTAAAACAAGTCCATAAGTGCCAAAATATGACTTTGATTATATCCCACCTAAGTTTACACGCTGTCTGAAGAATAGATTTGACAGATTGAAAACCTAGAACTGAAGATGAGACAAGTTGTGGGATAACATCAAGGACATCACAGATGAAGAAAACAAAAGGGCATTAAAAATGCAGGAAAGAAATAAAAGACCAGCATGGATGTCAGAAGAGACTCTGAAACTTGCTCCTGAGTGGGGAGTAGCTAAAGCAAATGGAACATATGATGATGTAAAGGAGCTGAACAGAAGACTTCAAAGGGTAGCTTAAGAAGACAAGTTAATTATTAGAATGAAATGTGCAAAGACCTAAAGTTAGAAAGCCAAAAGGGAAGAATCAGCTCAGCATTTCTCAAGCTGAAAGAATGGAAGAAAAAATTTCAAGTGTCCAGTTGTGATACTAAAAGATTCTATAGGCAAAATATTGAATGATGCAGGAAATATCAAAGGATAATGGAAGGAATACACTGAATCACTGTACCAAAAATAATTGGCCAATATTCAGCCATTTCAGGTGGTACCATAGGATCAAAAATCAGTGAAATATTTGATGGGAGAATAATTGAAGGAAGAAGTCCAAGCTGCAGGAATTGGTGAAAAACAAGATGCCAGGAATTGACAGAACACTCATTGATGTGTTTCAACAAACAGATGCAACACTGAAAGTGCTCAGTTGATTATGCCAAGAAATTTGGAAGACAGCTACCTGTCCAACTGAATGGAAGAGATTCATATTTGTGCCTATTCCAAAGAAAGGTGATCCAACAGAATGCCAAAATTATTGAATAACATGATTACTATCACTTGCAAATAAAATTTTGTTGAAGATCATTCAAAAATGGTTACAGCAGGAAAATGACAGAGTACTGCCAGAAATTCAAGCCAGATTCAGAAAAGGAAGTAAAATGGGGGATATCATTGCTGATATCAATGGGTCTTGGCTAAAAGCAGGAATATCAGAAAAATGTTTACCTGTGTTTTATTGACTATGCAAAGGCATTAACTGTGTGGATCATAACACATTGTGGGTAACATTGCAAAGAATGGGAATTCCAGATCATTTCATTGTGCTCATGCAGAAGCTATACATAAACCAAGATGCAGTCATTCTAACAAAACAAGATAATACAGCATGGTTTAAAATCAGGAATAATGGGCATCAGGGTTGCATCCTTTCACCATACTTATTCAGTCTAAGTCTAATTATTTGCAGAGCAAATAATCCAAGAAGTGGAACTATATGAAGAACACAGCATCCAGATTGGAGAAAGACTCATCAATAGCCTGTGATATGCAGGTGACACAACCTTGTTTGCTGAAAGTGAAGAAGACTTGAAGCACTTACTGGTGAAGGTCAGACTACAGCCTTCACTATGTATTACACCTCAGCATAAAGGAAACAAAATTCCTTACTACAGTACCAATAAGCAATATGACAATAAATGGAGAAAAGATTCACATTGGCAGTGATTTCATTTTATTTGGATCCACAATCAACCCCTTAGCAAGCAGCAGTCAAGAAAGCAAACGACATGCTGCACTGAGAAAATCTGCTGATAGAAAATAAAACAATACAAAAAACTCTTTAAAACATTAAAGAGCAAAGATTTCACTTTGAAGACTAAAGTGTGCCTGACCTAAGCCATAGTCTTTCCAATAGCTTCATATGCATATGAAAGCTGGACATTGCATAAGGAACACCACAGAAAAATCGGCGCATTTGAATTGTGGTGTCGGCGAAGAGTATTGAATATACCAAAGACTGCTGCTAGAAGAATGAACAAGTCTTGGAGGAAATGCAGCCAAAATGCTCCTTAGAAGTGGGAATGGCCACACTTTGTCTCACATATTTTGGTCATGTTGTCAGAAGGGGTTAGTCTCTGGAGAAGGATATCATGCTTGGTATAGGAGAGAGTCAGCAAAAAATGGGATACCCCTGAAAGAGAGGGATTAATACAGTGGCTGCGGTAATGGGGTAAAGTGTGGCAAGAATCGTGAGGCTAGTGCAGACCTGGCAGTGTTTTCTCTGTTGTACACTCTAAGTTGGAACCGACTTGATGGTCAGTTCCTATCAACCTAACAACAACAACAACATTTTTAAATCAATCTCAGCATAGAATGGCTTTTCAAAATAATTATTGTATTTTATGCATTTATATTATATTTTCTTCTAAAAATATACAGTTGGAAAATAAACAGGAACATTGTAGGTTATCTCTATACATACTCTTCTTTTTCTCTTTATGTGATTCAACATAAAAGAGGAAATCCTAAGGACACAAGTTAAGGAAGCATCTTATAGCTAAATGATGTATCGAGAGAATTTTGTGATGATATAACAAGGTTACTTTAGTTACAATTTAGCAAGGATCAATATCAATTCTAGCAACTGCTGCTTGATGATAAATGATTGTAGTTTCAAGATATTGGTTTTGCATTTCATCTAAAATATGTCAAGGTTTCCTGCACCATATCCTTGACATCAAGCTTGAGATCATTATCATTATTTTTTTAATCTATTAAACCAGAAAAAGGAGCTCATGTTATTAAGACACTCCATATCATTAGGTATGTGTTTGTCTCCAAGTATTCTCTGTCTAAGGAGTAATATTTTAAATTGTTCAATTTATTTTACGAAGGAGTAAGTGAATTAATATATTGACTTTGTCATGGGCTAGCCACTGTGTTGGCAAATGAGGGTGCAGAGTTGGAAGATGGAAGTTGTGCCCTCGTAGTGTTTTATATTCTTGTTGAATGAAAGCTGCCCTCAAGTTGATTCTACCTCATGGAGGTAGCTACCATGAATATCAGAGTAGAACTGTGCTTTGTAGGTTTCAGTGGCCGATAGTTCAGAAGCAGATCTCCAGGCCTCTGTTCTGAGGCACCTCCAGGTAGACGCATACCTCCACCCTTTTGCTTAGTAACCCAGAGAAGCAACTGTTTACAGCAATTGAGGACATAGTACTCTGAGAGAGGAGTACTAGCTATTGTAGGAAGAAGACCAAGAAAACCAGATCAGGTTAAGAAGTGATGGAAAATCATTTTAGTTGCCTCTTTATGAAGGAACATATCTAGCTTTGAGTACAAGTAGGTCTTGGTGGGAATAAATCTGAAAAGTCAGAGGGAAGGCAAAAAACAATGGCAACAACAACAAACTTTGAACATCGGCAGAGAGATGTGCTTCTAAATTTATGTTTTTAAATCCTAAGTTTTGTAATATTCCTACATTGCACCAGCTTGAGAACTCTTTTACATTGTTAGAGAAGGTGGGATGGGCTTCTCCCAACTTTCTTATTTTTGTCAGTGTTATGAAGAATTGAAATACGGTTTTGAAATATCTTACTCCTTATTCCATCACTGAACTCAGAATCAAATCCTTCTGGACTTGTTCAATATGGCTCTCAAATTCCTCATGTCTGATTCTTCTACCAGGACTCCAGTTCAGGCCTTCCCTACTTCCTAGGAATTACTATGCTATCTTCCAAATTGATATTTCTATCTTCATTTGCTCCTGTTCAAGTCACCTGTATCACCACTACCAGGCACTTACTTAGGTCCCTGGGTGGTGCAAATGGTCATTAACCAGGTTCGTGTTCAAACACTCCTACAAGTGCCTTGAAAGACAGGTCTAGTGACGTGCTTCTGAAAGGTCACAGCCTTGGCAATCCCACAGAGTGGTTCTACTCTGCACACATGGGGTTGCCATGAGTCAGAAGTGACTCATGACGACTAACAACAACAGACTCTTACTAACCAACTTCACGGTCAGTCATTTTCTTCAACCAATCGTTTATTTTTATTTATTCCTTACAAATTGGCTCAAGTTCTAAATATAGTATTTACTCTGTACTAAATGAAAGACAATATGAATATTTTGACCCTGATTATTTAGTGCCAACAGTTTGTTTCCTTTTTTTTTTTTGTCCTCAACTACTTAGAGTATACCTTTCCTTTTTTTTCCATCAATATGATACATTTGAATGATATGTTTTATTATATCCCTCTTTATAGAGTGTATAATCCTATTGTAACTAACAACTGAAGACTTCTTGAACATGTATCCTAGGAAATGCATTGATCATTCCAGTTACCCAGTCACCGCAATTCATTCTTCACTATGTTCTACCTTGCACACCCCTAATTACCCAGAGCTGCAAGCATTATCTTAGTGTAGAGCCTATTTGAAATATAGATCATATCTATTGCTATATGATGAGGCTTTTTGTTTAGTTTGGGAATATTGGCAGGTTGGTTGGTTTATTTTAACAAAGAGATTTCTTCCCCTCCATTATAAAAATATATTTTTAACAAAATATGAGACTATAATATCAAAATGATTTGTTTATTCTTCCAAGTTCTTGGAAATTACAGAAATATAAAAAAGTATTCTGACCTGTGATATGTCACTAATTTGATAGTGTTCCTCACTCCCTCAAATGATTAATTTACATACAGCAAAACATAAACTGACCTTTTTTTCCAATACTTTCTTTACCAGTGAATCTCTTTAAATGTAGATAAGGTATTTTACTTATACTACCCATTTTAGATTTGGATCTCTTTAGAAAGTAATATTTTTTCTCCTTTTTGCTGTTGTTATTGTCCTTCTACTTCTCCATGGCTTCCTAAAGATTTTCATGGAGTTTACGGCACTGTATCTTGTTAAACACAATGATAAACCATCTATAGTACCAGCTCTGGATTCTTCATTTAACACAATCTTTAGAAATTACAAATAAAATTAAACTAAACTTTAAGTAATAAAGAGATAATTTTTATACTTCTTTCCTTAATTGTGTCTCCAAATGTGCTAAAAATTTCTTCTGACTGATTACAACATTGGGTAGCACCTTTGGTTAGCATGATTTCCTTCATAGTTGATTTAATTTATTTATTTTTAGGGGATTAGTCCTTTTTGTTACCAATTAATTGACTATATTTTTTTAACACATTTTCTTACATTATTCTCAATCCTTCTTTCTCTACTCTTTAAAGAAGTTCAGTCTTCTGTGAGTGGAAAGCTATATACTAGTTGTTGTTGTTGTTAGGTGCTATCGAGCTGTCTCCAGCTCATAGCCACCTTATGTACAGCAGAACAAAACACTGCCCAGTCCTATGCCAGCTCCATGATCCCTGCTATACCTGAGCCCATTGTTGTAGCCACTGTGTCAGTCCATCTTGTTGAGGGCCTTCCCCGTTTTTGTTGACCCTCCACTTACCAAGCATGATATCCTTCTCCAGGGAATGGTCTCTTCTAACAACACGACCAAAGTAGGTGAGATGAAGTCTGGCCATTCTCGCTTCCAAGGAACATTCCAGCTGCACTTCCTCCAGGATAGATTTGTTAGTTCTTTTAGCAGTCCATGGTATTTTCAGCATTCTTTGCCAGCACCAAAACTCAAAAGCATCAACTCTTCTTTGGTCTTCCTTATTCATTGTCTAGCTCTCACATGCTAAGAGGCGATTTAAACACCATGACTTTTGTTAGGCACACCTTAGTCCTCAAGGGACATCTTTGCTCTTCAACACTTGAAAGAGGTCTTTGCAGCAGATTTGCCCAATGCAATACGTCATCTGATGTCTAGACTGCTGCTTCCATTGGTGTTGATTGTAGAACCAAGTAATATAAAGTTGTTAACAACTTCAATCTTTTCTCCATTGATCATGAAGCTGTTTATTGAACCAGTTGTGAGCATTTTTTTTTCTTTGTACTGAGATGTAATCCATACCTCAGATTGTAGTCTTTAATCTTCATCAGTAAGTGCTTCAAGTCATCCTCACTTTCAGCAAGTAAAATTGTGTCATGAGTATATTGCGGATCGTTAATCATTCTCCAATCCTGATGCCATGTTCCTCTTCATGTAGTACAGTTTCTTGAATTATTTGCTCAGCATACAGATTGAATAAGTATGATGAAAAGATATAACCCTCAAGCATTCCCTTCTTGATTTTAAACAGTGTCCCATTGGTCTGTTCGAATGACAGCCTCCTAGTCTATGTACAGGTTCCTCATGAGTACAATTAAGTGTTCTGGAATTCTCATTCTTCTCAATGTTATCCATAATTTGTTATGATCCATGCAATCAAATGTTTTTGCATAGTCAATAAAACACAAGTAAATATCTTTCTGGTATTCTTTGCTTTGAGCCAAGATCCATCTGACATAAACAATGATATCCCTTGTTCCACATCCCCTTATGAATCCAGCTTGTATTTCTGGAAGTTTTCTGTCAATATACTGCTACAACTGTTTTTTGATTATCTTCAGTAAGATTTTACTTGCATGTGATATTAATGATTTTGTTCAATAATCTCCACATTCTATGGGATCACCTTTCTTTGGAATGGATACAAATATGGATCTCTTCCAGTCAGTTGGTCAGGTAGCTGTCTTCCAAATCTCCTGGCATAAATGACTGAGTGCCTCCAGCAGGGCATCCATTTGTTGAAACATCTCAATTGGTATTCCGTCAATTCCTGAAGCCTTGTTTTTTGCCATTTCCTTCAGTGCAGCTTCGACTTCTTCCTTCAGTACTATTGGTTGTTGATCATATGCCACCTCCTGAATGCATGAATGATGTCAACCAATTCTTTTTGGTATAGAGACTCTGTGTATCCCTTCCATCTTCTTTTGATGCTTCCTGCATCATTCAATATTTTGCCCATAGAATCTTTCAATATTACAACTTGAGGCTTAAATTTTTCCCTCAGTTCTTTCAGCTTGAGAAATGCCAAGCATTTCTCTTTTGGTTTTCTAACTCCAGGTCTTTGCACATTTCAGTATAGTAATTGGCTTTGTCTACTTGAGCTGCTCTTTGAAATCTTCTGTTCATCTCTTTTATCTTGTCATTTCTTCCATTTGCTTTAGCTACTCTCTGCTCAAGGGCAAGTTTCAGAGTCTCTGCTGACATCCATATTGGTCTTTTCTTCCTTTCTCATCCCTTTAATGACCTCTTTCTTTCTTCATGAATGATGCTCTTGATGTCATCCCACAATTCCTCTGGTTTTTGGGCATTGGTGTTCAATGCATGAAATCTATTCTTTCGATGGTCTCTAAATTCAGGAGGGATATATTCAAGGTCATATTTTGACTCTTTTGGACTTGTTTTAACTATCTTCAATTTCAACTTGAACTTACCTATGACCAGTTGATGGTCTGTTCCACAATCAGCTCCTGGCCTTGTTTTGGCTGAAGATACTCAGCTTTACCATCACCTCTTGCCACAGCTGTTGTTAATCTAATTCCTGTGCATTCCGTCTGGTGAAGTCCATGTCAATAATCGATGTTTGTGCTGTTGAAAAAAGGTACTTGCAATGAATAAGTCATTGGTCTTGCAAAATTCTATATATAAAAGTATATAAAAAGTATATATATATACATATATATAAAAGCATGTAAAAGCTATATACTAATACTTATAAATGTAGGCTTGCACATGTAATAAATGTATAATAATTCCTAGAGTCCAGGGAATCAGAATGATTTTTCCTTCCTTGGGCTGAAGTAAGTTTGTAATTTCTCATCCTCAAAGTTGTAGAAGAAGAAAAGCTTGGTAATAAATACAAAACATAAATAAAGTACATCAGTGTCTCTGTGTAAAGTTCCACACTCCTATTTACACATATCACTGCCATCCAGTCAGATCCGATGACTCATATGACCCCTCCTTGGGTTTCTGAGGCAGTATCACTATGGAAGTAGATTGCCCAACCTTCCTTCTGAGGAGTGTCTTTTTTGTTTTGTTTTGTTTTTTACCCTATCACATAATCTTCTTCCCTCTCCTTTGCCACTTTTTCTTTTCTTTCCATTAACATGTTTGTTTCAGATAGAGATTTGTTTCAGCAAGATTTTCCCTAGATAAAAATATCACCTGTGTGATTTACCCTTGGCCATAACTACATGGGTCACTTCTAAGTATAGTTATTTGCACCACTGAGGTGTCATGTTGTAGTGAGTTGGATAGATAAATTAATATTTATTTGTTGAGTATTAAAGCTGGAATTTGTCTTAAAGATCTTCTAATACAAACTCTTTCATTTCACAAATGTCTAAAGTGATCCTGGACTGGGCAGTATTTCATTCTGTTGTGTATAAGGTCACTATGATTCGGAGCTGACTCAACAGCACCTAGCAATAACAACAAAACTGATCCTAGGAAAGATGAAAATATTAGCTCAGTGTCCTGCTTCTAAGGGAGAATTGGGAAACCATGCTACAATCTCCCGTGTCTAAGTTTGGGATTTAAATCTGCTGTTTGTTCTGTGTGTGTGTGTGTGTGTGTGTTTTCCACTGATCATAACCATAGAAATCTTGATTTTGACTTTAAGTCTAATGAGATTTAGTACCAATTGGTTTAAAAGGCTTCTGCTGAGAGTGCAATGAGAAGCCAGAGACCCTGCTGTTGTTTTGCCTCCTCTGTTTATGCTTCTGTGAGACTTCCTGTAATCAAGAGTTAATGGTTTAGGAGGATCAAATGGAACTGATGGAGCCAAAATCGAAGCAGTAAAGTGGGGAAAACAGCGTCTGTGTTGCCACTAGGGATTACATGCTTGAAGATAAAGGGATCCTTACAAGTTTCGCAATGGTTACAAAGTTGTCAAATACCAATCTACATATCTACAATTGGTTGATCACATTTACAAGTTAGGCTCTGCTCTGAGCTTTCCTAACTTATTACCAATCATCTTCACAAGGACAAGTGAAAAACGGTACTATTCCCATTTTGATATTATTCGCAGCTAAATGGTAAAAAAAAAAATATATATATATATATAATAATAATAATGAGATTTAAACACCTGGTCTATCAGGTCCCATAGTTTGTTTTTAATACCTACCCTTCGTTTGGTAAAAGAAAAAGCAAAAAAATCAACATATTATCTCAAATAATAATTAAGCAAAAAATGTGTTTCTGTTAAGTATATGCCTAATAATTATTCAAATGAAGATTATTAAAAAGCAGTGTATAGGTTTCTATTTATTTATTTACTTAATATCTAAGAAAATCTTTATGAATTCTTTTTTATAGTCTAGCTTACAAAATAACATGTTGAAAATCAGCTTCAACCTTATTCATACTAAAATTGTACTGTAAACCCCATGCCACCCAATTAATTCCAAATCACAGTGACCTTATACAACAGGGTAGAAGTGCTGCATAGTTTTTCCATAGCTGTAAATCTTTATGGAAACAGACTGCTTCATCTTTCTCCCAGTGATTGGCTGGTGTGTTTGAACTGCTGACCTTTGGTTAGCAGCCAGCGCTTAACCACTGTGGCACCAGGCCTCCTAAAGTCTACTATAAACCAAAAAACAAAAACAAAACAAAACAAAAAATACTGAAACCTGTTGACATCAAGTTGATTCCGATGATTCCGACCCATAAACATCCTGTAAGACAGAGTAGAACTGCCCCAGGGTTTCCAAGGCTGTACTCTTTATGGAAGCAGACTGCCATATCTTTTCTCCTTGGAGCATCTTGTGGCTTCCAACCACTAACCCTTTGGTTAGTAGTCAAGCACTTAACCATGCCACCACCAGGGCTCCATAGACAGTATAACTGTTTTTTGATTATCAGAGAGCCCCTTTTATTCTTGGAAAATTCACAAAAATAAGTTATAGCTGAATAAAGCTGTAAGGTTTACAAAGCACTTTGACAATTGTGACATTTTAACACCAGAGTCAAAATTATGCAGTTAGAGAAATCTCAGACCTATTCAGTGAATGGTGTTAGGTCCTTTGACTGCAAACTGCATGACCTTTCCATTAAATAATGATTCACCTGAAAGAACTCCTTGTACTTATCATTGTTTGTAGCTTCCTATCAGTACTGAACTAGTGTACCGCCAAACATGCTCCTCCCACACTGAGTCAGCGTGTTCCATAGAAATGTGTCTTATTTAAGGAAAGTCGAACGTTAAAGAACATTTCAGTGATCTTTATGAAATTATTCACTTGAGCAATTGCCAGCTTTTTTTCAGAAGAGACTTTTTTTTTCCCTTTCTTTGTTAGAAAGTACTAAAGAAGAAAACCAGAGCTAGAAAAGGAAAACAAGAGGAGTGACTCTTGATGAAATTTAGATTTAGAATGTTAATGAATGTTTTTATCTAAATCATTTAGAATTTTTTTCTTTAGTATTATTGCCACAAGACTCCCAATTCTGCTGTAAATTACTATAAAAATCTCATCACAAAGCCCATTCTTACTGTACCATACATAGAAAGCACAATTGTGAGTTTCTTTACCCTTTACACAATAGAGAGGGGAGATTATCATTAACTTTGTATTCAGATTTTGTTGGATGTCATTTTATTTATTTATTTACATAAAAGAAAGAAAAAAAAAAAAAGGTCCATCTTTGTCTGCCAGATCTCCCTGGTTAGGCTAGCCTGCAATGATGATTGCTCTTGCAAAGGCTTGAGAGAGAGATGTTCTGTTGCATTCTCAATAAGGATTGATGGCATTTTGAGAGGTTCAAAATATCCTTTGATTACTCCCTGAAGCAGAATGGGGAAGACTGTGTGGATAGTGGGGGGTGGGCTTACTCATCAGCTTCCCTTTGTGCTCTTTCTGCAGTTGAACATACTCCAATCACAGGCATCCTTGTGTTTCAGTCCCTTTCCTTACTCACCTGCTCAAATGAAAAGTTCCCCTTTCAGTTCAGAATTCTGACTTATCGGAGTGTTCTAAAGAGGGACTAAGGCATGCTCTGTAGTTTTCACACAGCCACTGTAAATGAATGGCTGTGGACCAGCCTCTCATTATACTTGAGCAAAAGCTGAATTGAAAAATGGATGGACCACTGTGGGAAAAAATCCAAGTGTTGAAGGCATGTTTCTTGCTGCAAAATATTCTATGTTATGATGATAGTAGTACTGCAAATCACAGATGAAAAGAAACAGGAAATTTAATTCACAGTTTTGTTTACTTTTGCCAATAGCAATTATGGACATTGTTTAGAAAATTCATACTTAATTTCCCCCCTCCTTGGGAGGAAAAAAAAAGGAGCTTAGTGGCATAGTAGTTAAAGCACTCAGCTGCAAACCAAAATGTTGGTAGTTCAAACCCTCTGGAGACATTAAGGGAGAAAGATATGTCATTCTGCTTCTGCAAATATTTACAGCTTTGGAAGCCCTATGGCACTTCTACTTTGTCATATAGTATTACTGTAAGTCAGAATTGACTCGAAAGCAGTGAGTGTGGTTTATGGGGTTGTATGGAAAAAAAATCTTTTATTAAATTTTACTGTATTGGAGATACTAAGATCTATGTAACTGGGACTCATCTGGAGTTCAGTATAGTTTGTTTATAGTGAACTCAGTTACTATTGTGCTATCTGAGAAATAACAGACTATTGAATGTTCCTGGGTTGAAATGTCTAAACTCATTCCTTTACTTGTAATAATTAAATGCATTTAAGTGAATATGAGATGACTTCACCACTCAACTGTCAGTTTGTTATACTGTGGTGGGTTGCATGTTGCCGTGATTCTGGAAACTGTATCACCAATATTTCAAATACCAGCAGGGTAACCCATGGTTAACAGGTTTCAGTGGAGTTCCAGACTAGGATAGACTAGCAAGAAGGATGTGGTGGTCAATTTCTGAAAAAACTGGCCACTGAAAACCTTGTGAGTAGGAACAAAACATTGTCTGATGTTGTGCTGGAAGATGAGCCCTTCAGGTTGATGTCACTCAAAATACAACTGGGAAAGAGCCACCGCCTCAAAGTAGAGTTGACCTTAATGAACCAAATGGAGTGAAACTTTTGAGACCTTTATTTGCTGATATGGCTCAACTAAAAATAAGAATAAATAGTTACAAACACCCATTAATAATTGGAACATAGAATGTACGAACTATGAATCTAGGAAAATTGGAAATTGTAAAAAATGAAATAGAATGCGTCAAGATTGAGATACTAGGCATTAGTGAGCTGCAGCAGATTGGTTTGGCCATTTTGAATCAAACAATCATGTGATCTACTATGCTTGGAATGACAAATTGAAGAAGAATGGCATTGCATTCATCATCAAAAAGAACATTTTAAGATCTATCCTGTGGTATGATTCTGTTAGTGATAAGATAACACACACATGCCTATAAGTTAATACAACTGTTATTCAAATTTAGACACCAACCACTAAATCCAAAGATGATGAAATTAAAGATTTTTACCAACTTCTACAGTCTGAAATTGACTAAACATGCAAACAAGATGCGTTGATAATTACTGATAATTGGAACACGGATGCTGAAAACAAAGAAGTAGCATCAGTAGTTGGAAAATGCGGCCTTGGAGATAGAAATGATGCTGTAGATCACATGATAAAATTTTGCATGACTAACGACTTATTCATTACAAATACCTTTGAAACAGCAGCTATACATACATTTGGAAGGAGCTCGGCTGGTGCTGTGCTTAAAAGCATTGGGCTGTTAACCAAAGTTTGGTGGTTTGAACTCACCAGATGCTCCCCAAGAGAAAGATGAGACAGTCTGCTTCTATAAAGACATACAGCTTTGGAAACTATTTGGGGCAGTTCTACTCTGTCCTATAGGGTCACTATGAGTACGAATTGACTCAAGGACAGTGCAATACATGTGGACATCACCAGATGGAATACACAGGAATCAAATCAACTGGAACTGTGGAAAAAGACAATGGAGAAGCTCAATAGCATCAGTCAGAACAAGGCCAGGAGCTGACGGTGGAACAGATCATCAATTGCTTATATGCAAGTTTAAATTGAAGGTGAAGAAAATTAAACCAAGTCTACATAATCCAAAACACAACCTTGAGTATATCACACTTAAATTTAGAGACCATCAGAAGGACAGATTTGATGCACTGAACACCAATGACTGGAGACCAGATAAGTTGTGGGTTGACATCAAGTACATCATATGCACAGAAAGCAAAAGATCATTTAAAAAGACAGGAAAGAAAGAAAAGCCCCAAATGGATCTAAAACTTATTAAAGCAAATGGAAGAAATGATGAAATCAAAGAGCTGAGCAGAAGATTTCAAAGGGCAGCTCCAGAAGACAAAGTAAAGAATTTCTCAAGCTGAAAGAACTAAAGAGGAAACTCAAGTGTTCAGTTACAATACTGAGGGATTTTATGGGCAAAATATTGAATAATGCAGGAAACATCAAGAGAAATTGGAAAGAATACACAGAATCATTGTATCATAAAGGATTGGTCAGTGTTCAGGCATTTCAAAAGGTATCATATGATCAAGATCTGATGGTATTTAACATATGATCAAGAACTGAAGTCCACACTGCACTTAAGGCATTGACAAATACACGGCTTCAGGAATTGATGGAATATCCATTGAGATGTTTCAACGAAGGGTTGGAACCCTGTAGACACTTACACTCTTATTTATGCTAAGAAATTTGGAAGACAGCTTCCTGGTCAACCCTCTGAAAGTGATCCAAATTTGTGCTCATTTCAAATAACGGTGATCCAACAGACTGCAGAAATTATCGGATAATACCATTACTATTGTACCCAACTAAAATTTTGCTGAAAATAATTCAAAAATGGTTTCAGCAGTCTACAGACAGGGAACTGCCAGAAAGACAAGCCAGATTCAGAAGAGGACATGGAATAAGGGATATCATTGCTGACATCAGATGGATCTAGGTGAACGCAAAGTATACCAGAAAGGTTTTTATCTCTGTTTTACTGACTATGCAAATGCATTTGACTGTGTGGATCATAACAAATTATGGATAGCATTGCAAACAATAGGAAGTCCAAAACACTTCATTGTGCTGATGAGGAACCTGTACATAGATCAAGAGACAGTCATTAGAATAGAAGAACAGGATACTACATGGTTTGAAATCAGTAAAAATTGTATCCTTTCACCATACATATTCAATCTGTATGCTCAGCAAATAATCTGAGAAACAAGACTATATGAAGAAGAACGTGGCCTCAGGATTGGAGGGAAACTCATTAACAACCTGAGATATGGAGATGACACAACCTTGAAGAAGACTTGGAGCACTTAGTGATGAAGATCAGAGACTACAGCTTTCAGTATGGATTATACCTCATTGTAAAGAAAACAAAAGTCTTCACATCCACAACAATAAGCAACATAAGGATAAATGGAAAAAAGATTGAAGTTGTCAAGGATTTCATTTTACTCGGATCTACAGTCAATGCCCATGGAAGCAGCAGTCAAGAAATAAAATGGTGTATTACCTTGGGTAAATCTGCTGCAATCACCACTTTAAAGTGTTAAGGAACAAAGATGTCATTTTGATGACTAAGTTGTGCCTGACCTAAGTCATGGTATTTTCACTTTCCTAATGTGCATGTGAAAGCTGGACAATGAATAAAGAAGCCTGAAGAAAAATTAATGCATTTGAATTGTAGTTTTGATGAAGAATGTTGACCATACCATGGACTGTCTGAAGAATTAAAAGTCTGTCTTCAAGGCAGTTCAGCTGGGACATGCCTTAGAACTGATAATGACTAACTTTGTCTCAGGAGCTCTGGTAGCATAGTGGCTAAAGCGCTTGACTGCTAACCAGAAGGCTGGCAGTTCAAACCCACCAGCCACTCCACCACAGGAAGATGGGGTAATCTACTTCCTTAGTGATACTGCCTCAGAAACCCAAAGAGGGTCTCTATGAGTCTGGTCTGACTTGATGGCACATAACAACAACAACTTTGTCTCACATATTTTGGTCACGTTATCAGAAGGGACCAGTCCCTGGAGACGATATCATGCTTGGTAAAGTAAAGGATCAGCAAAAAAGGGAAGACACTCGACAGGATGGATTGACACATTGGCTGCAATGATGGGCTCAAGCATAGCAATGATTATGAAGATGACATAGGACCATATACTGAATCATTAGATTGTGCATGTGGTTGCTATGAGTTGGAACCAACTTGACAGCACCTAACAAAAGCAATAATGAGATGACTCAAAGAGTAAATAATAATAATAATACCTGTTATCTATTGCTGTCAAGTCAATTCCAACTCATCATGACCCTATAGGACAGAGAAGAAATATCCCATAAGAATTCCAAGGTTGTGATTTCCACTGCCACATCTCTCTCCTACGGAGTATCTGGTTGGTTCAAAACACTGACCTTTGGGTTAGCAGCCTAGTATTTAACCACACCACCACCAGGGTTCCTTAAATAATAATACCTATTATTACTTATTTTATGACAGGTACTATATTAAATGTCTAATTTAATCTCATGAAAACTCTATGAAGTACTTACTATTTGTATCCCTTATTTTGTGCATGAGTAAATGGATGACAGCTATGCAAGACAGAACCAGGAAGCCTGGCATTAGCCTCCCTAGAAACTGTACTCTTAACCACAATGATGCATTGCCTCTCACTCTACCTCTGACATTTCTTTGCTATTTTATCATTGCTATAAGGTCAGTACTCAGTGCTTTGAAGATGAGTACCTCAGTGAAGAATTTTGACTTTTTGAACTGTTTTTATCATCAGTTTTCTCATAAATGTTAATTTTGATCTTTAAAGGACTATCTGAATGGTCTTATAGTAGCAGCTTATACACTAATTTGGACTTAGAATGTTCACTAACCTCTGTCAAATAATAGATTGATTCAGGCAAGTAGCAAAGAGCATCCATTCATTCAATTGTTCATTCATTCATCGAACATTTATTGGGGTGTCTACTGTGTGTCTGATCTCATGGTTGCTTGCTAGGGCCACATCTAGTTACACTCTCAAGAAATTTGTAAGTAAGTAACTAGGAGATAAAATGCAATGAGAAAAGTACTACCAAGGTGTAAAACAATAAGAATGCATAAGGGGTTATTTGACAAAATCACTATTTTTAAGTAGGTGTGACAAGGTCAGATTTGGCTCCAAGTAAGACAATTCTAGGAAGTTTTTTTTTTTTTTTTTT
>NW_006921589.1:20269946-20344482 GCF_000298275.1 Orycteropus afer afer
GACCGGCAAAAGTCCGCCACTCAACCCACCTTTCTCTTCACCTTCCTCAGTTTGTTCCCTTGCCACTGTACACAGTTCTCCACACGGACCCTGGCTAGTAGGGGATTTTTAGATTAATTCTTAAGTCCTACCGCCACTCGGGAATGTCCAGGTCGTTTGTGCTGTCAGTGGCGCTCAGGTCCCTGCCAGACCGCAGCTCCGTATGTCTCCTTTTTTGGTATTTTCATGCAAATTCTTCTGCTAGTTGGGGTTTAGTCAACTTCTGAATCCTTCTCTTCAAGGCTCAGGGGTCCAAGATTAACTTCTGTGTCTGTGTCAATTGGTTTCCCTTTTCTTTGTTGAAGAGGGTCTGTGCAGTCCTTCTATCTAGTCCGCCATCTTCCCAGCTCCCCCTCCTCTAGGAAGTTCTTGGTCTATGAACTAAAACAAGAAGAGATTGATTATAGATAAACCAGAGAGGAGGATATTGTGAGATTTTTAAGCTCTGTCCACACTGCTATTGTCTGAGGTAGAGGAAATAGAGTGGAAAGTCTGATGTACAGATGGTTTTGAGATAGAAACAATAGAATTTGGTTACCAGTGGATGTTGCAGAGTGAGATGAAGAGAAAAATCAAGAGTGACACTAAGTTTTCTAGTTGGGGAACTGTGCTGATGTTAACGTTTCTATTAGTATATGAGACTTGCAGATGTAGAAAAAGGAAATATAATTAATATTTTGAAATATAAGTAGATATAGCCATTAGATAGTCAGAGACATATGATGAGAGCTCAACTGAAGTTAAGGCTTGATTTTGAAGCCATTCTTATTCTTGATTTGGTGTGCTTTTTGAGAGCAATTAAAGTAGAATGAAGAACTAGTGGAGAGAAAAATACAATAGACTGAGAAGTAAAATCAAGGAGTAAAAATCTCTTTAAAAAATTATTCCACATTAAAGAAAGAAAGGAAAATGAGTAAAAGCTCAGGAAGGAAGATGGTCAGAGGGAATTATCTAGGATACTGGGCATCTTAACATTCTCAGAGGGGAGAGAGTTAGTGAATTCATAAAGATGGAGGAAAATGAAAATGAAGATGGAGAAAAGTCTATGAGGAATTAGAGGAAGATGTCACAATACAGATGTAGGAAATTTTGGGGGATAAGGAAATTTATTAATGAGATTTTAACCTATTTGTCAGATGAGGTTTCTTTGTCCCTTTAGCACTAGGTAGTCTTTTATTTTTATTTTATAAAACCCAAAAATCACAGATGGAAGTCATCAAACTTCTTACTCATTTTTTGTTTCAATTTAATTCACCAGAGAGAAAATGCCTTTTGAGTCAAATTAGTAAAATGCTAACTTGGTTTTCCAGATCAGGGGATCTGAGATCTGACTGCACAATTTTCAATTTGAACTCTAGTCCTTAGCTGTGTGAATTCGGATCACTTACTTAACCTGTCAATTTCTTTACCCAAGGAGGGGTCGCCACAAGTCAAAGTGACTCAATGGCAGTGAGTTTTTTTTTTTTTGAAAATGATGATAAAAGAATATCTACCATAGTGATGTATGAGGATTGAGCACAATAGTACATGCGACAACAATGCAATAGCTGTAGCTCTTCCTTCCCCCTAGGTTCCAGTTTCCTCAAGTCATGTCTCTTTTCCATACTTTATCGATTCTATTCCTTCTTTGATTTCCACAACTCGGAGCTTTCTTTCATTTCATCAACAGCAAAAGTAATGAACATCAATACTTTGTGAGTTTGGTAGCTTTGATTGAGGACAAACAGTGGGAAAGTCTGAAAGAGTCCAGGCTTGTATTATTTCACCATTTCTCCCATGCATGTTGTCTCATCTCTGTCTCCCTTGCAGATTGACCTTAGGCTTCAAAATGTACTAGCACAGTATTCCCTTTCAGAAGAAGCCTTAATACTCAGCTCTCAGGTGACTTGTTTCCTATCCCAAACACTTATCCAAGACTTGTTTTTTTTTTTTTTTTTAAATGGAGAGAGTTAGTTTTCTCCCAAGAGGTATTTAAACCTAGTTGTAATAACAAGTTCTCATCTCATTATAATTTAGATACTGAACTTGGGGACACGAAGGGTCTCCCAACATGCAGATATATAGATTTTATTATCTCTATTACATAGAGAACAAGGATGTTGGCAGAGAGGGAAGAAAGCCAGCATGTGTTAGGAAGCTTAAGAAGACTGGCTGAGGCTTGGAAATTTGAAGTTATGGTAAGGCTTCAGACACCAACCAGGAGCCAATAATCTAAAGGCTTACCAAAGGAAGAAAACACATTTTATTAGGGGCATTATTAAGCCTAAAGTTTGGATGCAATCAAGAGTTGAGAACTGGTAGGACAGCTGCACCAAGTTAACGTGGAAGCTGAAGGAACTAAAGGTAATATTGAATAATCAACCCTAACCAACCATAAGTAATTAAAAATCAATCATGGGTACAAGTAAGTTCTTTATTGTTATCAGTCAATTATCTATCTAATTATATATATATTCTAAGTAAATATTAACATTAATTACATACTATGAACCCAATTTAATACTTGGTTCTTTGCATGCACTCTTATTAAAGATAATACTAAGACATGAAGGGGCATTCTTTTCCCATTTTAGGCTAAAGAAATTAGATCTCAAGGAGGTTAGGTAGTTTATGACATAAATAGTAAGTGACATAGTTAAGATTTAAACCCATTTCTAGCTGACTTCAACCAAGTGCTGAAAAATTAAAGTGCAAAGGAATTAAGGAGCTAAAATGGCTGACTCACTACAAAAAAAGAAAAAAAAACTGCCATCAAAGTGATTCCAACTCATAGAAAGCCTATAGCCCAGAGTAGATCTGCCCTGCAGGGTTTTCAAGGCTGTAAATCTTTATGGAAGGGGACTGCCTTGTCTTTCTCCTATAGAGTGTCTGAGGGGTTCAAACTGCCAACCCTTTGGTTAGCAACCACATGCTTTGACCACTGTGCCACCAGAGCTCCTTAAAATGGCTGAAGAGCCGATTAAATCATAGAAAGAGAATTTATGAAGTGAGAGAATAGTAGGTTGTGATAAGAGAAAAGGATTTTCAAGTTTGAAATTCTGGAGCTGCATTTATTCTTGGTGACATTAAGGTCCAGCCAGATGGCAGTTACAGAGCATGAGAGATAAGATCATAGGCAAAGAGGAAGCTCTGAAAGTATAATACTAAGATTTTTAGTGGTTTGCCCATGGTGAAAGGGGTTAGGATTGAGCCTGACACCACTGAGCTATCTGAGAGATACCATTATATTAATTTCCTAAGGCTGCTGTTAAAAAAAAAAATGCATTTAAACAATAACTTATTGTCTCACAGTTCTGGATTCTGTGAGTCCAAGACCAGGTTGTTGGCCATGTTCAATCTTTCAAAGTCTTTGAGGGAGAATATGTTTCATGCCTCTCTCCTAGCTCCTGGCAGTACTTGGCATTCCTTGACTTGCAACTACAGGATCATAGGTATCCTACTTTTCTCTGTCTGTTCTACACTTATATAAGGAAAACACTACTCCAGTAGGAATTTTATGAAGCCAGGTATTTTGATAATTGGGAGTAGAAGTGACACCTCTTTAAGAAACAAATGCAAAATTAAAAGCTCTGACTTATGCAGATATTACAAAATCACATAACTGTGTGAATCCATGACTTGGGTTCTTCTAGGCCCTTGGAAGGGGTTGTATAATTGAAGACGTAAGCTTTATTTGTTCAAGGTAAATCCACCTCTGGGTACAGGAAGCTGGAGAACATGCAGGTGGAACTGCTGCCAGGAAAGAATGTGTTCCTGGCTTCAAATCTCATGCAAGTGAGAGACTTCCTTTGGGGCTCCTGATAGTTAAAACCTCAACATGGTGGGGGTGAGCCCCAGAAGTTTAATATGCTAAACAGAGAATCCTTTATTTATTGGGCTTCCTGCCTCCCTTCTAGAGAAGGATGGTCCAGCACATATTAAAATTTTATTTCTGGGCTGATAAACATTTTATGAATCTTCACCTGAACTCATGCTTAGGATGTGCTTGTTATTTGTTTCTGATCTTCCCTGGACAAGAATTTTCAAGCAGGGGAATATGAAGGCATTTCAAAGCAAATAATTCACAACCTGGGCTTATATCGAGGTCTCTTGAAAATATCTCCTCCTACTGCATAAAATTGACATTCACTGTGCTTTTGTATGACAACAGACTGGATAAAAATCCTGGAATTGCTGTCAGTGTGTTAAGAATACTTGTAATTGTTCTCACATGAGCATTTGGTTGCCTTTCAATAAAATTGAAGAGATCATTCCTAAGAATGAGCAGAATTTCCTCTTCTCACTTATTATTTTTGGCAAGTATACAGTAGATCCAAACTTGTTCACCAAAATATAAGAAACTATGTATGTTTTAAGTACTGTGTTAGTTCCCTAGGGCTGATAGAGTACCATAAATTAAGTAGCTTACAAGCATAGACATTTATCGTCCCATAGATCTAGAAGCTAGGAGTCTGAATTCAGTGTCAGTAGGACCATGTTCTCTTTCTACTCAAAGGACAGTCGGTCCTGTCTCTCCCTGCTTCTGTCAGCCCTAGGTGTTCCTTGGATTGCAGATCTATCTTCAACTAGCCATTGTCCTTCTCTTTCTGTCCCTCTGTGCCTATTCTTCTCTTTTATAGAACACCACTTATTTGTCAGTTTGTCACATTGTGCTGGCTTGAGTGTTGCTGTGATGCTGGAGGCTATGCCATTGATATTTCAAATATCATCAGGGTCATCCATGGTAGACAGGTTTCAATGGAGCTTCCAGACTAAGTCACCTGGCAATATACTTCTAAAAAATCGGCCAGTGAAAACTTATGAATAGCAGAACATTGTCTGACATAGTGTTGGAAAATGAGCCCCTCAGGTTGGAAACCACTCACAATAGACTGGGAAACAGCTGCTTTCTCAGAGTACAGTCAACCTTCATGACGTGGGAGGAGTAAAAGTTTTGGGGCCTTCACATGGTGATGTGGCACAACTCAAAATGAGAAGAAACAGTCACAAGTACTTATTAATAACTGGAATGGGGAATGTATGGAATATGAATCTAGGAAAATTAGAAGTCATCCAAAATGAAGAAGAATGCATAAAGATCTATATTGTAGGCATGAGTGAGCTGAAATGGACTAGTATTGGCCATTTTGAATTGGAGAAGCATATGGTCTATTATGCCAGCAATGACAAATTAAAGAATTTTGTTGTGTTCATTGTCAAAAAGAACATTCTAAGATCTACACTGAAGTACATGCTATCAGCGATAGGATAATACCCATATGCCTATAAGGATGACCAATTAATAGAATTTTATTCATATTTACATCAACCCTTAATACCAAAGTTAAAGAAATTGAAATTTTTTAACCAACTTGTGCAGTCTGAAATTAATCAAGCATGTAATCAAGATGCATTGTTAATTACTGGTGACAGGAATGTGAAAGTTGGAAACAGAGAAGGATCAGCAGTTGGAAATATGGCCTTAATGATAGAAACAATGCCAGAGATCACATGGTAAAATTTTGCTAGATCAACAACTTATACATTGGAAATACTTCCCCCCCCCACAACAATATAAACAGTGACTCTACATGTGGCAGGAGTTCTGGTGACCCAGTGGTTAAAGCATTTGGCTGCTAACCAAAAGATCAGCAGTTTGAACCAACCAGACACTCTGGGATGAAGACAAGGCAGTCTGCTTCCATAAATATTTACAGCCTTGGGGATCCTATGGGGTAGTTCTACTAACTGCTATAAGGTTGCTTTGAATAGGAATGGACTCGATGGCAGTGGGTTTGGTTTTCATTTATACACATGGCCCTAACTGGGTGGAATGCACAGGAATTGAATCAACTACATCTGTAGAAAGAGATGATGGAGAAGCTCAGTATCATCAGTCAGAACAAGGCCAAGGGCCAACTATGAAAAAAAAAAAAAAAATCAATTGTTCATATGCAAGTTTAAATTGAAAGTGAACAAAGTAAGAACTAGTCCATGAAAGCCATGGTGAAATCTTGAGTTAATCCCACCTGGATTTAGAGACCATTTCAAGAACAGATTTGACACATTGGACATTAATGACCCAACACCAGATGAGTTGTGGGATGACATTGAAGACATCATGCATGAAGAAAGCAAAGGTCATTAAAACAAGAGAAAAGGAAGAAAGAAAGAAAAAATGGATGTCAGAACAAACTCTGAAACTTGCTCTTGAGCAGAGAGTAGCTAAAGTGAATGGAAGAAATGATGAAGGAAAAAAGCTAGACAGATTTCGAAGAGCAGCTCAAGAAGACAAAGTAAAGTCTTATAATGAAATGTGCCAAAAACCTGGAGTTAGAAAATCAAGTGGGAAAAACATGCTCAGCATCTCTCTAGCTAAAAGAACTGAAGAAAAAAATCCAGCCTTGAATTGCAGTATTGATGGATTCTAAGCCACTCTGCAGAAGGAAGATGGGTCAATCTACTTTCATAAAATTTTACTGCCTCAGAAACCCAGTGGAGGTCACTATGATTTGGAATCAACTTGATGGCAGGGAGTTTGGTTTTTGATATGGGCAAAATGTTGAACAAGGTCGGAAGTATCAAAAGAAGATGGAAAGAATACACAGAATCTGTGTACCAAAAAGAATTGATCAGTGTTCAACCATTTCAGTATGTAGCATATGATCAAGAACCAGTGATATTGAAGGAAGACATCCACACTCACTGAGGGCAATGGTGAAAAACAAGGTTCCAGGAATTAATGGAATACCAACTGAGATGTTTCAACAAAAGGATGCAGTGCCAGAAGTGCTCATTTTCTATGCCAAGATATTTGGAAGACAGTTATTTGACCAACCAACTGGGAGATATTCAAAGAAAGGTGATCCAATGGAAAACAGAAATTATAAAACAATATCATCAACATAATATGCAAATAAGATTATTGTGAAGATAATTCAAAAATGATTGCAGCAGGACATAGACAATGAACTACCAGAAATTCAAGCCACATTTAGCAGAGGATGTAGGATGAAGGCTATCATTACTGATGGCAGATGATTCTTGGCTGAAAGCAGAGAATACCAGAAAGATGTTTACTTGTGCATTATTGACTCTGCAAAGGCAATCAACTGTGTGGTTCATAACAAATTATAGATAACATTGCTAAGAATGGGAATTCCAGAATATTGAATTGTGCTCAAGTGGAACCTGATGTAGACTGAGAACCAAGCAAAGGGATAATGCATGGTATGAAATCAGGAAAGGTGGGGTCAGAGTTGTAACCTTTATCATACTTATTCAGTCTGTATACTGAGGATCTGGACTATGTGAGAAAGAAAACAGCATCAGGATTGGGGGAAGATACATTAACCGCCTGTGACATGCAGATGGCACAAGCTTGCTGAAAGCAAAGAGAACTTGAAGCTCTTCATGATGTGGAAGATCAAAGATTATCACCTTTAGTATGGATTATACCTCATCATCAAGAAAATATAAATCCTCACAACTGGACCAATTAAGAAACACCACAGTAAACGGAGAAGAAAATTATAATCATTGAGGACTTCATTTTACTTGGATTTACCATCAACAATCATGGAAGTAGCAGCAAGAAATCAAATGATGTATGATTGCATAGGGCAAAGCTGCTGCAAAGGACCTCTTTAAAGTGTAAAAAAAAACAATGATGTTACTTTGAAGACTAAGGTGTGCCTGACCAAGCCAGGGTATTTTCAGTCACCTCATATGCATTCAAAATCTGGACGATGAATGAGGATGGCTGAAGAAGAATTGATCCCTTTAAATTATGGTGTTGGTAAGGAATATTGAATATACCCTGGACTCCTAGAACAATGAACAAATCTGTCTTGGAAGAAGTACAGCCAGAATGCTTCTTAGAGGTGAGGATGGCTGGACTTTGTCTCATGTACTTTGAACATGTTGTCAGGAGGGACCAGCCCCTGGAGAAAGACATACTTGATAAAGTAGAGGGTCAGGAAAAGAGGAAAACCCTCAACAAGATAGACTGACACAGTGGCTAAACAGTGGACTCCAGCACAGCAATGGCTGTGAGGACAGAGCTGGACCAGGCACTGTTTGTTCTGTTATCCATAAGGTTGCTCTGCGAACTGACTTGATGGCACTTAACAATACTCAGATTGGAGTAGCACCCACCCTCCTGCAGTATGGCCTCTTATTAATTGACATGAATCTTGTTAAAATGTAGATTCTGATTAAATTTATCTGGGGTGGAAATTCATACTCTCAGCAGGGGGTTGAACCAGAATTAAACGATTCAAAGCCCTGGTGCCAGAGATTAGGAGTTCAACATAAATTTTGGGAAACACAATTCTGTCCATAAAAAATACTTAGATATGTAAATTTGGAGGAAATAAAAGCGATAACAGACTTAATAACTAGTTGATTATATATTTAAGGAGCTTCTCATCTTAAAAGAAGAATTAGAAACAGTTTTGGATATGTTTATAAATGATAAACGAGTAAAAGTTCTTAAGAGGGTCTGGAGTGCTAACATTTTAAGGCAGGAAGGATAATCATGGTCTTCTTTGTGATTATGTTCATGAGACTATGTGTTAGTCTTTTCTTCTATGGGAACATAACTGTACCTTGCTTAATATCTTTCTTTAGAGATGACGAATAGTAATTGTGCTAGTAGCAAAGAGGAAAGTGAGTTGGGTAATATACCAGATGCTGTTCTCATCAGTCTAATACTTTGTTTGCTAGTCATTGGGAGAAAGGCCTGAGTTTATGATTTGTGGGAAAGTGTAATCTATTTTACTTTTGCCCAACTCCAAGTCATTTATCAGATTACTTTAAGGTTGCAAATCTAAACACTTTTCTGTAATTTAGCTACTTTCTTTCCAAGATGTGCCTTTCTTAAAAATGTTTATCGTGTTTTTAAAATCTATAGAACGTTTTAGATCTCTGTTCTTTGAAAGGATGACACATGGGATTTTTCTCTGCACCTTACAGGGTATGAGAGTTCAAACATTTCCTCCATTACTATCTGGCCTTCTTAATGTGTCAGCTTTCCCTGAAAAGATCAGCAATCACAGGAAGGAAAAAATTCAATCTAAGTACACATTCAGCACTGAGGACTTCTCCTTGGCCTGTTGACAATGCCTCAGCATGAATTCTGAGACATATCTTATTAGGAGTCTGTCTGGATGCTTTCAAGTGTTCAGTAAAAGTGATTCAAGAAAATCAAGGCTAGCACATACTCTGAAGAAAAATGAATTTCTAATGTTTGTACTTCATTGACTCTCACCCTTGTCATCTAAAAAAAAAAAAAAAAAAAGGATAGTGAGGATTTTATTTCAGCTTATTGCAATTTCTACTGTTAGGTCACTCAGTAAGTATAATTTAATTGTTTGAGGATTATCTTATTGGATATTTAATATGTGTCTCTCTGTGACTAAGTAGAGAGAGTGTTCTAAGAGATCTTTCTTTGATTTACAACAGTGCTAAGAAAAGTATGTCATGATTTTTAATTTTCAAAGGAATATTTTAAATACCTTTACCAAAAAAAAAAAAAAAAACCCAAACTCACTACTGTTAAGTCAGATTCAACTCATAGTGACCCCTCCTTGGGTTTCTGAGGCAGTAGCACTACAGAGATAGATTGTCTAACCTTCCTTCTGAGGAGTGCCTGAGGTGGATTTGAACTGCCAGCCTTCTGGTTAGCAGTCAAATGCCTTAGGTACCATGTTACCAGAGCTCCCAAATACCTTTATATAATGTGTTAATCGATATCTATTCAAATGAAACTCGTAAATCATCTCTCACTATTTTATTTACATCAATAATAATAAAAATCATTTTTTGAAAATTGCTTCACATGAAATACCTGATATAAAATTTGCAAAATAATCTCTACCATGAGACAGATAAATATGTACCTGTATGAATATCTTCATTCTGGTATACAACAAAATTTTTGGCTTGGAACATTCAGTGTGATTTTGTGTTGTTTGTATTTAGAAAGGAGCTCTGGTGGCATAGTGCCTAAGGCATTTGACTGCTAACTAGAAGGTTGGTGGTTCAGACCCACCAGCCACTCCACAGAAGGAAGACTGGGCAATCTACTTCTGTAAAGATTTATCACCTCAGAAACCCAAAGGAGGTCTCTATGAGTTGGAATCTACTCATTGGCAGTGATTTTGGTTTTTATACTTATAAAATTCAGCATTTAGCTGTACTAACTCACTAAAATAAACACCATATTGCACATTTATATAATTTCAATCAAAAATATTTCACATGAGCCTGTGGGTGTAGAGCTTAAAAAGCAGGCAGGATAATCATTATCATTCCCATTTTGCAGGTGAGGGTTACTAAGGTGGAGAGCTCCTGGGCTATAGTTCTCTTTTCTAATCCAGTGTTCTTCTCTTGTAACTCCTCCCTCTGTCTTTTTCTCTGTTTCACTGCCATTGAGTCGATTCCAACTCATAGTGACCCCTCCTTGGGTTTTTAAGGCCGTATCTCTATGGAAGTAGATTGCCCAGTCTTCTTTCCAAGGAGTGGCTGATGGGTTTGTACCACCAGCCTTCTGGTTAGCAGTCAAATGCCTCAACTGCTTCCCCCACTAAAGAAGCACATACCTTGAAATTTTCATTTAGAATTTCATTTACTTATAAATTTGATTGTCTATGTGATTCAGCTGTCTTTCGAAAAATGTAAAATAATCCTTCCCTATGGGTCACTGTGTTGTGTACCACAGTTTGGAAATATAATGGGTGGTATTACCACTTGGAAAGACTTGTATTGGATCTTTGAGTCAGAACTAGATTTTGTGGATTTCTATAACCTCTATATTCTCTTTCCCATTGTTCTTAGTGAACAATTTATATACTCTGAGGTGAAGCGGAAGCCCGTGTTTCCTAGACTGCCAAAGCATCAGGAAATACACCTACTCCTCACTTACTGACATTGTGAGGGTCCAAAGACCAGGTTGTGTGAAAATTCGTGTTATGTGAAACTTCAGCAACCAAACACTTTTCAGGCTTCAGGAGTCATTTTGGAGGTGACCCTGTGGGGCTGCGCCTTGCCCAGCCACTGTTGCAGCTCACTAGTCCCTGTGCTGTGATTTCACTACTTGGGTGGGTAGGCTTGTGCCATTTTAAACCATGGGCAGAGCTGTTGAGTCAGACACTTCAGCTAGGAGGGGACCACACTGCCTGGGCCCACAGTGAGTTCTTGCTGTCCACCAAAACACCCATCTATCTAGGACTACCACCTGCTGGTCCCAGTGCTGCTAAACCTGCAAATGATGGATCTTGGAGTAGCCATGATGTGACTGCCACTGCCATGCATCCTATGCACTTCCACTGCCTTCTCACATATTTGAGGCACAAAATTGCAGCTCCACTCGAATGGCAGGGCAGCCACCAGCCTGCAGGTGGGCTGGGATTCTGCAAGGCCAAGAGGCACTCCTGCAGGTTAATGGCCTGAGGCCTTGATATCTGGATTTTTATTTTTTCTTCTTCTTCTCTCTTTTAACTTTATTAATATCCAGGACTAGAGAGAGGTATGGGAGGGGAGGGAAAGGGAGGGGTCGAGGACTTGGAATTCAGACCAGAATAATTATTCTGCCACTAAAAACACAAGAGTCCTAACCCTACTTTGGGGTAATTTAAGTGGATTTTTTAATGTTGTAGTAAATATGAGATGTTGGATAATGATATAGCTGATAAGTAAGAAGTAGGTGTATGTATATAGATGTCTCAAGGGAGTGCTGCCATGCTAGTTATAGAATTCTGAAGTTCTACAAGTATATGGATATGTGCATTGGTTTTGGAATCATTCTTTATTTGTAGGAATAAGAACTTTTGGCATGAGAACTAAGATTTCAAATTAAACTTTCAGAAACTTAAAACTGACACTGAGGGGACTAGTGAGTGTGCTAGACAAAATATAGTATTTAGAAATTGTAGCTGCGTTCAATTTAGGGCTCATCTTGAGTATCTGCAGATTAAGATGTGCATAATGCATTATTTGGGGAGTGCCAAAAGTCTTATGTTGAGTCCTGGGTTGTGCAATTGGTTAACACACTCGATTGCTAAATAGAAGGTTGGCAGACTAAGTTCAACCAGTGGCCTCTTGGAAGAAAGGCCTGGTGATCTACTTCTGGCAAACCAGCCACTGAAAACCCTGTGGAGCATAGTTCTACTCTGACGCACATGCAGTGGCCGTGAGTCAGAACAGACACGACGCCAAAGGGGTTTATTAAAGTCATATGTTCTTTAATAAGATAGAAATCTTCCTGCCCTTTTTATTCAGTACATCTTTATTGAACATTTACCACATCCATATCCCTGGCACTTTGCTATGTATCAGGGATATAATAGTAATTTAGGGTAACTCTTATTCTAAATAGACTCACAGTCTGTAATCTATCCATTTTCTAATTGTTCATTTACTCCAATGGAGTAAATGATTTGATAAATTATTCCCAAGGTGCTCATAATGGGTTCTTGATAAATACTTGTTGAATCAATAATTAAATGTAGTCAGGATAATGATAATTTTCCGTGGGATCAACAGGTAATCAAGGCAAAGGAACCAGAAAGAACGCTGCAAAACAGCTGGAGCTTGAGCAAAGACCTGCAGGTAAGAGAGGGCCCATTGTAGAAACTGCAAGTAATTCATTTTGACTAGAGATTTATGAGGAGAAGCAAGTCGAGAAATTTGTATGAATCATAACTAACAAAAGCCTTCACGCCACAAGAAGCTACAACTTTGACCTGAATGCAATAGGAAGTCTTGAAGTTTTTTAAGCAGAAGAATTAAGTGTGAATTTTAGATTGCAATGAAGTCTAAAACTAGGAATTCAGAGACCACTTAGAAAGTTATCACAGTTCTATAAGCAAGAAATTATATCATAATCAAGTTGATCACATAGGCCTATTTTCCCTAGGGAGCCCTGGTTTCCTCCTATTATCCTAACATAATTATTAGTAGCATTTCTTTGTGCCCTCAAAGTGTCTCAGTTCGAATGCTGTATAATATGCCATCTTAATTACAAGTAAAGTAGTAGCAGTGAGAATGGAGACAATGGCTGCATTCTGGAAGTATTCGTTTGAATGGGTAGATTTGAATGCTTAGATATAAGAGGTGAGATAGAGAAAAGTTAAAGATGACACTATGATATTTGACTCACACAAGTGGATAAGTTGTTGATGCTATTCACTGAGCCAAAGAAGACAGGAGAACCTAAATTTGCTGTTAACAGTTGCTATTTGCCATTGAGTCAGACCTGACTCATAGCTACCCCTCTTTGGGTTTCCGAGGCAGTATCACTACAGAAGCAGATTGCCCAACCTTCCTTCCGAGGAGTGGTTGGTGGGTTTGAACCACCAACCTTCTGGTTAGCAGTCAAGTGCCTTAGGCATTAGGCTACCAGAGCTCCTAAATTTGATGTAGACAGCAGTAATTTCAATTTTGGAAATGTGACTTTTGAGATGCCATGTTCCATTCCAATGGAGAGTTTAGGCCAGCAGTTAAATACATCAGTGTGGGTTGGTCTTCAATAATTTAGTATTGCCTGCAGTAGGACCACTTTGATTCACTAGCTTGAGAAAATTTCCAAGATTAGTTTATCAGACTAAATAGATATTGTCTGGGTTAAAACACAACTCAATGCTGTCGAGTTGGATCCAACTCATAGCGACCCTTCCTTGGGTTTCTGAGGCAGTATCACTACGGAAATTAGCTAAAGCCAAATTCCTAAGGAGAAGATAAGATTAAAGATAAGAGATATTCTAGTATGTGAATTATTGACCCAGAATGGTATACCCAGGAAGACCAATGTAGTAATACTTTCTCTAGTACCAGGGCTAAATGAAATGAGGGCATAAAGAAATGGGTCTAGGAATCCTCTTTAAAAACAAAACAAAACTTGTTGCCCTAGAGTCAATTCTGCCTCACTGTGACCTCATATGTTATAGAGTATAATTGCTCCATGGAGTTTTCTTGGTTGTAACCTTAATGGAAGCATCTCACTAGGCCTTTCTTCTGTGATACTGCTGAGTAGGTTTGAACTGCCAATCTTTTGGTTAGGAAATGAACACAAACCATTTATGCCACATAGGGACCTCAGGACGTTCTCTCGAGCGAGGTAAAGAATCATGGACTTGACATTGGAGAAGTGAGCCATGGTCAGAAAATGCTGTGATCAGATACCACCTGCTTTAGGGTTTGCCTATGTTGCCCTAGACTCAAGCAGATGATCTCAGGGTCCTGAGTAGATTTTTTTCTCCCCATAGTAAATGATAAATATATATATTCCAATTAGATCTATTGAAATTTGCCTGTTAATGACTAACTGTGTTACCGCAAGTAATCATATTTCAACTCTATTCCTTGGATGAAAATGGACAGGGTATGATTGGATGATCTCTGGCTTCCAGGTCAAATCTGAGTTGTTCTAGTTTCAAGCCTGTTTATTTTTTGTCTCCTTCATTTTCTCTCTCTCTCTTTTTTTTTTTTTAATTAAAATGTTAACATTTTAGAACTCAAATGGAAATTATGGTCATGGCCCTAGGTAATCTAGTGAACTTTGGCAGCAACCAATGTAGACAGAAAACTAAAAAGTACTGGTTATTATTTTTATTTAGAAACTCCAAAGTGATTCATGTATAGATGCAGGCATTCTTTGTGCCACTTTTCTTCTTCCTTATTTTTTATGTAGCAAAATCATATTGTGAGGCTTCTCAGAAATGGTAAAAGCTACTTATTATATGGTCAACAAGGAGCTCTTGGGGCGAGCTTTTTTTCTCTTGGGATACTGCCTTCAATCTGATACTCATTTTGGCTCAGATCAGTTGTAAATACCAGCCTGTTTCTGTGAAATGTAACTGGTGTTTGCTCTGGGCTGATGGGATAGCCATGTGGTGTTTGCTCTGTCAGGAGCTGTACCCAAGGACCCACAGTACATTATTCAGATCAGCTCACATGAACCAGCTGTCCTAATTCCAGGTGGACTGCTAGAAATCTTTTTACTCATAGCAACAGCTGTGCCACCTGGTAGCTTAAACAGCAGTCGTTGGATGAATCAACCATTGTTACAAATTCACTTTTCATCTGGTAAGCAGTTTTCATAAACTAGCATAACTGAAGATATTTCCAAAAAGGTCCACATTGAAATGATGTGAACACTGAAAGGCTTATCTGTATTATGTTAAATCGTTTGCTTGTTGCCAGCACCTATCATTTAAAAAACGGAACAAAATCTACATGCCAATATTGGGTTTGTAAAATTTGCTGTTCTGTCTTCCATAATATTTTTTCTCCATCCTCAATATACAAACTATGCCCTTTATTATTATTATTATTATTATTAACACATATAGATTGCTCTAAATACTGTTATTGTTATTTCAAATATACAATATAACTTTTCGAGCTTGGGTTATTGCTATGTTGTTGTTGTTATGTGCCATCGAGTCAACCCCGACTCATAGCGACCCCTCCTTGGGTTTCCGAGGCAGTATCACTACGGAAGTAGGATTGCCCAACCTTCCTTCCGAGGAGTGGCTGGTGGGTTTGAACCGCCAGCCGTCTGGTTAGCAGGCAAGTGTCTTAGCCACTGAGGAGTTTAATATATAGAATGCTATACTATTGCTTTATTATTTGCAAGAAAAGAAAATAACTTCAAATCAACACTAACAACAGACGTATCTACATAGAACTCCTATGTTGTTGTTGTTGTTGTCATGTGCCATTGAGTCAGACCCAACTCATAACGACCCCTCCTTGGATTTCCAAGGTGGTATCACTACGGAAGTAGATTACCCAACCTTCCTTCCAAAGAGTGGCTGATGCGTTTGAATCGTCAACCTTCTGGTTAGCAGTCAAATGCCTTAGGCACTATGCTAGCAGAGTTCCAGAACTTTTATATGAGGTGTTTTAGGGAAATAAGATTCATTTGCTCATATATAAGGAGCTCTGGTAGTCTAGTAGTAATGCATTCGGTTGATAACCCCAAGGTCAGTGGTTGCAGGAGGAAGATGCGGCAATCTACTTCTGTAAAGATTTACAGCCTTGGAAACCCAACGGGGTCACTAAAAGTGAGAATCCGCTCAATGGCAGTGGGTTTGGTTTGGTTGGTTTTGCTGACATATGGAAGCACATGTGGAAAATGGTTTAAAAAATCAAACAAACAAAGCAAAAGTAAGTTCGCAAATGAGTTAACAGCCTTTAGAAGAAAATATGTTAGTTGGAATTGGTTATCTTGTTTTAATCTATTAATTTTTAATGTATTAACACACACATACACATGCATGCATGCACACACACACATAAACACACAGCCTAAAAGTTTAAGTCTTTAAGGATAGTACAAAATCAAACATACTATACCCATACCAAGGCAGAACATTTCAAATTCTGAAGTAATGAAATTCAAATTCATAGCATTTAATAGTTATTTGTTCTTACTCTTAATTCAAATCTAGGCTATAGGCTGCTTAATTTTTTAAAATATTTCTGAAATCCCTAGAAATTATCTAATTATATAGATTTGTATAGATGTACTTAAGCACTATGTACTTGGCACCACAATGGTTAAGGGCCCCATCTCAATTGAAATGTGGGTGGTTTGAACCCATGAGCAGTTCCGCAGGAGAAAAGACCAGAGATCTGTTTCTGTAAGGACAGCATAGGAAACCCTGTGGGGAAGTTCTCTTCTGCTTCGTAAGGTCCCCGTGAGTCAGACTTGATGGATACAACAACAACAAAGCACTCTGAAAAGTACATCAATTGACAATCAGTATGTACATATTAATTTTTAATGACTGACTTTTATAGCTAGAATATTTAAATAACATATTCCCACTATGAAGTAGAACCTGTTTTGTAGTAGAGTTATCATTTTTATAAATAGTACTTTCATTTAATGCATACATGAGTAGTATTATGTATTATATTAAATACTATTATTGGCTAATAAATGTATAGCCTATTCAATTAAAAAAAAAAAAAAACATGGGTTTGTCTTACAAATAAAGTTCCATTAAATTCACCTGAAGAGTATATCAATATGTATTTCAGTTGGGGACAAATGCCTTCCTGGCTAAAAGCCAAAGCTTCTAGCTTTATCAAGAAAAATAAACTTCTTTTTTCTGAAAAATATAAAAATGCATCTCTTAAACTCACTTTTACTATTTATTAAATGTCAATTTGAGATGGCGAACGGAATGAATATTAGATGGGGAATCAGGCAGTCCTGTTTCTAGCACTCAATGGTAATGGTACCCCACTCAAAGATGGCAGCCATCCATGCAGGTGTGAATGTATGTGGCTTTCCATGGGCCTGCCAGTGATCTAGTCTCATTCATCAAGCTCCTGAAAGGGCTTACTATGCCTCTTCCACATATCTCATTCTAGGGCTTCAACCAGTGATTTTCCCCATTCTAATTACCTTGAGAGATCACCCAAACTGTAAAAATTCAATTCTGTCCCTGCTTTGCTTTTCCAGGAAAGAACTGGTTCAAAGCCCTGCATTAAGGACAGTAGTTGTCATCCATAAACTGGAGTATGTAACCTGGGAACTGCCTGTGCTTTGAAAGGATTTGTGAGAGGAAACTTTATAACATGATAATCACCCTTAGCCCCATTCCTCTTTTTAAAGTTAAATAAACAGAGCTGAGGAGATGAAGGAATTTGGTAAAAGTTAATGTGGCTTGTTGTTGTTGTTGCTGTTATGTGCCATCGAATCGGACCCAACTCATAGCGACCCCTCCTTGAGTTTCTGAGGCAGTATCACTACGGAAGTAGATTACCCACCTTCCTTCCAAGGAGTGGTTGGTGGGTTTGAACCGCCAGCCTTCTGGTTAGCAGTCAAATGCCTTAGGCACTATGCTACCAGGCTTAGTGGCAAGAAATTCAGGAATGCAATCGCAGACGTAGAAGGGACTCACGTGACCAGTTGTTCTAGGTCTCTGGGATTTTTCTTTTCAAAATTTGACTGACTTAGAAGCATTGTTCATGTCCTAAAAAGTCTTCATCAAAGACTTGTTAAGATAGAAAACAACTCATGCAAAGAGACAAGCAGATCTAACATTCATTTGAAAAATTTGTCAGGCTACCCAAGAATTGGGACACAATACATGAAGTTGGCATGAATCACAGTCAACGGGATGGCAAGTGGTTTTAAAGGTTTCACCGTTTCATTTATGTCTTAAGCAAAGATATTGCAACAGAATTAGGTGTTCTTACATATAGTTAAAAAAAGAAAAAGAAAAACCAGACATACAGTGTTGTTTTTGTTGTTAGCTGCCATTGAGTCGATTCCAACTTGTAGTGACCTTATGTACAACAGAACAAAACACTGCCTGATCTTGTGTATCCTCACAATTCAGTCTATGCACAGGTTCCTCATAAGAACAATTAAATGTCATGGAACTCCCCTTCTTTGCAATGTTATCCATAATTTGTTATGATGCACACAGTTGAATGCCTTTGCATAGTCAGTAAACATAAATAGGTAAACATCTTTCTGGTGGTATTTGCTTTCAGCTAAGATCCATCTGACAGCGATGATATCCCTTGTTCCATGTCCTCTTCTGAATCCAGTTTGCATTCCTAGAATTTCCCTGTTAATATACTCCTGCAACCATTTTTGAACTATCTTCAGCAAAATTTTACTCACATGTGATATGAATGATATTGTTAAATGATTTCCACATTCTGTTGGATCAGATCATCTTTGAAATGGTTGTAAATATGAATCTCTTTCATTTGGTTGGCCAGGTAGCTGTCTTCCAAATTTCTTAGCACAGAAAAGTAAGCACTTCCAGCACTGCTTCCTTTTTTTGAAATATCTCAGTGGGTATTCCATCAATTCTTGGAGCCTTGTGTTCCACCAATACCTTCAGTGCTACATGGACTTCTTCCTTCAGTACCATTGGCTCTTGATCTATAATACTTCCTGAAATGATTGAAAGTTGACCAATTCTTTTTTTATATGGTGACTCTGTATTACTTCCATCTTCTTTTGATGCTTTCTGTTTCATTCAATGTTTTGCCCATAGAATCGTTCAATACTGCAATTCAAAGCTTGAATTTTTTCTTCAGTTCTTTCAGCTTCAGAAATGCTGAGTGTGTTCTTCCTTCTTGTTTTTCTAATTCCAGACTTTTACACATTTCATTATAATGCTTTGCTTTGTCTTCTCAAGCCACCCATTGAAACCTTCTGTTCAGCTCTTATTTCAGCAATTCTTCCTTTCACTTTAGAGCATTAGAGCAAATTTCAGAGTCTCTTCTGGCATCTATTTATAGGTCTTTTCTTCCTTTCCTGTCCTTTTAAAGGCCTTTAACTTTCTTCACGTATGGTATCTTAATGTCATCCCATGACTCCTTTGGTCTTTGGTCACTGGTGTTTAATGCATCAAATCTATTCTTCAGATGATCTCTAAATTCAGGTGGTATATACTCAAGGTCACATTTTGCCTCTCATGGACTTGTTTTAATTTTCTTCGGCTTCAACTTGAACTTGCATGTGAGCAATTGATGATTTGTTCTGTAGATCTTTTCCTGGTTTTGTTTTGATTGATGATATTGTGCTTCTCTATTGCCTCTTTCCACAGATGTAGTAGGTTTGATAGGAGCTCTTGTGATGTAGTGCCTGGGGCATTTGACTGCTAACCAGAAGGCTGGCCACTCAAACCCACCAGCCACTCCTCAGAAGGAAGGTTGAGCAATCTACTTCTGTAATGATAATGCCTCAGAAACCCAAGGAGGGGTCACTATGAGTTTGATCCGACTCCACAGCAGTGGTTGCGTTTAGTGGGTTTGATTTCTGTGTATTCTGTCTGGTGAGGTCCACATGATTAGCCACAATTTATGTTGTTGAAAAAGGGTATTTGCAATGAATAAGTTGTTGGTCTTGCAAAATTCTATCATGCAATCTCTGGTGTCATTTCTATCACTGAGGCCATATTTTCCAACAACCAATGCTTCTTCTTTGTTTCCAACTTTTGCATTACAATCACCAGCAATCATCAATACCTCTATTACATGTTTGGTGAATCTCAGATTGCAGAAGTTGGTAAAAATCTTTGACTTCTTCATCTTTTGCTTTGGTGGCTGGTGCATAAATTTGAATAATAGTTGTATTATTGGTCTTCCTTGTAGGTGTATGGATGTTATCCTATCACTGACAACATTGTACTTCAGGAATATATCTTTATATGTCCTTTTTGATGATGAATGCGCACCATGCCTCTTCAATCTGTCATTCCCAGCATAGTAGACCTGTTTAAAATGGCCAATTCCAGTCCATTTCAGCACACTAAGGCCTAGGATATCTATCTTTATGTATCCCATTTCATTTTTGGAAACTTCCAATTTTCCTAAATTCGTACAAAATACAACCCAAATTCCAATTATTAATGAATATCTGCAGCTGTTTGTTCCCATTTTGAGTCATGCCCTGTCAGCAAATGAAGGTCCTGAAAACTGTCTCCATTCATATCATTAAGGTTGACTCTACTTTGAGGAGGCAGCTTTTCCCCAGTTATATTTTGAGTGCTTCCCAACCTAAGAGGCTTATCTTCTGGCACTATCTCAGACAATGTTTCATGGCTCTTCATACACTTTTCCAATAATAATTCAGACGGTGCGTCACTGCTATTCATAAAGTTCGTAGTGGTCAATTCTTTTAGAAGTGGATCTCCCTGCACTTCTTTCAGTCTGTCTTAATCTGGAACTCCACTGAAACCTGTCCACCATGGGGGACCCTGCTGACATTTGAAATATCAGTGTAACAGCCTCCAGTCTGACAGCAACAGGCAAACCACCACAGAACCAACAAACTGACAGATGAGTGATGCTGGACATGCTTGTTGTCACTGTAAAGAATGACTGAGAGGTCCTTGAGGACATTCCTAGAAATTCTACTCTGAATTTGTCGCCATGCATTATTGCCTCCTATGTGATAATTAGGAAACATTTCAAATATTACAAATGCTTCTGAAGAAAATAGCATGAAAAAAAGTTGTCAGATGGACAACAAAAGTTTGAAATTTGCATAAGTGTGAAGAGGTAGAAGTTCTATGTGATATCAAATCTCAAGAAGTGTCACAAAGTTCTTGTTGCTTATCTTGAATGAAGCTAAGTGTTGGCACTAATGTAAAATTGTGTTTCTTCTTTTTGACTGTACTGATAACATTTTTCTATAGCATCATATAACACTGCTTAGGGCAGAGACTTAAAGCAGAAAGGAGTAAAGTGAGGAATTTTCAGCGTCATTTTGTCGAGTCATTTAACCATGAATATTTTAAAGGGAAATATCCTCTTGTTCCACTGATATTTGGAAAGAGTATAGGAATTGCTGCCTGGGGATACAACCGTTTACTTAACCCCAGTGAAGCAGGAAGAGAAATTTATTGACATTAAATCCTGTACTAAGAACAATAAATTTGTAACCAAGAGCATTGCGATGGAAAAATCTTTACGCTCTCCATTTATTTAAAATTCTCTCTTCTTGCTTCAGGGCTGACTTTGCTTTTGGCAAGGTGGGTAATGTGTGTGTATGTGTGTGTGTGTACACACATATGTATGCAATACGATTTTAGGTCAACAGAAAGAACTTCAGGGAAGAATAAAATACAGTTTTTTTTTTTTTCTATTAGTCCTTAAAATTCTTATTAAACTTTCTATTAAACTTAAATCCTTCTTGGAGTACATAGATAGTACAAACAGTTCATGCGTTTGGCTGTTAATCGCAAGGTTAGATGTTCAAGTCCACCCAGAGACACCTTGGAAAAAAAGCCCGGTGATCTACTTCTGAAAACCAGCCACTGAAAACTCTGTGGAGCACAGTGCTACTCTGTCTGACATGCATGAGATTGCCATGAATCTGAGTCAGCCCAACGAAGTCAGATCAATGGCTATTGATTAAGTCTTTGTAGGGAGTTTAAATGCAAATTAGCTGGGAGAGGAAATACTGTAAAGGCTTCTCGGTGTTTATACCTAAAGGTACTGATTTTCAAATACTTCCTTGAGAATGTTTTCACAAGAAAGTGAAACCCTATAAATTTATTTTGAGAGAAGAGTAACTTGTGGGAACATGTTGCTGTTAGGTGCCATCTAGTCAAGTCCAACTCATGGAGACCTTGTGTCCAACAGCAGGAAACACGGCCTGAGCGTGTGCCATCCTCACGATCTTTGCTTTTCTTGAGCCTATTGTCTCGGCCGCTGTGTCAGCCCATCTTGTTAAGGATCTTCTCTTTTCTTGCCGACCCTCTACTTTATCAAGCGTGATGTCCCTCTCCAGGGAATCATCCCATCTGACCACATGACCATAGGAGGCAAACACTTAACTTTCCTGATCCTCGTTTTGTCAAAAATGCAAAGTCATAAAATTTAATAATGATATTTACTTTTGTTCTAAAGGAAAAGAGACTCCAGATTCAAACAGGTTCTCTAAAGAGCCTTTTATTAAACCTTAGACAAGATGAAGACAAAACAAAGACAATCATCCAATTAGGGAAACCATCAGCATGTATATAGTACAGAAGCTGAATGGAGTCCACTGAGTCACAGCCATAGGGCTAATTATATATTATTGAAAACAAAAAGTTATCACAAAGTCATGATTGATGCACATCAATTCATCATTGTCACAGGCAGGACTACAGAAGCAGGGAAAGGACCATAATTTGGATATGTACACAATTTGTGTGTGTGTGTGTGTGTGTGTAAGCTCTGGTGGTATAGTGCCTAAGGTATTTGACTGCTAACCAGAAGGCTGGCAGTTCAAACCCACCAGCCACTCCTAGGAAAGAAGACTGGACATCTTCCATAGAGATACCTCCTCAGAAACCCAAGGAGGAGTTGCATAAAAATACATATACCTAAAAAGGAGCTCTGGTGGCGTAGTGCTTAAAGCATTTGACTGCTATCCAGAAGGTTGGTGGTTAGAATCCACCAGCCACTCCAAGGAAGAAAGACTGGGCAATCCACTTCTGTAAAGATTTACTGCCTTGGAAACCCAAAGGGGGTCACCAGGAGTCGGACCGACTCAATGGTAGTGAGTTTGGCTTTTTTGGTTTGGTATATGTGTGTGTGTGTGTGTGTGTGTGTGTGAGAGAGAGAGAGAGAGAGAGAGAGAGAGATAGCATATGGTATATATGGTAGTTATGTTTGTGTATCAACTTGGCTGGGCCTGGTTGAGTGACTGGGAAGCTGGTGGTAGTTATTCCCTATGATGAGACCGGCAATCAACTCCATGGTGGGATTTACCACAAGCAGCTGAGTAGCTGCCTTTGGGTATGTGGGCTGCTTCCCGTATATAAGGAGAAGGCTTGGGAATGGTCTCTAGCTTATGGCACGGTTGGACCCTGAATGTAGCTGTGTCATTATTCAGGAACTTGCCATGCTCTGCTGACCTTGGGACTTACAATGAACTTGAATTAATAGCCTGCCATGTGGTTTGGTAACATCAGGACTGTGCATTTTACTTGTCAACCTTGGGCTTGTTAGCCTCAGCAGCTGGCAGCTGTCTGAGTGAAAAAGAGCCTCCAGCTTCAGTGGGCAGGAGCAAGAGGCAGAGCTGGAGCCCAAGGTTGAGGCGCTTTCACCCAGTCCTAGAGCCTGGCACTTTGAACTTGGACTTAAAGCCTCCAAACTGTAACAGAATAAACTCCTGTTTGTTAAGGCCGTCCCATGTGTGGTATATTCTTGTCAGAGAGGCACTAGGTAACCAGAACATATATATCTGCTTCCCCAGTTCTTATCAGTTTTTGGCACCTAGGCACATTTTGCATGTTTATTTTCTTCTATATGCCCTCTGAAAAATGAACTTTCTAGTGTCAAAACTTGTAACAATGCAAGAAACATTCTCTGTACAGCTCTCTGATCTATGGGTATGTTGAGCATATATGCCAGGGAAGACAAAAGGTTGAAAGTCCTTAATAGCTACTTTGTGGAAGTGTCTAGATAATAAATTGGCACTGATGGATTGGCACTGTCTTACAGAAACATATTCTACTTTAGTTGAAAGGGTTTAGAGTGCTTCTTGACCCTAAAAGCTTTAAACCTATAGATAATATTGATAGTAACATTTGTCTGAAAGTAAAAACAATTCTCCCATATTAAGCACATGCTTAATTTAGACAGAAATTAAGCATGAGGAGTACATTTTTGTTTCCTTCCTATGAAGTTATATTTGAATGATAATATAACAGGATGTAATCCATCTGGTTTGAGATTTTAAATTACCTAGGAATAATTTTTTTGTTGTTGTTGTTATGTGTCATCGAGTTGGGCCCTCCTTGGGTTTCCAAAGCAGTATCACTACGGAAGTAGATTGCCCAACCTTCCTTCTGAGGAGTGGCTGGTGGGTTTGAACCACCAGGCTTCTGGTTAGCAGTCAAGTGCCTTAGGCATTATGCTACCAGGAACAATATTAGATAATACAAATATGAGAAATGCTGTGCATGTAGTAAGCCAAAGGTTCAAATATTTACCATTCAAGTAAAAAAAAAAATTAGGTCATGACATATTTAAAAGTGCGTTTAACACTGTATTTGATCTGTTTGCTGACACTTGCCTTCTTTATAACTTCTGGCATTTGAGTCCAAGTTAATCATACAATGTCCCAGTGATTTGACCACACAATGAAACTCATCTCTATCCATCACCCTTACAAATCCCCCACCAGGAGCCAACTCCATATCTCCTGTCAGTTCATAACCCACCTCTTTCTGTCCCCATCCTGCTGACAGTAAATCCCCTCACCAGCTAATTGAACAGATGCATCCAGTGCTGCTTCCTAAAAATCTGCAGAGCTGGGCTGTGATGGACAGCAGAAAGTGGCAGAATGGAAAACCCAGAGCCTTTTAACTGAGAGCGCTGCTTTGTTCTGCTTAGAACTTTAAGGTCACTCCAGCTCATTCCGACTGCTGTGAGGATCTTAATTTTTACTCACCAATTTACTTGCAGCTGTCATTCTTCCCAATATTAAAAGTTTAGCTCTTCAAATGTGGGGAGTTAGGGGAGGTAGAAATGCGAAGAGCTCATTGAAAACTAAAAACAGCAAAAACAAGTGTAAATGTGGTTTGGCTCTCAAGTACAAAATGCTATTTTCAAGGCCTATAAATTATGACATAGTGATTAGCATGCAATTTAAATATATTTGAACAACAATTATATCACATTCCCAGCCCAGCTAATTGGCCTCACAGATGTTCCCTTGGAGCTGTATTGCCTTTCCAGGGGGAATGAATGAGATACTTTTTTTTTTTTTTTATTAGGATTTGGGTGAAGATTTACAGAGTAAATTCACTTTTCATACAGCAGTTCACATATACTTTGTCTCATGTCATTGACCAAAATTTACAATGCAGCAGCTCCCCTCCCACTTCCTCCCCATAGTTACCTCCTCCCAGTGTCCATCCCTTCATACTCTTCGAGAGGCCCATTTTCTGCCAACCCTGTATATGATCTTGGATACACTCTCCATTTAGACATACATAATTGTTTAGCTTGTTCACCCATCTATCCGTCCCTATACCCATATTTGCTTTCATTAACAACTCAGTATTGTATTTACAAAGGGGTTCATATTTGTTGTTTGTACTGCCCATGTAACTCTCTCTGTCTTTCGAATGAGATACTTTTTATCATGGAAAACAGAAAAAAAAAATAGCAAATGGGAAAAAATGGAAACAGAAATATAAAAAACAGCCAATAACCCTAAAACACAATGAATACTAAGGGGCTTTGCTTCCATTTCTTCTGTTTTAATGCTGAAAACGGGGGAAAGTATGATGACTCTCCTAGTCTGGGAAGCCATTTGGCAGTATGTCCAGATACAGAGTTGGCAGGTTGCAGACTGACGGAAAGACTTGTCAAAACAGGGACAGTGGATGCATTCTAATATGGCATAGTCTTCCTTTATGTCTTGGAACACAGCAACTGGAAGAGGCCTAGTTATTTTAATAGAGTGCCCTTACAACTGAGGGAGTCACAGCCAAGAAAATAAATATAGATAATAAGCTGTTTCCTAAAGAAAACTGACTAGTGAGTTGTTCCTTTGATCAGTTCTCTCTCAAGTTTTATAAAATGCGGAATAAGGCGGCAGTCAATGCTAGTTCCTCAGCTGTGATTCTAATAACATCATCTAGTACAGCAACTACTAGAAGGGGAGAAGTAAAAGGAATACTGGTAATTATTAATATTTTGGAATACTTTGCCTTCTAATGTGTCCTTCTATACGCCAGTTGCTGTCACGTCAGTTCTAACTCCTGACGACCCAGCGTGTGTCAGCATAGAATGGCGATCCACGGGGTTTCCAAGGGCTGACTTTTCAGAACAGATCACCAGGCTCTTCTTCTGGGCATCTCCGAGTAGACTCAGCCTCTGACCTTTTGCTTAGCAGCCCCGTGCTTCAACCGTTGGCACCACCCAAGGACCCCACATCATTATAGAATCGAAGTAAATTCACTCCAGCCTCATTTCACTCTTGTCTTTCTTTCTAGTGATCTCAGGTAATTTTGACAATAAAGTGTAAATTTCAAAAGGCCCAGGGCCATGTCTCTCCTAGCTCATCACAGTATCTCCAGCCTGAGATAGAGCTCTAATAAATATTTGTTAAATTCCTGTTACATAATCAAGATTGAATGATAAGGATAAATAATCCCAGGATTTGTAATTTGATAAAGTTTCACCCGGCAAATGTTCTGTCTGTTCCTTGTACTACTCTCTGTTTTACAAATCACTTTACTGTGTAGGAGATTTCTTTCAAATTTTATGAAAAAAAAAAAATTGTTTTGATTTTTTATTGAAAGATAGTAAAATATACCTATTTTAAGGTCATGCAAGGACAGGTCGTTGTTGTTGTTGTGTGCCATTGAGTCAGACCCGACCCATAGCGACCCTCCTTGGGTTTCCGAGGCAGTATCACTATGGAAGTAGATTGCCCCATCTTCCTTCCAGGGAGTGGCTGGTGGGTTTGAACCGCCAGCCTTCTGGTTAGCAGTCAAGTGCCTTAGCCACTACGCTACCAGAGCTCAAGGACAGGTAGTCATTTAAAAATGTTTCTTTGATGAGTAGTTTTCTTGTTGATTGTTTGGCTTTGAAAAATCGTTTTACCAGTTGCCATGGAGTCAATTGAAAAATTCATTTTAGCAGTCTTGAATATTCAAATTTTGTCCTCTATAAAAATAGTGCAGAGCTTATAGAGTTCATTCATACACATTATCCTTCATTCTCTTCCCTGAAAATGAAACAGAGTCCAAGGATGAAAATGAGGGTTTGAGAAGTTTCAAGATTTGGCCAAATTGGAATTGGAGCCCAGACCTTCTAAAAAGTCATAAAGCCCATTATGTCCTATGCATTATATTATTATATTATTAGATAGTACAATAATTATATTATTATATAATAATTATATTATTAAATAACTTTCCATGTCATACTATTCAATGTATTGTTAGGTATGTTACTAGAGAAGGAAAAAGATACGTATTCTGTGTGCCATAATCTGGTTGACTGAATTATGGGAGAGAATTGAAATGTAAACTCACTACAGTATCTCCCTTGGTTAGTCCAGCAGACTAATTTAATTAAGGGAAATTTTGTTATTCACTTCTCATTGATTTACATTAAATAGTTCATCCTCATGGGACCATCGTCTTCTTAAGTTGTTTCATGAATCTCTAAATTGTTGAAACATTGACCTTGAATATTTAGCTATGTTTCATATAAAAAGGTAGGAATCTTTTAGGTAATTTTAATCATCTCTGTTCACTTAAAGCCAGATCGTAGAGAATTCAAGCTCCATAAAATCAACTGCAATCCATTATCCCCAGTGCTTAGAAAAATGTCTGGCACATAGTAGGTGCTCAAGAAATATGTTTAATGAATAAATATCCACATTTTATTAAGTGTTTATTCATATACTTATCATGTTTTTATTGATATTCATATAAGTCTCTGTTTCTCCTCTAAGGAATATAGTGCATAATATTTCATATTTTTAGTCTATTTAGTCCATGGACTTCAGTATTAAGCTATAATAATATAGAGAACTCGTTTTTATTTCTTCTTTTTTTTTAATTAAACTAAAACCTGTTTTTTTCTGATTCTAAATACATGAACACAATATAAAGCAAGTTCCCAGGAAAGAAATTGATTTTCCAAGATTTTCTGCTGTTTCTTACTTTAGAATAAAAAAGGTAAGACTGAAGAGGAAAATAGCACGTATCTTTTTATAAGGAGAGATTAAGAAGTTGACCCTTTTCTCAAATGGTCAATATTAATATAGCTTAACAGCAAAAATTATTCCAGCCAAATTGAAATCCATTTTCTATGTCCTTCTAGGTAAGTTTCTTTTCACAGGAGAAAAGTGAATACTGCGGTATATGGCCATTTCAGGCATTCGATGGACGAACAAGGAAAGCTATCTTCATTTGCAACTGTAGTTACTTACTCACTACTTGCTCCTTTCTTTCTCTTGGGGGATTATCAGAAAAATGGTTATTCTCATTTTTTTTTTTTAATTAATCGAATAATTTCACTTTTTCTATGTCATTTTCCTTTGCAGGGATTGAATCAAAATATTTAATTTTCCAAATAAAATAAAATTTAAATTTCCAACTAAAATCTCTTGGAGTCAGAGTGCATAAAATTTTACGGTTTACCAAACTTCACTGTTGTGCATGTAGTCCCCTTTAGTTCATACAACTCATGTGGCTTTTCTTTTTCTTTCTTTTTTTTTTTCTTTTTGGTTCATTCATGTGACCTATTATTATATCCATCATTCCATTTTTCTTTCCTATTAGAGTGAAATTGGACACAGCCCTCCTCCTGCCTACACCCCTATGTCAGGAGTAAGTATTTCACAATCAACATCCATCTTTTAGTAGTTTTGGTCTTTGCTTACCATGTTTCCTCCCTTTCATTCCGACATGATTTCTGTATTTTGCCTTTGCCAACAGTGAGTTCAGAATTTGCTTTAGATGTGTAGCTGTATTTTATCTCAGTAGATAATCCAAAGTTGAGATATCATGCATCAGCAGTCACTTTCAGTTTTTATCTAAAATATTTGCTCAAGCTCATAAATAAGCTGCTGTGTGAGGCATCATATTGACTTCTATGATTATAAGTCCAGTGGTAGAAAGAATCTCAAAAATGATTCTCTAGCTGGGTATTAAAAATTCAACACCATATCAACCACAGAATGGAAGTCAATGAGGAAAGATCACTATTCAAAGTGTGTCACTGTACTTCTGTTCTTACTGGGAACTGCCTATAATTAAAGACACTGTCATTTGATTAGTAAAATGAAATGTATATAAAATTATATTCCTGTGATTTGAGAAAAAATAGGTGTTTCTATTCTGTATCTCGATTCATCAGACATTGAAAATAATCAGTACAAAATAATGAATTTTCCCTGAAAAGCACACTTTGCCATCCCTTTCATTATTATTATTTATCTTTTGCATTTGTTACTAACAAGAACTTCTCTCCAAATATATTTCTCCTACTTACAGAACCAGTTTGTGTACCGCGATGGGGGTTTTGCTCCAGAACAAGGAGTGTCCGTGCCATACCGAGCCACTACCAGCACAATTCCAGAAGCTCCAGTGACTCAGGGTGCCACAGCTGAGATTTTTGATGACTCCTGCTGTAACGGCACCCTGCGCAAGCCAGTGGCACCCCTTGTCCAAGAGGACAGCAGCACCCAGAGGTACAGCGCTGACCCGACAGTGTTTGCCGCAGAACGAGGCCCACGAGGAGAGCTGGATGAAGAGGGTTACATGACTCCTATGCGAGACAAACCCAAACAAGGTAAAATCGGAGTATTCAGCACCGATTGCCATTCAACATTAACTTCCATCAAAATAAGCCAGGTCAGAAAGTAAATCGTCAAACAGTTGGGCCTATGAAATACCTATGGCCCAGAAAAGACCAAGGCCCCTGTAGTCAAAGTATTTTCTCCAAATCAGCAGCATCCTCTTCATCTAGGGCCCTTAGAAATCAGCATCTCAGACCCCACCTGAATCAGAATCTCAATTATAACAAGACTCCCTAGTGATTTGTAAGAACCAAGCCTAAGAAGCACTGATTTTGCAGTATCTTTGCTGTATTATTTGAATGACGTAGCATGTCAGAGTATTTGAGGATCATGGCCTTATTGAGTTGGGGTAGAGATCATAAAAACTGGCGATGTTTGCAAAAGTCCAAAGATTTTCATGGCACCAATAAAGCTTTGGTTTTTCCATTAAAATGGTGTCATTTAAATAACATAGTTTATCATAGAAAATTATGATTTGTTTATGACATATTTCCAAAATTAAAGTTCTGACCCTAAGTGTGTATACTGTATATATAACACTTCATCTTGAAAATATTAATGGTTTGTGGTTTTAGAAATATTAAACACCCAATTAAGGTTTCAGTTTTGAAAGAAAATCTCTTTATTAACAGCATTGTAAAACAAAGAAGATGGGTGGGTGACCCAGTTGTCATACATGTTAAGTAGAAGGAAGTACCTAATGGGTAACCAAAAGAGAACCATAAATGTCTCTTCAGCTTTGTTACATACAGCTTGACTGAAAAATTTAATAAATAGAGTATTCATAGATGTTTTAAATATTTTTCCTTTTTTTTTTTTTATTTTAAAGGATATGTCAATCTTAGCCAATTTCAAAAAAACGAAAGCATTAAGACTAAGGACAGTCAATATTTTATGAGGGGTCTGGGAAGAAATATCAAACATTGACTCCTTATATTTGTTTCATATATTTATTTTAAAATGACAATAGAATTTAAAGATCCTTAAACATTAAAAAATGTTATTGAATACTAGGTTCACCCTACTTTTGTAGGGACAATAATGAAACAGTACAGTAGAGCAAGACTGTTGTTCATTGAGAGCTGTTGTGGTGAGGTTCCATCAAGTCAGTTCCTACACATAGCGACGCCATGTACAACAGAACAAAACACTGCCTGATCCTGCACCATCCTCACAATTATTGTTATGTTTGAGCCCATTGTTGCTCAAGTCTGTTGTGTCAAACTAACTCATTGAAGTCCTCCTCTTTTTCACTGACTCTCTACTTTACCAAGCATAATATCCTTCTCCAGGACTAGTCCTTTTTGATAACATGTCCAAAGTCCATGAGATGAAGTTTCACCAACCTCACTTCTAAGGAGTGTTCTGGTTGTACTTCTTCCAAGACTGGTTTGTTCATTTTTCTGGCAGTACAGAGTATATGCAATGTTCTTCACCAACACCATAATTCAAACGCATCAATTCTTCTTCAGTAGTCCTTATTCATTCTCCAGCTTTTGTCTGCATATGAGGTGATTGAAAATACCATGGCTTAGGTCAGGTACTCAAAGTGACATCTTTGCTTTTTGACACCTTAAAGAGATATTTTTGCAGCAGATTTGTCCAGTGCAGTACATTTCTTGACTTCTTTGTCCATAGGTATTCATTGTAGGTCAAAATGAAATTAAAGCTCTTACAACTTCAATCTTTTCTCCATTTATCATAATGTTGCTTATTGGTCCAGTTGTGAGGATTTTGAGACCTACATTCTAATACAACACTAATTATATCTTGCATCCATCATTGAGTCTGTTTTCTCTGAATCTGCAAAAATGAGTCCTACATTGTCACGGCACTGTTGAGGATGAAATGGTGGTGGTGCTGGAAAATTGCTGAGCTGAAATTATTGTGTATGAGCAAAGGTATTGGCCTACAATGGTGCTGGAGTGTTTATTACTGTCTTTTAACTGATACATGACATTAAATATTTAACTACATCCAGTAGACCTATATTCAGGGAAAAATAACCTTGGGCTGGCTCAAAATGGTAGAGTTTTAACAAAGAATTTTCCTCTCCTTGCTTAAACTCTAAAATAGAAAGAGCTTAAGTCTCATTTTTTGTATATGGTAAAAGAGTGTATATATGCACAAAAAAGTATATGTAGAATATTATGGGAAAGAGGTGGGTTAACCTAGAGAGTAAGAAAATTAACTAGCAGCAGCATTTTAAAAATTGTAGGCCAATACCTTTGCTCATTGAATTTATTAGGATGAACTATATAACATAGCCACCATTTGACTGTTTTCACCCTCTTGTTCTGTGTGCCACTGAGTCCATTCTGACTCATAGTGACCCTATAGGACAGAGGGAACTGCTCTATAGGGTTTCCCATGCTGCAGTCTCTCTAGGAGCAGATAGCAAGATCTTTCCTCCCATGGGGTCGCAAGTTAGTTTGACTTGCCAATCTTTCTGTTAGTAGTTAAACACTTAATCATTGCACTAGCAGCACTTCTACCATTGGATATAAACATATAATTATACTTAATTTGTAAGCATTGTATTGTCAAGCAAGTAAACTAGAGGCATCTTAGATATCTATTAGGTTTATTTTATGAGTTGAGTCTTTTTCCTACCCTACGTGGAAAAGCTTTCTGAGCATCATCTACTATCAAATCCTTTTTACATATGTAGATATTCACAGTAAGCCATATAGACTTAAAAACAATTGGCTATAGACACTTTAGTTTTCCACTATCTTTTATAAAAATTCTAATTTGCCTGATGTAATGGCTATTTATCTTTGGTTGGTAAGCATAGATTCCAACATAAACTTTTGACTTTCAGAAAAAGACACATTTAAGCTGATTTCATATGTATCAAAAAGAAATGCAATTTATAGAACGAACGAACAATCTAAGAGATAGGAACTGATCCTGTCTTCTCGATGCTTTGTCTGTCACTAACCTTTTGTCCCACCGACCTTTTTCATATGGCTGTAATAATCTACAAATTATTGAGAATTATTGAAAACAAAGCCATGGCTTTGATCATTCTGGAGAAAATAAAACAAAACTAACTCTTTTATATAATATGATCCAATTAACATTTTCCAGAGAGTAAATGTCCAATGGTATTTTTGTATTCCTTCAGAATACTTGAATCCTGTGGAGGAAAATCCTTTTGTTTCTCGGAGGAAAAACAGCGACCTTCAGGCTTTGGATAACCCTGAATACCACAATGCTTCCAATGGTCCACCCAAGGCAGAAGATGAGTATGTGAATGAGCCACTGTACCTCAACACCTTTGCCAATGCCTTGGGGAATGCCGAATACCTGAAGAACAACATATTGTCTGTGCCAGAGAAGGCCAAGAAAGCTTTTGACAACCCTGACTACTGGAACCACAGCCTGCCACCTCGGAGCACCCTTCAGCACCCAGACTACCTGCAGGAGTACAGCACAAAATATTTTTATAAACAGAATGGACGCATCCGGCCTATTGTGGCAGAGAATCCTGAATACCTCTCTGAGTTCTCGCTGAAGCCAGGCACTGTGCTGCCTCCTCCTCCCTACAGACACCGAAATACTGTGGTGTAAGCTCAGCAGTGGCTTTAAGATGGAGAGACATGCCTGCTCCAATTTCCCTACCCCCTCTCTTTCTCTTTGGTCTTCCTTCTACTCCCAAGGCCAGTAGTTTTGACACTTCCCAGTGGAAGATAAAAAGATGCAATGGTTGTTATGTGCTTAGCTAACTTGAACTTTAGAAGGAAGAACTGAAAGAGAAAGACAGGAGGAACCACACTGTTTCTTTATTTCTCTGCATTGGTTTGTCAGGAGACTGGAACAGCTATAGAAAGACCAGCAAATTTAAAGCAAAACTACCTGCCGTCAAACTAGTTTTCAATTTTGTTTTATTTTCTTTCCTTTCCTCCTTACTTTTTCCTTTCCTTCCTTCCTTCCTGCCTTCCTTCCTCTCTTCGTCTCTTTCTTTATCCTTCCCCATCTCTCTCTCTCTCTTCCTTCCCTCCTTTTTTTTTTCTTCTTAAAGACCCATGGTTTCTCTTCCTACCTACAAGAACTAATGTATGCATAATCAGCATCTCTGAAAATCATTATAAAATTTCCACTACAACAAAAGGATAACTTTTGTTATCCTTTTGAGATTGAGAATCCAATTAATTTTTCAAGTAGATTTTACCCTAGTAAAAGAGAATGGCCAACCCACCATTTTTTTTTTTTTAATTTTTGGCTTTAGTTTCTAGTTGCAAAGATTATTGCATCAAAGTTTCTTATGTGTTGATACAAATGGATAGAATTTAAACAAAAAATACTGTACTATGGTGAAAAAGCCAATGTTATAAACATACAGTGTTTAAAATTAGAAGGGGAGGCCAAGATATTAATCAAACACAACATCACATCTAGCTTTCTTGCTTTACACTATTGAATATGTACCCACTTCATTTGTTTTCATTCTTTAACATTTTTTTTTCCTCTTTCATAAATGATAGTACTTGATAGGCAGTTGGCAACCTTAAGAGTAGAAGGGAAACTAAGAGACAGTTCTGTGTGGTTCATGAAAACTACTGACACTTTCAGGACGGTCCAATGGGGAAGCCATTGAACTAGAAGGAACACACTGGATTGGGTATGTCTACCTGGCAGATACTCAGAAATGTAGTTTGCACTTAAACTATAACTTTATTTGTTCCCTTTCTGAACTCCCTTTTGGATTTTGAATGAAGCAATATGGAAGCAACCAGCAAATTGACTAGTTTAAGTACATTTTTGAGAAAGAGCTATGATAAAGAAAGACTGTGAAACGCCACACCAAGAAAATTAGGACTTTGGACAGGACCCAGGGACTGTGGGGAGAGAGCCAGCACATTATCGACATGGGGCATAATACTTGCTACTCAAGGAAAGTTGTCCAGTTTATATACTCTATATGATAGGATGCAAATAAGATTTGGATTGAATTCCATGGAATTTGTAGTATGAGGACTCTGTTTATGTTAAGTAGAAGATAACTCTTTGCACATAAATCCATACAAGAAAAAAAAAATGCACACACACATTCACAGCTCATAGATGAGTCTATAGTTGTACATAAACATGAAGAAATTTCTCATGCAATTATTTTAATATCCAATATAATAATCTTCTGATGCTTTGTATAATTCATTTTTTTCCTATACAGCATCTTAGTTCTAGACCATCTTTATTATGTGTCATTGTAAATAATACCTGCTGAGATAAAATTGAGGGATGGGCACCAATGGTAGGCATGAGTCTGCAAAAAAGAAAAAAAAAAAGAGAGAGCAAGAACCTCATATCAGTAATTAGGAAAATTAAATATAAATTTCTTCTTTTCTAGGCAATTCTGCTCCAAGTCAATTGGATTTTTTAAATTTCTTTCTAATGTTAAAATATGGGAATCAAAGTAGAGTCTATAACCTAAACAAAAACAATTGTTGTTGTTGTTGTTGTTGTTTTGCTATCAAGTTAGACCCAACTCATAGCGACCCCTCCAAACAAAAACAATTAAATGAAAAAAATTTCCATTGATAAAACAGGATTTGAAGGAAAAAAAAAATCAAAGAGGAAAGGCTAGCCTTCTGCTTATCTTTAAAAAGAAAATTTATCCATTCATTTAACTCCCTTGTTTATTCAACCAGTATTTATGTGAGGGACACCCAGATAAATACCGTATCATCTTTGACTTCAAACTGATACATTCTAGGAGATTTTATGGAATGATATTTGAATTCCTCCACAAGTTCTTGGAATGAGGTTACAGGGAGCAATTTGTGAGTAGCTCTCATAAAATCAGTCAGTAAGACATCTCCTGTAAGTCATTTGGAACATGGATTACATATTCTTTGAATTGCTGAAGTTGACAAATAAAATGGTTTCAATGTTTTTCTTCACACATAAGCTAGTCTACAATGATAATGCAACACTGACTGATTGGCTTATATAGACTCTAACTTTACCATTAAAAGCAGAGGTGGACTTTCGTCAAGAGCCTTGGGAGAGGTCATTTCCTAAGCTATGAGAAGAGACAAACTGCAAGAGTGAGGTAGAACAAGGAGGAATTCTGAGATCCCTTCCAGTGAAATTCAGTCAAACACAAACTTCCTTGGTTGAAGGCACAGAAGGATTCAGAGACCACAGCATAGAAGCTTAGAGCTCTTCTACCTAGTCCGAGAGTCTCCAGGAATAGATGACCTCATGTCAGTGATTGTAGATAATTTTGCCTGAATTCATCACTGATAGTACTCGTTTTGGTTAGTACAGCGTGACTTTTTCTTCAAATTTACAATATTCATATAGTTACTACTTGGATACAGAGAGTATAATCACATATTTTAGAGGAAGAGAGAAAGATAAATAAATAGAAATGTGTTTAATAAATGTAGTCTCCTTCCTCCTAAGAACATGAAACCCTTTCATGTCAGATAATCTCCCATGAGTAACTGGAAAAGTATGTGAATCCAATCAAAAAGGACCCCAAATGTTCCACTATTTTTCCATTTATTGTTTCATTTGAATAATTTTTTATAGTACGTATTTGATTTCAGTTTTCTTAGGGCTTCATTTTTGTTTTGTTCCCGGGAAAATATATTTGAAACTATATAGGAGGAAGAAAAAGAAAAATCAGTTTTATTTGTCCCAGGGAAAATATTTTAGCCAACTAGGGAGAAATGGAAATACCAATTAAAGCCCACAAAGTGATTCAGATACCAGATTTCAGAGATTAGTTTTATCAATGGAAATATGCAAAATCGATTCTGTAAATTTTAAGAAGAAAACATTAAAATTATACTGGCTATACTTTTGAAACCAACAAATTTTATAGATTATGTCTACCTTGGGGAATCCTATTTTCAGGCATGGAAAAACTATATGGTTAACTGATTGTTAAAAAAGTAGTTCTTAGAGAGTTGAGAAGAGATGCCCTCTAAACCAGGTTAGCCCCCAAACCACAAAGCATCATGCACCACAAAGAGGAGCTTGGGCTACTGAGCATCCTTGCTTTTCCAGATAATATTAATGGCACAGGTTAGAATGGGAGTTCTTCCTCCAATAACATTCTTGAAAATAGCACAAAAAACTATGCCAAACTCAAACTATATCACGATGTACAAAATAAAAATAAAGGATTCTTTCTTAGTAGATCAGGAAGAATGATTGATCTTCTGAAACTTGAGATAAGAAACAGTGTTCTTCTGAGTGTTATAGTGTGTGTGGTAATACCTTCTAAAGGAAGGCCATGGCATGAAGTATGTGTGTATTTCCAATGCTGAGGAAAAACCCACAAGTGACCCTGAGGTTCTGCTGCTAGCTGAGTTGGAAGGACTATCAACCTGCTTCTTGAAGTGTCAAAAGTGAAAAGAAAAAAAAAAAAAAAAAAGTTTAAGCCTGACAGGGAAGGATGTAAATACAAGTTTTTCTACAGCTATCTAACCTTTATTTTGAAACTTGAATTATTCATCCATTTGTAATTGTTGATTATTTAACTAGTATATGTAGTTCATAAGGTAATAGAGAAGGTGATCATGAAAGCATGTATATAACTGGGCAGAACCATGATAATGCTGTAAGATGTAGATTTAGTTAGGTTATCAGACATTACATGATTTCAATATTATTAAATGAATCAAAATAGAAAACTAACAACAAAATATAATGTAATAATAAAATGCAGGGTATGGAAAAGTAGGATGGATTTTTGCATAGTGAAAAAAATGTTTGCCATTTAAAATTGTTCTTTGTTGGGTTTAGTTAAAATAATAGTAATAATAATAATAAAAGGCAAGTAAAGAAGTGCTCGTTCCACTTTGAAAACTTGATTTTAAGAATTTCAATTGATTTTTTCCCTCATTGTCTTTTCCTCTATAAGTTTTAAATGTATTAACTTTTTAAAATTTCTTTGCAAACACCACTTTGCAGAGTTTAACAGTCCACACTTTGTAGAGTTTGTGTTACATAAGCTTTTAAGTAAGAGGTCTTCAAATTGGAGTGAAGGAAATGTCAGTGTTCTATTACCTTATGCAGAGACTAACAGATGAGTGGTGCCATTTAATAAGCAAACAAAAAAATACACTTAATTTGTGACATCCCATTTCTTTTTCCACTATCCTCTTCCACCTCCTTAAACAAAAACAGGGAACTGGTAAACAACATTCTGATAAATAAATGCTAAACCAAGCACTCAAACTGTAGTTCCATTATCTTAGACTCTATTAGACTGCTGGTTTCTTATGGGGCAAATGAGATATCCAGTTGTACACACTTCTAGTTATTAAACAGCCAGATGAACTAAGTTCTGTTTCTGCTATGGGCAGAGAACCCTGTTGTCCCTCTCTTTGTCTACGTGAACTTTGCTGTGGATCTGTTTGAAGGACACCCTTGTACTCATGTAGACACTGAAATGCAGACTGGTGTCCCCTGGTTGGCATTTGCTTAAGAATGAATAAAATTAGACATATATAGACAAAATGCAGTTTTAAATGTTCAGTATCTGTGAAAACCTTAATATTACTGATACTGCAATGGGGCCAGCATTTTTACTTCCGGGTAGAATTATTGTAATTTTTTTTCTGATCTCAGAGATGCCTTTACAACTGTCGTTCTCTCTGCAGTTACAAACATAGCCCCTGTTGTATGTGCAGTGTCAAGACAGGAAGCTGTGTGTTCTTACAGGTGTATGTTTTTTAACACCACAGCTGCTGTCTTCTTTTCATAAGAAAAGTCGACAATCGTAGCAATTTCAGACACTCTACTCAAGTCCCACTCATTTTGTAGAGGTGCCAAAATGCAGGACGTGTCACATTTGCAGAACTCTGCCTCACTTCATCTCGGCCAGGTGATATTTTGGGCAGAAGAAAATGTTTCTATAGTCGTGAGCTAAAAAAAATAAAAAACTCTAAACCTCAATTTTACGGGGGTGTTCACAGACTTTCCCTGGAAAACACTCCTTGGCAGTCAGCTTTGTGAGTAAATGATTTTCTTGTTAGGGATCACAGAAGAATTCATTTCTCTTTGGACCTTAGAGAAAAATACCACCCTTACTTCCTTCTCTATTAGTACACCTATCCCTGTTCTCTTTTCTGCCACCCAAGGTTAAAGTGGCCCTCCTGAAGTGACACTTCTTCTTAAGCCGTAGAAGATCCCTCAGGTCCCACACCCTACTTCGTGAAATATTGAAGTAGACTCTGCTTTCAAATGTCTGACTTTTCCATACAATGACCTAGCTATTTGGACTTGTTTAAATTATTTCTCAAATAAGTAACTGCACAGAGACTATTTTATGATATTCAAATTATGTTTTTCCATACAGACCAGTTCTCTGTGTTCTCCTCTGTAGGAATTTGAGATGAGTCAGCCCTGCAATGAATCTTGACAGTCACACATGTGCACATGACCCTTGGTAGGTCTTAGATTTAACCTTCCCATGAAGACTATACGTAGAGCAGAGAAGTTAGTTTTGCCAGAAAATTTCACTTACTTTTATCCTCTTCTTTTATTGCTGATATCAAATACTATACAGCTGCTGTAATGTTTTCTCTTCCAAATGAGGAGTCTTTCAAAGGTGAAGCCTGCTCAACTTTGAGAGCCATCTGTAATTCTTTTTGTGGATCACTCATCCATCTAACAAATATGAAATGAGTATAGCTTCACTGTAATGAAAACCCATACTGTTTAATAGGATGTCATTCTTTCCCTACTCTTCCTCTCTTAAGGACATTTTTTTAATGCTCTAATGAGTTTTACTCCTATCCCAAGAAGTGCTTATATTTGTACCAATATACAAATATAGGAAAACAACGTTTCATACCTGTAGGCAATAGACTAACTTGTCCAAACCACTTTGCCTTTACTGCTGTTTCTATCTATACTGTGCAGATATTTGCCCCAGGCCTGTAGTCCTTTTGAAGGAAAGTAAATCCCACCACCTCCACCTTGACATAAACCTGGATTTTGAGCATTAATTTCAGATTTTTTTTCCGTTAATGAAGGGATTCTACCTTTTCCCTGAATCATGTTCCTGTATATTTCTGGATCTCTCAGGGGCTGGGAGGGGGGAAAGATGGGACTATAACCATAGCACTCCAAGACCCTTTTGGAATTGCTACAGTAATCAAGTATGAAAGTTATTTTCTAAATGTAGATATGTAGGCTGTTCTTTTAAAGTAAGGTCCTTTGAAATATGTAGCATAAGCTGGTACTGCTGTTAATGGGTCGATTATTAAACTGAGCAGCTGTGTGAGGGCAGCTAACTTTGAATGCACATCTCACTGGTTGGTGTGTCAACATGTCATGTTGCGAGCACTTAGGGACTTTGTATTGCTGCATGTTGAAATTGCATTTTCATATGGTATGACTAGTCCATCTCTTTCTTGAGCACATGGTAACAAGATCAAATGAAAATGAGATCAACCTTTAAAACAATTCACTGCATACACACACACAAACAATGAGTCACATTAAACCTCTCAAACACACACAAAACAAAGTTGTTTATGAAGACCGGTTCAGATGTTATAGGGAAAGACTGCCAAAAAGGCAGAGGCGTAAGGTATTACATACATTTGTGTTCATTTCTTTATGTTCTTAACTTGTAAAGAGAAAACAAGCCCTCTCTCTTGTGAAGTATCTTCAAAGGACAAGGGTGCAAAAATATCTTGCTGGTAAGCCATCGATGTTTCATTTAAATCCCAGTGTTCAAAGTTAGCTGCCTTTTTGAAATAAACAAACAAAAAATACTACTGTATGTTTGAAAATGTGAATAGTATTTTTATAGCTTGTTAAAGACATGGCTAGTTGCATTTGTAAATAAGAATAATGTTGCTTTGATTTTCTTTCATGCACATCTTTATTTGGAACATAATTGTCTTTAGGGTTGATTTGTATATAGGTAATTGGCTTGTGATTGTTTCCTTTTGGTTGGGGGTTATCATTTCGACATTACTTGTGATTCTGTGTTCAGCACTATTGTGATGTGTTCGACCTCTGCACTTGCTTACACAATAGGATATGCCAGTTGTGTGTGGTGTAATGTTATTTTAATTTTTTTCTATTTTATCTATGAAGGATTATGCACTTAACACACACTAACTTTTTTAATGTTACATATATTTTTAGTATAATTTCCTTTTTTCTTTCTTGTCCTCCTGCTCTCCCCCCCCCCATTCTCCTTCCTTCCCCCAGGTTCTGTTGTTATTTGAGAATGAGGGAGAAACCGTATTTTCAATCTGTGTAATTAGGCTTTTTCAGTTAGTTCTCAAGGATCCTCTTTTGGCTCTTGGGAAAGAATTGTAGCTATACCAGGCAACTGTAGAATGCGACCTGCTTTGCCTCATTCCGTACTGATCATCCCAGCTGAACAATTTGAAAACTGTTCTGCCTTTTTGTTACATGAATCTGTCAGAAATATATTTTTAATTTAATATAAATGAAATTCAATAAAATATGAAACAAATCTTCTCTTCTGTGTCTGAAATTTTTCATAAGAAAAAACAACCAGGGAAGAGGAAAATTTGTTCTAGAATTAGTAATCTGAGGATGTAAAGATGGGCTTATGTTTGTCCATATTTGTGATTATCATTAACTGTTCAAGCTCAGTGGAACCCTTTGATTGCTTGGAATGTGATATATTCCATATGTCTATTTCCATTTATCATACAGGTCTATCAAGGTGGGCAAATTTGTTCATCTGTGCAGACTATGCTTAATGAACTTTGAGTTTAACTTTGATTATTCTGGTAGCATACTGCCTAAGGCATTTGACTGCTAACCAGAAGGCTGGAAGTTCAAACCCACCAGCCACTCCTCAGAAGAAAGACTGGGCCACCTACTTCCCTAGCGATATCACCTTGGAAACCCAAGGAGGGCTCACTATGAGTCAGATTTGACTCGACAGTGGTGAGTTATTATATGTGTGTATGTATACACACACACACACACACACACATATATATACATACATACAAAATATTTTTAGGTTGTATCCAAATAATGAGGAGTCTTATTAACACAGTGGTTCAAGTGCTCAGCTGCTAACCAAAATGTCAGCAGTTTGAACCCATCAGTCGCTTCATGGGAGAAAATTGTGGCAGTCTGCGTCAGTAAAGAATTACAGCCTTGGGAACCCTAGGGGGCAATTCTACTCTGTCCTAAGGAATCACTGTGAGTCAGAATCAACTTGACACTGATGAGTTTTGGTGCTGGATACAAACATTACTTTATTATTATTATTATTTTCTTTATGCCCTCATGAGAGTTTGCAGGAAGGAGCAGGAAAGAGAAAGGAATGGATTCAGGGAACTCAGGGAGGAAGAGGGAAGAATGCTGTTACATTGAAGGAATTTCAACTAATATTAGGAAACAAAATGTGTATAAATGTTGAATGGAAACCTTTGTAAACTTTCACTGAAACCACAATTGAGAAGTGAAAAAAAAAAAAAAAAAAAAAAAGCCGGCTCCTGGCAAATCTTTTATTAAGAAGAATATCACATAATAGCTCACCTGAAGTGGAGGAGGAAGAATGAGGCTACAAACGCTCAATCAACTGACTAGTGACTTAAGTCCAAGGAAAGGTGTGAAAGTAATTGCAGACACATCAATGACATGAACAAGATCCTTTGTTGACAATTCCTTATTCCAACTTTTTAAATATTTATTAGTACTTCATGCTACCAAAATGCAATAAATTTAAGATTCTTACAATTTCTCATTTGAGATTCTATTAACTCTTTCAACAAACACTGTCACTTAATTACATAGGATATCAACTAAGTCATGGACGGCAATTGTATTTTCAATGTAATAAACTACAGTAAGTTCTATTAAACTTCTTCACTTACAGGATTTTAGTGACCATGTTTGTCACATCTCTCCCTTTCTACATGAATATGCACCTTTGCTCTTCTACATGCCTGCCTTTCCCTGGATGCTTTGAGCCCTTTTTACGAGATCATGGCCATTTCAATTGTCATGGTGAGATGTCAAAGCACTATCCATTTTAAGTCACTGAGAGGCTGAGAAAGAAAGAAAGAATCTGATGCGTTAAGACGCCATTGGAATTTCCAGCAACACCATGTTGGTTCGTAGCAGTTATAATACCTACTACTTACACAACACCCTCAACTGCTAACCAAAATTTAGAGGTTTGAATCCACCTAGTGATCCTTTTCCAAAAGGAAAAGATAATAAGATCAGAACAGCCATTGAAAATCCTATGGAGCACATTTCTACTGTGACATATATAAAGTTGTCATAAGTCAGAGTCAATTCAACAGCAAGTGCCTTATAATGCAAAACTTATAATGAATAAATGATTCATTTGGCTTTCTACACTCTTTTGTGATAACTATTATTTGAATCATCTTTGTCATCCCACTAAGGAAAATAAGACTAAAATAACAAATCTAGAGTCATGCAACCTTTACTAGCAGTGGCCCCTCTGGCAGGAGGTGGGGAGGGGTTTGCAGACAGCACAGGGTGGCACTGTCAGAAGAGGTAACACCAAGATGACTATCTATAAAAATTTATACAGTGTTTCAGCAGAAATGTATTATTTCTTTATTTTAAAAAAATCTCTATAGTTAATTGTAACAACAAAATTTTTTCATTTTCTATAAGCCCAGCTTATGCATAACAATATATCTACAAGGCTAAACCTCTATGCTAATTGACTTTTGAACCTTCTAATGTACTGTGGCTGTCATTACCCAATTGCAATGAGGTTTTGAATCATGTGGTTTCATCTGCACATGTTGTAAGCACATGCTATTGTTTTTGTTGCTGCTGGTGTTTTAACCTGAGCTCTGGTAGCTTAGTGCCTAAGGCATTTTGACTTCTAACTAGAAGGCTGGCTGTTCAAACCCACCAGCCAAACTGGCTGTTCAAACTCCCCAGGGGGAAGGTTGGGCAATCTACTTCTGTAGTGATACTGTCTGGGAAACCCAAGGAGGGGTCACTGTGAGTAGGCTCTGACTCCATGGCAGTGGTTGCGTTTCGTTTTTCGCGGTATTTACACAGTCTCTCATTTTGTCAAATTTCCTGATGTTTTAGCTACAATATTGTTGTAAGTAGTATTCATGAACCTATATCAATAACTCTTTTTGAGAATGAAGTAGTAATTAAAGGAAAAAAATAAAAAAAGGATTCCACTCAGTTGCTAATAATGTTGTAACTATTGATGTTGTAATTCAATGTAGAAAGATTTTACAGAACCATTTTTTTTAGTATTCATATAATCTGAGAAATGTTACATTTAAGTAATATACAACTATATTGACCACACATTATTCTATTATTAAAATTGAAAATAAATACTAGTAAGTATTCGGTATGCTCTGGTATGGGAGAAGGTCCATAGAAGGGAGTGACACCATGAATTACCTTACAAGGTGACATTAACCCTAGTGACATTACTGATTACTAAGTGGTGGTACTCACCCTCAAACCACATCTTCTAACTTAAATACTTTTCTGTCCTCTACTTTATCCAATGACTTCTTTTTCCCCCTCTTCTAATAAGCAACCTCATTCTAAGAGAAACATATGTTATGCTGGTACATTGGCCCAGTTCAATACCACAAGTGGTCTTTATTAGTCCTTTGACAAATGATTTTCTGATACAACTTGAAAACTTCACTCTACCTCTTCAAACTACTTAGGGTCAACTTAACTATAATGGAGAATCAGGTTCCTTTCATTCAAGAAAAATAAATGCAACATAATTACAAATAAAAAGATTTTTTTACAAGTGTGGAGATCCTACAGAATATGTCCCTTTCTCAGAGTGTTATGTCTGCTTTAGAAAGGCAACCCTGGTCCCATACATATATCAGAGAAGAGTCTGTGTAACTGCACATACCTGTACTGATATGATTACTTACATTAAGGTTAATAAAGGTGAAAACTCACATGCAATATCTAACTTATTAATGGGTAGTTAATTGTCTTCTAGGTTATCGATGTGATAAATGGCCACTGGAACCTTCTGAAATATAGCGTGGATCTGATTCTGATCCAGTGTCACAATTTTAGTTAAAATGATGATAATGAGAGAAAAAAATCATGGAAAAGCTGTGAAGTCTATTTGGAAACATGAGGCTAGAAGCTAAAATGACAGTCAAAATTAAAATCACCTGCTCTCTTCTGCTATATACTCCAAGATTTCTGAATTCACAGTTGTTTGATTTTAAAAGCCCTGTGGGGCTCACTCTATGTGTGTGAGTGTGTGTGTGTGTAGTTATGTGTTATTTAAAGTCCAAGATACATTCTGTGAAATATGCTATGTTGTGAAATATGCTATGTGATTTGGACTCTATGAGCCTTGGTGGTACAGTGGTTAAAGCACTCGGGCACTAACTGAAAGATCAGTGGTTTGAACTTACCAACTGCTTGCAGGAGAAAGACATAGCAGTCTGCATGAAGATTCTCAGCCTTGGAAATCCTGAGGGGCAGTTCTACTCTAGCCTATAGGATCGCTATGAGCTAGAATTGATTCAACAGCAGTGGACTTGGTTTAGTTTGGTAAACACCATATTATAGACAGGTCATCTCCAAGGTATGAATCGGTTCATTCCTAAGTCTGTCTTTAAGTTGAATTTGTTTTTTAAGTTAAACAGTCAGGTACAGTTCATATCTAACATCAGGTAATCAAAAGTTTGTCTCAGCATATAAGACTGGGTGATGTTTTATTCTCTTTATGAGTGGGAGCCAACTTGATGACACCTAACAATGACAGCAATGTATTTCTATGCATTAAATCATTAAAAAAACTTCCAGATACACAAAAACATCTACAATATAATAATATGATAATAATAACAATCATGTTTTGATGTGCATGGTAAAGCAGCCTGTTTGTTAATAGGAACCATTATATGTACCTCAAATTTTTCATATAATACACTTTAAGAGGGTTGAGACCACCATAGGTGTGAGACCATATGCATTTGGATGTTGCCCAAATGGATGTTATATGGTATATGAAAGTGTATATGCATATATGTATGTGTATATATATATATATATATTTTTTTTTTTTCCATATCTATATCTATATAGAGGAGCCCTGGTGCAATGGCGATTAAAGCATTTGACTGCAGCCAAAAGATTTGTGGTTCAACCACCAGCTGCTCCAAAGGAGAAATGTGAGGCATTCTGCTTTTATAAAGAGTTACATCCTCAGAAACCCTATGGGGGAGTTCTACACTGTTCTATAGGGTCTCTATGAGGCAGAATCAACCCAATGGCAGTGGATTTGGATTCTGGATATAAACCTGCTCTGGTGGTACAGTGCCTAAAGCATTTGACTGCTATCCTACACAAGATTCACAGTTTAAACCCACCAGCTGCTCTGCAGAAGGAAGATGAAGCAATCTATTTCCATAAAGATTGCCCACCTTGGAAACCCAATGGGGGTTGCTATGAGTCAGAATTGACTCTATGGCAGTGGGTTTGCACTTTGTTTTTGGTAATACACACACACATACATTACAGAATATGTAGAAATAATATACATCCAAAATATTTAAAGATATATTCATATATTGCAGAATTTCATACAGAATCTCTGTTTTCAAGCACTTTTACCACAAGTCCCGAGATGTATATCATATGACAAGTTACACTTATAAAACTATAAACTGAGCAGGTGTGTAGTTAGCTAATTGTATTTCCCTCCACAGTATTATCAGTCTCATGATAAACCATGGGGAGAAAAGCCACTAGACGGGTATCTTAATATTAGGAACAGAAGACTGTCACCCAGATAGCAATTTCAAAGCTATAAACAGAACAATTCACCACAAGATAGCAATCAGGAGACCGTAAAACAAATGGCACACATGAGATATGTGAATATTGAAATACCCGCTCTTGCAAGTTACCTATAGTTTTTTTTTTTTTTTAATAGACTTTATTTTTCATAGTAGTTTTAAGATTACAGAAAAATTGTTCAGCAAGTACGGAGTTCCGTCTCCACTGCACATTGTTAACCCTGATACTGACATCTTGGATTCCTGTGATACATTCGTTACAATTGATCAACCAAAATTGATACATTATTACTAATTAAAATCCAAAGAGCTCTGGTAGCATAGTGCCTAAAGCACTTGACTGCCATCCAGAAGGCTGGCAGTTCAAACCCACCAGCCACTCCTCGGAAGGAAGGTTGGGCAATCTACTTCCATAGTGATACCACCTCAGAAACCCAAGAAGGGGTCGCTCTGAGTCCAGTCCTACTTGATGGCACATAACAACAACAACAATTAAAATCCATAGTTTACATTAAGTTTCACTCTTTATGTTGTACGGTCCTGCAGATTTTAACAAATGCTTAGTCTCGTGTGTCCACCATTACATTGTCATAAAGAATAGATAAAGTTTTAAAAGAAAAATACTCATCTTGCAAGTCATTTGATCTGCTTTTACTTATCTGTCTTTCCAGGGTAAGTAGTGCTCTACAAAATAATGTATGCCAAGTTTTTTGCCTATTTAGAAACAAAAGATAAACAGCTTTCATGCATTAGGGCCATATTCTATTAGCTGTCCACCCATTTGTATTGCAAGACACACATGCATGTCATATAATATCCTAAAGAGTAAATATTAATATCTCATTCCAGTCATCTTAAACATCTCCTTATGTCATTTTCATCCACATATTGCAAAAAATTATGGAAACACACTGATTTCACTCAGTGTGAAGTTACTATATTTGTATGGATTTCCAACCATCACAACAATTTAAAACAATAGACATTCATTGAATGCTTTCCACATGCCTGGTCCTTTGTTAATAACTTTGTATATATTGTCTCATTTAATGTTCACAACAAACCTATATGATGGTATTAGAGAAGGAGTAGCAATATAAGCCACATTAATATATGGTGTTGTTTCTTTTTTCTAGGTGATTGACATTTCCAGGGCAAGCTGTACACAACTTGTCTTTCTGTCTGCCTCCGGGCTGCAGCCTGCCCTGTGATTGGTATGTGCCTTGCAGGGACTGGTCAATAGAATATGCAAATAAGGTAAGTTGTAGCCTGTAATGCAAGTGAAGTATCTGTTGCCTACCAAGAGGGGACTGGCTAATTCATGACCTTTGCAGGAGTGCCATGCCTTGAAATTGAGAAGAGGTTTGCGTTTAAGTAGCCAGCCCTACAGAAGTTCAGACAAAAAGAAGCAGGAAATGTAGCAGTGGAAAGAAGCAAAAGGAAAAAAGAAGAGAGAAGAAGCATAAAGAGAAAAGAGAAAAACAAAACAAAACACACTGCCATCAAGTTGATTCTGACTCATAGTGACCCTTTAGAACAGAGTAGAACTCCCCCCATAGGTCTTCCAAGTGTGTAAATCTTTACAGAAGCAGACTGCCTCATCTTTCTCCTGAAAACCAGCTGGTGGGTTTGAACTGCTGATGTTTGGGTTAGTAACCAAGTGCTTTAACCACTGCACCACAAGAGCTCCTTGAAATGAGACAAAGAACTCCTAAAAGAGTTGTAATACAGTCAAAGGCTGTAACCTGAAGACAGTGAGAGGTCCTGAAGTAGGCCAGCAACAGAGCTGGTGATGATAGACCCGGAAGGGGCCCAGCAGCAGAGGCAGCAGTGACAGACAGCAGGGTCAAGCAAGCCTGTCCTAAGGAGGCCAGCAGGAGGCCTACATGGGTAAGAGGAGCTGAGAAAGCTGTCCTGCACAGCAGAAAAGAGACTTTGCCTACTGATGCTTCCTGATCTTGATCCTGAGCTGATACCAAGTTGTATCTTTTTCCTTAATAAAACACTTAAGTGTAAATATGGCCTGTGATTTCTGTATGGCCATTGCAATGGATTATCAAACCCAGAAGAAAATTAGAGTGCTGTGGGAGGGAGGGGTGCTGTCAGAATTAGGAAAAAGTTTGGGGAGTAGGCACATGTTTGACCTTCACTTCATAGAAATCAGCTTTGGGCTGACCCTGTTCATTATTCCCTCTGAAGTCTGATGGGTTCAGATAACACTATTGCTTCAACTCCCATCATTTTATAAGTACTCTCTCTTAAAGTGAACACGAACCAGAATGGTACCCAAGGAGGAAAGAAAATGTTTTCCACAATCAACCTCCATGGAAGCAGCAATCAAGAAATCAAATGATGTATTGCATTGGGCAAATCTGCTACAAAAGATTTCTTTAAAGTATCAAAGAGCAAAGATGTGACTTTAAAGACTAAAATGTGCCTACTCAAGCGATGGTCATTTCAATAGCCTTATAAGCACATGAAGGAGCTCTGGTAGCATAGTGCCTAAGGCACTTGACTGCTAACCAGAAGGCTTGTGGTTCAAACCCACCAGCCACTCCTTGGAAGGAAGGTTGGGCAATCCTACTTCCGTAGTGATACTGCCTTGGAAACCCAAGGAGGGGTAGCTATGAGTCAGGACCGACTCGACGGCAAATAACAACAACAACAACAACATATGCACATGAGAGCTGGATGATGAATAAGGAAGACTGCAGAAAAATTTATGCATTTGAATTATGGTGTTGGCAAAGAATATTGACAAAAGAACAACAACAACAACAACAACAACAAAATCTGTCTTGGAAGAAGTACAGCTGGAATGCTCCTTAGAAATGAGATTGGCCAGACTTTGTCTCTCACACTTCGGTCATTTTATCAGGAGGGAAAAGATCCTGGAGAAGGGTATCATGCTCGTAAAGGAGAGGGTCAGTGAAAAAGAGGAAGACGTTCAATGAGATGGATTGTCACAACAATGGCTGCAACGATGGGCTCAAGCATAGCAATGATTGTGAGGATGGGGCTGGACCTGATAGTGTTTCATTTTATTGTACATAGGGTCGCTGTGAGTCAGATCTGACACAACAGTACCTAACAGAAGCATGCATTAGGTATAATGTGTTACTGCAATTTTAAAAGCATTTTACTGTTGGCAATGGGTGCAATTGGCTAATATCCTACAAAAAATTATTGTCTCACTCTATTTTCTGCAAGATTCCTCCCCCTCCTCTACTCCCAGTGAATGAAAGATCAAGTAGTGATGATATGTAGGTGGTTTATTGCTCCAAATTCAGATGGATCACCTTTACTGTTGTGGGACAAATACTAATTTCTGCTTCAAGATACCTAATTTTATGAGCTAATTCAGAGATCATGTAAGCTGAAGAATTACACAATGGAAAATACTGACATCTTTCTTTAGAACATAAAAGGGACATTGCAGAAAAATTTTAACATTGATCTGGAGTGTAAAAATAGAATGCTCACTAAATTTAGTAACAATATTGCCATTGTTGTCAAAGTGCAGATAATCAGAAACCCTGTCATTTTCCTGCTAAATCAGATGTTCAACTTGATTTTTAAGGTGAGGAACAGAAAATGCTAGTAACATAGTATGTGGAGACATTTTTTGATTGTCACAACGGGGAGGGGAGGAGCTGTGTTGCTGATATCTAGTGGATGCAGGCTGGAGATGCTGTAAACATGCTAGTATGTACCAGCATTATTTTAATATTATATTTATTTTCTCACAATTTTAATTCAATAAAAATTTTAATTCAATAAAAGAAATGTAAATTAAGGAACTTAAGCTGAGAAACTTCCAAATGATATAAAGAATATGAATAGGCTTTTCTACTTGCAATGGACAGCAAGATCGCGCAAAACAGTCATCTTTCAAATTCTATGGGACTTTTTCAGAAAGGACAGAGACAAACCTGGCTTTTATCATGATATTTTAAAAAATATCCTTTCCATTTATTGAGTATACACTATTGCTAGCATAGAAATGATGAATAAAAATTTTATGACACTGGAGAGGAAATGACTGAAAAACAGTCTGAAATCCAAGGACAGAAATATTAGAGGAGCACCTCTAATTACCTTATTATCAACATATATGATGTTAACAACTTAGAAACACTACAATGTTTCTCAAACTTAGTATATTCTCCTGATTTCCTAGCAAGCAATCCTCGTGGCACAATGGTTAAGGGCTTTGCTGCTAACCACCCAGGAGCTCCACAGGAGAAAGACCTGTTGTTGTTAGGTGCCCTCGAGTCAATTTCAATTCATAGTGGGCCCCCTGTGACAGAGTAGAACTGCCCTATGGGGTTTTCTCGGCTGTAATCTTTACAGTAGCAGATTGCTCATCAGGTCTTTGTTCCATGTAGTGACCAGCTTTTTTGGTCAGCAGTTGAGCTCTTAAACTTTCTGCCACCAGGGCCCCTTCCTATAATCATTACTGCCCAGAACACTTTATGGGGCTGTTCTACTCTGTCATGTGGAGTCACTATGAGTTCAAAATCAACTCAAAAGAATCTGATCACAACATTTTCCTGTCCTGATTAGAGAAAAGGGGAAACTGCTTCCAACTTCACAGTTCTTTTGCATGTGAAGGTGGTGTGCCTCTGCGTTTTATGTAAGTAAGTGTGTTAGAGCTCAGTGAATTTCCAGTTGTCCTTCTCTGCTGGTGTGTCATCTTAACTGTATAGATAAAAATCTTCCTGAGAAAAGCCCCCTTCATTTTAATGTTATAGGTTTTGGCAAGTCAAATTCCCTGAGTCTAAATGCTTGAACACTCTGAATCAAACTCTCTTGATAAATGTGTAATCTAGACACAGGTGAGCGTTTTATATTTAGTGAGGAAAAGTAAAGGTCATTTAGCTCTTCAAGGAGTATTTTTAAATATTCCAATTTCCCTAGGTGCCAACTATTTGTTTCTTGAACGACCTCAATATTTTATGTTCACTAGCCTGGAAATGTCATTTCCTAAAAATTTAATTCCCTTAACTGGAAATGTCCATGTACCTCATTGTTTATTCGGAATATAAGATTTGTTAACTTGCATGTAACATGCTAGAACTAGATGCTGCTAACTTATACTCAGTTCATAGCCCCGAGATGTATGTTGGATAAAATTTCTGCTTGCTTCTTTATGTCTTTATTGTTCTATCCTGTCTAACACTGGTTCTCAAACTGGAATGTTGACACACAAGACAAAACCCTGTTTCATATACTCCTGTATTCTTACTGCACAAACATTCATGCTGAGATTACACTTCTTAATAAAAGTATTTGCATTTATATCTATGTCAAAAATGTCATTAGTTGGGATTCACTTCTTACAAGTAAATTTACATAGCCATTAAGAAACTTGTATTTACAAAATAATTGATCAAAACATTCCTCTGGATTGTACAAGAAGGGAGTACAAGGAGCGTGGTTAAGACTTGAAAACCCAAAAACAAACTCACTGCTGTCAAGTCGGATCCAACTCACAGGGACCTCTCCTTAGGTTTCTGAGGCAGTATCTCTACAGAAGTAGATTGCCCAATCTTCCTTCCAAGGAGTGGTTGGTGGGTTTGAACCACCACCCTTCTGGTTAATAGTCAAATGTTTTAGGCACTACTCCACCAGAGCTCCCAGATAAGAATTATGTAGGATGGTATTCTCACAGGCTTTTTTCTCTCCTGCTTCACCAGAGGCTGGTTTCTCCTCAGGTTTAATGTCTCTGTTTTCTAATGAAGCAGAGATTTAAAGGTTCATTGCCTTCAAAAACCTCTGAGATGTCGAAGATTTGAGATTTGGTACCAGCCAAACCATTTGGTGTCTCCGCATCCATGAAACCTTGGGAGTCATCCTAAAGTGTATAACCTCTCACAAGCTCTGCTCCCTTGTGATGAAAGCTCTTACAGTATTATTGTGTATTTGCTTTTTTGCAAGTAAAGCTTATTTTGCTGCAGTGCAAACTCCAATATTGATTGTGAGTTTTGGTGAATCATGGTACTTAGAACTGTGTCTGTATGTTGTTGTTGTTGTTGTTTATATGCTGTCGAGTCAGACCCGACCCATAGCGACCCCTCCTTGGGTTTCCGAGGCAGTATCACTATGGAAGTAGATTGCTCCAGCTTCCTTCCGAGGAGTGGCTGGTGGGTTTGAACCGCCAGCTTTCTGGTTAGCAGGCAAGTGCCTTAGGCACTATGCTACCACAGCTCGCTAAATCCAAGAAAACAGCTGTTTTTCTTACTGGAACTCTGGCTTGCTACATGGCCAAGAACTATAGGTCTAGGTCTTGTTTGTATTCGGATTTTTGCTGAAGCTCTCTAGCAGTAGTTTGGTAAATCAATGGCCACGTTTGAGAATTTTCCAACTAGAGAGACTAATGTGTTTACAAATAAGAGAGTAGGTCTCTAACTGGCAGAAATAAGTAGATTCAGAAGAAAAGAAACAAAGTTTTGTATGGTTGTTACAAAGGATTCTTGGTGTTTTTAAGCAAAAAAAAAAAAAAAAACTGTATTTATGGTTTCAAGTATCTTAAAACCTCTAGGGCACTTGCCACAGACAAAAAGACACCAGTGAAAGGAGAAGCTGCAACATGAGATAGACCAGAGCACTAGGCTGCCCACCAACCACAAGAAATCTCTCATGCACACTATGAAACAACACACTAAGCAATCCTCATGGTTGACTCCCTGCTAGGAACTTTAACTCTGGGAGATAAAAGTTTCAACCTATTCTTAACATCCTTAAAAAATGAAACTGGATTTTCCCCTACTGGGGTGCTGGTTTGAGGTTTAAGTTCAAGAACATTATAAGTGAATATATTTGAAATTTCAATAATTACTTGAGAAAATGAGTTTCTGTCTGCTCCATTTCCTTTCATTTTAGGAAAATGAGTTCCCATTTGCACTGCCTTTTCTTCTTCTGAGAAACTTGTTTTGTGCTCAGGTTTTTGTCAAATGGTCTAAATAAAATCCTTCCAACTAACATTCTGTCAAGTTAATAACTTTATCTAAACCAAAAAAAAAAAAAAAAACCCACCACCCAAACTCACTGTCATCTAGTCGTTTCCAATTCATAGCAACCCCCATTGGGTTTCTGTCATCTTTATGGAAGTAGATTATGGTAAATCTTTATGGAAGTAGATTGTCCCATCGTCCTTCCATGGAATAGCTGGTGGGTTTGAACTGCCAACCTTCTTTTTTCAGTTAGCCATCAAAGTGCCTTAGGCACTACACTAATCTAAGACCTCTTTTTCTGTTGATTTGAGTTAATCTCATCCTCACAGACTGGTGGTGCATTAGTATGGTGTTCCTGTTTCATTTTGTTCTGCAGCTGTGCCTCTAGTCTAGAGCACTATGTCTGAGTTTCTGTCTTGTGTCAGGTTGAAGGCTATGTCTGATGTTTTTCTTGGGCTGTCTAAAATCTCAGTTCATTCTCTTCCAAGAAAAAAAAAATGCTTCTTATGCCCAGGCTTTTAGAAGAAACTTTGATATAAATCTGTTTATTTGACAAGTTCTTGAGAAAGGATATATTGTCTATTTGATTTTTTTAAGTACTCCCTAAAAAGGGACAAAAATATTCTAAATTACTTTCTAAAGGATCTCACAAACACACTGCAGATAAGTTTATGAAGAAAAAAAAAAATACCCAGCTCTAGGTTGTATTATTAAATTATAATAGTCCTTCAAAGCACTTTGTTCTGATTGATTTAATAATAAACAAGCACTTATATAAATTTAATAGTCTGAATATTTCCAGGAATTAGTGAGACTGAATTTGTTCTGACAAAGAGCTTTATGTTCTGAAGTATGGCAATCATAAAAGCAAACCCTTTCTATTTCTGCAAAAATTTAAACTAGATTTTATGTGACATAATGCTACTCCTTGGAAGGAAGGTTGGGCAATCTATTTCCATAGAGATATTGCCTCAGAAACCTAAGAAGGGGGTGTCATGAGTTGGATCTGACTTGATGACAGTGAGTTAATGTTTTACTTATGGAGAAAGGGTAATTTTATCTTAAAGTATAACTAGCAATTCCAAAACAAGAAGAGGGTGGCATTGAAAAAACCTAGCAGAAAAAGTGCCTAGCCAAGAATTGATGGGTTCATTTACAAAATTGCTAAAGAGCTTTGGGATTTAGCGACTAGATGAAAGATCATGATAAGAGAAGGCAAACCATTTTAAATTGGGTGGATCCCCCTCATAAAAGAACTCTAAACAAGTTCTCTTTATTATTTCAACAGAAATGAGGAATTATTTTAGCAGTAATTATGTCTTATAGCATACAGGCTTAAAATAATTTAATAGATATTCATCATAATTTAAGTTCATATCCTTTTGATTTTTCTTTCCACAGAGACAGAAATCTGCTGATGAGTGTGCCCATTATTGCCATTTAAGAGGTTGTAGTTTAAAAGACATGAAACAAAGACAAAATGTAAAAGGTTTATTAAAAGAGAATTTATTTGATATGGGCAATGTTCTTATTTGCTGATAGGTTAATTTAAGAATTTTTTTTTTTTTAAAGCTTTAATTCCAAATGGCAAAGAAGTGGATTTATTACTGTTAAGATAAAAAATTTTCTTTGATTACAAGATTGAAGCATTAAGTTTATTATTTGTTCAATCTTCCTTGAGGGCAAGTGTTCAGCAGAATAAATTCCTGAGGGAAAACACAGAAGACATGGCTTTTGAAGCTAAGCATTTTGCATTTAAAATCTTAGGTTAAATAACTCAAGTATTTCTCTTTAGTAACCTATCATAAACTTCTGACAACTGTGAAACTTTGTGGAAAGGCACAAAAGATTTATTTTTGTTTTATAAAGAGAAAAGTACTAAAAGGAGCATATTTAATATGTTATGAATTACAAGAAATATGTTCTCAAATGAGTAAAAGTACTAATTTTTTTTTTAAGTAAAAATTTATTTGTCAGTAAAGCTTATCTGATATTAAACAACAAACATAATACCAAACCCACTGCCATCAAGTCAGATCCAACTCAGTGATCCCTCCTTGGGTTTCCAAGGTAGGATCACTATGGAAGTAGATTGCCCAACCTTCCTTCCAAGGAGTGGCTGATGGGTTGGAACAACCAGCCTTCTGGTTAGCAGTCAAATGCCTTAGGCACTACACCACCAGCGCATCCACAAACATAATATCATGTCATAATTTTATTATTTCAATTGCTAACTGGGTTGTACCTTTGTGTTCTTTGAATCTAGCATATCAAACCCAATTGTTTTAGCTGGGGGATTCATATTGTTTACCATAGACTTATTATTATTAATATGTTTAGAGACTCGATAATTTTGATATATATTCCTAGAATATCCTAGTCATTTAGTATTTTGTCTCATAATTATCATATGCTATATCTGAAGCTCTATAAAATAAAGTTAATTAATATGTTTAGAGATATTTTTGACTAGAAAAAATTTCAATTGATTTTATTTGGCTTTACATTAATTTTATAATTAATTCCCATTAGATTTTTAACTTTTAAGAATTATTGTTGTAAGTTAACCATAGGCTTTAAGTTGTCATCCTATATTGTAAAAAAATATTTTTCACAAGTTAAAGAAGGCTGTGATGACTAAAAGTTACAATCCCAAAATCTACCTAACCTTGCCCCAGGAGAATATGTTTGTTAGAGAAGCCATCAAGTAAAAAACTCATTAGAACCTTTTGAGAAGGCGTCATATCTAGTTGTTCTTACCAATTCATGTAATGCTAAGATAAAAGGAATTAAAACCTGGATCCAGTTGTCAAAACTAAAGAAGCCCAAGACACCTCTGCATACTTGTCAACCCTCTTGAGAACTTAGTAACACTGGCCCAAGCAGCAGGGCAGATAATGAGGCCAGAGAGAACCATACCTGCAGTACAGCTGAGAAGTCACTTTTCTGATTGAAGAACTTTATCCTGACTTGTTTCAGACCCTGAATTATCACCATTATTCTCTAATAAACTCCAGAATCATGAGTATTATGCATGGCCACTACAACTACTTATTGAACCCAGCAGAGAAGTAGAGAGTGCTGTGGAAAGGACAGTTGATGTCCAAATTGGTAAAAAGGTTACAAGGTTGTGGCATGGCTGACCTTCACCTCATAGAAAGCAGCCATGGGCTGATGCTGCTGATAATTACTGCCTCTCCACCTTGTGAAGTTAAAGGAGATCAGACAACGCTGCCCCCACACCTTTTTCACAGTTATTAACCCAATGTAAAATGTACTGCTGTAAGTTAAGTTTATCTTATCTTTTTAGTTCCATCAAAGGAATATTGACTTTCTGCAAACCTAAGTGATAGCACATGTGCTTGGGCATTTCCCTGCTTGGATGGACGGAGGATAAAAGGTGAATATACATCAGTTCTCTTAGTGATTCCAGTAAATATCGGCTTTTATTATGAAAATGTGCATTAGACTTGTGATTTGAAAATTGTTGCTCTAAATGGAAGAGATTTTCTCAGACCATAATCCAACAGATGATAAACTTGGATTGGATGGATGTTCCTTTTAGCATTTTTACCTAATTATAGTATTTGTCAACTTGAGAAATCCATTTGCAACTTACGTGCTACTCTGGTTCAGATTGCAGATGATGTTGCAGGCAGAATGGCTGCTCAACAACAACAACAAAAAAATTAGAATTCCTTGCCAAATTAATATTTGATGATAGAATAGTGTTAGACCTCCTTTTAGCTCAATGTAAAGGAGTATGTGTTAATACCTCCTGCTGCTCCAGGATAAACATCTCCAGAGAGGTGGAGCAAGATTTTCAAAGATCTGTCAGAAGACTATTTGGTGGCATTCAATACACCTTATAATTGTTTCTTTTTCTTCCTTCCTTCCTTCCTTTCTTTCTTTCTTCGCCTCCTCCCCTCCCCTCACCCATCCTCCTCCTCCTCCTCCTTCTTCTTCCCCTTCCCCTCCTTCTTCTTCCCCTTCCCCTCCTTCTTCTTCCCCTTCTTCCCCTTATTACTCCTCTTCTTCCTCCTCCTCCTCTTCTTCTTCTTCTTCAATATCTTTAGATGGTTACCACATAGCATTGGTTCTTGGTTGCACTCATTAATGCAAATTAGATTGTTTTTTTTACATTACATGTCTTAGGCACTATGCCACCAGAGGTCTTGATCATTATTATTATGTTGTTGTTGTTGTTAAGTGCTGTCGAGTCGTTTCTGACTCATAGCAACCCCATGCACAGCAGAACGAAACACCGCCTGATCCCGCGCCAGCCCCACAATCCCCGCTATACTTGATCCCATCATCGCAGCCACCGTATCAATCCATCTCGTTGAAGGCCTCCCCCTGTTTCGTTGACCCTCCACCCTACCAAGCATGACATCCTTCTCCAGGGAATGGTCCCCTCTTACAACATGACCAAAGTAGGTGAGACGAAGTCTGGCCATTCTTGCTTCCAAGGAGCATTCTGGCTGCACTTCCTCCAGGACAGATCTGTTAGTTCTTAGATCATTATTATAGGACTCATTAAATGCTATATGAATAGCTTGTATAATACCTATAACTGAGGAACAACTCCCATACCTATGCAAAGAATTATGTATACTGACAAAACTAATTTATTATGCAGACTGATTACTCAACCTTAAGGTAAGCTCTTTTGGGAATATCAGGTTGTTCCTCTAATATGATTTTGTTCCACACATACCCCAATCAAGAATAAAAGATGGTCAGCCTATGGCATGAAAAATGCCCTAATAACTAGATGGTGCCTAGTTACTCTTTTCATCAGGGCTGCAAAGTGCCTCTTTCAAATGCTGAGGAGCAAAGATGTTTCCTTGAAGACTAAGGTGTGCCTGACACAAGCCATGATATTTTCAATTGCTTCATAAGCACACAACATGAATAAGGAAGACTGAAGAAGAATTGATGTGTTTGAGTGGTGGTGCTGGCAAAGAATACGAAACTACCATGGACTGCTAAAAGAACTAACAGATCTGTCCTGGAGGAAGTGCAGCCAGAATGCTCCTTGGAAGTGAGAATGGCCAGACTTTGTCTCCCCTACTTTAGTCATGTTATCAGAAGAGGCCAGTCCATGAAGAAGGATGTCATCCTAGGTAAGGTGGAAGAGGGGACGGCCCTCAAAAAGACGGATTGACACCATGGCTGTGGAGATGGCCTCAAGTATATCAAGGATTACAGAGCTTTCATGGGACTGGGCAGTGTTTCATTCTACTGTGCATAGGGTCACTATGAGTCAGGGACGACTCGAGGCACCAAACAACAACAACAACACAAAGAACATAGAATCAGCAGCTTCTTCTGACCTCATCTAACTTCAAGAGAGAGAGAGAATATCACCATCAGTAGCCCAAGGCTGATTTCTATGAAGCCAGATATACTGCCACCCTCTAAATTTTTTTACCAACTCTGACACCAGCCTTCCTTCCCACAGAACTCTCTACTTCCCTACTGGGTTCAATAATTCATTGCAGTGGCCACACAGCACTCACAGACAGTACTCACGATTACGGGATTTATTAGAGAAGTAACAAGTAACAGTCTACAATTCAGATCCAGGAATACTCAGGATACAATTCTCCTATTTGATCAGGACAGTATCCTCTCTGCTATGCCCTCAGGCATGCCTCTCTGCCCTTGGCCTCTCTGCCTGGCCTCTGCCCTGCTCACACAAGTGTTACAAAGCTCTTTTGTTGTTGTTGTTGCATGCCATCAAGTCGTCCCCGACTCATAGCGACCCCTCCTTGGGTTGCAGAGGCAATATCACTACAGAAGTAGATTGCACAGTCTTCCTTCCGAGGAGTGGCTGGTGGGTTTGAACCACCAGCCTTCTGGTTAGCAGTCAAGTGCCTTAGGCACTATGCTACCAGAGCTCCAACAAAGCTCTTTTAGCTCTGCCAATAAGTGCACCTAGGTGCACCCCACTCTGCCCACAAGCCCAAAGGCACTGAGCTTTCTCCCTCTGTGGGCTGACAAGCCCATCACTCTGTCTCATGCCTCTTTGTTCCAATGCAGCCATCTCTGTCATCTCTCTGCTGGTTGTCTCAACCAGTCACCTCAGCCGATAGTCTCTGCCATCCCTTTGCCAAGGAAGTACAGTGCAGGATCTCCACTCCAAGGACAGGATCCACTCCACCTCCAGATCTTCTCTCTTGATGACAGTTAGATTTCCCCTTTTGCCTCTAGGAGGGCTCATATTAAACCTACCTGAATGACAAAATTACTCAATCCCCACATTAGGGTTCTATACATCTTATTTGCATTGCCCCAGCCCCACCAGGGTGCCATGTACCTTATTTACTTTACTCAAAAGCTATCCAATCCTCTTGGAAAGTCACAGGCATCTTACATTTGCATATTTCCAGCCAGCCATCTGTTGGGAGTCACAAAGACTATGGTTAGAAGAGCCATACTATATAATTCAATGCACAATAACATCTGACTAGAATTAAATCATTCAGAAGCTGGTCATCAGCCCTGATATGACCTGACATGACAGGTCTGCCCAAAAGACCTGCTTTGTGTCACACAGTGACAAGTGATCCAGTCAGATTCTCTCTTGAGAATATTAGGAACCATACAGAGACAAGTCAGGGAGTAAAAGCATAGAGGAGACTATGCTGAATCCTGAAAATAGCAGACTACCAGCTTTGAGGAGAGCATATCAGATTACTAGAGTTCCTGATGGTTGATGGCTCCAGAGCTGGTGCTGTGGTTTGTACACTAAGGAAGTCTGATTGTGCAGTGGGTAGACTATTACCTGGTATTTTTTATCTTTCAGGTTTCCTTTGTGGTGCAAATGGTTAAGGTACTTGGCTGCTAACCAAAAAGCCAGGCAGTCAAGTCTTCCCAGAGATATGTTGGAAGAAAGGCATGGTGATCTACCTCTGAAAATCAGACATGGAAAACCCTATGCAGCACAGTTCTACTCTGACATCAGTTTGCCATGAGTCACAAGCAACTCACCCACAACTGGTAATTAAATAAAGTAAACTTGAAGGTAAATCCTTTTCCTTTCTTCATGCTGCCACAACCCTCCCTTGAGGTAGGGAGGGTTAGCATTCTATCTGCTTTAAAGGAGAAGTAAAATCTTGGGAGACAAACACAAATAAATACTTTAAAAAGTGATGCAGCCACACTAGGTGCATATCCACTAAGTCACCTCTTCCACAACCTATGGTAATATTTCTTCAAGGTGCTTCTGAAGACAGCCAAGTGTGTCTTATTTTAATAGTCACTTAGTCCTATTGTTTACATAATACTTCACCAAGCACTTAAACTAAATTCAAAACCAAACCTGTTGTCGTTGAGTGGATTCCGACTCATAACAACTATATAGGACAGGGTAGAACTGCCCCATCAGACTCCCTTGGCTGTAATCTTTAGGGAAGCAGACTGCCATGCAGTTGCTGGTGGGTTTGAACTGCTGACTTTTCAGTTAGCAGAACAGTGCTTAACAACTATGCCACCACTTACACACTCATATATTGATTGGTCCCTATGATCATGAGGTATTATATGGAGTATGAGCATTATTAATGGTAAATATTACTCTTGATTAACATTTAATCAAGAAATTCAAAAAGACTTTGCACAATCTCAAACAGTATTTGGGTTTTCCTATTCTAATTTCATCCCCCTTTACATGATCAAACTGCCTCTGTTATTTATCATGTTACAAGGGGTCACTGGCTTATTTGCAAGAGAAATCAAATGAGCTAAGCTTCAGGGAGCAATGGCAGACAGGGCCAGCAGCCAGAACAGGTAAGGAGGGTGGGGGATGGCCCCCAAAGTGGCAGGGAGTAGCAGCAGAAAGGCCAGCAGGAACAGGTAAGGGAAAGCCCAGGAAGTGAGCAGAGTGGTTGAAACAGCTAAGAGAGACACACTTGTTGTCAGTTTGTCATACTGTGGTGGCTTACATGTTGCTGTGAGAATAGAGGCTGTGCCAGTAGGGATGCCCATGGTGGATTGCTTTCAGTGTCGCTTTCAGACTGAGCCATACATGAAAGAAGAAAGAGGCCATCCACTTCTCAAAGGATTGTCCAGTGAAAATCTTATGAATAGTAGTGAAGCACTGTTTGATATATTACTGGAAAATTTTATGAATAGCCCTGAAACATTGTCAGATATAGTGCTGGAAGGTGAGCTTCTCAGGTCAAAAGACACTCAAAATATGACTGGGAAAGAGCTGCTTCATCAGAGTAGAGCCTATCTTAATGATATGGATAAAATAGAGCTTTCAGGGTCTCCATTTGATGAAGTGGCATGACTCAATATGAGAAGAAATAGCTGCAAATATCCATTGATAATCGGAACATGAAATGTACGAAGTATGAGACTAGGAAAATTGGAAGTTGTCAAAAATGAAATGGAATTCATAAAGATTGATATCCTAAGCATTAGTGACCTGAAATGGACAAGTTTGGCCATTTTAAATCAGACAATCGTATGATCTACTATGCCAGAAATGACAGATTGAAGAGGAATGGTGTGGCATTTATCATCACAAAGAATGTTTCAAGATCTATCCTGAAGTACAATGATGTCAGTAATAGAATAGTATCCATATTCCTACAAGGAAAACCAGTTAATACTACTATTATTCAAATTTATACACCAAACACGGAAGCCAAATATAAGGAAATTGAAGATTTTTACTAACTTCTGCAGTCTGAAATTGGCCAGACATGCAATCAAGATGTGTTGATTATCACTGGTGACTGGAATGCAAAAGTTGGAAATGAGGAATCACCAGTAGTTTGAAACTTTAGCCTTGGAGACAGAAATACTGCTGGAGATCACATGACAGAATTTTGCAAGACCAATGACTTATTCATTGCAAATCTCTTTATCAACAACACAAATGGTGGCTATACATGAGGACTTCACCAGATGGAGTACACAGGAATCAGACTGACTACATCTCTCGCAAGAGGTGATGGAAAATCTCAATATCTTCTGTCAAAACAAGGCCAAGCTGATTGTGGAACAGACCATCACTGCTCATGTGCAAGTTCAAGTTGAAGTTGAAGACAATTAAAACAAGTCCATGAGAGCCAAAATATGACCTTTATTATATCCTTCCTAAATTTAGAGTCCATTTAAAGAATAGATTTGATGCATTGAACATCAATGACCGAAAACCAGAGGAGCTGTGGAATGACATCAAGAATATCATCCATGAAGAAAGCAAAAAGTCAGTAAAAAGACAGGAAAGGAAGAAAAGACCAAAATGGAGGTCAGAAGAGACTCTCAAACTTGCCCTTGAAGGAAGAGTAGCTAAAGCAAATGGAAGAAATGACAAGATAAAAGAACTAAACAGAAGATTTCCAAGAGCAGCTTGAGAAGACAAAGTCAATTATTATAATAAAATGTGCAAAGACATAGTGTTGGAAAGCCAAAAGGGAAAAACACACTTGACATTTCTCAAGCTGAAAGAACTTAACAGGAAATTTAAGCCTCGAGTTTCAATATTGAAAGATTCTATGGGCAAAATATTGAATGATGCAGGAAACATCAGAAGAAGATGGAAGGAATACACAGAGTCACTGTACCAAAAAGAATTGGTAAATGTTCATCCATTCCAAGAGGTGGCATATGATCAAGAACCAATGGTATTGAAAGAAAAAGTCAAAGCTGCACTGAAGGAAATGGCGAAAAACAAGGCTCCAGGAATTGACGGGATACCCTTTGAAATGTTTCAACAAATGGATACCACACTAGAGGCACTCACTCAGCTATGTCAGGAGATTTAGGAGACAACTACCTGGCCAACTGACTGGAAAAGATGCATATTTGTACCCATTCCAAAGAAAAGTGATCCCAAAGAATGTGGAAATTATCAAAAAATATCATTAATATCACATACAAGTAAAATCTTCCAGAAGATAATTCAAAAATATTTACAGCAGTACATTGACAGAGAACTTCCAGAAATGCAAGCTGGGTTCAGATTAGGATGTAGAATGAGGGATATCATTACTGATGTCAGATGGATCTTGGCTCAAAGCAAAGGATACTAGAAAGATGTTTTCTTGACTATGTAAAAGCATTTGATTGTGTGGATCTTAGCAAATTATGGATAACATTGAGAAGAATGGAAATTCCAGAACACTTAATTGTGCTGATGAAAGACTTGTACATAGACTAGGAGACTGCCTTTTAGCCAGAACAAGGAGACACTGTGTGGTTTAAAATCAAGAAGGGAGTGTGTCTGGGTTGTATCTTTTCACCATACTTATTAAATCTGTATGCGAGCAAATAATCTGAGAAGCTGGACTGTGTGAAGAAGAACGTGGCATCAGGATTGGAGGAAGACTTGTTAACAACTTACATTATGCAGATGACACAACTCTGCTTGCTGAAAGTGAGGATGACTTGAAACGCTTAGTGATGAAGGTTGAAGACTGTAGTTTGCAGTATGGATTACACCTCAAAATAAAGAAAACAAAAATCCTCACAAAGGGACTAAAGAGCAGCATCATAATAAATGGAGAAAAGATTGAAGTTGTCAAGACTTCATATTACCTGGTTCTAAAATCAACACCAATGGAAGCAGCAGTTAAGATATCAGATGTAGTATAGCATTGGGCTATACTACAATCTGCTGCAAAAGACCTCTTTCAAGTGCTGAAGAGCAAAGATGTTTCCTTGAAGACTAAGATGTGCTTGACATAAGCCATGTGTTTTCAATAGCCTCATATGCATGTGAGAGCTGGACAATGAAAAAGGAAGGCCAAAGAAAAGTCAATGCTTTTGAGTTGTGGTGTTGGGGAAGAGTGCTGAAAATACCATGGACTGCTGAAAGAACTAACAAATCTATCCTGGAAGAAGTGCAGCTGGAAATCTTCTTGGAAGTGAGACTGGCCAAGCTTCATCTCACCTACTTTGGTCATGTTGTAAGAAGGGACCATTTCCTGGAGAAGGATATCATGCCTGGCAAAGTGGAGGGATAATAAAAAGGGGAAGACCCTCAATGAGATGGATTGACACAATGGCTGCAACGATGGACTCAGGCATAACAAAGATCATGGGGCTGGCACAGGACTGGGAAGTGTTTCATTCTGCTGTACATGAAGTCTCTATGAGTCAGAGATGACTCAAATCCACCTAACAACAACAACAACAACAAGCTCTCAGAGGGACCAGCTCAATTTTACTTGACTAGAGAAAAGAGGAAACATCATTTTTAGAAGCTAAAATACATACAAGAATCAAACAGTGTTGACTGACTAATAGAGTACAATGTGCAGTTCTTCCAGATAACCTTCTTTATCATCTTCTTATGCACAGAAATTTGCTTGTTATAAATATATATTTTTTCACACTTTGAAGGTTCAACCTGTGAAATGAAGGCATAAGGATAGTTTCATAAAGAAATAAGCTGGATTTTAATTAAAGTTTAAAGCTTGAATACTAAAATCTTAAACTCATATCATCAAGACCATAGGTTAAAACATTGTACACATGTTTGTAGAGTATTGCCTCATACCTGAAACCTCCCATAGAAGATATATCAAAGTCATTTTATTTATGTCAGGAAATTCTTGCTTGGCTTCTGAAAAGAACCATGATAAACCATATCTTTAAGCTATTAAAAATATGAAATTATACCATAATTTATACAAATTTTGTTGGTGTTGTTAGGTGCCATCGAGTTGGTTCTTAGAGTGACCCTCTGTACAATAGAATGAAACACAGGCTGGTTCTGTGCCATCCTCACAATTGCTGTTATGTTTTAGCCTCTTGTTGCAGCCACTGTGTCAGTCCATCTCCCTGAAGGTCTTCCTCTTTTTTGCTCACCCTCTTCTTTACCAATCATGATGTCCTTCTCCAAGGAATGGTCCCTCCTGCAACATGTCCAAAGTATGTGAGACAGTCTTTCCATCCTCACTTCTAAGAAACATTCTAGCTGCATTTTTTCTGAGACAGATTTGTTCATTTTTCTGGCAGGCCACAGTTTATTTAGTATTCTTCACCAACACCATAATTCAAAAGCTTCACTTCTTTTCAGATCTTCTTTACTTGTTGTTTAGCTTTCTCATGCATATGAAGCAATTGAAAATGCCATGGCTTGGGTCAAGCACACCTTATGCTTCAAAACAGAAAAAAAAAACACCCAACTTGGAAGACAGCTACCAGGCCAAACAACTTGAAGAGACCCAAAAACATGTCTGTTCCAAAGAAAGGTGATCCAACAGAATGTGGAAATTATTGAACAATATCATTAACATTACAGGCAAATAAAATTTTGCTGAATACAAGGCTTACCTTCCTTCAAACAAGTTATTTCACATTCAACTGAACTGTATTCTGACACCTGGTCAGATACTAGTTTAGGTCTGTGGACAAAGCTTACTCTCTTGTTCTTCAGCCTCAAGCCTAGGCCTTCTGCCATATTTCATTGGGCCTACCTTGGAATCTCTATTATACTGAGCTGGCACTTCCTGCTCTTTCCTCCATTTCCTGGTGATCACCTCAATCAAATTAAAAAAAAAAAAAAAAAAAACACTTATACACACACAGGGAGCTCTGGTAGCATAGTGGCTAAGACACTTGCCTGCTAACCAGACAGCTGGCAGTTCAAATCCACCAGCCACTCCTTGGAAGGAAGATTGGCAATCTACTTCCAACTCACGGAGGGGTCACTATGAGTTGGGTATGACTCGACGGCACATAACAACAACAACAACATACACACACAAGAGGAAACCTCTGGGTACAGATGTAATATGAAGTGATACATACATCTGATAAATCTGTACAAATATAAATAAGTCAGTGGCCCACCTGGACATCCAATCACATGTTTTTTTTTTTTTTTTCCACCATCGATCTGCTTCTCTCATAGTGCATGAAGGAGAGGATGAAAATTCTTTCTGCATTGAATCATCTCCTTTCATCCTTTGAATTTTCACAGGGACAGAAAAATATATTCAGATGGTAACTAATGTTTTGCTTTCTCTGCTGTGGAAAACCAGAGAGAATAAGAGCTATTTATACTTTATTCTCTGTATATTCTCCTCTGCCATTCTAGGAGGTAGCCTGGCCTTTGTGTTTTCTTTTCTCGATGGCTTTGTACACAGCTGCATATTTATGTATGCATATTCTCATTCTCCTTCCCATACCTGAACATCTTACCTGTCTACCACCTGTAGATCAATGTTTATCATCACTGATAATGCAGTATTGTGTGTGATAGTATTTACCTTTGCTGTCTGTACCTCTTGTGCATCTCTCCATGTTTCCATTTCCTTAGTGTTATTGTGCTGGTCAATTTGGTACATTGCCTCTCCTTTCACTGAAATCAATATATGTCCCTTACCTAGCTAGCAATTTTTCCTCCCCTTCCATCCTATCCCTGTTAACTAACAAAGAAAGTGTTCTTTTTTGTGTAAACCTTTCCATGACTTTTTATATTGGATTCATACAATGTTAATCCTGTGATTGACTTATTTCACTCAGTGTAATGTCCTCCAAGTTCACCCATGTTATAAGGTGTTTTGTCAATTCTTTACTATTCTTTAGTATTGCATAGTATTCCATTGTGTGCATGTATTATAGTTTGGTTATCCATTCATCTGTTGATTTGGTTATCCATTCATCTGTTGATGGACACTTAGGTTGTTTCCATCTCTTTACTGTAGTAAGTAGTGCTGTGATGAACATGGGTGAACATCTGTTCATGTCTCGGCTCTCATATCTTTAGGTTATGTTACTAGTAGTGGGATTTCTGGATCAAATGGTATTTCTGTTTACAACTTTTTAAAGTCCTTCCATACCCTTGATGTTCTCTGCATTGTTCAATATTTTGCCCACAGAAAATATTTCCAGATCTTTGCATATTTCATTATAATACTTTATTTTGTCTTCTCAAGTGATCCCTTTGAAATTTTTTGTTCAGAGTTTTTACCTGATCATTTTCACATTTGATTTAGCTACTCTGTGGTCAAGAGCAAGATTCAGAGTCTCTTCTGAAATCATTTTAGTATTCTTTTTTCATATATTTTTGATAATCTTATGCTTTTTTATGTATAATGTTCTTGGTGTCATCCTACAACTCAGTGTGATCTTGGTAGTCATTGGTGTAATGCATCAAATCTATTCTTGAGATGGTGTCTAAATTTAGATGGGATATAATCAAGGTTGTACTTTGTCTCTCGTGGATTTGTTTTAATATACTTCATCTTCAACTTGAACTTGGGAGCTCTGGTGATGTAGTGCCTAAGGCATTTGACTCCTAACCAGAAGGCTGGTGGTTCAAACCCACCAGCTAGTACTTGGAAAGAAGATTGGATAATCTACGTCCGTAGAGATTCTGCCTCAGACCCAAGGAGGGGTCACTATGAGTCAAATTGACTCAATGGCAGTGAATTTAGTGAGAACTTCAACTTGCATATGAGCAATTGGTGGTTTGTTCCACAGTCAGCCTGGCCTTGTTCTGGCAGATGATATTGAGCTTTTCCATTGCCTCTTTACATAGATGTAGTCCATTTGATTCCCATATATTCCATCTGGTTAGGTCTACATGTATTGTCACCATTTACATTTCTGAAAAATAGTAGTTGCAATGAATGAGTCTTTAATCCTGCAAAATTCTATCATGCAATCTCTGATGTTGTTTCTATCACCAAGGCCATGTTACCTAACTAACAATCCTTCTTTTTTTTTTCAACTCTAGCATTCCATTCACCAGTAAGTATCAATTCATCTGGCTTGCATGTTTGATCAATTTCAGAATTCAGAAGTTGGTAAAAACCTTCAATTTTTTCTTCTTTGGCTTTAGCAATTGGTGTATAAATTTGAATAATAGTTGTATTAACTAGTCTTCCTTGTATGTGTGTGAGTATTAACCCATCACTGATAACACTGAATTTCAGGAAAAATCTTGAAATACATAGTTTTTTATACAAAAACTCAAACCAAACTCACTGTCATCGAGTCACTTCTAACTCATAGTGACCCCATTGGATTTCTAAGGGTATAAATCTTTACAGAAGTAGATTGACCCATCTTCCTTCTGAGAAATGGCTGGTGGGTTTGAACCACTGATGTTCTGGTTAGCAGCCAAATACCTTATCCATTATGCCACCAGGAACTCTGGTGGCATAGTGCCTAAGGCATTTGACTGCTAATGAGAAGGCTGGCAGTTCAAACCCACCATCCACTCCTTGGAAGGAAGACTGGGGCAATCTACTTCTGTAGAGATACTGCCTGGGAAACTCAAGGAGGGGTCGCTATGAGTCAGATTCAATTTGACAGCAGTAAGGTTTTTTTTTTTACTGTGTCACCAGAGCTCCTTACTACTATCCAAACCATAAAAACAAACTCACTGCCATCAAGTCCATTCAGATTCATAAAGAGTGGGTTTCCCAGGTGGTATCTCTATGGAAGTAAGTTTCCCAGTCTTCCTTCCAAGGAGTGGCTGGTGGGATTGAACCACCAGCCTTCTGGTTAGCAGTCAAATGCCTTAGGCACTACACCACCAGAGCAGAAGTGAAAAATTCATAGTACTTATATTTTTCTTACAAACCATTTTTTCTCTTTCTGTCTTCCACCTCCTTGGAGAACAAAGAAGCCTGGAAGAGTGGACATAAAAACAAACATAAACCCTCCCACTGTCACTAACAAATTAAAGTGCCATTTAGCTCCCCTCTCCTTGGGGTTTTTCAATTCCATAATGCAACTAACAGTACTGCAGCCATTCTAAATTACAAGTGCACAAGATAAACTTACTATTGAAGGAATACTATGGTAAATCCTTTCATAAAACAAATAATCAATCCCTTTAAGTATGAAGGCAACAAATTGTATGTTCACTTAGCAGATTTTTAAAGGAGATATACCATTGTGTTATAAAATTTTGGATTACCATACCAATGAACAAAAGGTAACATTAATGATATCTTTATTGGAAAGATAAAATCCAGTGTGAACTTGGACCCAAACTTTGTTCAGTATTACTTCTTATGAAAAGTAGCTTTACCCCAGGAAAGAGCAGCAGATGTTGTCCTAGATTGTTGAGAAAAGGCTGTGAGTACACGGCATGCTCTTCTTTGGTCTTCTCCTCTTTACTCCAACCAAAAGTCACACCAGTGAGGGTGGTAGTGGCAATAACTCAGAATCCTTTAGCAAAAGAGGCATAAGAAGTGATTGTAAAGAAAGTGGGGAAGCCAAAGCCTGCTTTCATTAATTAAATCTCAGATATCCTTTGAAAATATTCTGATCTCCTTTCACAGTCCAATGCACCTAGACGTTCTGCATCCAGCCTTTTTCCTACACCACTATCCTAGGTTCATGTACTGAACAAATAAATGGATGAACAAAACCATATTTTTTTTTCTTTCTAGCCCTTGAGACTGTAAAAGAAAAAAGGGGAGAGTAAGAAATTTCTAATATAAACAATTTAAACACTTATTGAGAACTTATTTTTTGCTGTAATGAACATGGGTCAAAGCAAAATCTTAGATAATGAAGACCTCACTTGCATCTTTGCTTAGTTGGGCCCAGATATTGTTGAACTTTACTTGAGCAATTGCTAGAAAGCAATTATTGTTAAGAAATCCTACTATCCTTTTGGTAAGGAACAAATTTGTGAAGTGAGCCCCAGCAACCTTGAAGACTGCTGTGATTGCTATTTTATGTAAGCTGTATGTGACAATGGGAACTGCCCCAATTGAACTAAGACACTTAAGTACAATGGGGCTAATTAGACCCCATGGCAGTAGGGGCCAAGTGGCAGCAGTTAATTGACAAAGACAAGGTGGGAACGGTTACCATAATGGACAGCAGAGTCAAAACAGTAATCAGAATACTCTGATTCATGTGAAATTATGGCATTGGCTATTATGCATGATGTTCCTAGGAATGAAATACATGGCAAACCTACTAAATATTTATTTACCTACTAAATATAGGCAGAAGAATTCTAGCTCACATGAACAGCAGTCTAGATTGAATCGCCAGAATACAGAGTCATGGCCTCTCAATCGATTTCCAGATTTGAGTCGGTTTACAGACCCACCACCCCTTGAATGAAGGGGAGCCTGGGTACCCTTGAGGAAGGACCCCACTACATTGCCACAAATTTATAATGTCAATCTTTTTCACAGTCTTCCCCAAAGGGGTCTGAGGCCTTTTACAAGAGTGAATGTTCATTGGGGAAAAGGAAATAATCAGAGTGTTTGGAGATTACTGGACACTGGCTCTGAACTGACGCTAATTCCAGGAGACCCAAATTATCACTGTGGCCCACCAATCAGAGTGGGGACATATGAAGGTCAAGTTATTGATGGAGTCTTAGCTCAGGTGTGTCTCACAGTCCATCCTGTGGGTCCCCAAACCCAGTCTGTAGTAATTTCCCCAGTTCCAGAAAGCATAATTGGAATAGACATACTAAGCAATTGGCAGAATACCCACATTGGTCCCTAGCATTTGGAGTAAGGGCTATTACGGTAGAAAAAGCCATGTAAGAGTGATTAGAACTGCCTCTACCTAGAAAAGTAGTAAACCAAAAGCAATACCACATTCCTGGAGGGATTTCAGAGATTACTGCCGCTATCTAGGACTTGAAGGATGCAGAGGTGGTGATTCCCACCACATCCCCATTTAATGCACCTATTTGGCCTGTGAAAAAATCAGATACATCTTGGAGAATGAACAGTGGATTATCATAAACTTAGTCAGGTGGTGACTCCACTTGCAGTTGCTGTTCCTGATGTGGTTTCATTGCTTGAGCAAATTAGTGCATCTCCTGGTACTTGGTATGTAGCTATTGATCGGTCAATGCCTTTTTTTCAATACCAATTTCAAAGGACCATCAGAAGCAGTTTGCCTTCAGCTGCAAAGGCCAACAATATACTTTCACAGTGCTTCCTTAAGGGTATATCACCTCCCCAGCACTTTGTCATAATTTAGTCCATAGAGATCTTGATCACCTTGCCCTTCCACAAGACATCATGCTGGTCCTTATATTGATGGCATTATGCTGATTGGATGTAGTAAGTAAGAAGTATCAATGACTCTAGACTTATTGCTGAGACATCTGTGTGCTAGAGGGTGGGAAATTAACCCAACAAAAATTCAGGCGTCTTCCACCTTAGTGAAATTTCTAGGGGTCCAATGGTGTGGGGCATGTCAAGATATTTCTACTAAAGTTAAGGATAAGTTATTGTATCTGGCTTCTCCCACAACTAAAAGGGAGGCACAATGTCTTGTGGGCCTCTTTGAATTTTGGAGGCAACATATCCTTCATTTGGGTGTGTTGCTTTGGCCTATTTATGACTCAGAAAGCTTCTAGCTTTGAGTGGGGCCCAGAACAAGAGAAGGCCCTGCAACAGGTTCAGGCTGCCATGCAAGCTGCTCTGCCACTTGGGCCATATGATCCAGCTGATCCAATGGTGCTTGAAGTGTCTGTAGTAGATAGAGGTGCTGTTTGAAATTTTTGGCAGGTCATCACAACACAGACCCTTAGGATTTTGGAGGAAATCTCTGCCATCCTCTGAAGATAACTTCTCCTTTTGATAAACAGCTTTTGGCTTGTTACTGGGCTTTAGTTGATGCTGAATTCCTAACCAGGGGCCACCAAGTCACCATGAGGCCTGAGCTGCCCATCATAAACTGGGTGTTGTCTGACACACAGAGTCATAAAGCTGGACGTACACAGCAGCATTCCATCATTAAATGGAAGTGGTATATCAGAGATAAGACTCAAGCAGGACCTGAAGGCACAGGTTGCATGAGGAAGTGGCCTAAATGCCTATGGTTTCCACTCCAGTCACATTACCTTCCCTCTTCCAGTCTGCACCTATGGTCTCATGGGGAGTTCCTTATGATCAGTTGACTGAGGAAGAGAAAACTCGTGCCTGGTTTATAGCTGGTTCTACACGATATGCAGGCACCACTCAAAAGTGGACAGCAGTTGCTGTGACTTCCCTGAAGGATAATGTGACTTCCCTGAAGGACAATGGTGAAGGGAAATCCTCCCAATGGGCAGAATTCAAGCCATGCATCTGGCTGTTCACTTTACATGGAACAAGAAATGGCCACATGTACGACTCTGTATGGATTCATGGGTTGTGACCAAAGTTTTGGCTGGATGGTCTGGGACTTGGAGCGTGATTGGAAAATTGGTGACAAGGATGTGTAGGGAAGAAGTATGTGGATAGATCTCTCTGAATGGGCCAAAGGAGTAAAGATATTTGTGTCTCATGTGAATGCCCACCAAAAGGTGACCTCAACAGAGGAGGACTTTAACAATCAGGTGGATAGGATGACACATTCTGTGGAAACCAGTCTTCCTTTTCCCCCAGCTACTCCTGTCATTGCCCAATGGGCTCATGAATAAAGTGGCCATGGTTGCAGGGATGGAGGTTATGCATGGGCTCAGCAACATGGACTTCCACTTACCAAGGCTGATTTGGCTACCACCATTGCTGAGTACCCAGCCTGTCAGCATCAGAGACTGACCCTGAGTCTGCAATATGGAACCATTATTCAGGGTGATCAGCCAGCAACCTAGTGACAAGTTGATTACACTGTATCACTTCCATCATGGAAAGGACAGTGTTTTGTTCTTACTGTAATAGACTTATTCTGGATTATGAATTCGCCTTCCCTGCACACAATGCTTCTGCCAAAACTACCATCTGTGGACTTACAGAATGCCTTATCCACCACCGTGTTATTCCATACAGCATTGCTTTGGATCAAGAGACTCACTTCATAGCAAATGAAGTGTGACAATGGGCCTATGCTCATGGAATTCACTGGTCTTATCATGTTCCCCATCATCCTGAAGCAGCTGGCTTGATAGAACTATGAAATGGCCTACTAAAAACACAATTATGGTGCCAGCTAGGTGGCAATACCCCAAAGGATTGGGGCAATGTTCTCTAGGAGACTGTATGTGCTCTAAACCAGCATCCAATACATGGTGCTGTTTCTCTAATAGCCAGGAGTCACAGGTCCAGGAAACAAGGGGTGGAAACAGGCATAGTACCACTCACTATTACCCCTAGAGACCCACTCAAAAAAGTTTTGTTTCCTGTCCCTGTTCCCTATGCTCTGCAGGTCTGGAGATCTTAGTCCCAAAGGGAGGAACACTCCCATCTGGAGACACAATACTGATTGCATTGAACTGGAAGTTAAGAATGCCATCTGGTCATTTTGGCTTCCTCATGCCTCTGGATCAACAGACAAAGAAGGGTGTGACCATACTATTGGGTGTAATAGATCCTGATTACCAAGGGGAAATTGGATTGACATTACATAATGGAGGTAAAAAACAATATGTCTGAAATGCAGGAGATTCTTTAGGAGGTCTCTTAGTACTACCATGCCCTGTGATTAAAGCCAATGGAAAATCACATCAACCCACTTCTGATATAACTACTAATGGCCCAAACACTCCAGGAAAGAAGGTTTGGGTCACCCCACCAGGCAAAGAACCACAACCAGCTAAGGTGCTTGCTGAGGGCAATGGAAATACAGAATGGGTGGTAGAAGAAGCTATGACCACAAGAGCAGTTGCAGAAACAAGGACTGTGATTGTTATATTTCTTCATTGTATATGTGCCTCAAATATTTTTGTTTCCTTCTGTTATAAACTAGGAAATGTAAACAGGGTTAATGCATTTTGGTTGTACACATGTTAGTGTATCATGTTAGGCACAAATATGACTTTATAATTGCCCTTATTGGAGATTATATGTGGTTAGGGAGATGTGTACAACTGCTAACTTGACAAGGGGTGGACTGTGATAGTTGGAGTTGTGTGTCAACTCAGCTGGACCACAATTCTGAGTGGTTTAAGCAGTTGTGATATAGGTTATTCCCATGATAAGATCAGATGTATATGTTTTGAATTGGCATACCAATTGAGATATTTCAACAAACAGATGCCCCATTGGAGGCACTCACTCAGTTATGCCAAGAGATTTGGA
>NW_006921589.1:20345747-20348487 GCF_000298275.1 Orycteropus afer afer
GCACTTAACAACAACAACAACATCCATTGGAAAGGAGTTTCCCTAGGGGTATGACCTGCTTTCAATATATTTATGGACATCCTGGGAAAATGAGACACTCTTCTGTGGATCTGGATTCTCTTGTGCTGCCTACAACTGTCTGTGAGCAAACAATCCACCATTCATCCTGGTGATCTTGGATTCATCATTTGTCAGAGTCAACAGCTCATATACTCCCTGCCAACCTTGAGCTCGTCAGCTCCTACAGCTGTGTGAGTTGGGAAAAGCCTCCATCCTGACATTTGATCCAAGAACTTGGGACTTGCCAGCTTCTATAAGTATGTGAGCCATTTTCCTAAGATAAATCTCTCACTCTTACTCTATCTCTCTGTCTCTTTCTTAAAGCTTTACCAGTTTTGCTTCTCTAGAGAACCCAGCCTAACACACTGATTTAATTGCCATTTCCTCTCTCACCTTCTTCTGGACTCTCACTAATCTGTTTGCTCTTTTACCAATGGAATACCAAGAAATTAATGGTCTCAATAGGTCCCAAGAATATATAACATATGTAACAACAATCTGTTTGTTGTTACTAAAGATATTTACACCCCAAACCACAAGGAAACCTACTGCCATTGAGTCAATTTTGACTCAGAGAAATCCTACAGGACAGAGTAGAACTGCCCTATAGGATTTCCAAAGTTGTAAATCTTCACAGAAGCAGACTGCCTCATTTTCCTCCCATGGAGTGGCTGGTGGATTGAAACTGCCAAGCTTTTCATCAGCAACCAAACACTTTAAACACTGCACCACAACACTGTTATTGACTCTTTGCCTCTATGATTTTAATTTAGACTTGAACCAAATTTAAGTTGATGACACTGAGAAAAGAGGGTAAAATAGTGTATCTGGAGATTGTTGTTGTTGTTATGAGCCTTCGAGTTGGACCGGACTCATAAAGACCCCTCCTTGGGTTTCCGAGGTGGTATCACTAGGGAAGTAGATTGCCCAACATTCCTTCCGAGAAGTGGTGGGTTTGAACCACCAGCCTTCTGGTTAGCAGTCAAATGCCTTAGGCACTAAGCTACCAGAGCCCCCAAAGCTGCCGAAGCTCTGGTTAATTCTGGTAATCATGAATCTTTTTCTAAATGCTCTATTCAGGATCACCCCAGGTTTATATGATTTAGCAATTATAATATTGTGTAATGGTGATGTCATTCAGTAGTCATATTTCTTATTAAATTGTGCTTGCATTTAGTACACCTTGATAAATAATGAGCATGTTAAGGATTTAGAATTCAGAACAAATAGCATGGAGTTAGCAATATATGGGTTATAATTAAGGAATAGTTTGACTGGATTCCAAAGCAGTAATTGGAGATGCCCTGGATAAATAGATTTGGAGATATAGAATAGAGGTTTTGGAATACAAAAAGATAAATTTGTAACAAAATTTAATTCCTTTGGAGAATTTATGTATTCATGTCACCCAGGAGGCAAAAGGAACCTGAAAGAATATGTCAAAACACCCGTAACTTGGAATATGCAACCAAGGGAAGGAAATGTTAGGAACACAGACAATGGTTAAAAGGATCTGTGTGTATGCATGTGAATGTATGTGTGTGTTGAGATTATGGGATGGAAAGATAATTGTAATGTGAGGACAACATAGGATTTTTATATTAGGTGGAGAAAAAATGGAAATAATAGAAAAACGCTTTTGCAAAAAAGAATCCTGACAATTAACTTGTCCTCTTTTTAACTAGTTGACCAAAACCAGTTACCTTTGAGCCCACTCTGACTCATGCAACCTGTGTGTCAGAGCAGAGCTGTGCTCCACAGGATTTCCATGGGCTGATTTTTCGGAAGGAGATCATCTGGACTTTCTTCTGAAGTGCTTCTGAGTGAACTGAAACACCCAGAGCTTGGTGAGCAGCTGAGCACCTTTCATCAATTATACCTTGGAATTCAACAAACTCGGTTTGAATCTCAGTTTTGCCCTTTAGTGGCTGTGTGTGGTGTGAGCGGTGTCACTCTCAATTACAATTATGTTTCACACATTGAGAATAATACTTCCCTCTCAGGATAAAAGGGATAAGAAGAGACAGAATAGTCTTCATATGGTATAAGACACATCCGCACCAGGGAAAGTCTCTGAACTAGCACTTGCCATCCTGGCCTGCTTGTGATTGTGGGGTTCTGATTCACATTTTTGACCTACTAAATGAATTTTCAGAATTGTCTAAATTAATTAATTCATTTCTCTGCATAAAATACTTGCAATAAAAAGTATTTCTCCCAAAGGAATTGTCATAGCTCATTCAAAATTTTAATGCTCCCCATATTTTTTTTATAGCAAGTGGTCATTTTTAGTGTCTCAATTTCTAAATCATACAGTTTGTCATTCCACTGTCCTGTATATTCATGATGTTTTTCAACCTTTTATCTTTGGGTTGCTTTCTATTTGACCCCTGCTGCCTATGAGACAAGAAAAGGCATAATTGAAAACTTGAATTTAGAATAAATCCATGGGTTAAGAACACCTGACTTACAGACAACTCGTATTTGCCCTTTACTGTTATGCAAATTTGCCCTTACTTTGAAAATATTGACCCAACCCCTGTTGTTGTTGTTGTTGTTTGCCATCGAGTCGGCCCCGACTCCTAGCGACCCCTCCTTGGGTTTCCGAGGCAGTTATCACTACGGAAGTAGGATTGCCCAACCTTCCTTCCGAGGAGTGGCTGATGGGTTTGAACCGCCA
>NW_006921589.1:20348782-20370549 GCF_000298275.1 Orycteropus afer afer
TTTTTTTTTTTTTTTAAACATCTTATTACCCTAATATATGGGAGCTCTGGTAGCATAGTGCCTAAGACACTTGACAGCTAACCAGAAGGCTGGTGGTTCAAACCCACCAACCACTCCTCAGAATGAAGATGGGGCAATCTACTTCCGTAGTGATACTGCCTCGGAAACCCAAGGAGGGGTCACTATGAGTCAGGTCCGACTCGATGGCAAGCAACAACAACAACAATGCTGTATATAAGGAGCGCTGGTGATGTAGTGCCTCAGGCATTTGCTAACCACAAGGTTAATGGTTCAAATACACCAGCCACTCAGTGGAAGGAAGATGGGATAAACTACTTCTGTAAAGATTTAGTGCCTTGGAAACTAATTGGGGGGTCCCTATGTGTTGGAATTTACTTGATGGGAGTTAGTTTGGTTAGCATAATGCCTAAGGCACTTGACTGCTAACCAGAAGGCTGGCGGTTCAAATCCACCAGCCACTCCTTAGAAGGAAGGTTGGGCAATGTACTTCTATAGTAATATGGCCTCAGAAACCCAAGGAGAGGTCACTATGTGTCAGGGCCGACTCAATGGCACATGACATCAACAACAAGAAGTTTGGTTAGGGTTTTAATGTAACATATTCCAATTCACCTAAATCACCAATGAGCCATAAAGAAAACAACTTGTGAGCTGTGGTTCGCTGTTAAGGAAAAGCAACTCAACCCCTTAATTCCAGCTGTCTGCAATGATGTAATACAACAAATTGTTAAACCAAACACTCTAGTCCTTCCTTTTCAATAACTGATAATTGAAACCCATTATTGATCATCAGGCACATTTTCTGTTGGCAAAGAAAGTGTTAATACCCTCTGTCACTTTCCTCTCTGTCTCCAGTAAAAAATGAAGGCTCTCAATTGTACTTTATCATACTTAGTTCTTATATTTTGGAATTTGTTCATGTCTCTCTGCAGCACAACTTGGATTTTTATATATATATATATATATATATATATATATATATATTTGTTTTGTTTTTCAAAATCGGTTTATAGCGTATACAAAAAGAAAAAGAAACTAATGAAGGTGGTGTGGAGTAGGGTGCTGAAGGGGAGAAATTGTTTTCTACTGACTCTCTCTTTTATTAAGCATCATAAAAGTGTTGCTGTTTTTTTTTTTTTTTTTAAATCCATAATTCATAACCAAGAACAATAGCATTAAAATCAATAAGCAAGGCGTTAGGGTCTTACCAGCCATCCCAAAGAATTTAGGCCTTTTTTTTTTACTTCTCCTTTAGAAATTGCCAGTTGAAGGCTAAATCAATGGCTGGCTATGTGACATTTGTGCACTATGTTCTAAGGTAAAAGGCAGAATTGTGCTTCATTTGGCTGGTGACTTTCTGTCAGGACAAGGCCAAGAAATCTGAAAACAGATAAATGTCTCCTCCTCACTTCCTAAAAGGGCTGACCAGGTTGTCCCTTGATTGGTTGTTAATGTAATCTTGATAAAGCATTAGATAATAACTAATTTAGATTTAATCTTTCCCAGGGATGTTGCAAAGTTTTCCAGGTCCCCAGGAATTGAGGTATTATTGGCTGGGACTTGGAGAGACCAAACAGTGAGACATTAAGAAAATAGGCTGTGCTATCAAAAGGCTCTGTTCAATTGTCAGTTCCACTGCTAACCAGCCTTGATAAGCTCCATGTTACTCAGTTTTTTCAGCTATAAACAAAGATCATTTCCATTTCTGCCTCACAGGATTGTTGTGAAAATTAAATAAGATTATGTATTAAAAAATACCCTAAAACTCAGCATCATCAGGGGAACCCCTCCTTTTCTCCCCAGTAACCAAAACCAAACCTAACCCATTGTTTTTGAGTTGATTCCAACTGATAGCAACCCCGTAGGGCAGAGTAGAACTGCTTCATAGGTTTCCAAAGCTGTAATCTTTACAGAAGATTGCTATGTCTTCCTTCCACAGAGCAGCTGGTGGGTGGGAATGGCTGGTTAGGAGCCAAGCGCTTTACCACTCTACCACCAGGGGTTCCTCCCCACCCAACAGCTACTAACATCAATGTTGTTGTTGTTATGTGCCGTCGAATTGGATCCAACTCATAGTGACCCCTCCTTGGGTTTCCGAGGCAGTATCATTACAGAAGTAAATTGCCCCATCTTCCTTCCGAGGAGTGCCTGGTGGGTTTGAACCGCCAGCCTTCTGATAAGCAGTCAAGTGCCTTAGGCACTATGCTACCAGAGCTTCCACTATCATCAGTAGGTGTTTCTTTCTTACTTACTACTTAGTCTTTTTCATAAAGTTAACCAAATTCTGTTTCTATCACTTGGAACCAAAAACAACCTGACTAATAAACATTTTTCAAGGGAAAAACCAAAAAATACTAATGGAATATCTAATACATGTAAAGATTCTAAAAGACAATGCACACGATGCTATAATTACAAATTTGCTACTGGCAATTGTCATGCAAACAGGAATTTTTGATTAAATTTAAATAGAATTATATCATTCCTGTATTGAGTTGTTTTAACTGCTGATTATCATCTATTGTACTATTATAATGTTATGGTGGCTCTTTTATTATTTCAGCAAGTAATGGATTGTTTTTCTTTTGTCCTCAAAAGAGTAACTATTTTTCATATACACAGAGACAGGCATTTTGAATGTGAACTAGAATTATCTGGTAAATCTCTTATAAACTAAGCCTCATTACAAGAACAATTGGTAGTGGAGAAATCTCAAAAATGACTTCTTTTCCATTTCTCTTTTTCTATTCAACTCTGAACTTCTAATTCCTGTTTCTCACCCCTAGGCAAGCACACATTTCACCTGTGGTGTTCTGGTTACCTAGTGCCGCTCTGACAAGAATATACCATGAATGGGATGGCCTTAACAAACATGAGTTTATTCTTTTACAGTTTGGAGGCTTTAAGTCCAAGTTCAAAGTGCCAGGCTCTAGGGGCTGTGTGAAAGCCCCTCAACCTTGGGCTTCAGCTCTGCCTCTTGTTCCTGGCTCACTGAAGCTAGAGGCATCTCTTCACTCAGGCAGCTACTGGCTGCTGAGGCTAACAAGCCCACAGTCGACAAATAGAATGGCACAGTCCTGATGTTACCAAACCACACGGCAGGCCATTAATTCAAGTCCATTGTAAGTCCCAAGGTTGGCAGAGCATGGCAGGCTGCTGAACAATAACACAGCTACATGCAGGGTCCAAGCGTGTCATAAACTTGACACCATTCCCCAAGCTGCTTCTTATACACGGGAAGCAGACCTCATCCCTAAAGCAGCTACTCAGCTGCTTCTGGTAGATTCAACCATGGAGCTGATTGCCAGTCTCATCATGGGGAATAACTACCACCAGCTGCCCAGCCACTCAACCAGGCCCAGGCAAGTTGACATACAAATTTAACTACCACAGGTGGTATTCCATTTATGTCTGCCCCAGGCTTGTAATGCTCCCTGCATTTCCCTCTTCAGTGTGCCTCCTTTATTATGAACACCATGATTTTATGCATAAAATGTTAGTAAGCTGCAAAGAGAAAATATTCTCCAAAGTAAGTCATCTTAAAGTGTAAGGTGACTGCAAACATGTCAGGTTGTTGCTTTTATCATAATTTTAACAAAAGAATAGCTGCTATTTTTGAAGAATTAATTCATTAGGACACTCAGAAAATGGGGAGCAAGTTTCTTCTGGGATCTTTTAGAAGTTTGGCAGCAAATAAGTTGGGTTACCAGTTGGGCAGAAGGCTAGCCTGGCATTCTCATAATGTATTATTTCTTCTTAGTCTAGAATCTTACAAACTAGTTACTACATCATCAAAAAAGATCAGGCCAGAGTAGAGTTTAAGGAAAAAGTAATCATCAGTGTTGGAAAAATGCTGCAAAATGATAAACAGTTTCATTAGCATCAGATTCTCTCTTATTTTGGACTAGAATTATATTTTTAAACAGAATCTTAGAGGTTCTCAAACTTTACCATGCAGAGGAATCACTTTGAGGGCATGTTAAAAATTTGGATTCCTGCCATCTCCAGTGGTTTATTGTGTTTGCTTGTTTTGTTTTGGGAAAGAGATCTCATATATATATATATATATATATATATATATCCCCCTCCAGGCCCTCTGTTCTCTCCCTTTGCTGTAATACACTCCCATTGAATTCAGTAGGTCTGTGTAGGCCCATGAAAATGCATTCCTAACCACCCTCCCTGGTGATTTTGATGTAGAAACTAATGATTCCAAAATCATTTGTTGAGAGGCATAGATATAAACTCCCTTGTCTAACTGGTAATGAAACAGGCCAGAGAAGTTTTACCTATTGGCCTAAGAACAAATCTTTAAAATGAAAATAGAAAGAAAGATGTAATTCTAGGTTATTGTGCCATTGCTCACAGTGGCCCTGTGGGCAACAGAACAAAGCACTGCCTGTGCCTCTCTCACGGGCGTTGCTGTATTGGAGCCCATTTTGCAGCCACGGTGTCCAGCCATCTTATTGAGAGTATTCTTCTTCTTTGCTAATCCTCTACTTTAGCAAGTATGATGTCCTTCTCCAAGGTACTGGTCTCTCCTGATAACATGACCAAAGTGTGTAAGAAGAAGTCTCACCCTACTCACACCCCAGGAGCACTCTGGCTGTACTTCTTCCAACACAGAGCTGAAATTCTAGGTAGAGTTCTACAATCTTAAGGAAAAAAAAAAAGAAAAAAGAAACTTACTTCTAATTATTTCCCTCTGATACTTATTTTCTCTTCCTTCAATTTCCATCTTATGATTTCTGTTCAGTTTAACCAGCAGTGTGCCTAACACCAGCTGTAGTTCAGTGTATTTCTCATTAGTTCTCAGCATAATTTTCTGAAAAAGATCCCTTATCTTGCAGGTTCAGAGCTCTCCTTTGATACTTCATCTAACCCATCCTGATTCTTGAGACTTTACCCAACATGGGCCACTTTCAGCACTTGTTCATTATAGCCTACTTTCCTCCTTACATAGCCCTTCCTGTGAATTCTAATCTTTTCTCTTTAGAAAACATAACTATTATTATAAAATTCTAGACACTACCAGAAATGGAGGGGCTGAACATATTTTTTCCAAGTTACTTGATATTCTGTTAGAAAGTTTCTAAGAAAATATGAAAATATTGCTTTTATTTACCACATGGAAGGTGAGAAGCTAAATAAACTTCTTGAACAACCTCCCCATTCTACAGTGGAATGGTGCACAGAAAGATTATGCCTGCCAAGTGAATCTTTTAAGGTGGGACTGTTACTATGAGGAACAAATCCTTTGGACAAGTCATGTATCCCTGGTTTTCTCCATTCCTCTCTCTGCTGCATCTTTATGTCTCTTATTCCTCAGAACAAATCCCATCACCACTGAAGCCAAATATTTGCTCAAGAAACCCCAAACCCACTGCCATCTAGTCATTTACCACTTACAGTAACGCCTGTTGTGTTTCCAAGTCAGTATATCTTTATGGAAATATCTTCCTTCCACGGAGCAGCTGGTGGGTTTGAACCTCAAACCTTTTGGTTACCAGTCAAGTGCCTTAGGCACTGCACCCCCAGAATCCTTAAATATTTGTTAGCAAGATTAAAAAAGATTCTTCACCCCTCCCTCCTCAGGAAGTCAGAAGAATCGTTGTTAGCAGGGTTAAGAAGATTCAATTAGTCACCTCAGTTGGGGGTATAAAATAGCTGGGAGAGTAAGTTTTGTCTGTCTCCTCAGTTGTGGTGCACTTACAGTTCACAAAAGTGGACCTCACTGACCAGAAGGCAGCAGGAGACTGACAGTAAGTAGGGTCCCATTTAAGCCCCTCACCCATGGCACAAAGTGGGATGTAAAAGTGAGAGTCATCTTCTCCATTCAGACAGCTTTTCAGGGGAGAGTCCTCGTTATGGAACTTTTCTGCTTCTACGCTGTCTGATTCTTATAAGTGATAGAAACTACTTTCCATGTGCTGACGTGTTCAAGCTCTAATCAGAAGGAAGTGATGTTTGTGGAGCAATCCATATCAGTTATTAGTGCCTTTTTCTAATGGCCTCCTAGGTATCAAGGAATTAGGTACAAGCTGTGAGGAACACACAGATTTAGAGTGTTGTCTTACACCATTATTTGCCCCTCTTGATTGATAACCATCCCTGTAATCTTGTCAACTCTTATTCATTCACTGTGGACTTTGAAACCTGGTTCAGAGTTTTCTTTATTTTCACAGCAAAATTATGCACCATCATGTGAAAAATTTAAATATGTGGATGAATTGTCTAACCAATAGCTTCAAAGCTACTTGCCCTCAGTATCAACAATCCCATCTTCTTCCACTCCTCTAAACCACTTCCACAGCTATGTTATCAACCTCATAGCTCAAATGTTTTGGAATTACATCTTAAAATCTGAAATTAAAATCATCCTACCAAACCTCCCAGCCTTCCAGATCATTAATCCCTATTATTTTCATTCATGGAGAACTCTGGGTTCTTTTTCTCTCCACTTACTCACAGTTCATCACCCCTCTCAGAGTTACACTATATTTTCTTTGTTTGATATCTTCATAGTTCATTTCAACAGCTTTTCTGTTAGATCCTAATAATGTCAGTCCTCCATCTCATAATCTTGAAAGCTTTCAGATCATCCATCTTTTATCTTTCCAACTATTCATCTTATATGTCTGTAGCATGATTTTTGAATACTGTTTCAGAAATTAAGCAATTGAATGAATTAGTGCCAATATTTGATTTCCAGATGGGTTTTTAGCAGCACTCAGGAATCCATTCTTAAAGTCCTTCATTCTATTATCTATCCAATTTTTCCTTTTGCCATTTCTAAACATAACTAATAACTTATACTTCCTACTCAACTATTTTCCTCACTCTCAAGTAGATAATATGCCTTCTAATTCATAGAAATTTGTATGTTATCTTGTATGAACTTCCTTCACTTCACACATACATATTCAAAATCATTGGCTATTGTCATTTCTTGAGATAATATTGTTATCGATTTTTTTCCCTTTTTTTTTCCTGATCCTGCTTCATCAAAGACAGCCAATTTATTTTGAGTCCCTTACTTCAAGATTGATTTGAAGCAAAAAAGGAGAGTTGTATTTATTTTTGTTTTCTTTAAAAATTGAAATTAATAAGAAATTATGGTACATATCTTTGAAAACCACATTGGCAATGATAGAACTTCTTAGATCAGGAAGAGGAATAGTTCTCTACCTAGCAAAACATCTTTCAAAAATGAAGAGAATGATGATTTCAGAGAAAACGAAAGTTGAATTTGTCATCAGAGGACCTGTCCTTCAATAAGTGGTAAAGAAACGATCCCAAATGGAAGCATACAGCTGCAAGAAAGAATAAAAAACCAAACTCAGTGCCATTGAGTTGGATCTGACTCATAGCAACCCCTCCTTGGGTTTCTGCGGTGGTATCACCAAGGAAGTAGATTGCCCAACCTTCCTTCTGAGGAGTGACTGGTGGGTTTGAACAGCCAGCCTTTTGGTTAGTGGTCAAATGCCTTAGGCACTTTGCCACCAGAGGTGAGTATGATGAGATAATATCAATAGCTAACTCTTTAAACCATTAATAGTAATAAAAATATACTATGGGATTAGTAACATATATAGATGTAAAAATATAGTAACAACAACACAAAGGGCAGGAAAAAATTAAATGAGTTACACTTTGTAAATTTTTACTTCATTGAAGAAGTGGTAAAAGTACTAACTTCAGGGAGAATCTGGTAAGTCCAGGATACCTGTTGTTATCTAGTCAGTTCCGGCTCACAGGACTCCCCATGTTACAGACTAAAAGTGTCAGCAGAGTTGCTGAAGTGGAATACCAACAGCAACATCAGAATCTTCGGTGTTCCCTCTTCAGTTTCAGGTATTGTTTACTTTTCATTGTTAGCAAACTCTGGAGACATGAATGAGTTCCCAAAAACCCAGGGCGACATTTTCTAGCCTCTATCACAGCCTTGGAATCCCTACGTGGTGCGAACAGTTGAACACTGAGCTCCTAACTGAAAGGTTGGTGGTTAGATCCCACTCAGAGGTGCCTCTGAGTCAGAAGACAGGCCTAGCAATCTGCTTCTAAAAGGTCACATTCAAAACCATACAGAGAACAGTTCTACTCTGAAACACATGAGGGAACTATAAGTTGGAATTGATTTGACAACAACTGCTTGGGTTTTTAAGGAGCTCTGGTGGTACTGTGGTTAAAGCATGCAGCTTCTAACCAAAAAGTTGGTGGTTCAAATCTACCAGCTGCTCTGTGGGAGAAAGATGAGGCAGTCTGCTTCTGTAAAGATTTACAGCCTTAACTCACCTCTCCTGATACTGATGTTACCTTTTCCATTGTTCACCATTGTGCACTATTGTGTTAGATGCTGTGATAGACACAGAAGACACAAAAAGATGCAATCTTTCGGATACAAAAGATACAAAAAGTAGGAGAGTGATACAGAATTTTATTTTTAAATAGTAGGAATAATCAGCAGGTAACTGTTTCATATATTTATTATGTCTTTAACCTGTACACAGGACTTTCCGTTATGCCCTTCTCTCTTGTCCATTGCCCACCTCTAGGCCATTCTCAGAGATATACAAAGCATTAAGAAAAATTAAAAAAAAAAAATTTAAAACTGTGTGAGGTGAAGGAGAAGGAATTTATACAACATACTACAGGTAACAATATTACTATTTCCTGTAGGTATCTCAGTTTTCGCTCAAACATTCCTCTTCCCTTCAGACACTTTTCTCTTTCTCTTTCCTTTTCCTTTCTACTCTCAAATTATAAAAATCTCTTCTGCAATTCAACTGCCTGCCCAACCTGGTATGTAAACAACCTCAAGTAGTTGAACGATGACTATCTGTTATACTTTAAGCACATGTCTAACAGTTCTCGTTTACTTCAAACATGTTGTCTTGGGATAATTGAAATGCCTGTTTTGTGTCAGGAGGTTTTCAAATAGAAAGATAAGACACCAACATGTGAAATAATTTTCCCCCAGTTGATATCAAATATTTCATGAAGTCAGAATTGAATCTTTAACTCAGCTCTCCTGATACTGATGTTACCTTTTCCATTGTTCATCAGATTCTCTGCGTGAGGCATTGTGTTAGATGGTGTGATTGATACAAAAGATAATCTAGACACATTTCCTGACCTCAAGTCATTGAAAACCTTGTGAATACTAAGAGCAGATGTAGAAATACTTTTAATTTTCTGAAGAATATGAACCATGATATAATGGAAGCTACATGTTACTGAACCACAGAGAAGAAAAAGAATAATTCTGGAAGAGAGAGACAGGATTGGCATGAAAGACTTGAGGAAAGGGTGACCCTTGATCTGATGAGTACATAGTAGTGGATAGATGTCCGTTATGCTTATTAACTTCTAAAGTAATATTGATCATTATTTTCTGAATTATGTGTTCTACTTTCATTTTATTGCCAAATATATAAAATCAAAACTTACCAAGCTTCTCAAAAAGTTTTATTTCTTTTAGTATCAAAATAATATTTGTCACTCCTGAGAACCACCCTGGGCTTTTCTAGAACATGTAAAAACTTATGAGTGTCCAGCAACTACTATATATATGTTTAACTTTGCTTGCTTATATGTGGTGTTTGGCTCAACATCATCTGAACCCTGTGAATCCATCATCAGTCCAATGGTGAAATACTGACATTAAACAGTCAGAGAAATAAGCTATTAGTCAATTATATAAAATTTATCCATCTCTGTCTTTAATGTATTTAATATTATTCCCTGGTATTTTGAGTTGAATACACTATTTCAATTTATTATTACAGTCATATTAATGTGAAGACTTCTCCAGCTGTGATTGGTAAAACATTGGAAAAGTTTTTTTTTTTTTTTGGCAAAAATACCTTACTCTGCTTTCCTCGTACATGTTAAGTGAACACTTAGTACTCTCATGTCTACCATCCAGATATCTTTCAATCTCTACTTCTTCCCATTCATACCTACACTCGTGTAGCCATCATCAGCCCAGTCCCGGATTTCTGCAAATGTGTCTAGCTGCTCTTTATGCTTCGATTCTATCCTTCTCCCCATTCATTCATTCATTCAGTACACTGTGATCAGAATGATCTGACCATGTGATCCCTGTACTTTCCAAACCTTTAAATTACAAATTCTTGAAGATGAATTCCAAAAAATTGCACATGATCTGGGCTTATTCAAAGTTTCTCATTCATCATACTCACAAAACCTACACTTTTTCAACAGAACACTTCACATACTCTGATCTACTGTAAAAGTAATATCTTATTATCTTCCCTGCATTCCATACTATATGGTAAGCTCTATACAGGCAGGGAATTTGCCTCTTGTATTTAAGGTTGTGTCTCCATTCCCTAGACTAGTTCTTGGTGTATGATAAGCAGAGGTGAGTCTAGGGTATGCAGGGCATCTCTTGGACACTACTTGAGGTGGGGTATCCATGAGCAGTTCCTATTTGCCATTGCAGTTTCCATCGCCAGCTGAGAGAGATCAATCAATAAGCTAAAACTAATTTCATAGGTGCTATTTTCCATAGATACACCTCTGATGATAGGTCTTCAGTAACCATTCCTGATTGAATGATTACCTTTAGGAAAATGATAGTCAATCCCATCCTTTTTACCACCACTACTACCACCACTACCACCACTGCTACCAGCCTGTCAAACTGTACCCTCTACATTGGCTTCAAACAGGAGGAACATATTTTAACTCTTTGTAGATCTTAATATTTTACCTTGAGTGATATCCAGAACTTGTCCTTGAGATCCAAAATGGTTATTTTATAATACAATTTACAAGAATACAAATTGTCTGGAAATACTTGATATGCCTCAGTAGCTCTTGGATAAAAAAAGGTGAGAGATGAAATCACTGCCCAACGGTTAGAAAAACACCATAGTTGGGTTAAAGTTTCAGTCCACATGTTCATCAATATGGTCAGAATGGTGAGTCTGAAGGTAATTCAGAGCAGAAGATGGCTTACAGATGTGCTAATATCTGTAGAGGAAGAAAACTAAACTCACTGCTTATTGAGTCACTTCCAACTCATAGCGACCCCTCCTTGGATTTCTGAGGAAGTTCCACTACAGAGGTCAATTGCCCAATCTTCCTTCTGAGGAGTGGCTGGTGGGTTTAAACCACCAGCCTTCTGGTTAGCAGTCAAGTGCCTTAGAAGAAGGTAATTCTAGGACACAACAGAATATGATCACTCTTAAATAAAATCTCTGTGGATAAGCCTCAATCTGTCTGCAATGACCACATCAAAAGGGGAAAGTTCTAGGCTTCTATTTTCTAATATGCTCTGGTAGCATAGTGCCTAAAGCACTTGACTGCTAACCAGAAGGCTGGCGGTTCAAACCCACCAGCCACTCCTTGGAAGGAAGGTTGGGCAATCCTACTTCCGTAGTGATACTACCTCGGAAACCCAAGGAGGGGTCGCTATGAGTCGTGGCCGACTCGATGGCACATAACAACAACAATTCTAATATTATTATATTAGGAGCTCTGGTGGCATACAGCCTAAGGCATTTGCCTGCTAACCAGAAGGCTGAATCATGGCTACACATCCAACCTGGTGGTGTGGAAAGATGCTCTCAATTCTTGGGTGGCACAAGCATTTTGCAATTGGCATTGACCCTAAAGGATGGTTTGAACCTGCCAGGAGGAAGGAAAACCTTATTGGAGAACCTTTGCTTTATAACCCATGGGTAGACTCAGCAGAACAAGTTTGGTTTTGATTTTGTTTCTGCTTCTAACAGCCAGTGTTTGCACCTTTTTTTTTTTTTTTTTAATTGTGATTTGGGTGAAGATTTACAGAGCAAATTCACTTTCAATACTGCAGTTCACATACACTTTGTCTCATGACATTGACCACAGTTTACCACAATGCAACAGCTCCCCTCCCAATTCCTCCCTATAGTTACCTCTTCCCAGTGTCCATTCCTCCATGCACTCCTGCCACCTGAGCTGTCTCCCTGTGCATAAGCAGCCCTTCTTTCTCCCATGATTGTTCTCTCCAAGGAGTGTATCTATCTGAGGCAAATGTTCAACTCATATGCCTGTCTTTTGTTTAGCTGGAAACCACGGGTGTGGGCTCAATTCCAGACCTGAAGGGCAGCTAGGGGCCATAGTCTCACCAGGCTCTATCGGACCAGGAAACTTGGTACCCCCGCCGCCTTTTTTTTTCCTCCAAATAATTTTGAGTTTTGTTCCACATTGTTCTCCTTCTCTATCAAGGATCTCCTACATAGATCCCCTTCCAAGTGGATGACAGTGGTAGCCGGGCACCATCTAGTTCTTCTGGTCTCATAGTTGTATAGGCTGCAGATCGGATGGTGTACCAGTTGCTAGGACTAATTGTTTCCATGAATTATGGCTTTCTTCATTCTTCTTTGCTCTGGTCGAGGAGAGACCCATTGTTGCATCTAGATGGCAGCTTGCTAGCTTTTAAGATCCCAGTCGCTACTTGCCAAAGTAAGAGGTGGTACAGTGTTTTGTATAGTATGTTATGCCAATTGAGCTTGATGTCCCCTGTGACTATGGTCCCAAGACTGCAGGTTCAACTACTCGGTCACTCTTCGTAGCTGGCCGTGACCAAGCAGTGACCACAACCTTGCCCCTTCTCAGCTCTACTATACACCTGGGAATTCTGATCATTTACATAAACTTATAGGACAATTGTCTGCTGTTTGCACCTTACTAACCAAACTAAACTCAGTGCCATTGAGTTGATTTCAACTCATAGTGACCCCTCCTTGGGTTTCTGAGGCAGGATCTCTACGGAAGTAGATTGCCCAACCTTTCTTCTGAAGGGTGCCTGGTGGGTTTGAATTACTAGCCTTCTGGTTAGCAGTCACATGCCTTAGGCACTATGCCACCAGAGAGGACTGGAAAAGACCTGGTGATCTGCTCCTGTAAAGATTACAGCCTAGGAAACCCTATGGGGGCAGTTCTACTTTGTCCTATAGGGTTGCTATGGTCAAAATGGACTTGTTTGTACACAACAATAACGTCAGTTCATAAAGGAAGTCCCTGGTGGCCTAAACGGTTAAGTGCTTGACTAGCAGCTGGAACATGTTGGCAGTTTGAACCCAGAAGTGCCTTGGAAGATAGGCCTGGCAATCTGCTTCTGAACGTTCGCAGCCTTGAAAACCCTAAGCAGCACAGTTCTACTCTGACATCCATGGGGTTGCCATGAGTGAGAACAGACTCAGCAACTAACAGCAACAAGCATTTTAACACCATCGGCAAGCCCTCAGGCTACCAGAGCCACTTAGTCTGCTTTAACAAAGACCGGAAATACCAGAATTTGCATCCTAGTCCACTTGAGGATAACAGGCGTGTTTGTTTTGTGTTTTGGTTTTAGAGAAAGCTCTTAGGTGTCCTGGTGGCACAGTGGTTAAGAGCTGGGCTGCTAACCAAAAGGTGCTGATCTGAAGCCATCAGCCTCTCTTCAGGAAAAAGACCTGGCAGTCTGCTGCTGTAAAGATTAAAGTCTTGGAAACGCCGTGGAGTAGTTCTGCTTTGTGACACTAAACCAGTTGCTATTAGAGATCATTCCGCCTCATGATGACCCCATGTGTGTCGGAGTAGAATTGGGCAACACATGGTTTTCATGGCTACAGCTTTTCAGAAGCACATGGCCAGGTCTTCTTCGCTAACGAGGTCCCTCTAGGTAAGATGGAACTGCCAGGCTTCTGGTTAAAGCCCAGAGCTTCACCATGTGCTGGGAATCTACAGACAGCTTTCTCTTCCCCAGCACGTCCCTAACAAGGTTCTGCCAGTAGAGGGAATTAGAACAAGACGGTGAAGCTGGAGGAGGAGGAAGGGCTGTGCTTTCCCTGGTTTGCTTCTATTGACTTTATGTGTTGCCTTTATAAATCCAGCTGTTTCTCATCAGTTCAGCGGTGGCAATTCATTCCTTTAGCAACAACTGACTCCAGTTTGCAGCTTTTCGAACGCTCGCGGGACATTCTGATTGACACCTTTTCCACACACAGCGAGACGTCAACACTAGGCACCATCACCATCTCCTCAGACGTCTGGGTACCAGGACTGTAGAATTTCTCCAAACTCAGACTCTGTGTTGCACACGCAGGTTGTTTAACGCCTTTCTCCAAACCCCAAGTACCCACCAGAGTACTGGGTTGAGAATTCCATGGTACCCACCACTTCATGGGTGTTATGTTCATTTATCCCGATCAAGTCATACACAGGAGACATATACACAGTGTTGGTGATACTGAAAATCATTTTAATGACTCACAGGCAACAGACAGTATACAACAGGAAAAGTTCCCTCATGAACGATTTGGCCTGGCTAAAAAGCTGTCTGAGCGAAATGGAAAAAATTTCATGGATGTCCCATTGTTTTACACCATGGATAAACAACTCTGAAGATCTACCCCCACCTGGTTTTATATTGCAGGGGTTACATATTTCACTGCACAGAGTGAAATGCAAGTTTTTCCACCTAATCACACAAAGAGGGGGGATAATCAGACATGAGGGTTCCGGCCTAGAACTGTGTCTCTTTAGTCCTGCTACTTATTTAGACAAACCATTAGGCCTTAGAGAGGGAGGTGCAACAGTTTGTTCTGAAGCCCAAAGACGCTAGTATGAAAAAAGGAAATACCAGCATTTCTAAAATAGGAATTAAAGGCCATATTCCATGTATTTGACTCAAAATGTGGAATTCAACATTTACTGAGTACCCCCTTTGGACCATCCCAAGGCCTACTTCTTCTCAAACTCTATGGGTGCACTCATACAAGCCTCTAAGTATTAGGGGTTCAAACCTCACCCTTTTTGCCCCAACCTTGGGCTTTGTAGCTCTTTTGAATTTACTACCACTATATGGTTAATATAAGAAGCTCTGGTAGCAGGCACAGTGCCTAAGACATTTGCTTGGTAACCAGAAGGCTGGTGATTCAAATCTACCAGCCATTCCCCAGAAGGAAGATGGGGCAATCTACTTCCGTAAAGATTTACTGCCTCAGAAACCCAGTGGGGGTCGCCATGAGTTGGAATCAACTCGATGGCAGTTGTTTTTTTTTTTTTTTTAATATGGTTAATATTCCCTCTTTCTCTCTCCTCTCTCTCTCTTTTTCTTTAACAAAGCTTTATATTAAATTCTCTCTGTTAAAAAAAAGATTAACACGAATCCTCAGCTCATGAAACATTACTTCTAAATAACTACCGTCATTTCTACCATAGGAATTAAAGGCCATATCCCAGGATATTTGGCTCAGAATGTGGAAGTCAACATTTGTTGAGTACCTCCTGTGTACCAGGCACTGTATGGAAGTATCAGTACCCGTATCAGTACCCTTGTAGGTAAACCATCAGAAACAGTTGAATTGTTCAGTATGGTTCCATAACCTCATTCCCAAGCCTTAGTTTTAATACTAACACAAATGTTAATGTCAGGAGTCCTGTGGAAAGGTGTGAACAATCTTGCCCATATTTAAGATCCGGAAGTTAAATGATCTTTTCCATGAACAGCTGAACTAGTAGGATATTAAAAGAGTGCCCTTTAAAAAAATGTAAATATGTTTAGAAGACTAGCTGAGTGGGCAGACTGGGCAATAGTGGCCCACGTGTTCAAGAGAACAGTGATTCTAGGTGTCATGTGAGGCTGGTTCTGTCTAACCATCACTAACCTGGTCCTCTGCTTATCCTCTCCCCACTCATGATGATCTTCAGTAAGAAGACAGCTGTTATTTGGGTGCACCAGTTCCACTTGGGGAGCTCCCTGTAGAAGAGCTGATCACAGACGTAGTATCTCCCAGCTGGCCAAGTAAGAAAAGCCCCGGAGGCTGGAGTTTGGGCAGGGTCAGCACTAGCACTGAGAAGGACCCCCCCAACCTTGCTTCGTGAGATCTGGTCAAGAAACTGACAATGGAGAAGAAAGCAACCAAGCAGAAGGCCAAGGCACAAAGGATAAAAAATGGAAGTGACAGTAAGTGACAATAGGGCAGAGTGATCTCAAAGTGTGGGTGGCAGCTGTGCTTGCCTGTGAGAGCCACATTAATCTTCTTCTCCTTCTTTTCTAACCTGACTCCCACACACATAAACACATGCTGAGCTAGAGCATTCTGAAGGGAATAATTAAGAAAGAGGGGCAGTAACAACAATGCTAGCCAATCTCATTTACTGAATACTTAAATAAGTATCATCTCATTAACTCCTTAGAATAACCATATAAAACTGACAATATTATTATGCTTGTCTTTTTGATGAGACAAAAGATGCTAAGAGAAGTTTAGAAACTGAGTGAGGGATATAAGTAAGCAAAGTTTCATTGTTAAGGATTGAGGATTTACATATTTCTCTCTCTCTTTTTATCCTGTTATGTATGTTATTGTTGTTGCTATGGCCATCAAGTTGGACCCAACTCATAGTGACCCCTCCTTGGGTTTCCGAGGAGGTATCACTATGGAAGTAGATTGCCCAACCTTCCTTCCATGGAGTGGCTAGTAGGTTTGAACTGCCAGCTTTCTGGTTAGCAGTCAAGTGCGTTAGGCACTGCTCTACCAGAGCTCCTTATGTATGTATTGTTGTATGTATGTATGTATAAGTAATGGAAAAAGGAAGAATCAAGGTTGCTTTCACTGTGTGCTCTTTGAGTATAATCTATATTTGTGGTTGATGTTCATTGTTGTTGTGCCGATTGTATGTGTGTGTGTGTGTGTGTAAAGGAGAAGAGGGAATAGAAAAAGGATTCTCATTATCAATGAAGGGAAAAAATGGGAATCGTTTTTCTTTGAGATTCTAGTCATCCTACCTTCAGAGTTAGAAAAATATGACATATTTATTGACAGATCTTGGTACTTAGGAAAAATATTTGGTGAGAGATTCCCATGAAACCCAGCCATAGCTGTGAGGGAAGGTAATTTGTCAGTTGCAGGAGTTACAGCTAATGAATAGTCCTGCAAGGGACCCACCTTCTTTCTTCACCTGCTGACTCTCTGAGGAATCACTGGCTATGGAGTCAGTAGATGTACCCAAGTACCGAAGGACAACTCTACAGCTGAGAGTCTCACTAGAGTGTGTTGTTTTATCAAAAACAAATAAACAAACACTCACCACCATTGAGTTGACTCCCATTCATAGTGACTCTATAGGACAGGGTAGAACTGCTCCCAAAGGGCTCCCAATGCTTGTAAATTTTTACAAAGCAGACTGCCTCATCTTTCTTCCATGGAGAGAACTGGTGGGTTTGAACCATCAACCTTTTGGTTAGCAACCAAATTCTTTAACCCCTAAGACACCAGAGATGCTTAGTCTTTGCCCAGGACCTTGCAGTTACTACCATCTGAATGTGCCCATGTTCTACTGAATCCTGGAATCCTGAGGCTAGTCGGAATTCCCGGTGTGCTTTTTCCCATTTCCAGAAGCAGCCACAGGACCAGCTCACTCACCCCTTGAAGCTGACTTCTGTTTCTTTCTGTGGGGCTGCCTGGCTTTCTTCTTTGAAATTTAAACCTGCCAGCAGAGATAAGCACTCCCAGGGCTTTCACACACTGCCAGTCCTACAAAAAAGAAATAAGACCTATGAGTGAGCCTTTGCCATCTACCAGCTCACAGTGGCAAACAGGGTAATCAGAGTTCTTTCCACAGGGTGCTCCAAAAGTGAATCCAATCAAATTTAAAAAAAAGAAAAGAAAAGAAAGCCAAAGAGAAAAGATAAAGTAGCTTCAAAAGCGAACCCATAGTTGTAGACTTGCCTGTCAATCAGCAGGAGCCACAAGCCAATCAGAGGTGAAGTATAAAGTTGTTTGAAAGAAAATGCATCAGAATCAGTTTCCTTCTTCCAGAGTGGCAAGAACAAAAAGCTGGTCAATTGGTCCCAGGTGCAGAAAAATTTGATTATCAATGTATACTGATTATCAATACAAACATCTTACCATGGTAATAAGGTTTATGCACACACAGCTGCATTGGAATTTTTCAGTGTCCACCCATGATCTTGGTATCCTTAGACTTCTGTCCATGAAAAACTAAGGGGATAATCCAGATGATTACACAATAAGCATACTAGAACATTTTGTAGACAGATTTAATTTAGAAATTTTTGTAATTTTGTTCCCCTCACTGACATAGGCTTGTACTTGTTACCTTAAGAAAGTAACTAAATCTTTATATTCCTAAATATCAGAAATTCTGCTTATTTTGAAAAATAAGGTCTAAAATAGAATTTTTCTGGCAAAATGAGGAAACAATTAGTCCAAAGAACTAATAGACTAAACGAACTCCAACCTCCCTGACCTTGAGACCAGAAAAGCCACGTAGTGACGGCTTATCACTGCTGAACATTCTGAAGGGGGTCACAATAGGAGGTCTTGGATAGGTGGGAGAAAAATGTGGAACAAAACTCAAAATAATTAAAATGACCAAACTTACAGGTTGAATAGAGACTGACGGAACCCCTGAGACTTTCTTTGGTCCTCAGACATCCTTAGCCGTGGAACTAAATTTACCCCTGCACCTCAATTTTCTGTCAAACAATAAAGAGGCCTATAAGGTGAACAATAACACCAGGGAGGTACATATTTCTTAGGACAATTAGCCATATGAGATCAAAAGGGCAGCATTTGACCAGAGATAAAGCTTAAAAGGCATGAAGGCATAGGAAAGAAGGATGAATGGAAAGAGTAATACAGGGAGGAAATGGGAAGGATGTTATTATTACATTGTGGGATTGCAACCAATGTCACAGAACAAAATGTGTATGGATTGTTGAATGGAAAACCAATTTGCTTTGTAAACAGTCACCTGAATCAAATAAAAAGTTAAAAATAAAAAGAAGGTCAGGTTGGCACTTGTGGTCTAACAATTTGTAAGTCACAGAATTAGTCAGATAGTTCAGTGGTTAATCACTTTGCTGATCACAGTTTGAACTCACCAGCCATTCCATGGGAGAGAGATTTGCAGTCTGCTTCCATAAAGATTTGCCATTTTGGAAACCCTATGGGACAGTTGTACTCTGTCTTACAGAGGTGCTATGAGTTGGAATTGACTCTATGGCAATGGGTTTTGGTTTGGTAGTTTATGTAATTCAAATGAAAGCAGTCTCTGCACGTGTGTGTGTCTATTTTCTTATGTTTACCTCAATGCCAGCTACAGAAGGTTTTCTGTATGAGGACTAACTAGTATTTGATTTTTCAAAGTAAAGTAAATTTTATCTGAATATTGTGGAAGTCCAGTAAAAGTTTGCAAGTCTTCTCTCCTAATTTTAGGGAGAAATAATACAGGAACTTCCCTTGAAAATATTTGTACTTTAAAGTTTACATAGAATCCATTCATGGCAGCAATTTGGAAAATTTTTACATATTTCATGATATGAAATATACCTTCTTTCTGTCCTGCATCAACTGAATTCAATGTGAACCATGTGATGAGTCAGTTGCCCAAGGAAAGAAAAGGATGATATCAGTAACCGTTGTCTTTCTTGTATTTCCTCTCTTATAGCTGAAACGTTGCTCCTCCACCTCAAATAATACTGATTCTATCTGAAAAAGACTGAGAATATGGAGAATATAAGATTCCTCCTGTCTTAGGAAGTGGTTCTTTTCACTGCGCAAAGAAAGAACCCCAAGTGGATGAAAGACATATAATTTGTTTCCATACCATGTAGATTCTAAGCACTGAAAAAATAAAGTTTTATAACCTTGACTGGCATCAAAAATAGATAAACCCTGAGAGAGCAATGGGTATATTATGCTCAAGATTGAGAGCTTTTTATTCCTCAGTGGACTCTCAATAATTCCTTCCAATGTTCCACAGAATATGATTGCTTTTTAGATTAATTTCCCAGCATATAAGCTGATTTTTTCCTCTGGTGAACATGAGAATCCTCAAATAAAATGAATCAAATTGCTCATCAACTATGAAAAATACTTACAAAAGCCTTCTGGCAAAAAGAGAGATACATTTCAAATATTACCACCTCTCTACTGCCCATAGAAATGACCTCAAGTATGCTTAATTAATAACTGAAAAAGAAAATCCTTTTGAAATGGTGTCTCTTATTTTAAAAACTAGATAATGGTCTGCTTTCTCTCTTTGTTTTGAGACAACCTTTCAGCTGAGTGCTTTCTTACCGTATCGATTCAATTTCTTCACAGTCAAAATTCAACCTCAACCAGCTCAACTTTTTTCAGTGGGGAGCAACACATGATGGTTGGTATGTATGCTTGAGTTAATTTCTAGAATGTAATCAAATGACCATCATAGTTCACTTTTCCATTCAGGTCTATTATCTTGTTAGTGTTAATAAATTATTATATTTTGACTGGAATACATATATTCTGTCTATGTAATGCCCCATGACTTCAAAGAAAGAGTTCAGAAACAATGTAGAAATGAACTTTAAAAATCTTTTTTGGTTAATTTTGGTAATTCTGGTGCCTTGGTAAGACAATTGATTTTAATAATGTATATATATATATTTTCTGGTTGCTTTTAAAATTTTATCACTAGGTTTTAGAAATTTGTTTATGATGCACCTTGAGGTAATTTTTTTCAGTTTCTTTTACTCAGAGTTCTTTGAGCTTTCTTTGATCTGTAGATTATAGTTTTAAATGTGGAAAATTTTCAGCCATTACTTCTTCAAATATTTTTTTTCTGTTTGTCTTTCCCCTTCTGGGACTCCAATTACTCATATATTAGACTACTATAGTCTCAGAGCTCATGGATGTTCTTTTTCTCTTTTGTATTTTTTTCTATTTTTCATTTTGTATAGTTTTTATTGCTATACTTCCAAGTTTACTAGTATCACCTTCTACAATGTCTTACCTGCTATGTATTTCATCCGGTGCATTTTTCATCTTAGCATTATAGTTTTCATCTCTAGGTGTTCAATTTTGGTCTTTTTAATATTGGACATATGGAATCAATTCTACAAATTGCTTTAATGTCCTTTCCTGTTAATTCTAGTACCTGTGTCAGTTCTGACTGATTAATTATTGTCATTATGGGCCATGTTCTCTAGCTTCCTTGCACATCTGGTAGTCTTATATTGGAAATAAGATTGTAAATTTTGCTTTGTTAGAGCTGGATATTTTTGTGTTCCTACAAATCTTGAATTTGTCCTGGGATGCTGTTAAGTTCCTTGGTAACAGTTTGATTCTTTTAAGTTTTTCTGTATGATTTAATAGATGGGTCAAAAGCAGTTCTCAGTTAAAGGTTAATTATTTTCCACTACTTAGGTAAGACCTCTACTTAATATTTTGTGAATTATGATTTTTATTTTTATGTTCTACACTGGCTGATGAGAACAGGCACTATTCCCAGGCCTATATGAGTAACAAACTGTTGTGGGAGATTGTTTTCTTAATCGCAAGTAGTTTCTTTACATGTCTGTGCTAATCTGTATTCCTCAAATTTCCAGGATTTTCTCACTGTTCAGCTCTCTCTCCTCTGGTACTCTTTTCCTATGACCTATCACTGCCTTAGTATCACCAAGGCCAGGGTACAGACGATGACACTGAGGAGAAGCTTGATGGATTCCAGGAGGGGTTATGTCATTTTAGTTACATAAGTATATTCTTGTAAAAATTCATTGTTGCATTGTTTATAAAAGCTGAAAAAATTTGAAATCACTTAAGTATTTATTTCTAGTGGAATGATTAGAATATACAATTGTTGTTGTTGTTATGTGCCATCGAGTCGGCCCCGACTCATAGCGACCCCTCCTTGGGTTTCCGAGGCAGTATCACTACGGAAGTAGGATTGCCCAA
>NW_006921589.1:20370649-20385931 GCF_000298275.1 Orycteropus afer afer
AATCCACCAGCCACTCCATGGGAGAAAGATGTGTCAGTATGCTTTTGTAAAGATTTATGGCCTTGGAAACCCTATGGGGCAATTCTACTTTGTCTATAGGGTGGATGTGAGTTGGAATCCATTCAGTGGCAGTGGATTTGGGTTTTATTTATATCATTTAAGTGCTAATGTTTCACTTTTTTATTGTATTAGTTTACTAGTGTATGCTTTAAACATTTGGAAAGTCCACTGTTGACAAATCAGAACTAGAGAATGTTTAAAATACATTACATGAAATATACCATCTTTATGTCCTTGATCAATTGAATTCAAAATATAATAAGCATAGAAGAACAAATCATTATCTTATAAAACATAAAAATTAATGTAACTATTACATGGAACAAACACATCAGGAAATAATCAGAATACATTATTTTCATTTCTTATTCACCTCTTTTATCTATTACATAGGGTGACGCTGTCCCTGCCCTTAGATGGCTACTCCAACAGTCTTTTGCCTTTTCTCATGATATTTAGGTAATAAATCTTCCAATTGTTTCACTACAACGTAATCTAACTAGTGAATAAATTTCCATTCTGAATATAACCAAAGCCAAGTCAAATTTTGCTTTAGGCTTACGTTTCTCTCTCGCTGCCTATGTTCTTTGTAGGCTGAAATCTGTCTCCCTGTCCTGTTTTTTGACTTTGACATATTCAAAGACCATGGCCATTTCTTTTGCCTAAGGCATTTGACTGCTAACCAGAAGGCTGGTGGTTCAAACCCACCAGCCACTCCTCGAAAGGAAGGTTGGGCAATCCAGTTCCATAGTGATAGCACCTTGGAAACCCAAGGGGGGTCTCTATGAGTCAGATCTGACTCAATGGTAGTGAGTTTGGATTTTGGTTTTATATTTTTTCAAATTAAAAGTACTAAGCACTCACAAGACCTTTCACGAACCTTAATGCTCTTCTCTGCATTTGGTTCACTTGTTGTTGATCTTTTTAAACCTATTTCTAGAACTCCAGGTAATTACTTGAGAAAAAGGTGTATCCAGGACAGAGGGTAAGTATCCTCTCAAATATTCACTAATGTAATACTAATTTCCCAAATTCTTTGGTCTCATCATTAGTTCCTCTGAACATTCTAACAAGGTCATTCTGCATTTAGTCTTTAACACAAAATTGTGATATGTTTGCTTGACTATATGGAGTTGTGGTTTATTTATGCTTCCTTTTTATGTTTCATATAAATAACAGCATTAGCCATACTCAGACTTATCTGGTGATCATAGCCTGCTTTTAAAGATATCTATACATTTTTCAATGACTGCACTAAGATAAAATTTACTCAGTGTGAGAAAATAAAGGAAGGAAGCAGAAGCAATGGTGAGAAGACTTGGAGGCAGGTGTAAGATACCGTATATGTGAATGAAGTTTCTTTTGATCACCTCTGGCATAGAACAAAACGTTTACTTTCTTGTTCTCCTTCCCCTTGGTTCATTGTTCTTCTGTCTCATTCCTGCCTTGCTAGATCCTCTCAGCTTTAGTGACTAAAGTCATCCACCTGCAAATTCAGCTGTGTCCAGTTCTTAGTAAAGCTGGTGTCAGTCTCAGAACTGCCAGTGGAAGAGGTCTAGAACTGGTAAACTACCACCTATTTTGAGCTCTGGCCACCCTATTTTCTCCTGAGCTTCAATCTGCATTATTTCTTCCAACCCAGGCTACAAGGTTTTAAGTGTAGCTTCCTCATCTCACTCTAGTTCCTTGGTGAATCTGAAATCTCATCCTGAACTTATGCCAGTAGTTAGAGAAAGCATTGATAAATTTTCTAGCTACTCAAATTTTCTCACATGATTTGAACAAGATTCCTCTTAAGCCTTGGCTAAGATCTAGCTACAAACCCAATGGACTACATGGAACTGTTAACAATTCCTTTGTCTAACCATAATTTTTACCAACTGTTGTTGTTAGGTGCCCTCGAGTCAGATCCCACTCATTGGGACCCTATGAGGATGTATAACAGTAAGAAACACTGCCCAGTCCTGCACCATCCTCACAATCTCTGCTATGCTTGAGCCCATCATTGCAGCCACTGTGCAAACCCATCTCATTGAGGGTTTCTCCTCTTCTGCTGACACTCTACTTTAACCAAGCATAACACCTGTCTCCAGGGAATGGTCCCTTCTGACATTATCAAAGTAGGTGAGGCCAAAGTAGGTTGGGCCATTCAGTGGGTCTGGCCATTCTACCTTCCAAGAAGCATTCTGGCTACACTTCTACCGAGATGGATTTGATTGTTCTTCTGGCAGTCCATAGTACTTTCAATATTCTTCACCAATACCACAATTCAAAGACATCAATTCTTCTTCAGTCTTACTCACTGTCCAGCTTTCATCTGCATATAACACGATTTAAAAAAACAAAGCTTGGATTAGGCACATCTTAGTCTTCAATTTGACATCTTCGCTCCTGACATTGTAAAGAGGTCTTTTTCAGCAGATTTGTCCAGTACAAAAAAAAAAGTGTCTGATTTCCTGGCTGTTGCTTCCATGGGTGTTGATGGTGAATCCAAGTAAAATGAAATCCCTAAAAAGTTCAATCTTTTCTCCATTTATCATGATGTTACCTATTGGCCCAAATGTGAGGATTTTTGTTTTCTTTATATTGAGTTGTAATCCATACTGAACTGTAGTCATTGACCTTCATCAGTAAGTGCTTCAAGTCATCTTCACTTTCAGCAAGTAGAGTTATGTCATCTTCATATTGCAGGTTGTTGATGAGTCTTCCTCTAATCCTGATGCTGGATTCTTATTCATATAGTTCACCTCTGGGTTTATTTATTTAGCAGACAGATTGAATAATTACAGTGAAAGGATACAACTCTGACACCCTTCCTGATTTTAAACGATACACCATCACTTTGTTCTGTTTGAATGACATTGGTCTATGTACAGATTCCTCATGAGTATAATTAAGTGTTCTGGAATTCCCGTTCTTCTCTTGTTATCCATAATTTGTTATGATTCACACAGTCAAATTATTTTGTATAGTCAATAAAACACATGTAAACATGTCTGTAATTCTTTGCTTTCAGCCAAGATCCATCTGACATCAGCAATGATATCCCTCATTCCACATCCTCTTCAGAATCCATCTTGCATTTCTAGAAGTTCCCTGTCAATATGCTGGTGCAACCATTTTAAAATTATCTGCAGCAAAATTTTACCTGCATGTGATATTAATGATTTTGTTCTATAATTTCCATAATCTGTTGCATCATCTTCTTTTGGAATGGACACAAGTATGGATCTCATCCAGTCAGTTGCCTAGGTAGTTTCTTGGTGTAAATGAGTAAGTATTTCCAAGGTTGAATCCATTTGTTGAAACATCTCGATGGGTATTCCATCAATTCCTGAAGCCTTGTTTTTTACCAATTCCTTCAGTGTAGCTTGAACTTCTTCCTTCAATACCATTGATTCCTCATCATACGCTATCTCCTGAAATAGTTGAACATTGACCAATTCTTTTTGTACAGTGACTGTGTGTTCCTTCCATCTTCTTTTGATATTTCTTGCATCATTCTATATTTCACCCTTAGAATACTTCAACATGGCAACTTGAGGCTTCAATTTTTTCTTCAGTTCTTTCAGCTTAAGGAATATATAGGATGTTTTTCCCTTTCAGTTTTCTAACTCCAGGTTTTTGCATATTTCATTATAATGCTTTACTTTGTCTTCATGGGCTGCCCTGTGAAATCTTCTGTTCAGGTATTTTATTTAATAATTTCTTCCATTCACCTTAGCTATTCCCCATTCAAGAGCAAGTTTCAGAGTCTCTTCTGACATTCATTTTGGCCTTTTCTTCCTTTCCTATTTTTTTTAATGACCTTTTGCTTTCTTCATGTATGATATTTTCGATGTCATCCCACTACTGGTCTGGTCTTTGGTCATTGGTGTTCAATGCTACAAATCTGTTCTTCAGATGGTCTCTAAATTCAGGTGGGATATACTCAAGGTCATATTTTGGTTCTTGTGGACTTGTTTTAATTGTCTTCAGCTTCAACGTGAACTTGTATATAAGCAATTATTTCACAGTCAGATCCTGGTCTTGTTTTGACTGAAGATATTGAGCTTTCTCATCACTTCTTTCCACAGAGATAGTTAATCTGATTCTTGTGTATTCCTTCTGGCAAAGTCCATGCATATAGCTGCCACTTACGTAGTTGCAAAAAGGTATTCAGAATGAATAATTAATTGGTTTTGGAAAATTCTGTCATGTTATCTCCAGTGTCATTTCTATCACTAATGCCATATTTTCCAACTGCCAATGATTCTTCTTTGTTTCCAACATTCACAGTCCAATCACTAGTAATAATTAATGCATCTTGATTGCATGTTTGGCCAATTTCAGACTGCAGAAGTTGGTAAAAATCTTCAATTTCTTCATCTTTGTCTTTAGTGGTTGGTGTGTAAATTTGAATAATAGTTATATTAGTTAGTCTTCCTTGTAGGCAAATGGATATTATCCTATCAGTAACAGCATTGTACTTCAGTATAGATATTGGAGTGTTCTTTCTGACTATGAATGCAATGCCAATCCTCTTCAATTTGTCATTCCCAGTATAGTAGATCATGCAATTGTCTGATTCAAAATGGCCAAAACCAGTGCATTTCAACTCGTTAATGTCTAGGATATCAATATTTATGCATTCCATTTCATTGTTGACAACTTACAAGTTTCCTAGATTCATATTCCATATATTCAGTGTTCCAATTATTAATGAATGTTTGCAGCTGTTTCTTCTCATTTTGAATTATGTCTCAACAGCCAATTAAGGTCTTGAAAGCTTTACTTAATCCACATCTTAAGATCAAGTCTACATTGAAGAATCACCTCTTCCCAACTCCTATTTTGATTGTCTTCTAATGTGAGGGGCTCATCTTATGGCACTATAATCAGACAATTTTAATGGCTCTTCATAAAAGTTTTCTAGTAATATATCTGAGAGTGTTTCACTGCTATTCATAAGGCTTTCAGTGACCAATTTTTCAGAAATGGATGGCCCTGTCCTTCTTCCCAGTCTGTCTTAGTCTTGAAGTTCCACTGAAGCCCTTCCATCATGGCTGATCCTGGTGGCATATCCTCCAGTCTCACAGCAACATACAAACCACCACAGTACAACAAACTGACAGAGAAGTGGTGGTCATCAAGTGTATCAAGTAGCTGTTAGTATCTTCAGAAGTTAGTGGCTTAACAGAAAAGTCATTTATTTTGTTCACAGTCATGAGGTTGAGAAATTTAGACCTCACTCAGCTGTGTAGTTCTTCTGATTGTTGGTGGTCACATGTCTTTGGTCAGCTGCAGTTCATGTTCTAAAATTTGGTAACCAGACTCTCTTCCAGCTACCTAATCTAGGCTCATTAAAATGGAGTAGGCAGAGCTTTAAGAGAAATAACAGAAAAATTCAAGGCTTTTTGAAGTCTAGGTTTGGTACTGACACACCACAATTCCTGCCATATTCTTTTTAGTAAAACAAGTTACAAAGTCAACCCAAATCAAGGAGGGGGGAAATAAATGCTACCTCTTTAGGGGAGCAAGTTCAAAGCAATATTCAAAATTATATGGCCTTTTGGAAGACTGAAAAATTGAATTTTTTTTTCAATAATAAATGTTCTACACACTACACAAAAACATTACTCAATACTGAGGCATCAGGCTAAACCACAGTGTAGCCTAGCACCGATGTAAGTCCTACCTAATTTCACAGTGCCCTTTTGGATACCATATTTAGATTTGCAGTTTCTACTTCTTAAGAAAAAGGGTAGAAAAAAAAGGAGTAATTCCTCTACACCTGAAGCCATTCACTCTTGGATTTCTTATTTCTCCTAATGCATATTTCTTTGCACAGTTTTGTTGGTTGGCTGTCAAGCTATAATTAAATATGTTTACATAAATATTAGGAGAGTTGCTATTCCTCTGTTGGAATACCATCTTAGGGAAATTGGATCAAAAGTTTCTCCAAAAGCTAGGGCAGACTAAACAGCTAAATACTGGAACTTAAGACCTTAAATAATTAGATTGATAGTCCAATGGCCCATCTAAAACATTCTGTCACACTGCTCCCCTTACACCAGTACTACTTCTGAGGTATATTTGGAAGCTGTCATGTCTAAATATTAAAGATCTAAGTGAGGAGTCAATAGGGTTTTTTTTTTTTTTTTAAAGATAGAATAAACTGAATTTCCCTGAGGATAGATTCATCATTTAATCTAAACCAACAACTAAAAATAGTATTTTCTATCTCTAGCATTAATTAGTGTGTCATCAAAAGCCTAATAGAAAACCATAGAGTTACTGAAATATTGATTTTTCTGAAAATTCTAAATATGAAAATGGAACATGTAGAAATAATTCAAAATACATTAACCATTTTAGTATATTATAAACTATAATTTTTGAGCAGTAGTTTGAATGTTTATGTAAATTTCCTAATTTAATCATTAAAACTTCAGTAAGCCCCTGTCATTGTCTACATTTTATAGATAAAGACTATCACTGCTCATGTCAGCTGAATCTTCGATGAAAACAAAATGCATCAGAAGGATGTTTACCTGTATTTTATTGACTACACAAGACATTCAGTTGTGTGGATCTTAACAAATTATGGATAGTATTGTGAAGAAAGGGAATTCCAAAACACTTACCTGCTTATGTGGAACTTGTACATAAACCAAGAGGCAGTTACTCAAAAAGAACAAAGGGATACTGCATGGTTTAAAGTCAGGGAAGATGTAGGTCAGGGTGATATTCTTTCACCACATTTATTCAATCTGTATGCTGAGCACATAATCTGAGAAGCTGGAGTATATGAAGAAGAATGCAGCATCAAGATTGGAGGAAGTCTCATTAATGACCTGAGATGTGCAGATGATACAGCCTTGCTTGCTGAATGTGAAGATGACTTGAAGCACTGACTTTTGAAGAGCAAAAATTCCAACATCAATTCTTCTTTGATCTTCCTTATTCATTGTCCAGATTTCACATGCATACAAGGCAGTTGAAAACACCATGGCTTGGGTTAGGTGCACCTTGGTCTTCAAGTTGACATCTTTGCTCTTCAAAATTTGAAAGAGGTCTTTTGCAGCAGATTTTCCCAGTGCACTATGTTGTCTGATTTCTTGATTGCTGCCTCCATGGGTGTTGATTGTGGAACTAACAAATATGAAGTCTTTGACAACTTGAGTCTTTTCTCCATTTATTGTGATGCTGCTTATTGGTCCAGTTGTGAGGATTTTCATTTTCTTTATGTTGAGGTATGCTGCAGACTGTAGTCTTTAATCTTCATCAGTAAGTGCTTCAAGTCATCTTCACTTTCAGCAAGCAAGGTTGTGTTATCTGCATACTGGAGGTTGTTATAGAGTCTGCCTCCAATCCTGATGCTGCATTCTTCTTCATATGGTTCAGCTTCTCAGACTGATTACTCAGCATACAGATTGATTAAGTATGGTAAAAGGATACAACCCTGATATACACCCTTCCTGATTTTAAACCATGCAGTATCCCCTTGTTCTGTTTGAATGACCACCTCCTGGTGTATGTACAGGTTCCTTGTGAGCACAATGAAGTGTTCTGGAATTTCCATTCTTCTCAAGGTTATTCATAAAATGTTATGATCCACACAGACAAATGCTTTTGCAAAGTTAACAAAACACATGTAAACATCTCTCTGTAATTCTTTGCTTTCAGCCAAGATCCTATCTGACATCAGCATTGATATTCCTCATCCACATCCTCTTCTGAATCCAGTTTGCATTTCTGGAAGTTCCCTGACAATATACTGTTGCAACCGTTTTGAATTATCTGCAGCATGATTTTACTTGTGTGAGAACTTAAAGATACTGTTCTATAATTTCCACATTCTGTGGGATCACCTTTCTTTGGAATGGCTACAAACATGGATCTCTTCCAGTCAGTTGGTCAGTAGCTGTCTTCCAAATTTATTGGAATAGACAAGTGAGTGCCTACAGAGTGGCATCTGTTTGATATATCTCAATGGGTATTCCTTCAATTCCTGGAGTCTTGTTTTTCGCGTCTTCCTTCAATATCATTGCTTGTGGATCATATGCCACCTCCTGAAATGGATGAACATCAATCAATTTTTTTTTTTTTTGGCACAGTTTCTCTGTGTATTCCTTTAATCTTCTTTCAATATTTCCTGCTTCATTCAATATTTTGGTCATAGAATCTTTCAGTGTTGCAACGTGAAGCTTGAATTTTTTCTTCAGTTCTTGCAGCTTGTGAAATCTGAGCGTGTTCTTCCCTTTTGGTTTTCTAACTCCAGGTCTTTGCATGTTTTGTTATAATTGACTTGGTTTCTCGAGCTGCTCTTTGAAATCTTCTGCTCAGCTCTTTTATCTTGTCATTTCTTCCATTTTCTTTAGCTGCTATTGGTTCAAGGGCTAGTTTTAGAATCTCTTCTGACATTCATTTTGGTCTTTTCTTCCTTTCCTGTCTTTTTAATGCTTTTTTTCTCTCTTCATAGATGCTGTTCTTGATGTCATCTCACAATTACTCTGGTTTTCAGTCATTTCTGTTCAGTTCATCAAATCTACTGTTTAGATTGTCTCTAAATTCAGGAGGGATATAATCAAGGTCATATTTTGTCTCTCATAGACTTGTTTTAATTGTCTTCAGCTTCAAATTGAACTTGCATAAAAGCAACTGATGGTCTCTTCCACGGTCAGCTCTTGGCTTTGTTTTGACTGAAGATATTGAGCTTCTTTTTTTCATCACTTCTTTCCACAAATGTAGTCAATCTGATTTCTGTGTGCTCTATCTGGTGAAGTTCACATGTACAGCCACCATTTATATTGTTGAAAAAAAGTATTTGCAATGAATAAGTCTTTGGTCTTGCAAAATTCTATCATGCAATCTCCAGCATTATTTCTATCACCAATGTTATATTTTCCAACTACTGGTATTTCTCTTTATTTCTGGCTTTTACATTTCAATCACCAGTAATAATCAAAACATCTTGATTGCATATTTGGTCAATTTCAGACTTCAGAAGTTCATAAAATCTTCAGTTTCCTAGTCTTTTTTTTTGGTTGCTATTGTGCAAATTTGAATAATGATAGTATTAACTGATCTTCCTTGTAGGCTTACAGATATTATCCTATCATTGACAGCATTGTACTTCAGGATAGATCTTGAAATATTCTTTGTGACAATGAATGTGATGTCATTGCCTTTCAATCTGTCATTCCTGGCATAGGTGGTCATATGATTTTCTGATTCAAAATGGCCAAAACCAGTCCATTTCAGCTCACTAATGCCTAGGATATTGATCTTTGTGCAATCAATTTCATTTTTGACCACTTTCAAATTTCCTACATTCATGCTTTGTACATTCCACAGTCTGATTATTAATGGATGTTTACAGATGTTTTTCCCATTTTGAGTCATGCTCCATCATCAGCAAATGGACATCCTGAAAGCTTTATTCCATCCACATCATTAAGGTCAACTCTACTTTGAAGAGACAGCTCTTCCCCAGTCGTATTCTGACTCCTTTTGACTCCTGGGAGCTCATCTTACAGCACTATATCAGACAATGTTTCAGGGCTATTCATAAACTTTTCCAGTAATATATCAAATAGTGTTTCACGGCCATTCATAAGATTTTCAAATTCTTTGAGTAATGGATGGCCCCTTCCTTCTTCTGAGGCTATCTTATTCTGGAAATGCCACTAAAACCTGCACACCACGGGTGACCCTGCTCATATTTGAAATGCTGGTAGCATAGCCTCTGGTCTCACAGCAACATGCAAGCCATCAGCATGCAAAAAACTGACAGACAAGTGGTGGACTGACAGATGACTGGTCTTTATAGAGCTTTTTAAATGATTTTTTAATAGAGCTTACACAATGTCCATCATTGCCATTTAGAAATGCAGTAGAAACAGATTTCTATTTCTCATTAATATTCTAATTATATAGAGCTCTGTTACTAAAAGGCTACAAGTTATGAAGAACAATAATGGAAGTACACTTAACCTAGAAAGAAGTCATGGAATAAAGTAGTGGATCATAGAACAGTCTTCTAATTAACACAATAAAGTACTGTATAAAGCGGTAGTAACATGCATGTAGTGACATTTCAGGGATAAACACGATTCTAAGGGATTAATTAGCATTTATTCCAGTACATAATAATGGAGTTTTAAAGGAAAGTGGGCCCTTTGGGCTTGTTTATTCAGTTTTTAACATATAGAGGGCATTTTAATTAATTCCATTACTTTTAGTGTATTTCCCAGGTGCTAAGAAAACCCTTTAGTGCTGGAACATGAGATATCATAAACTAATATAGTTCCTTCATCCTTGTGTTGTTGTTTTCCTTCCTTTAAAAAATATCAACAAACTGTATTTAGTTTTAATAGGTACAAAATTTTTGAAGTATATAAGGACATGTAGGGTATACTCATTCTTATCTCCTTACTGAAAGCGACTATTATTACCAATTTCTTAAGAATTGTTTTAAAAATATTTTGTGTCTTTGGAAAACAAAAAAAAATCTTTTTTTTTCTCAAGTATATATTACAGTGTTATACAATCTATTTCACTTTTTCTTAAATTTTTGTTGTGATTTAGGTGAAAATTTACAGAGCAAATTCATTTTCCATACAGCAGTTCACATACATTTTTGTCTCATGAGATTGACTGCAATTTCCCACAATGGAACAGCTCTCTTCTTGTTTCCTCCCCATAGTTACCTCTTCCCTGTGTCCTTCCCTCCCATGTACTCGTGCCCCCCAAGCTGTTTCCCTGTGCATACACAGCCCTTCTATTCTCCCACGATTGATCTCTCCAGGGAGTGTATGTACCTAACATTAATGTTCAGCTCATATACCTGTCTTTTGTTTGCTGGAAGCCACAGGAGTGGGTTCAATTCCAGACCTGAAGAGCAACTAAGGGCCATAGTCTCAGTGGTTCCATCAAGCTTTATCAGACCAGCAAACCTGGTTCTTTTTTTTTCTTTTTTTTAAATGATTTTGAGTTTAGTTCTACATTGTTCTCCCACTCTATCCAGGATCTCCTACATCAATCCCCCTCTGAATGGTTGACAGTGGTAACCAGGAATCATCTAATTCTTTTGGTCTCATAGTTGTATAGGCTGAGTATCACGAGTATCACATGTACCAGTTGCTTGGACTAATTGTTTCCATGTGTCTTTAGTATTCTTCTTTGCTCTGGATAAGGAGAGACCCATTTTGCATCTAGATGAGTGCTTGCAAGCTTTTAAGATCCCAGTTGCTACTCACCAAATTAGGAAGTGGAACAATGTTTTTGTTTCATATTTTATGCCAATTGAGCTTGATGTCCCCTGCAACCATGGTCCCTAGCCCACAGGTCCAACTACTCACTCCCTCTGGGTAGCTGGCCATGACCAAGAAGTGACTACAACCTTATTCTTTGTCAGCTCTATTATATACCTGTAAATTCTTACAGAACACACAAATACACTTGTAGAAATATTGTCTGCCAACCCTATACATGCTCATGGGCACACTCCCCCCTGCATAGACATACCTAATTATTCGGCCTGTCCTCCCACCTATCCAGCCATATATCAATGTTTGCCACCACTGACAATGCAGTGCTGGGTGCGCAAAAGGGTTTATCTTTGTTGTCTGTACATCTCATGCACCTCTCTATGTCTTCCTCTTCCTCAATGCCACCAGGTTGATCATTCACATTTGGTACATTGCCCTTTCCTCCACCCAAACCTACCTATCTAGCAGTGTTCCCTCCCCTTCCCTCACACCCTGGTAACCAACAAAGGAAATTTCCTTCCATATATAAACCTTTCCTTGACTTTTTACAATAGCGAACTAATACATTATTTGTCCTTCTGTGATTGAATTATTTCACTCAGCATAATGTCCTCCAAGTTCATCCACGTTATGCAATGTTTTGCAGATTCTATGTTATTCTTTAGAGTTGCATAGTAGTCCATTGTGTATATGTACCATAGTTTGGTTATCCATTCTTCTGTAGATGGGTACCTAGTTTCTTTCCATCTTTTTGCTATTGTAAATAGTGCTGTGATGAATATGGTATGCATATATCTGTTCTTGTCCTGGCTCTCACTTCTGTAGGATACATACCTAGTAATGCAATTGCTGGGTCAAATTGTATTTCTAATTCCAACTTTTTAAGGAATTGCCATACTGCTTTCCACAGTGGTTGTATCATTTGACAGTCCCACCAGCAACATAGGAGAGTCCCAATCCCTCCACCAGCATTTATTATTTTCTGTCTTGTTGAACTTTGCTACTAGTGCTGGGGCAAGATGGTATCTCATTGTTGTTTTGATTTACATCTCTCTAATGGCTAAAGATCATGAACATTTCTTCATGTGTCTGCAGGCCCCTGAATATCCTCTTTGGTAAAGTGTCTATTCATGTCTTCTGCCCATTTTTAATTGGATTATTGTCTTTTTTGTTGTTGAAGTATGGAGTTTTCTATAAATTTTAGAGATAAATCTCTTGCCAGATATGTCATTGGTAAATATTTTTTCACAATCTGTAGGTTCTCTTTGATTCTTTTGGAAAAGTCTTTGAATGAACATAAAAATTTAATTTTTAGAAGATCTCATTCATTTAGTTTATCTTCTGTGGTTTGTGCATTTTGGGTTATGCTTGCTTGATAGTCTATTTATGCCATATATTAGAGCCCCTAAATCTGCACCTAGTTTTTCCTTGAGGAACTTTATAGTTTTAAGTTTCACATTTAAGTCTGAGCTATCTGAAGTTAGTTTTTTTGTGTGGTGTGAGGTACAGATCTTGTTTCATCTTTCTGCAAATTGATATGCAGTTTTGCCAGCACCATTTGTTAAATAGGCAATCTCTTCCCCATTTAATGAATTTCAGCCCTTTGTCAAAGATCAACTGACCATGTGGTGGTTGTTGTTATGTGCCGGCAAGTCGGACCCAACTCATGGAGACCCCTCCTTGGGTTTCTGAGGCAGTATCACTACAGAAGTAGATTGTCCAACCTTCCTTCCAAGGAGTGGCTGGTGGGTTTGAACTGCCAGCCTTATTGCTTGTTTATTCTGAGGTCTTTTCCCATTCCATATAAAATTAATTATTGGTTTTTCCACATCCTTAAAGAATGTTGATGGGCTCTACATTGGGATTGCATTGAATGTATAGATTGCTTTGGGTAGACTTGACATTTTCACAATGTTCAATCTTCCTGTCCATGAGCATGGTATATTCTTTCATTTATGCATATCTCTTATGGTTTTTTGAAGTAGCCTTTTGTAGTTTTTTTTTGTATAGGTCTTTTGTGGCCCATGGTAAGATTTATTCCCAAGTATTTTATTTTTTTAGTAGCTATTATAAATGATATTGATTTCTTTATTTCTTTTTCAGTAATCTCTTTGCTGGTGTACAGGAATATGACTGATTTTTGTATGTTGATCTTGTATCCTGCCACTATGCTAAATCTCTCAGTTAGTTCCAGTAGTTTTTTTTTTTTTTTTTTCCTGAGTCTTTTGGGTTGCCTATGTATAGGATCATGTCATTAGCGAATAGGGATAGTTTTATTTCCTTACTAATTTGAATCCCTTTGATTTCCCTTTCTTGCCTATTGCCCTGGCTAAGACTTCCAATACAATGTTGAATAGAAGTGGTTATAGAGGACATTCTTGCCTGGTTCCTGGTCACAAGGGAAATGGTTTCAGTCTCCACTGAGAATAATGTTGGCTGTTGGTTTTGCATATATGCCCTTTATTATGTTGAGATGTCCCTTCTATTCCTATTTTGCTGAGAGTTTTGATCAGGAATGGTGGATTTTATCAAATGCCTTTTCTGCATCAATTGATATGATCATGTGGTTTTTTTTTCCTTTGTTGTAATTATATGATGAATGACATTGATTGTTTTTCTAATGTTGAACCATCTTTGTATACCTTATATGAACCCCACTTGGTCATAATGTATTATTTTTTTGATATGTGGTTGAAGTCTGTTGGCTCAGATTTTTTGAAGATTTTTGCATCTGTGCTCATGACAGAAAGGAGTTCTGGTGGCATAGCATCTAAAGCACTTGACTGCTAAACAGAAGGCTGGTGGTTCAAACCCACCAGCTATTTCTTGGAAGGAAGATTGGGCAATCTACCTCTGTAGAAATACAACCTCGGAAACCCAAGTAGGGTTCGCTATGAGTCAAATAGACTCGATGTTTTTTTTTTTCTTTTTTTGTTTTTTGGTTTACTCATTTGGGATATTATTCTGTAGTTTTCCTTTTTAGTGATTTCTCTGGCTGGTTTTGGTATCAAGGTTATACTTGCTTCATAAAATGAATTTGGGAGGACTGCATCCTTTTCTATGTTTTTGAATTGTTTGAGTAGGATTGGTGTCAGTTCTCCTCTGAATGTTTGGTAGAATTCCCAGTGAAGCCACCTGGGCCATACTTATTGGTTTTTGTACTCAACAGTGTTTAAGATGGATATGGTTTCATATCCCTACATAGAGTTTCCTAATTCACTTCTTTGGTTGCAGTGTATTCTATTGATGGGTGGATTGCTACATACTTAACTGATAAATCTTTGGGTTGTTTCTGATTTTTTTCTGATATTTTCTATTACAATAAGTATTGCGACTTTGTGCAAGCATTTCTCACATATGTAACAGATATGTTGGGCAAATAGCTGTAAAAGTGAATATGCCGTTGTAATTTGTGTTAGGATTAGGCAAAATGTACTTTAAAGGATTTGTACCCATTTATACTATCACCACTAACTATAAGAGCAGCATGCTTTATCCCTCTGGCATCTAAGGTCTTGGAAAACTAGCCACAACAGTTTAAATTAGGAATTTCAGTGCTCTGAACAGCTCACAGATTCATAGTACATCAAACACGGAAGAGCAGAATTAGAGGAAAGGCATAGGGAGATTATTTAGGAAGAACTACTGGAGGAGGACAGACAGGCACCTGAGAGAGGCATTTGAAACTCTTCTGGAGCAGTCACTGTGTGCCAAGCAAGGGCACCCACCTGAGATCCCCGAGCTAAGAGGGAGGACGCCTTATAACAGCTTACCAGCAACCACTCTAATATTCTGGTGGACAGTGCCAGAGACCTGCCTTCAGCATCTCATCTTGATTTTTTGGAGGCAAATTGGGTCTCTTGGGTGCTGGCTGTGGGCATGGACACCTCCGCTGAGACTTGGAGGAAAACTTACTGTTGACAGGAAGGGTAGCTCCCTCCCCTCCCAGCGGGTCACAGAGTAGACT
>NW_006921589.1:20392247-20396875 GCF_000298275.1 Orycteropus afer afer
AAAATATCATAATAATAATTATAATAATAAATCTGTAAGGGAATAGGATATAAAATTAACATATAAAAATCCATAGCTTTCACGTACAAAAACAATGAACACTTAAAGAACATAATAGTAGGGGGCAAAACTATTTAGAATAATAACAAAGGATTTTAAATATTTATACATAAACTTAAAAATAGATTTGCACAATCTGCACAATGAAAACTTTAAAACACTCCTGGAAGACATAAAGTATCTTGAACCTAAAGATACTCCCTAGCCTTGGATAGAAAACTTGTTATTTCTCCTTAAGTTTATTTATAAAGGTTATACAATCCTAAAGGAAATATCAATAAAGATAGAGAAGTTCATGCTAAAATTCATGTGGAAAAACGAACATTTAGTATGCTTAAGAAAACACTGAAAAAAATAAAAACCTGTGAGAGGAGATCAGAGCTGTTGTTGCTGTTGTTAGATGCCGTCGAGCAATTTTGATTCATAGAAACCCTATGTACAACAGAACCAAGCACTGTCCAGTCCTGCACCATCCTCACAACACTTATTATGTTTGATTCCATTGAAACAGAAAGGAAACTAAGCAGCACTCAGGAAGAGAGAAGTAGGCAGATTGATTCGTGCGAGTGGACCAGCCGGTGCTAGTTCATTACAACAGCTGGGTCCTAAGACAGGGTCTTTGGGGTTTTTGCAGGGTCTGTGGGCTCATGTGCAAGACTAGGTGGGATTGTGGTGGCAATCTAGGCAGGAGGGGGTTTTGAGCCGGGTGCAGCTTGGGTGCAAAAGGTGAACTTCCGAGCGGGGAAGGGGAAACTGATGGGGGAAGGTAGCTGAGGTGAGCATTAAGAGGAGCTTGGGGGGCTTTTTCTTCTTCATTCCCCCCTTTAATACCCTCCATCCTCATGCAGGGCATGAGGTTATGGAGGGGTATCACTCATCAGCCTCAGTCTGTTGAAGTTTCTGGTATACCTGGGTGGCTAGGATTCAGGCGGTGGTTTTTTTCTACTAGAATGTTTGCTAGTCCTTGTTGGAGTGCCCAGAAGATGACTGGAGCAGTCGTTATTGGGATGAGGATTCCCAGCAACGGTCCAAGTACAGGCAGTATCCAAGAGAGCCAGGATGACATGAGATTCCACGTGGCTGCTTGTTCCCTCCATCTTTGCTTGATGTGGTTTTAGATTTATGCAACCTTAGTAGTTACAGTGTTATACTGGTTTATGAGATAACAGCATTCCTCACCCAATGCCTGGCATACTTCCCCCTTTTCAGCCAAAAAGAGATCCAACCTTTTCCAATTTTGTAAGACAACAGCTGCAAGTAAGAAAGAAAACTAAGTATCTTGAGGAGCATGGATCAATAGGTAGTGAACCAGGATTGAGACATATTATAATGAGGAGAAATAAAACAAATTCCAGGTCCCTGTAAGTCCCCTAATGTGGGGTGAATTCACAATGTGAGGCCATCCATCTCACGATTGTGGGTGTAGTGAAAACTACAGTACAATGTCCCTTCCAATGCAGGGTTAATTCTGTAGTAGTGTGTCTTTTTAATGGCGTAAAGGTTCAGTAAGGGCGGAAGGTGTTGGTTCTGGGAGTCTAGTCATTGATTGCCCTCCTTCAGTAGGACCCAATTACCTGGATAGAAGAGATGAAGGGGAATATCTGTAGGACACAACGTCCTGCTGGAAGCAAACTGGTTAATAATTTTTAGTATTGCAGTCAAAGCTTGCACATGTTTTAAAATATTCAATTACTTAACCATTTTAAGGTGTTTTTGTTGTTGTTGTTGTTGTTTGTATAATTAGGATGCCACACTCAACTAGGATGCCACACTCTAGAAAATGGTCTCCCATACAATATTTTATGTGAGCTTAATTTAAGCCTGCTTCTGGGGGTAACCTGGATCCATACAGGACAAGAAGTAAGAGTTTTATTTAAGATAAGTTGGTCTCTTGGCATATCTTAGCCAGTGTCTTCTTAAAAGTATGTTTTATTTTCTCAGGTTTTCCCTGTCAATAGGCTAGTTTTGTTACTTGTTACACTACTATGAACTGAGACTAGCAAATTAAACTGGGGTCAATTCAATAGGATTTACTCACCTCTACTCCTTTTCCATGTTGTAGAGAAAGGTTTACATCCATCTAGTGAAAGTATCTATAAGTACTTGATTTTTCAGGAGTTATAAATTTTACCTGCCAGTCCTTGTATAGGCTCAGTTTTCTTGTTTGAATTCCTTTTACCACTAAGGGTAGACTGCACTTTAGATTGTTTCTGGCTTAGGTCAAGTAGTCTTATGTAACCTTTTGGATGGTTTTGTACAGATCCACTCCTGCAATAAGTTTACTCAGCCAAGCATACAGGGCATCTTTTCCCATAACTAGTGCTAGTTGCAGTGACAATTCTGTCAGTTGCTTCTGTAGTCCATGTTGTTGTTGTTGTTATGTGCCGTCGAGTCAGCCCGACTCATAACGACCCCTCCTTGGGTTTCCGAGGCAGTATCACTACGGAAGTAGGATTGCCCAACCTTCCTTCCGAGGAGTGGCTGGTGTGTTTGAACCGCCAGCCTTTTGGTTAGCAGTCAAGTGCCTCAGGCACTATGCTACCAGAGCTCCTTATGTAGTCCATAGCAGCAGGTAATTGCAGGAGGTTGTTTGTGAGGTCCATGCCTGGTCGAAATTAACATCTACTTGGAGCTTGTTAGTTGAGAAAGTAACCTGAGTATTTAACTTGGTTATTAAGTCTTATTCCAACAGAGGAACAGGGCATTCGGGCATGTATAAAAACTTTAAGTTAATGTAGTACTCCCAACCTGGCATTCAAGAGGTTGAAGAATATTTTTACATTATTGAAACTCCAGCAATGCTCTTAGTCTTCTGGGACAAAGGGGTCTTGGGGATGTTTGGGGCTGAGGTTGCTTCTGTGCCCAGTAGAGATTTAATGGGCTGTTTTTTTCCATAGTTATTGCCACCCACGCTCCTTGTGTAAGACAGGAATTTGTTTAGTCTGCAATTGAGTCCCTGGGCCCCGTCTTTCCTGATTATTGTTAGTTAGTTGTACTTACTATCTGTTGTAACTTACTAACCTTTTGGTCAGGTTTGGAGAGTTCTCTCTGGACACTCCCTCTTCCAGTGCCCATTTCCCTGCAGTAAGTACACAGTTGAGGCCCCAACTTTGTTGTTCGGCCTCTTGGAGAAGGAGTTTGACTTGCTCCCTTTCTATTCATTGGGGGCCTGTGGGGATTTACCCGGTGTGATTGACTTCATGACAGGTCTCCCAGGGCAGCAGCCAGCAAGGCAGTGTGTTGCTTCATGTCTCTTTGCTTCTGTCTCTCCTTTTCCTGGTCCCAGTTATTATAGACCTTGAAAGCAACCTCCACAAGTTGAGAAGTATTCATACGCAGTGCCTCTTCTAATTTTGGCATCTGGGTTGGTGTCAGTACATTGATGGTAAGCTTTATATACCCATTTGAGGAGAGCAGAAGGATTTTTCTTGAGGCCTTGTTGTACTTCTTGAACTTTCGAATCTGCTTTGGGGCCCCCTTCTGGAGCCCTACGACGATGTACTCCAACCCTGTTCTGTCTTCTGGGTTATTGGGATCCCACTCTGGTTCTGTTCCTGATGGCTGTGGCCCCTGGCTAAGTTTTCGGGCTGGAGGTTATGAAGTCTGTTGGATTCTGTTCTAACTTTCTTTAATACCATCCACTTTTCTTCATGGGTAAGGTAGTTAATAGCAGATTAATGTAAACCAGCCAAGGTGCATGGCACATGAGTCCAAATGAAACCTCCAGGGCTTCCTTCATGATTTAAACCAGCTGGAACCTGCTGTAATGGGTATTGCCCTGATGGATCTGGCCTAGACCCCTGGTCAAATTTTACACCACTCTGAGTGTGTGTTGGGGAGACTGTTTTCTGAGGGGCAGATGGGGAGAAATTGAGTCAAGGTAAGGGTCTTCAGAGTCCTGAAAGACACTCTTAAAATCCACTTCCCTTTTAGACATTAATTTTACTTTTTGTGAACTTTTGTTTTGAAACAAAGTGAGGAATAACTTTAGATGAAACAGTTCTTCCTACCTTTGATGTCTAACTGGATGTTATCACAGTTCTGACTTTTGTTTTCTGACCATTTATTCTCAGATTCACCAATACTGTAGTCAGATGGTATCAGCAGAAACATACCAACTATTTTTTTTAATATGCTCAAAATCAAAATGAGTCCTGTTTCTCAGAATACAGCCAAGGGGGCTCCATTCTGGTATAAAATCGTGGTTACTAAATTTCCAATCACACTTACATTCACTCAAAACTGTCGCACCAGTGCCATACACACACACTTTTTACACACAAACAAATAAAGTAAAATTGAACCAAAATAACAATGTTTCATTTTAATTGAAAGGTTTTTGTTTTGTGATAATTTGCCTACTTTTCAGATCCTTTTCAAACCTTTATAACTGAATTTTAACATTTGAAGTTCTTGATCCTTTTTAATCAGTAGACATGAATTTATTTAACCTGAAACTCACCTTTTATGACCCTTTTTTTATGTTCTGTTTGCAACCTTGATTATTTGGAAGGGAATGTGTCAAAGAAATTCACATATCTTAATGTTGTTGTTGTTGTTAAGTGCCG
>NW_006921589.1:20407458-20426781 GCF_000298275.1 Orycteropus afer afer
ATCCTGATACCACGTTTTTCTTCATATAGTCCAGCTTCTCGGGTTATTTGCTCATCAATATATATTAGGGTATTCTTGAAAGTTTTCCACCATTATTTTGCTGTAATGTACTAACAAAGGAAAATGTTTTACACTAAACAGTTTCATCAGCACAAATCTAGAGAACCTGGGAGTATATTTTCAGTGTGGATTTTTTTTTTTTTTTTTCACATATGTTTCAGTTGTGGAGATGATCTTAATTAAGGTTACCTACTAGAGGTCTAAATTTTAACTTCCCTATCAGCTGAAAGCTAGACCTGGGTCAGGGGGTCATAAGTGCCAGTATTGGGCCACCCTTCCCAAAAAGTTGGCCACTCCAACTTACATAAAGTGCTGGGGCACCCGGGACTGAGTTTAATACCATGATTACCCATGTAAACTAGTCTGAAATTATTTAACATACATTGGAGAGGGTTTTATTCCTTTACAAATGAACATCCTATATTTATTATAACAAAGTATTGATGAAAATAAGTATAATTTCACTTCTCGGGTGTAAACTCTTGTAAGGCCCCTTAAACAATTAAATCAAAGATTCATTTATTAAAACCATAAAATAAATTTCAAGTTCTTAGTTGAAAACCACCAATAAATGAGTTTTAATCCTGAATTTGAGTGCAAGAAAAGATAACCTAATCTGAAAGAAACATTCTTTTAAATTGTCCAGTGAGTTGGGACAATCAGGCCCAAATCACAAGTCAAAAGGCCAGTTAAAGGTAAAGAAAAAGGAAGAGAATTAAGTGACAAAAACACCAAGGGGGCCAGACCAGGTTCTAGGAAAACAAAGTTTCACTGGATCAGGGAAGAGCCTAAAAAAAAACAGCTGGTTGGCTCAAGGGGCCAGCTGGCCTCGGTTTCCCAGTCAGGGAACCAAATGAAATTGAACAGAAATCAAGCAGCACTCAGGAAGAGAGAAGCAGGCAGATTTATTCACGCTAGAGGACTAGCTGGTGCTAGTGCACTAAAAAAGCTGGCCCTGAAGGCAGGGTCTTTGGGGTTTTTACAGAGTCTGTGGGCTTGTGTGCAAGACTAGGTGGAGTTGTGGTGGCAGTCTACACAGGAAGGGGTTTTGAGTCAGGTGCAGCTCGAGCTGGGTGCTATGTGCTAGGTGCAAAAGGGGAACTCCCTAGCGGGGAAGGGGAAACTTATTGGGGAGGGTAGCTGAGGTGAACATTAAGGGGAGTTTGGAGGGCTTTTTCTTCTTTACCATCATTGAAGTCACTGTGTTAATCCATCATTTTTGAAATATAGGTGATGATCAGATGAAGGAAAGAGATTTTTCATATGATATGAGTCAGAATGTAATCTAGCATAACCTACGAGGATTGTTTTTTAAAAAATTAAATATTTTTGGCAATTTTGATGAAGAAAATTAATTTTTAGAAATTTAGCCTCCAGAAACAATCTGTACAAGAATGTTAATCACAGTACAGTTTATATATTGATGAAAAATGGAAATGGTATAAATAAATATTCAACCTTAAGGATTTTTAAAATAAATTGTAATTATTCTGTTGCTGTTGTTGTTATGTGCCATCAAGTGGGACCTGACTCATAGCGTAATGATATATTCTGTAACATTAAAAATAAAAGAGAGAGAAGGAATGATTGAGTAAGACTATGCAAATGAGGTGCTTGTGACCCACCAAGGGGATTGGATAGCTTGCTGATAAAGTAAATAAGGTACATAGAACCCTTCTGGAGTGGGACCATGCAAATAAGGTGTATGGAACCCTAACAAGGAGATTGGTCAGTTTTGCTACTCCACTAGACTTAAAATGCCCCAAGGCAGACCTCACTACTACCAAGAAGAGATGGGAGTGGAACATGTCCTTTGGACCTAGGATTCTTGTGCTGAGAACCTCCTAGACCCAGGAGAAAAAGAGAAAAAAAGCTGTAACACCAAAGATAGTACAAGGCAGTGTGAAGCAATGACAGAGAAATGGTGGCAGGAGAATGAGGAGACTACAGGAGATGGCAGAGTGAGATTCTCAGCTCATGGAACAAGGTGATTATAGTGGGTATACTGATCCACAAAGTGAGAGTTGAGAGCCTTGGGCAGGAGGCTTCCTAGATGAGTAGGGTTCCCCAGGGCATTTATGGGGAGAGCTAAAGAACTTTGTAACACTTGCTTGAGCAGGGCAGAGGCTTGGCCAAAGGGTCAAGAGGCCCAGGGCTAGAATGAGGCCTGCCTGTGGGATGTCCTGATTGAAGAACTATATCCTGAGTTGTTTCCAATCCTGAACTGTAGCCTGTTATTCCCCTAATAAACCCTATAACTCGGTATAATCTGAGTTCTGTGGCCATTGCAATGAATTACTGAACCCAGCAGAGAAGTAGAGAGTGCATGAGAGGGATAATTAGTGTCAGAATTGGTAAAAAGGTTAGGTGAAGGCATGTTTCACTTTCACTTCATAGGAATCAGCCTTGGGCTGATGTTGATGATGATTCTCTCTCTCCCTCATGAAGTTAGAAAACCTCTGATATCACTGCACCATTTTTGCATTCACATTCATACATGCTTACACATGTATGTGATCCTGATATCTGCTACTTCAGTGTCATAGAGTATTCTGAAGGAGGAAGTCAAAGCTGCAATGAAGGAACTGGTGAAGAACAAGGCTCCAGAAATTGACAGAATACTCATTGAGATGTTTCTACAAATGGATGCCCCACTGGAGGCACTCACTCAGTTACGCCAAGAGATTTGGAAGACAGCTACCTGGCCAACTGACTGGAAGAGATCCATATTTGTGCCCATTCCAAAGAAAGGAGATCCCACAGAATGTGGAAATTATTGAACAATATCATTAATATCATGTACAAGTAAGATCTTACTGAAGATAATTCAAAAACAGTTGTAGCAGTGTATTGACAGAGAACTTCCAGAGGTGCAAGCTAGATTCAGAAGAGGTTGTGGAAGAAGGTATATCATAGCTGCTGTCAGATGGATCTTGGTCCAAGGCAAAGAATACCAGAAAGATGTTTATTCGTGTCTTATTGACTATGCAAAGGCATTTGATTGTGTGGATCATGACAAATTGTGGATAACATTGAGAAGAATGGGAATTCCCAAACACTTGATAGTACTCAAGAGGAACCTGCACATTGACGAGGAGGCTGTCGTTCAAACAGAACAAGGGGACACTACATGGTTTAAAATCAGGAATGGAGTGCATCAGGGTTGCATCCTTTCCCCATGCTTATTCAATCTATACGCTGAGCAAATAATCAGAGAACCTGGACTATATGAAGAAAAATGTGGCATCAGGGTTGAAGGAAGAATCACTAACAATCTGTGATATGCTGATGACAAGACTTTGCTTGCTGAAAGTAAAGATGACGAGGCACTTACTGATGAAGATTGAAGAATACAGTCTGCAGTGTGGATTACATCTCAATATAATAAAACATAAATCCTCACAACTGGACCTATAAACAACAATATGATAAATGGAGAAAAGATTGAGATGGTCAAAGACTTCACACTGCTTGGTTCTACAATGGATGTCAATGGAAGCAGCAGTCATGACATTAGATGACGTATAGCAGTGGGCAAGTCAGCTGAAAAGGACCTCTTTTAAGTGCTGAGGAGCAAGGATATTTCCTTGAGGGCTAAGTTGTGCCAGACACAAGCCATGGTATTTTCAATCGCCTCATATGCATGTGAGAGCTGGACAATGAATACAGAAGACTGAAGAAGAGTTGATGCTTTTGAGGTGTGGTGCTGGTGAAGAATATTGAAAGTCCCATGGACTGCTAAAAGAACTAACAAATCAGTCCTGGAGGCAGTGCAGCTGAAATGCTCCTTGGAAGCGAGAATGGCCAGACTTCTTCTCACCTACTTTGGTCATGTTGTCAAAGGGGCAATTCCCTGGAGAAGGATGTCATGCTTGGTGGGGTGGAGGGTCGAGGAAAAAGGGAAGGCCTCCAACGAGATGGATTGACATGGTGGCAGCCACGATGGGCTCAAGTATAGCAGGGATCATGGAGCTGGTGTGGGATTAGGTGGTGTTTCGTTCTGCTATGCGTAGGGTTGCTATGAGTCAGAAACGACTCGATGGCACCTCACAACATCAACATACTCCTAAGGGATAAAAACATGGCTTAGAGAAGAAGGAAAAACTGATAAGAACAATCAACCCATAGACTTGTGTTGTTCGTCTATGAAAAGTTTTTAAATTTTCAAAATTGGTTACTAAAATTAACAGCAAATACACACACATACACACACACAAAATCTTATCTATAAATAAATAAATATCACACCTGGCTTCTCTTAAAAATAATCAGAAAATTTGAGAAAAGTAGATTAATTAGTAAGGAGCTCTGGTGGTGTAGTGGTTAAGGCATGTGGCTGTTCACCAAAAGATGGTTGGTTAAAACCTACCAGCTGTACCACAGAAAAAAGATGAGGGAGTCTGCTTCCATAAAGATTTATAGCCTTGGACACCCAATGGAGGTTGCTATGAGTTGGGATTGACTGAATGGCAGTGAGTTTGAGTTAAGATTAATTCCTGGATAGCAAGAAGTTGCTGGAACTGAACAGTGGCTGCCCCATTGACTAGTCCTGAGGTCTTCATTTTCCAAAGTCCCAGACTGCCAATGAGAAATGAAAAGCACTCTGTCAGACCTCTGAGGATATTTGAGTTTGAAATTCTTTAGGCACATAGCAGGATGATGTAAAAGAGGTGGGAATTGTTACACACTAAGTTTGTTCTCACGAATGATCTCTGCGTTGGGTGGCTGCAAAAATTGATCAACATTTTACAAGTTGAAAAATCCCATTGAACATTTCAACAGCTGCTCATAAATCAGGTAACAAAAACAGAATGAAGAGAAATCTTGTATCATGGTGCAGAAAATCCCAGTTTTATTTACTGCAGCGTCTGCTCCTTTAAATCTCAGGAACCTCCCAGGTTCGCGCTGCACTATTGGCCTATATGACAGGCTTTAATTAGCGCAGATTTTTCACGTTCATGGATAGATTGGAAATTTGGAACTACTTAATGAAAAAGGTCTGTTACCTTGACCAGGCTGAAATTGCAGTTAGAGGACATTTGCTTGCTCCAAAGGCTGACTGCATACAAATATATGAATATTAACACTATGCATACAGAAATGAAGCATTAGGTTTTTAATAAAAAATATTCATGTTGACCCACGCTATTACTCAGAAAAATGTGAGTGGCATCTTGCTTTAAGATATGTGATTAAATATAACTAGATTTTTTTGTCACCCATTCAGAAATCATAGCTTTACTTTTGCCTATTGAATTAAATGCAATGAGATGAAAAAAAAAAAAAAAAAAATCCCATTCAGCTTTTATTGTAGTTTACAGTATAATAGTTACAGAGACTAAAAAAAAAAAAAAAAAAAAATCCCATTCAGCTTTTATTGTAGTTTACAGTATAATAGTTACAGAGACTAATAAAAGGATGATAGAAAGACACATACATACATAAGCAGATAAGTAGAATAATTACTGTTAGAAATTCAAGAAGTGAAATAGGAGCTGAGCTAGAAAACAACACTAGAGGATCTAGGGGGTGGGTAGGGGAAAATTCTGTGAAGAGGTGAAATTTAAGGTGAACTTGAAGAATGAAGAGAGAGCTGTGTGAGAAGAATGTTCCCAGTAGAGGGAACAGCATGTGCAAAGGGAGGCTAGTTTATTTCCAGGACTGAAAGACTGTTATGGCTGTGATTAACCCTGACCTGGTAGTCCAGCTAGAGGGCAGTGGTGTGGATCTGACTGAGCACAATAACACTGGGTTGGGCAATCTACTTCCGTAGTGAAACTGCCTCGGAAACCCAGGGAGAGGTCTATGAGTCGGGTCCAATCAACGGCACATAACAACAACAACTGACATCATACTTTTACAAGACTGGAGCTGGACACTGTCATCCCAGGTGGACTCTGCAAATGCTCAGCAGAAACCACCTCCGTTCCCAGCACTATTCTAACCAACATGCCTAGATAGCCTTACATTTTATTTTCCTCAGATGAGCTAGAGATATTCCCCATCATTTGGCTTTAGAAGATCTACCTCATTTCCTATTTCCAACCTCCTCACCCAAAGCTATGATTCTGTGCTGAATTGGGTTCCTTGCATGGTAGAAAACTTTCTAACTCTGTGCTCATTATTTGGTCTCTTAGTCTTTACTTTTTATTAAATAATGTGTAGAAGGAGTTAGATGGAAGTCAGTACAGTACAGTAAATTGGGAGGTAAGAGTCAAAAAAACATAACTCTGGGAAGTTGTTTTTATATCATTGTAAGGGTAAAGTTTAGCTATTGAAGAGTATTAAGCAGAGATGTGATGAATCCTATTTACATTTTAAGATGATTATTCTTGTTATGCAAACAAAACAAAACACTTTTTTTTTTTTTTTTTTGCTTGGAGAGGTAAGAGTGAGAAGAAGGAAACCAGTTAAGGAGAGAGAAGTTCGTGGGTGAAGGTATTTCTGTGCAAGTAAGATAAACATATTGAATTAATAGAATCATGGTAATAATAATGTAGGAAATTTCAACAGTTGATGAGAAGGGAAATCAGTATTTACTAAGTGCAAGCTGCTTTATATGTTCCTTAGATCAAATTCTTATACAATCTTGCGAGTGTGTTAGATTTTCATTTTATAGTTAAGGAAATTTAGATTCAGACAGCCTACTTAAAGTCACAGAGTAAGAGTAAGATTACTGAGCTTACACTCTCAAATATATCAATTTAATTAATTCATAAGCATTATTGAGGACTTGTTGTTTGCTATGTTGAATGAGGAGTGGGCTGAGTGAGGAGCAAAATTGTAACTATGAGAGTGTACACTGTTACTCAATAAAAGGAAAAAATATTAAGACTGGTGAAAATCACAATAGAGTCTTGTTTACTAGTGCATAATAAAACATGAACATTATTTGTGTACAAATACAAAAACATAAAATTGTAACTCAAACTACTAAAGTGCCTACTATGGGATTTTCACAGGTATGCTTCAGACCTGTATCTCAAAGATAGCTTCAAGATTCTATGTAAAACAACCCTGAGACTAGCAGAACCAGATGGTGCCTGGCTACCAATGCCAACCATGTGGAAAAAGATCAGTACTTGAGATCCTAGATAGAGAGGGAGAAAAACATAGAACATAATTCAAAAACATAAAAAAGACCAGAGTCACTGGTTGGATAGACAGACTGGTGAAACCCCTGAGACTATGGCCCTCAGGGACCTTCTGGTCTGGAACTGGACTTACTCCTGTGGGTTAGCTCTCAGCTCAATAATAGACAGGCCAACTTGCTACAACTACAGCAGGGAGATGCACTCCTTAGAAAAGTCAGCTGTGGGAGAGCAGAAAGGCAGCATACATACAGGGAGAAAGCCGGCCAGGCAGAAGAAGGACGTAGGGAAGGGGTAACCACAGGGAGAGGGTGAGAGGAAAGCTGTTCTGTTGTAGGGATTGTAATAGGTGTCATGAAACAAAATATACATGAACTGTTGAGTATGAAAGGAATCTGCTTTGAAAAAGTGCACCCAAATCACAACTAAAAATTAAGAAAAAAAAAAAAAAGAAAAGAATTCTATGTAAAGTTCATGAAAGAAGGCACATAAATCTAGTGTGTGCCACCTTTAAAAATACCTAGCTAGGTGATTCAGGTCTCTTCAAAACGTGAAAATGTTTAGGAGGGAGCAGAGGAAATCAAACCATAATCTAAATAAAGTACATTCACTCCTCGCTTATAGACATGCTTAGGTTCCAAAGACCAGGTTGTTATGCAATACTCAGGACAAAATGCTCTCAGTCTCCAGGAGTTATTTCGGAGACAATGCTGTGGGGCTCCCCCCTAAAAACACTTCAGCTGCCTTCTCAGCTCATTGGACTCCACATGGTGGCTTCCGTATTTTCAGGTGGACAGGTCAGCTTGTGTCGTTTCAAACCACAGGCAGTTAATTGGGTCAGGATTTGCACCTACCAGGGACATGATGTATCTGGGCCCACATAGACCACTGCCCCCTGGCCCCAGCAACCACCAAGTATACAAATGGAGGATCTCAGGGTCTGCAGCAAAGTGCTATCTGATCCCTTTTCACCTTCTCCCAGCCTTGAGGCCAGAAGCCACAGCAGATCTCCTCTGATGACAGGGTAGCAACCAGCCTGCCAATTCCTGGCTAGGATTTAGCAAGGCTGGTGGAATATGCGTGCAGGTTAATGGCCTGAGGCCCATCTGTTCTTTATTTAGTTATTTATTTTCTCTTTCAACTTTACTCACATCCATGACTGGGGAGAGAGATGGGATGGAAAGGATCAAGGACTTGGGGCACAGGAGGGAGGCACTCTCTCACTCAAAACACACAGGTCTGCACCTGGCTTTAAGGTGAGTTAAGTAGATGTTTTACTATTGTCATAAATTCAAAATGTCACATAAAGAAGCCAAGTAAGAAGCAGGTGTATTATTGATTGTTAGGACTTCTGCTAAAGTTTTTTGTTGGGTGCCAAACAACATGAGCACAAGTCAGAAAGATGGATTACTATTTCACAGTTACACAAACAAGTTGCCTTTTGAGTCAAATCTGGAACATTTGCTTCCGATATATCCAGCAACTTTGTTCCCAAGCTGGTTGGGTGTCAATGAGAGAGAATTTATTTTATGTCCTATTCATACCTGTTAGTACACTTTTTATTCCACATATCCTTGTTTTTTGTTTGCTTGTTTGATTTTTCTTTCCCCTAGTACAAAGTCTTTGATGAGTACATCATTTTAATTCAAACAACTCTCAAACTAGACTATTTTCAGCATGATAATGGAGAAACAAGCACAGTTTGCCTACTAAAACCTTCTCTGGGGACATGCATATCATCAGCCATGCTCTGGCCAGTTGGCTACAAAAGTATCAGTGTGTCACACAGTCATCCTGGAGTTTGCAAACCCATCTACTCAAAAACACAGAGGGTTTTAAGTGAACTGGGTTTCACCATCAGTTCTTTACCTCCTGCCTCGGGATTCACACTCCTTTCTGGGAAGAAAGCCCCAGTGGAAATATTTTCATTCTGTCTCAACCCTTCACTTCCAGGAAATTAATTAAATGATGTCATGCTTCATTTTATCTGATTTGGAAGCAATTCATCACTCTTTTGCTGGTTGTATTAGTCCAAGCGATCAGCATATTAATTCATTTGTGAGAATAAGCTCAAGGGTAATTATGGTGAGGAGGTTTAATGCCTAAACGTGTTAATGTCTGTAATCAGAAGTATTTTCTCAGTGTGAAACAATTGTTAGACAATTACTGTTGGATATGATTGCCCTGGTAGACAACAGACAGGGTGTCAAGAGGGAAATAGCAAAAGCTTGTTTTGTAAGTACTGTATTATCAGCAAGTTCCCTCTTTTCCCCCAACAATCTTTTTCTTCTGTGTTCAGCTCCTGTATAGCCTTTCTTCCACCTACTCTCCTCATTGCTGATTAAGTAAAAACGTTATTTGTTATGTAGAAGATTCACAGGAGATACCTTGGCACTCCCTGAAAGTCTTATCATTTTCTTACTCCTTCTCTTCTGGTGATTTCATTTTTATCTACATAAAACTACCAACTTAATCACTTCATTTTATTTCCCAGTATTCCCCTGAGTCTCCATTAACTAAATTTTTCTTCTAGCGAGAAGATTCTGGCGTCTGACTAAGTATCAAGAGCTTCACATTCTTAACAGAAAGCAATAGCCACTTTCAATTAACAAGTGACAATGAGTTGTATCAACACAGTGGAGAACTTGATTATTGATTATTACTCATTACTCTGCCGGAGTGATTCTGAATATGAATTTGAATTTAATCTCTATTACTTTCCATTTCTTTTTTGCTCAAAATTTATGATATAATGAAGAATAGAAATGCAGGCATAGTTTCCATTCTGCGTGATATTTCTTTTCAGGACCTCTTTTAGGCATGAGAAATTGTATGAAGTTGCAAGGAAGAGAAAAAATAGCTCAAATTAATAATAATCTATGAAGAGGCTACATTAGCTTGTGTAATTGACATATTCCAAGGTGGAGGAGGTTTCAGCATGCTATATCAGAGCTCTAATTACATTTACAATGAATTCTGGTGGTATAGTGGTTACAGCATTCAGCTGCTAGCCAAAAGTTGGTGGTTTGAAACCCCTAGCCACTCCACAGAAAGATGAGGCAGTCTGCTTCAGTAAAGATTTACAATCTTGGGAATCTAGTGGGGCTCCTATGAGTCAGAATTAACTTGATGGCAGTGGGTTTGGTTTTGACTCGCGTTTAACATTCACTTCTCTGAACACTGTTATTCTCTCTCTGTTGGTTGCCTTTCCCCTGAGATTAGCTTCCAATAATATTCCAAATGGCCGTCAGTACTCATACCTGTAGGGAACCTTTAACTGTGCTTCCCTTAAACATCACACAGAACTTTTTGGCTTCCCTCTGATGACATGGAAGAAAGGCTGTTCCCTGAAACATTCATTGTGGCCCTGAACTTACTGGTTTGGGTTTGAGTTGGGCACACAACTCAAGTCTATTACTGGGACTGTAGCAATAAGATCAGGCTTTAAGGAGTCAGGAATCAGGACCCAGAAATTGGTTCAATCCCAACCAAATTGCAGGACTTCTACACAATAGTGAATACAGGAATGAACAGAGAGGTCTCCATATAAAATAGTTCGATTATTTTGATTAAATTGATAAAGAAGTATACATCACCATGTTTAATGATATTTTGGCTAAACAAAACAAAGTTTTATGACTATATTTCATTTAAATTGAGCTAACTTTACTGCCTAATTAATTCATTCAGAGGGAGGAGGCAAGGATGTGTAGGTAGAACATAGAGCATTTTTAGGACAATAAAACTGTTTTGTATGATAGCATAGTGGCTAAGGCACTTGACTGCTAGCCAGAAGGCTGGCGGTTCAAACCCACCAGCCACTCCTTGGAAGGAAGGTTGGGCAATCCTACTTCTGTAGTGATAGTGCCTCGGAAACCCAAAGAGGGGTTGCTATGAGTCAGGGCTGACTCGACGGCACATAACAACAACAACAACAGTAAAGGTAGACACATGACAATACCCATAGAAGTAATCAATATAAATTACAAACATGAATATAAACTATGGACTTTAGTTAATAATAATGTATCAGTATTGGTTCATGAGTCCTAACAAATGGACCACAGGAATGCCAGATATTATTAATAGAAGAAACAGTGTGTAGAGGGGCAAGGGCATATATCAGAAACCTCTATACTCTACATGTAATTTTTCTGTAAAACTAAAACTGCCCTAAAAAATAAAGCCTATTTTAAAAAATAGACAAGAACCCCCAAAAACATAGGTCCCAAGTAACAAAGTAATTAGAGACTGATTTTATCTAAATAAAAACTATAAAAGAATTCAGAGGACAATATTGCCAGCTGGCTCTGGTAGCATAGTGGCTAAGGCACTTGACTGCTCACCAGAAGGCTGGCGGTTCAAACCCATCAGCCACTCCTCAGAAGGAAGGTTGGGCAATCCTACTTCTGTAGTGATACTGCCTCGGAAACCCAAGGAGGGGTTGCTATGAGTCAGGGCTGACTCGACGGCACATAACAACAACAACAACAACAGTATTAGGAATATTCATAATATCTGTATTTGGTATTTCATTATATCTCTGGAACTCCTGGACTTGCCTGTTTGATCTATGTGTTTACCCTTTTCTACCTCATGGAATGCCTAGATTTTCACTGATTTACTTTTGTGCAGAGTAAATATTTGAATGCCTAAAGTTTGTGAGATCTTTTGACTACAAGACATGTTGCCTATACTTATCCCTAATGCCTGCCAACCATCTCATGGTTCAACATCTGACAGAGGAATTGCATTCCATCCTGACTTAGTTGGACACCTGATTCACAAAACAAATGACTAGACACAATGACTAAAGCATTTTCTAAAGTGACTCTATTACTGTAGGAAGCCTTTTCAACATAAAACCTTCTGCAAAATAATGATAAAAGATTATTCAAGGAGATGTCTTATTTTCTTTTGAATTCTAGAATGCTTCATGAGTTTTGTGGTGTAAGGGGTCATACCATTTAGCTACATGTCACTGATCTCTATGGCTGTTTGTATATTCATGCTGCTTTGCTTCTGAGCAGCTAATGTGAAAAACATTTGCACAGAAGGGGATGAAATGCACACACACACACACACACACACACAAAAACCAATAGGCTTAATGGGCTCTTTATATAAGTTGGAAACTTTAAGTGGTTCATACTCAGATTCTTTGAAAAATATTACATTGTCATGGTAGTTCTAAGCATCTAAATCACTGACTGTAGGATAAATACATGAGGCAATGAGATTTTACCTTAGCCTTAAAAGGTCAGGGCTCCTTCCTTTATCACCTCTGTGACCTTGGGTAAATCACTAAATCACTCTGGGAACTCTTTTTCTTATCTGTGTAATGATGATCCATCCATTCATTCATTTAATATATACTTATTCAACATTTAGTAGAGTCAGGCTCTATGTTGAGATGATAAAGATAATAGTATGAAAATTAAGTCCAGTTTAAGAATTCACTATATGGTAAGAGTCAGAGTCTATAAATAATTTAATGCAATATAGTAAGTGCAATCTATGGGAAAAAAAGTGTTGTGGGAACATGGAACAAATCTATAGAAGGAAGATGGGAAAAGTTCACAGAAGTCATAGAGAAATCTTATTTAAAATCCAGAGTATGAATTGGCAAGAAGATAGTCTGTGAAAGATTACTGTGAAGATTAGAGAAGGAAACATATGTCAGTGTGTGATAGTTAAGGTTGTGCGTCAACTTGGCTGGGCCATGATTCTCAGTGGTTTAGCAGCTATGATGTAGCCATCCTCCATGATGAGATCTGCTATAATGTAATCACCTCCAAGATGAGATCTGCTATAAGCAGCCAATTAGTTGAAAGGGAGTTTCCTCAGGAGCGTGGCCTGCTTTCATTGTATTTGCACATCCTGACAAAGATTTCTGGCTTTGTCCTTGATCTGGGTCCTGCATCTGGCTCATCATCACCTGACCTCTGGTTCGTGGACTTGACCCAGTGGCCTGCTGTTCTGCCTGCCAATTTGACGATTATTGCCTCGGCAGCCTGTGAGCCAACAGTCTGCCATCTTTCCTGCCAATCTTGGATATCCAGCCTCCACAGGCAGTAGCCTGCTGTATTGCTTGCTGATCCTAGGTTCATCAGCCTCTGCACCTACGTGAGTCAGGAGAAGCCTCCAGACTAATGTCTGACCCATGGGCTTGGGACTTGCATCCTCTACAATTGCCTGAGTCATTTCTTTGAGGTAATTTTCTCTCTTTCTCTCTAGGTAGATAGATATAGATAGATAGATAGATTTATTCAACATTTAACAGCCAGGCTCTGTGTTGAGATGATAAAAATAACATTATGCAAACTAAGTCAAGTTTAAAAATATATGTATACTTGTGTGTATATATTTATATACATATACACATATACACATATATATGTCACTGGTTTTGCTTCACTAGAGAATCCAGCCAAAGACACAGTGTCTTTAAAACCTTAAAATTTTAAAAAGAAATGAACAAAAATAGAAGCTAAATACTATTGCATATGAAATTATCCCTAGTTAACTTTGAACATATAATTTAACACTTTGTATGTCTCTACTACCCCTGAAAATATTCCTTCCATAGAGTTCTTTCATGCTCAGGGTCTTTGCATTAATCATTTAAATAAATAACTAATGAATTTGAATATTGATGAAGCTTCTATTATGTTCCAGAAATATTGAGGCTGGCTTTTAATTACATATAGAGTTTGATGATAGATAGATAGATAGACAGATACAGACATAGACATAGATATAGATAGATATAGAACTCCTTACTCTCATGTAGTATATATTTTAATGGTGGGACTTGTTGTTATGTGCCATCAATTTGGTTTTGACTTACAGAAACACTATGTGCAACAGAACAAAACACTGCCCAGTCCTGCAGCATCCTCACAATTGCTGCTATGTTAAGCCCATTGTTGCAACCACTAGATGTTATAAATAAATAAATAGCTGTGGTGCAGTGAATTACTTGATATACCTCTTCTAGCAAATGTGAGATGCTTGTGACCCACCAAGGAAATTGGGTAGTTTGTTAATAATGTAAATAGGGTACACGGCACCCTTCTGTGGGTAAGTCCATGCAAATAAGGTGTATGGAACCCCTAACAGGGGGACTGGTCAGTTTTGCAGTCTTGCCAGACTTAAAATGAGCCATCCCAGAGGCAGAAAGGGGGCTTTCACTAAGATCAAGAAAGAAGAGCCAGAAGTGCAGCATGTCCTTGGATCCAAGATCCCTGTGCTGTGAGGGCAGAGAACCAATAGAACCAAGAGACCAGCAAGAGACAGAGCAATACACTTCCCAGACCACGGAGTGAGAAAGCTAAATGCCTTCAGGAAACTCACTGTCAGAGTGGGTAGCCTCTCTGGGCACCTATCTGCCAAGTTAAAAGAACTTTGTAACACTTGCCTGAGCAGGACAGAGGCCAAGGCCAGAGAGAAGTGTGCCTGCTGCATGGCTGAAAAGAAGCTATTCTACCAGAAATGTTTCCTGAGTTGTTTCTGATTCTCCATTGTAATCTGTTACTTCCCTAATAGACCTCATACTTGTGACTACAATCTGTGAGTTCTGTGTGGCCATTTTCAAGGAATTATCAAACAGAGAAGAGAAGTAGATAGTGCCATGGGAGGGACAGTTGTCACAATTGGCAAAAGTTTAGAGGCTGGAGACACGTCCCATCTCCCTTTAGGGACCAGCTTTGGGCTGTCCAAATTCATCTTGATTCTTTCGCAGCTTTGTGAAATTATAGGCAATCAGATGCTGCCTCCAAACCCCTACTGCAATACCATGCAATGGTAACAGTTAAGGAAAAAACAAAACAAAACAAAACAAAACAAAACTCAGATTAAAGGAATAAAAAGAAAAATAAAGAAATAATATTTTGGATAGTCTCTTCAGGGAAGAAGTCTCAGATGAAATAACATTTACAAAAGATTCCAGTAATGGTGTAAGCAAGGGAAACATCTGTGAAAAGAGACTGCTGTAGTAAATGACAGCTCTTCTATATCTGTATCTGTAATGCCATCATATCAAAATTGCAAAACTTCAGCAATGGTCTGTCTTCCTTCCCACATCTGAGCTGCTGAGAGTTGCTGGAGAATGTCAGCCACTAGCATTCATAGTCTCCATCCAACCAAGTTCTGGATGCTATCTAATATTCATTCTAGTTTCTGTAGTCAGAGTTCTTCCCCAGTTCCCACCATGACTATCCAAAATCTCTGTGCTTCTCTTATCTCTGAGCCTGACCTCTGCCTGTCTTTTTCCTCCTCCTTAATGGGAAAAAATATAGAATTCACTAGGCAAATACTCTTGGAAATTCTTGCCACAACCTTACAAACTTATTGCCTATACAACCACACAAACGTTCTATTTCTAATAGAAAATGCATTGCCCATCCAATGTCAGCTCACTTCCTCAATCTGTGCTTTAGGACCTGGTCTCCTTCATCTTTATCAGAAGCTTCACTATCTCTTACATCTTCAGGCTTTTCTTCTCTAATGATTTGGTTCTATAAACATTTCAGCACATTTGATAATTTATGTCTTAAAACAAACACTCCTTTAACCCCTACTCTATATCCTTTTATCCAGCCACTTACTCATCATTCATTTTATTTTAATTCAGTTAAATGAATCCATTTATTTAATATGTCATGGCATTATATTAGGCTCAGGAGATATGTTAATTAGCAAAAGATATATATAATAAAGATATATTATCCACTAATCAAATAATAACACTAATACATATCCAATGGAAAACTGATAAATGTTTTAAAAGAAAGAATATTATACAGGCATGCATTGCTTACTGCCCATGATATGTTCTGTGAAATAGGATGTTATATGATTTGTATGTTGTGCAAACACCATATCATAGTCTGGTGTTGCTTTTTTTTTGTGCATCTCAGACAAGTTTCATGCCTTAGTAGTGATCATTAACGTGCAGAGAGGGTTTCACTTTTGAGTTTGGATCTCAATCCATGTTGTTAGCAATTTCTACATATCTGATATGGGTCATTCTTGTATTTTGATTAGCCTATTTTCCAATTGTGATTTCTGAACTCTATTATAACTTTATGGGACCACAGACATATGTGCCGTCAGATGTTGCCCTAGCAGATGTTATATGGTACCTGACTGCCTCACATCCCTAGAGAGCTGACATAATCTGAAAATTCAAGACAGCATCTCTAAAGGAATAATATTCTATGAAGAAATTACTATGGAGGGATAGTTTTTCAAAAGCTGGGAAAAACGTGTGAAGTGCACAGCATAGATATGGTAGTTAAGGTTCTGTGTTACGTTTTCTGGGCTATGGTTTTGAGTGGTTTGGAAGCTGAATGTAGTTATTCACCATGATGAGACTATAATCACCTCCATGGTGGCATCTGATGTAAGCAACTAACCCATTGAAGGGGAATTGCCTTTGGGGTGTGAACTGCTTCCAGTATATATAACAAAACTTTGAGAGAGGTACTTATCTTTTTGGCACATTTGGATCCTGCATTTGGCTGAGTCTTCAATTCCTGGATTTGAACTAGTGGCCTGCTGTGTTGGCTGCTGATCTTGGGATTGTGTCTATTCACCTGCTGATCTTGAGTTGGTCAGCCTTAGCAGCTAGCAGCTGCATGAGTTAAGAGAAGCCTCCAGTTCCAGTGGGCCTGGAATAAGAGACAGCTAAAGCCCAAGGGTGAGGGAGCTTCACCTATTCCCTAGAGCTGGCACTCTGTATTCAGACTTCTAGCCTCTTAAAAGGTAAAATAATGCTTGCCTATTTGTTAAAGCCCTCCATTCGTGGCATTTCTGTTATATCAGAACTAGAGAACTGAGACATAATCCGACTGCAATGTAGATGAGGTAGAGAAGGCAAAGGGACATCGGAGCCAGAACCTGGAGCAGTAGCTAGTTTCATTCTCAGAGCAAAGAGAGATCATTGACTATGTTAAGCAACAGGATGGCACAATTAGGTATCAGTCTTAAAACATGAACTCTGACGTTGTGCAGGAAACGAATTGAGAATAAGAATAGAAAAAGGAATACATTATTTCAGAAATTCAGGAAAGAGATGATAGTAGATCAATCTAAAATGATGGTAGAGTTGTAGAGCTATTATAAATTCAAAGTAAATTTATGAACAACAACAACAAAAAAAATTCACTGCCTTTGAGTTGATTCTGACTCCTAGCCACCCATCCTTGGGTTTCTCAGGCAGTATCTCTACAGAAGTAAATCACCCATCTTCCTTCCAAGGTGTGGCTGCTGGATTTGAAACTCCAGCCTCCTGCTTAGGGGTCAAATGCCTTAGGCACTATGCCACCAGACCTGTTAAATTTATGAAGGTAAATAGAGAATACTTAGTGTATCATTGGATATAGGAAGGACACATCAGAGTTGACAACCAGTCTTCTGGCTTTTACAACTGAAATGATACTATTGTTGGAGGGAGAATATACTGGAGAGGGCCAGGTTGAAAAGGATGGATGGTTAATGATTGAAGTTTAAGGTTCATGAGTTTGGTTTCTGCTAAATTCATTGCCCTTCTTTTCCCTGTCAGGGGTGCTCCACAGAATCCAGGACACTGAGTAGGAAGGGAGATACAAAGTGTTAAAAAATAATATATGGTTATATGCTTAATTTTTAAAAATTAAATTTTGCTTATATTTCTAAATGACAATGCATACATATTTTAAACTATTTTTCAAAGCTTTAGCTTTTAGAAAGTTCTCTTTTTTTTCTAAATAATTGTGTAAATGTTTATGAAACTAAAAGTCTCCTTTGCTCAGATATATATTTCCACAAATAATTCTGTTTGGTTTACTGGTTTTTATACTATTTATTGCCTGAATTTGAGTTGTTGTTAGATACCATCAAGTCATGTCCAACTCATAATGACCCTAAGCACAGCAGAATGAAATACTGCCTGGTCCCACACCAGCTCCATGATCCTTGCTATACTTGAGCCCATAGTTGTAACCACTGTGTCAATCTATCTCGTTGAGGGCCTTCCTCTCTTGCATCGAAGCATGACACCTTACCCAGCATGACGTCCTTCTCCAGACAATGGTCCCTTCTGATAACATGATCAAAGTAAGTGAGATGAAGTCTGGCCATTTTTGCTTCCAAGGAGCATTTTGGCTGCACTTCCTCCAGGACAAATCTGTTAGTTCTTTTAGCAGTCCATGGTACTTTCAGCACCACAACTCAAAAGCATCAGTTCTTCTTTGGTCTTCCTTATTCATTGTCCAGGTCTCACATGCATATGAGGTGATTGAAAATATCATGACTTGTGTCAGGCACACCTTAGTCCCCAAAGAGATGTCCTTGCTCCTCAGCACTTGAAAGAGGTCACTTGAAGCCAACTTGCCCAGTGCTATACATCATCTAATGCCCTGACTGTTGCTTCCATTGGCATCAATTGTAGAACCAAGCAATGTGAAGTCTTTGACAACTTCAATCTTTTCTCCATTTATCGTGATGCTGCTTATAGGTCCAGTTGTGAGGATTTTTGTTTTCTTTATATTGAGATGTAATTCATAGTGCAGACTATTATTCAATCTTCATCAGTAAGTGCCTCAAGTCATCTTCACTTTCAGCAAACTAAGTTGTGTCATCAGCATATCACAGGCTGTTAATGATTCTTTCTCCAATTTTGATGGCACATTCTTCTTCATATAGAGCAGCTTCTCAGATTATTGGCTTGGCATACAGACTGAATAATTATGGTGAAAGGATACAACTCTGATGCACTCCCTTCTTGATTTAAAACCATGCAATATCCCCTTGTTCTGTTCGAACAACAGCCTCTTGGTCAATGTACAGGTTCCTCATGAGCACAATCAAGTGTTCTGGAATTCCCATTCTTCTCAATGTCATCCACAATTTGTTATGAACTACACAATCAAATGCATTTGCATAGTCAATAAAAGATAAGTAAACCTTCTTCTGTTTTTTTTTTTTTGCTTTGAGCCTGGATCCATCTGACATCAGCTATGATATTGCTGTTCTACTTCCTCTTCTGAATCTAGCCTGCACCACTGGAAGTTCTCTGTCAATATACTACTACAACATTTTGAATTATCTTCAGTAAGATCTTACTTGTGAGCGATATTAATGATATTGTTCAATAATTTCCACATTCTGTGGGATCACCTTTCTTTGG
>NW_006921589.1:20427421-20428527 GCF_000298275.1 Orycteropus afer afer
TGCATCAAGTCTATTCTTTAGATGGTCTCTAAATTCAGGATAGACATATTCAAGATCATATTTTGACTCTCATGGACTTGTTTTAACTGTCTTTAACTTCAAGTTGAACTTGCATATGAGCAGTTGATGGTCTGTTCCACAATCAGCTTCTGGCCTTGTTTTGGCAGAAGATACTGAGCTTTTCTATCATCTCTTGCCACAGATATACTCAATCTGATTTCTCTGTGTTCCATCTGGCAAAGTCTAGGTGTATAGCTATTTGTGCTGTTGACAAAAAGGTATTTGTCTTGCAAAATACTGTCATGCAATTTCCAGCATCATTTCTGTCACCAAGGCCAAATTTTCTAACTACTCGTGATTTTTCTTTGTTTCCAACATTTGCATTCCAGTCACCAGTGATAATTAACACATCGTGATTGCATGTTCAGTCAATTTCCTCATCTTTGACTTTGGTAGTTGGTGCATAAATTTGAATAATAGTCATGTTAACTGGTCTTCCTTGTAGGCATGTGGATATTATCCTATTGTTGACAGCATTGTACTTCAGGACAGATCTTGGAATATCCTTTGTGATGATGAAAGCCCTGCCATTCCTCTTCAAATTGTCATTCCTGGCATAGTAGACCACATGGTGGTCTGATTAAAAATGGCCAAAATCAGTCCATTTCAGCTCATCAGTGTCTAGGACATCAATCTTTATGTGCTCCAATTTAATTGACAACTTTCAACTTCCCTAGATTTATGCTTCATACATTCCATGTTCCAATTATTAATGGATGTTTGCAGCTGTTTTTCCTCAATTTGAGTTGTGCCATCTCAGCAAATGGATGTCTCAAAAGCTTTACCTTATCCATATCATTAAAACTTGCTCTACTCTGAAGATGCAGCTCTTTTCTGGTCTTATTTTGAGAGCCTTCTGACCTAAGTGGCTTATCCTTCTGCACTGTATCGGAAAATTTGAAAGAAGAGCTATAGATTTCAAAATATTTAAAACTAATTGTTGACAAAATTTTTCAAATACATCAATTATTTTGTAGGATTTTATGCCTCTCCCCTCCAAAAACAAAATAATCCAGGACAAAAACTGTCAAAAAGAGAATTAGGAG
>NW_006921589.1:20429897-20430954 GCF_000298275.1 Orycteropus afer afer
CAACCTTCCTTCCAAGGAGTGGCTGGTGGGTTTGAACCGCTAGCCTTCTGGTTAGCAGTCAAGTGCCTTAGGCACTATGCTACCAGAGCTCCTATGGTATCATCTAGGTATCTATTCTTTTTTTCAATTAAAAAAGATGTTATTTTCACTTACAAGATTGAAAATATGACTTGTATGATATATAAAATTATCAAAAAAGAAAAAAATATATCTGTTCTTCAAGCTAGAATGTAAATGTCTACATGTTCTATTGTAAGTTTTTGACTCAGTGTGTTTTTGTGCAATGCAAATGTAAATTTCAATATTTAAAAGAAAGGAAAGTAATGGACAAATTTTAAGCTCTGTTAAGATTTTTGCATAATTCAAAAGTCATAAATGGTTAACTGCTGTAAGTCTCTATTTTGAAACATTTAAAAAATAAATATAGATTTTAGATTTAGTGGATATTAACCTCTGTGCATTTCAGTTTTCATATGTACAAAGAACAAGTAAAAGTTATTTACCTCAACATGCCATTTAATGATAATTACATAAAATGATACATATGAAGTTGGTTTCCATTATATTAATTTAGCCATATAATTGTTGCTGTTACATGCCCTTGAGTGGATTCTGACTCATAATGATGTATAACAGAATGAAACACTCTCCTGTCCTGCACCATCCTAGCAATCCTTACTATGCCTGAGGCCATTATTACAGCCACTGTATCAATCCATCTCCTTGAGGTCTTCCCCTTTTTCTCTGACCCTCTACTTTACCAAGCATGATATGCTTCTCCAGGCTAGTCTCGTCTGACAACATGACCAAAGTAGGTGAGACAAAGTCTGGCCATTCTTGATTCTAAGGACTATTTTGGCTGCACTTCTGCCAAGACAGATTTGTTTGTTCTGGTAAAAATCAAAACCAAACTCACTGCTGTTAAGTCGGATCTGACATGTAGTGACCCCTCCTTGGGTTTCTGAGGCAGTATCACTACAGAAGTAGATTGCCCAACCTTCCTTCTGAGGAGTGGCTAGTGATTTTGAACCACCAGCCTTCTGGTTAGCAGTCAAAT
>NW_006921589.1:20432217-20437963 GCF_000298275.1 Orycteropus afer afer
TCAGATGACTTAATAGCACCTAACAACAACAACAACTAGGTCTTAATATTTTCAATTGAAAAAATTACTTTCTCTAGAGTTAAACAGGCATGGGTAGTGAAAAATCTCAAATTGTTTCATATAAAAGTGAATTGTGTGGTTGTTATGTGCTGTTTAGCCATCTCCAACTCATAGTGACTCTGTGTACAACAGAATGAAAAATCACCCAGTCCTGTGCCAGCCTCATGAGTCCTACTATATCTGAGCCCATTGTCACAGTCACTATGTCAATCCATCTTGTTGTGGGCCTTCCCCTTTTTCAATGACCCTCCACTTTAACAAGCATGACATCCTTCTCCAGAGAATAGTCACTTCTGAGAACATGGGCAAAATAAGTGAGACAAAGTCTGGCCATTCTCACTTCTAAGGAGCACTCCAACTGCACTTCTTCCAGGACAGATTTATTTGTTCTTTTGGCAGTCCACGGTACTTTCAGCATTCTTTGCTAACACCACAACTCAAAAGCGTCAATTCTTCTGTCTTCCTTATTCATTGTCCAGCTCTCACATGCATATGAGGTGATTGAAAATACCATGGCTTGGGTCAGGCACATCTTATTCTTCAAAGAGACATCTTTGGTCTTCAGCGCTTGAAAGAGGTCTTTTGCAACAAATTTGCCCAATGCAATACAGCTTTTGATGCCTTGACTGCTGCTTCCATTGGTGTTGATTGTAGAACCAAGCAATATGAAGTCTTTGACAACTTCAATTTTTGTCTCCATTTTTTGTGATACTGCTTATTTATTCATTTATGAGAATTTTTTTTTATATTGAGGTGTAATCCATACTGCAGACTGTAGTCTTTAATCTTTATCAATAAATGCTCTAAATCATCCTCATTTTCAGCAAGCAAAGTTGTGTTGTCTGTGTATTTCAGGTTGTTAATGAGCCTTCCTCCAACCCTTATGCCATGTTCTTCTTCATATAGTTCAGCTTCTTGGATTATTTGCTCAGCATACAGATTGAATAAGAATGGTGAAAGGATACAACCTGACACATTCCCTTCCTGATTTTAACCATGCAGTATAACCTTGTTCTGTTTGAATGACAACCTCTTAGTCTATGTACACATTCCTCATGAGTACAATTGAGTGTTCTGGAATTCCCATTCTTCTCAATATTATCCACAATTTGTTATGATCCACACGATCAAATGCCTCTGCATAATCAATAAAACACAAGTAAGCATCTTTCTGATATTCTTTGCTTTGAGCCTAGATCCATCTGACATTAGCTGTGATATCCCTTGCTCCATACCACCTTCTGATCCAGCTTGCGTTTTTGGAAGCTCTCTGTCAATATACTGCTGCAACCTTTTTGAATTATCTTCAGTAAATTTTAGTTGTGTGTACATCAAAGATACTGTTCGATAATTTCCACATTCTGTGAGATCACCTTTGTTTGGAATGAGTACAAATATGGATCTCTTCCAATCAGATGGCTAGGTAGCTGTCTTCCAAATCTCTTGGCATAGCCAAATGAGTGCTATCAGTGCAGCATCTGTTTGTTGAAACATCTCAATGTATATTCTGTCAATTCTTGGAGTCTTGTTTTTAGCAATTCCTTCATTGAAGCTTCAACTTCTTCCAATACCATTTTTGTTTTTAATCACATGCCACCTCCTGAAATGGATGATTATCTACCAATTCTTTTTAGTAGAGTGATTCTGTATTCCATCCATCTTCTTTTGATCTTTCCTGCATCATTCAAATATTGCCCATGGACTCTTTCAATATTGCAATTCAAGGCTTACATTTTTCCTCAGTTCTTTCAGCTTGAGGAAATGTAGAAGGTGTTCTTCCCTTTTTGTTTTCTTACTTCACATCTTGCCAAATTTCGTTATAATAATTGACTTTGTCTTTTTGAGCGGCTCTTTGATATCTTCTGTTCAACTCTTTTATCCTGTTGATTCTTCCATTTACTTTAGCTACTCTCTTCTCAAGGGCAAGTTTCAGAGTCTCTTCTGACTTCCATTTTGGTCTTTTCTTCCTTTCATGTCTTTTTAATGACGTTTTGCTTTCTTCATGGATGAACCTATTGATGTCATCCCACAGTTCTTCTGGTTTTCAGTCATTGGTGCTCAATGCATCAAATCCATTCTTTAGATGGTCTCTAAATTCAGGGATAATATATTCAAGGTCATATTTTGCCTCTCATGGACTTGTTTTAATTGTCTTCAACTTCAAGTTGAACTTGCATATGAGCAGTTGATGATCTGTTCCACAATCAGCTCCTAGCCTTGTTTTGGCTGAAGATATTAAGCTTTTCCATTGCCTGTTGCCACAGATGTAGTCAATTTGATTCCTGTATACTCTATCTGGTGAAGTCCACGTGTATAGCTGCTGTTTGTGTTGTTGAAAAGGGGTATTTGCAATGAACAAGTCATTGGTCTTGAAAAATTTTATCATGCAATCCCTAGTGTTATTTCTATCACCAAAGCCATATTTTCCAACTACTAGTGATTCTTCTTTGTTCCCAACTTCTGCATTCCAATCACCAGTGATAATCAACACATCTTGATTGCAAGTTTGATCAATTTCAGACTGTAGAATTTGGTAAAAATCTTCAATTTCCTCATCTTTGGCTTTGGTAGTTGCTGTGTAAATTTGAAAAATCATAGTATTAACTGGTTCTTCATAGGTATGTGGATATTATCCTGTTACAGACAGCATTGTACTTCAGGATAGATTTTGAAACATTCTTTGTGATGATGAATGCTGTTCCATTCTTCTTCAATTTTTCATTCCTGGCATAGTAGATCATATGATCGTCTGATTCAAAATGGCCAAAACCAGTCCATTTCAGCTCATTAATGCTTAGGATAGTGATATTTATGTATTCCATTTCATTTTTGACATATGAGTGAGTAAATACTACAGTTCAAATAACTTACAAATGAATTAGATTTTTTCTCTTATTATAGTAATTTTTCGATGAATATTTTTATAAGAAAAAAATGTAAAATTATTTGACAAATTTTGTGAAATAATTGTTAATGATTTTTTTAAAAAAATCTCCTAAAATTAGAAGTTATAATGTCATAACTATCAACTTCATTTTAATCTGTGACAAAATATAAACTCATCCAGTTAAAAATAAGCATATCACTAAAATATTCTTTCAATATGTCCTGATGTTCCAAATCCTAATCTTAAAAATTCAAAATTAAATATTCTACCATATTTGAGCTGGACTGAGAGAACAGGTATGTGCTGTGCTACCTGCTGAAAAGTTGGTGGTTTAACTCATGCAGATACACTTGGGAAGAAACGCCTGAAGATGTGCTTCAGAAAGGTCACAGTTTTGAAAACTCCTATGGAGTAGTCATCTTAAGTCAAGGTGACCTTGAGTCAGAATCGACTGAAAACAATAATTTAATATGTTCAATTCTCCTCTCACCATTTTAGAGTTAAATTTCAATAAATTTTATCCATTTTGCCTTGTTTTCAATAATTATAATTCACTAAAACATTAAGAAGCTGACATTTTATGTTGCTCCATTCATTGAATAAAATTTCTGGTCATGTGGTGGTTAAGGCGTTTGTCTGTTAACCTGAAGGTAAGCGGTTTGAACCCACAGGCTCCTCCACAGAAGAAAGACAAGGAGTCTACTTCTGTAAAGATTTACAATCTTGGAAACCCAACAGGGATCGCTATGTGTCAATGGCAGTAAGTTGGGTTTAGTTTATTCATTGAATACTTCTTTTTTTAAAAAAAAAATCCAACAAAAATTTAGGTAATTCATTTGCAAAAAGAAGTCAAAATCACTGTCAATTACTTAGTGCATTCAGACATTCCTAAAAGCTGATGGCTGGTGGACAGCAAAAAGAAAACACACTCTCCCTTACTGATGTGTTATTTTGTACTCATCATTGGCTACATTGTGCAATTTTGTCCTTTGGTTACTCCAATTGTGATATGAAACATATTTTTAAATTCTGACAGCTAAAGTTTCTATTTTGAAACAATATCAAAGTTTGTTTGGATGCAGCTGTGAATTGGGTTCACATCATTACCAATTCTAAGAAAAGTCCTGCTCCAGGGCTTTCTTAATGTAATAAGAGCACAGTTTTTAACAGACAGTGGGATTCACAATATGTTGTTGTTAGGTGCCATTGCCTTGCTTCTGACTCATAGCAAACCTAAGTACAACACAATGAAGCATCAACATCTTCACAATCATCGCCATATTTGAGCACACTATTACAGTCACTGTGTCAATTCATTTTTCTGAAGGTCTTCCTCTTTTTTGCCAAATTTCTCCTTTACAGAGCATGATATCCTTCTCCGGGGACTGGTCCCTTGTGATATCATGACCAAGTAGGTGAGACAAAGTCTCCTCAGCCTCGCTTCCAAGGAAACTTCTGGCTATAATTCCAAGACAGATTTGTTCATTTTTCTGGCCATCCGTGGCATATTCAATATTCTTTGTCCACACCATAATTCAAAGACAGCAATTCTATTTTGGTCTCCTTATTTATTGTCCAAATTTCACATGCATATGAGATGATTGAAAAATACCACGGGTTGGGTCAGGCACTCCTTAATCCTCAAGGTAACATCTGTGCTTTTCAACACTTTAAGGAGTTTTTTTGCAGCCCATTTACCCAATATAATAAGCAGCACATTCACCCAATACAATAATTTATTTGATTTCTTCACTGCTGCTTCAATGATTGATTGTGGATCCAAGTAAAATGATATCCTTGATAACGTCAATCTTTTCTCCATTGATGATGATGTTGCTCATTCGTCCATTTGTGAGGTGGTTTTTGTTGTTGTTGTCATGTTGAGGTATAATCCATTCTGTAGTCTTTGATCTTCAGCAATAAGTGTTTTAAGTCCTCCTTTCTTTCAACAAGTGAGGTTGTGTTATCTGCAAATCATAAATTGTTAATGAGTCTTCCTTCCCCTAATCCTAATGCCTAGATCTTCCTATAGAGCACTTCCTTGGATTATTTGCTACATATACAGATTAAATAAGTATGGTGAAAGGATACAATCCTGACACACACCTTTCCTGATTTTTGATCATGTGACATCACCTTGTTCTGTTTGAATCACTGCATCTCAGTTTATGTGCAGGTTCCAGTTGAGCACAAGTAAGTGTTCTGCAAGTGTTCCCAATCTTGACAATGTTATTGATAATTTCCTATGATCTACACAATTAAAAGCCATTGCATAGTCAATAAAACAGAGGCAAACATCATTCTGGTATTCTCTGCTTTTAGCCAAGATCCATCTGACATCAACAATGATATCCCTTGTACCTTGTCCTCTTCTTAATCTGGCTTGAATTTCTAGCTGTTTGCTGTCAATGTACTGCTGCAACCATTTTTGAATCATCTTCAGCATAATTTTATTTGCATGTGATATTAATGATGTCATTGTTGTTAAGTGCCGTCGAGTCATTTCCAACTCATAGCGACCCCATGCACAGCAGAATGAAACAATGCCCGATCCCGCACCAGCCCCACCATCCCTGCTATACTTGAGCCCATCATTGCAGCCACCGTGTCAATTCATCTCGTTGAAGGCCTCCCACTCTTTCGTCGACCCTCCACCCTACCAAGCATGACATCCTTCTCCAGGGAATGGTTCCTTCTTACAACATGACCAAAATAGGTGAGAAGAAGTCTGGCCCTTCTTTCTTCCAAGGAGCATTCTGGCTGCACTTCCTCCAGGACAGATCTGTTAGTTCTTTTAGC
>NW_006921589.1:20439773-20450120 GCF_000298275.1 Orycteropus afer afer
TATAAGCTGGGCTGATATTAATGATATAGTTCAATAATTTCCACATTCCTTTGGCTCACCTTTCTTTGGAATCAGCACAAATATGTATCTGTTCCAGTCGGTCGGCCAGGTAACCATCTTTCAAATTTCTCAGCATAGATGAGTGAGGGCTTCTAGTGTTGCATAAAGTTGTGCAAATATCTCAATTGGTATTCCTTGAATTCTTGGAGTCTTCTTTTTCACTAATGCCTTCAGTGCTGCTTGGACTTCTTCCTTCAATACCATCAATTCTTGATCATACATTACCTCCTGAAATGGTTGACTGATGACCGATTCTTTTGGATGCAGTGACTCTCTGTATTCTTCCCATCTTCCCCTGAAACTTCCTGTGGCATTCAATATCTTGCTCATAGAATCCTGCAGTATTGCAACAAAAGACTTGAATTATTTTTTTCAGTTCTTTTAGCTTTAATGCCTCAGTATTAAGATGTATTTGTTATTACTATCATTATATTTTGTATTCCTGTTACGATCACAAACACAAATAATACCATCCTTATGCTAAACATATTTACTGAATTTACTATAGCATTCAAAATAATTTTGAATACTACATATTCAAACAAATGAACTTCTACCATTATTACTTTCATTTGTAAGTCATATTAAATAAACAGAATACTTTGAGGTAAGTGATTTTCTCATTGAAACATCTAATGACACTAATATAAAATAACATTGTATAATTTTATTTTACAAAGTTTTATTCTATTACCAAACCGAACATATTGATATTTGACACCGGGTGGCAAAAAATACTAGTTGTAAGGTTAGCCGTTAAAACTCACCTGGCTCCTTGGAGACACAACTGGTGATCTCCTTCTGAAAGGTTACAGTCCTAAAGCCCCTATGAAGCAGTTCTACTCTGCATGCATGGAGTCCCAGGAGTCAAAATTGACTCAATGGCAGCTAACAACAACAATTCATTTACACTTCAAAAATGCATCAGTGAGATTTTGAGAATCAGTTTTGAGAAACTCAAAATTGAATGAAACTTTCTTAGCTCAGATGAACTGATCACTTTAAGCATAAATTCTCATTTATACTAACTCAACATACTTTAATTATGTATACAGTGCATATTTTTATTTAAATTATTTGTTATCATTATTATAGTTGGGTAATATGATCCTTTATGCTCCAAAGTTTATAATGAAACATGCTGCAGCCAGTTTATTACTTACTATCAGTTTGAAGAGCTTTTCCTCAACTACTTTAATTTAAGAGATGTCACTTTGTCCCCATTTTTCACCTTCTTTCTGGTACTGTCATACTTCAGTATTTACAGCGGATTGGTCCCAGGACCCCTGCTGATATGAAAATATGTGGATGATCAAGTCTCTTATACAACATAGTTTCTGCCTATAAACTATGCATATCCTCCCATACACTTTAAATCATGTCTAAATTACCTGTAATATTGAATGCAATGTAAATGCTATGTAAATAACACTTTGTTCCCACTTAGCCTTTTAGGAGTTGCTTTGACTACTTAATTGCTTTTTTATTTTTTGATCTGAAATTGGTTGAATTCATGGATGTGAGTCCCTTAGATAGAGAGGACAAACTATACTCTTTCCTTTCAGGCAAGATTCATTTGACATCAGCAGTGATATCCCTCATTCCATGTCCTTTTCTGAATCTGGCTTGAATTTCGGATAGCTCCCTGTCAATATACTGCTGTAACCATTTATGAATTATATTCACTGTAAGTTCATTTGCATGTGACATTGATGATATTGTTTGATAATTTCTACATTCTGTTGGATCTCTTGCAGTTGGTTGGCCAGGTCTTCCAAATTTCTTAGCATAGGTGAGTGAATGCTTCTGGTGTTTCATCCATTTGTTGAAACTTCTGAATTGGTATTTCATCAATTCCTGTTGCCTTAGTTTTTTTGGCAGGCCACTCCTTGGAAGGAAGACTGGGCAACCTATTTCCGTAGTGATACTGTCAAGTTGGATCCGACTCGACAGCATTGAGTTGAGTATTTGTTTTTTTGCTAATGTCTTCATTGAAGGTTGAACTTCTTCTTTCAATACTATCAGTTATTTATCATATGCTATCTCCTGGCATGATTGTTGTCAACCAATTCTTTTTGTTACAGTGACTGTGTATTCCTTCCATCTTCTTTTGATGCTTCCTGTATCATTTTATATTTTGCCCATGTTGTTGTTGTTGTTATGTGCCGTCAAGTCAGACCCAACTCATAGGGACCCCTCATTGGGTTTCCGAGGCAGTATCACTATGGAAGTAGATTGCCCAATCTTCCTTCTGAGGAGTGGCTGGTGGGTTTGAACCGCCAGCCTTCTGGTTAGCAGTCAAGTGCCTTAGGCACTATGCTACCAGAGCCCATAGAATTTGCTAATATTGAAACTCAAGGCTTAAATTTTTTCTTTCATTCTTTCAGCTTGAGAAATGCCAAGTATATTCTTCCCTTTTGGTATTCTAACTCCAGGCCTTTGCATATTTCATCATAATACTTTACTTTGTTTTCTCAATCTACCCATTGAAATCATGTGTTCAGCTTTTTTACTTCATCATTTCCTCCATTTTCTTTACCTGCTCTATTTTCAAGAGCAAGTTTCAGAGTCTCTTTCAGCATTTATTTTGGTCTTTTCTTTCTTTCCACTCTTTTTAAGTACCTTTTGCTCTCTTCATGTCTGATATCCTTGATCATCCTACAACTCATCTGGTCTTTGGTCATTAGTGTTCGACAGATGAAATCTATTCTTAAGATAGTCTCTAAATTCAGGTAGGATTTACTCAAGGTTGTACTTTGGCTCTCATAGACTCATTTTAATTCTCTTCAGCTTCAATTTGAACTTGCATATTAGCAATTGATTGTTCTGCAGTCAGCCACTGGCCTTCTTCTAACTGATGATATTGAACTCAACTATCTCTTTCTACAGAAGTAGTTGATTCAATTCCTGTGTCTTCCATCCAGTGAGGTCCACATATATAGTTACTGTTTATGTTGTTGAAAAAAGATATTTTCAATGAAGAAGTCATTGATCTTGTAAAATTCTATCATGTATACTCTGTCATCATTTATATCACCAAGGCCATATTTTCCAACTACCCATCTTTCTTTGTTCCCAACTTTCACATTCCAATCACCAGTCATTATCAATGTATTTTGATTGTATGTTTGAACAGTTTCAGACTACAGAATTTGTTTAAAATGTTCACTTTCTTTTTCTTTGGCATTAATGGATAATGAGTGAATTTTAAATAATGATTGTATTAACTGGTCCTCCTTGTAGGGTGTGGATATTATTCTATCACCAGCAGCTTTGTACTTCAGGATAGATCTTGAAATGTTTGTTTTGAGGAATGTGAAGTCATCACTCTTCAATATGTCCTTCCTGGCATAATAAACTCTGATTTTCCAACTCAAAATGGCCAATACCAGTCCATTTTACCTCATTAATGCCTAAGATATTGATCTTTCTGTGTTCCATTACATTTTTTTTCAACTTTCAAATTCCCTTTTTTTGAACTTTGTACATTCTACATTCCACGTTCCACATTCCAATTACTCATGATGTTTTCAGCTGTTTCTTTTCATTTTGCATTGTCCACACCAGAAATGAAGGTCTCCAAAGATTTACTCCATCTATGTCATTAAGTTCGGCTCTACTTTGAACAGACAGCCCTTTCCTAGTTGATAGAGCCCTATTTTAAATTTCAGTGAGTCAACCAAAAGTGCTAGGCTTCAAAATTGCCTGAAGAACTTTAGAAACATCATGCTGGAACTATATCTCATTCTTACTGAATAGCATTCTTATGGCAATTGAGCCCAGAAATCTGGATTTCTTTAAGAATGAGTATTTTTCCCACGGCCAACCCCACTTTATCAAGAATGGTTCTATAAAATCTCAACAATTTTGAGCATTTGCCATACCTCAATCACTATTCTAGGCATTGTTGAGAATACAGGCAATAATAATAGTTATTGCTTCAAAGAGGAAAGCAGAGCAAGAACAACTAACCATAATAAACATGACAAATAAATAAGTGCTACATCAAAGTACTGGCTTGTGACATCCAGGGTTTCAAACCAGTTCATTTCATTCAAACCCTTGCTGAGAATTTCCATTTCAGCCCCAGATATACTGAATCAGAACTGACATTTAAACAAGATTCCCAGGTGATTGTTATAGTACATAAGCTAATACACGAGACTCACCTGGGGATCTTGTTAAAATGTCAGCAGGGGATTGAATGACCTGGTTTAAAGCCCCAGCAGCATCAGAGTGAAGATCAAACAGTCACTTATTCTCATGGGCAACATCAGAGACAGCTCCCTAAAGAAGGTTCAAATTAAGCTAGGCCTGTAAGATTGAGAAGCAATATAGGCCTAGGCTCAGGAATCGCATAACCTTGGATTTTAATTTACAATCCTACTTTAATGCCTTCACCTTGATGAGGTTCAGTTTATCATAAATAAAATTGGGACAAATGAGATAATACATTAATCTGTATATGCAAAGTCCTTAGGCTAATACTTGGCACCTGTAAGCGTTAGTAACTATTAGTAGGTGATAAGGATAAGGAAGACAGAGGTATGAATTTATTGTCTTCAAGAATGTATTCATGAAAATGATTTATCTTCCATCTCTGCCTTATTTCCAACACTTTCTTTCTTAACTACACATACCCACTCACATAGCTTAGACATGTTAGATAGACACTATATTAGGGACTAAGGATAAAAATTAGTATGAAACTAAATATAAAAACAGACATACCTTGTGCTTCATTAGAATTTATAGTCTAGTGGAGAGACACAAAAATAAGTCAGTTTGTAGGAGTGTTAAGTGTGATGAAAGAGATTCATCTCATGCTATGAAACTTCTAATGAGGAGTAAAGTAAAAGTCAGTCATTTAGGGAGGTCCAGGAATGATAGAAAATTGACACATGAGCTAAGATACTGAAAATGAGTTGTAATTATCTGGGTGAGGAAAGAAAGGAAAACACTCCAGTGAGAAACAGAATATAAGGGCAGGAGGGCGTTGCTTTGGGCTGAGGAGTGGGAATGTTTTCTGGTAGAAAAGAATAGGTGTTTAGCCAATAAGAACAAGAGCAAGGCATAGAAAAGTTTGAGATGATGCTGGAAAGTAAGTAAATATAGGTCCACACAGGTCTATAGAGATCATGTTAGGGATTTTCTCCTAAGAACAATGGGAAGTTATTGAAATAAATATCTAAAATGGTTAGATTTGCATTTGTAAAATGGAATAGGAAAGAAGAGCTGCAAACACTCACTAATAATCAGAATGTGAAATGTATGAACTATGGATCTAGCAAAATTGGAAGTTGTCAAAAATTACATGGAATGAATAAAGATCAATATCCTGGGCATTAGTGAGCTGGAATAGATTGGTATTTGCTATTTTGAATCAGATAATCATATGATCTACTATGCCAGGAATGACAAGCAGAAGAAGAATGATCTTGCATTCATTATCGAAAAGAATATCTCAAGATCTACTCTGAAGTACAATGCTGTCACTGATGGGATAATATCCATTCGCCTACAAGGAAGACCAGTTAATACTGACATTATTTAAATTTATGCACCAACTACTAAAGTCAAGGATAAAGAAATTGAAGATTTTTACCAAGTTCTGCAGTCTGAAATTGACCAAACATGCAATCAAGATGTATTGATAATTATTGATGATTGAAACATGAAATTTAGAAACAGAGAAGAATCAGTGGTAGTTGGAAAACATGGGCTTTGTGATAGAAATGACAACAGAAATTGCATGATAGACTTTTGCAAGACCAGTGACTTATTAATCACAAGCACCTTTTTGCAACAACATAAATGGTGACTATACACAAGGACCTCTTCAGATGGAATATATAGAAATCAGATCTATTACCTCTGTGGAAAGAGGTGATAGAAAAGCTCAATATCATCAGTCAAAACAAGGCCAGGAGCTGACTGTGGAACAGACCATCAATTGCTCATATGCAAGTTCAAGATGAAGCTAAAGAATATTAAAATAAGTACACCAGTGCCAAAATACGACCTTGAGTATTTCCCACTTGAATTTAGAGACCATCTGAAAAATAGATTTGATGTATTGAACACCAATGACCAAAGATCAGACGAATTGTGGATTGACATCAAGAACACCATAAATGAAGAAACCAAATGGTCATTAAAAAGATAGAAAAGGAAGAAAAGACCAAAATGAATGTTAGAAGAGACTCTGAAATTTTCTCTTGAATGGAGATTAGCTAAAGTGAATGGAAGAAATGACAAGATAAAAGAGCTAAACAGAAGATTTTAAAGGGTAGCTCAAGAAGACAAAGTAAAGTGTTACAATGAAAAGTGCAAAGACCTAGAGTTAGAAAAACAAAAGGGAAGAACACATTTAGCATTTCTCACAGCAAAAAAAGTGAAGAAAAAATTCAAGCCTTGAGTTGCAATATTAAAGTATTTATGGGCAAAATACTGAAGATGCAGGAAGCAGCAAAAGAAGTGGAAAGAATACTGAGTTACTGTATCAAAAAGAATTGGTCCATGTCCAACTATTTGAGCAGAATCTAGGAGGATTCTGAGGCAACTATTATAAATGGCTTTGACATCTTAATAGTGAGGCATTAAAGCATTGACCAACTAGCACAAATAAGCTGGTTTGTATCTTCAGTGCCATTTCTATACAAAAGTTGTATAACCTATCCTTATTTAAAAAAAAAAAAAAAAAAAAACTTCACTACCGTCCAGTCAGATCTGACTCAAAGCAACCTCTCCTTAGGTTTCCGAGGTAGTATCACTATGGAAGGAGATTACCCAATCTTCCTTCAGAGGAGTGGCTTGTGGGTTTGAACTGCCAGCTTTCTGGTTAGCAGTCAAATGCCTTAGGCACTACACTACCAGAGGCAATGTTTCAGCAACATCCAGGCTGGTCATTCATGGCTAGATAATTTCTTTTTTCTCTCTTTTTTTTTTTTTTTTTTGATTTACTGATGCAAGCTGTCTGTAAGGAAAACAAAGAAAAAAGGATAGAAAAAAAATATGAATAGCCCCTGACAGAAAATGAATAATCCAGAAATAATGTTGTAATATAGATGGCTTCTGTGAACATCGCTAAGATGGTTTTAAAGTGCAGTCATGAATTCACTTTTTAGATTTAAGAAACATTAGCCACAAATACTAACATGCCAAATTTTAGTTTTAAGACATCTCACTTATCAGTGGATATACTTATGAGCAATCAAGAATTTTATTTTTGTTTTACATGAAGCTGTGAGACTTGTATTATAAATTGGACCCATTTCAATAGTATCTACCAAATGAATATGGAACTATAAATCTCAGCATAGGTTAGTATAATACAATCAAGGATTATAACAACAATCAAAGCAAAGAGCTTTACTGTGAAGTTGAACAGGGCAACCAGTCTTGGATAGGAGCTCAGGCTCTCAAAGTAACACCAATGCACCTTACTGGGTGAGTTTATCCAGACTTCGGAAATATAATTCCACATACTAATGAAATATTAGGAAAGAGTCAACATGCCATATTTTTTTTTTTTTTCCTTTCTTTTGCCCTACTTGGCCAATGGACAGTTAACTTTCCCTTGGAACTGATAAAAGTTTTGCTTGTTTGTTGTTTATTTTTAGGAATGGGATCTTATTTTGTCTCTACTCTAATTTTTATTTATTTTATTTAAAGCAACATTAGCTCTAAATTATACGAAAGACATAATTATTCCTTCTGGCTTATTTCTTCAAGAACAGCACAATGTTCCATGATCTAAATGATAGAAAACTTGTTTCTGTTTATGTTTGTTAACAATTATTCATCAGTAACCAGCCTTGTACAGAGCCATGGTGATGCAGTGTTTAACCACTCAGTTGCTAATCAAAAGGTCGGGAGTTTCTGCGCCATAGGAGAAAGATATAGCATTTTGCTTCTGCAAAATTTACAACCTTGGAAGCCCTATGGAGCAGTTTTATACTGTCTTATTGGGCCACTATGAGTTGGAATGAACTCAACAGCAATGGATCTTTTTTTGATAACCAACCTTATAGAAGAAAATGGATGAATTCTTTGCAAATAGTAGTATTATGTACACATGGGATCAAACAGGAAAATTCCCAATAGCATTGAAGAGCCCAGTGGTGAAAATGGGGGAAAAGGACATTTCCTAAATAAAAATAGTTTGGGGAAAGCTCTTCAAACTGATAAACAAGAGGCATTTGACTGCTAACCAGAAGGTTGGTGGCTCAAACCCACCAGCCACTCCACAGAAGGAAGACTGGGAAATCTACTTCCATAAAGATTTACCCTGTTGTTGTTATGTGCTGTCGAGTCAGACCCGACTCATAGTGACCCCTCCTTGGGTTTCCAAAGCAATATCACTACGGAAGTAGATTGCCCCATCTTCCTTCAGAGGAACGCTGGTGGGTTTGAACTGCCAGCCTTCTGGTCAGCAGTCAAGTGCTTTAGGTACTATGCTACCAGAGCTCCCAAGATTTACCTACCACCTTGGAAACCTAAAGGGGGTCATTATGAGTTAGAATCAACTTGATGGCAGTGAGTTTGATTTTGGTTTTTTGAGCAGATTTCATTACATGCTTTGGAGTATAAGTGATCATATTACCCAACTACTATAATAATAAATAATTTAAATAAAAACAAACCCCATAGACAGAGTATGTAGGGTTAGTGTAAATGGGTATTGAGATCACTTAAAGTGACCAGTTCATCTGCACTAAGGAGATAACACTCAATTTTGAGTATCCCATTCTCACTGAGGCATTCATGAAGAGTAAATGAGCTGTTGTTAATTACCATCAAGTCTACTGCAACTCATGGAAACTCATGAATGCAGAAGAACTACTGCATAAGGTTTTCAACACTATAACCTTTCGGAAGCAGATTAATAGGCCTGTTTACAAGGAGCCTCTGGATGGCGATGAACCACCCACCTTTAAGGTAGTAGTAAGAGTGTTTAACTGTTTGGGGCATCGAGGGTCAAATATCAATATACTGGCTTTGGTAGCAGAAGAAAATTTTGCAAAAAATAATATAATGCAATTTTATCTTTGTATCATTAGATGTTTCCAATAGAAAGTCACTTATTTTCAAATATTCTGTTTATTTAATCCTATGCATGAATCAAGCTAAAAACTATTGCTGTTGTCATTATGTGCCATCGAGTCAGACCTGACTCATAGTGACCCCTTCTTGCATTTCCTGGGCAGTATCACTACGGAAGTAGATTGCCCAACCTTCTTTCTGAGGAGTGGATAGTGGGTTTGAACCGCCAGCCTTCTGATTAGCAGGCAAGTGCCTTAGGCACTTTGCTAAAACTGTAGAATTTCATTTGTCTGAATATGGAGCATTTGATAGTATTGTGAATGTATTGTAAATTCAGTTAATAAGTTTAACATGAGGATGAGATTATTTGTATTTATGATGATAACAAGGACACAAATATATCTTAATAGTAAAGCATTAAATCTGAAAGAACTGAAGAAAAAATCCAGCCTTCAGTTGCAATATTGAAGGATTCTATGGGCAAGATACTGAATGTTGCAAGAAGCATCAATAGAAGATAGAAAGAATATACAGACTTACTGTACCAAAATAATTGGTTAATGTTCAACCATTTCAGGTGGTAGCATACGATCAAGAACAGATGGTATTGAAAGAAAACCAAGTTGTAATGAAGGCATTAGTGAAAAGCAAGGCAACAGGAATTGATGGAATACCAACTGAGATGCATTAACAAATGGATGTAATACTGGAAGCGCTTACTCATCTATGTCATGAAATTTGGAAGACAGTTGCCTGCCCAACTGACTGACTGGAAGACAATGGTAATTGTGTTCATTCAAAGGAAAGGTGAGCCAACAGAATGAAAAAAAAAAAAAAATCAAATAATAATACTTGCAAGTAAAAGTATTCTGAAGATAAATACAAAAGTGGTTGCAGCAATACACTTACAAAGAACCTCTAGAGTTCTGGCAAGATGGAGGAACTAGGCAGAAAAACTGCACAGACCCTCTTCAACAAAGAAAAGGGAAACCAATTAACACAGACACAGAAGATAATCTTGGACCCCAGCCTTGAACGGAAGGATATAGAAGCGGACTAAACCCTAACTAGCAGAAGAATTTGCATGAAAATACCAAAAAAGGAGACAGACGAAGCTGCGTCTGGCAGCAATCCTGAGCAATCCTGACAGCACAGACAGCTTTGGAGATTCCCGAGTGGTGGTAGGACCTAAGAATTAACTTAAAAATCACCCTGCTAGCCAGGCACTGCATGGAGGACTGT
>NW_006921589.1:20450637-20451071 GCF_000298275.1 Orycteropus afer afer
TTTTTATTTTTCACTTTCTTTTTTCTGGTGATTAGTTTGCTTGTATTTGTCTGTTTTAAAACAACTAATATCACTAATACTTTTGTCCTTTTTATTATTATTCTTAATCTTCCCCTACCAGGTCCTAGTTTTCAGCATTTTTTCTTTTCCCTGTGCCTGACTGATTTTTTTTTTTTTTTTTTAATGTAAGGGTTTTCTTTTTTCTTTTCCCCATTTTTTCTCATGATTAATCCAGTTCCTTGTTTTTCTTTTTACATTTCTCCCATTTTTTTTCTTCATTTAATACTCTCCTTCAGTACTATTTTTTTCTCAGTGCCCTATCCCCAGATATTGCAGGTTTGCTTGTTTTTTCTTCTTTTTTTTCCCTTTTTGGTTACTGTTTCTGTGTGATTACATGGTCTGTTTTTCATCCATGGGCTTTTAGTTTCTTGATG
>NW_006921589.1:20457733-20467306 GCF_000298275.1 Orycteropus afer afer
AAGAAGAAGAAGAACTTCCAGAAATTCAAGTTGGATTCAGAAAAGGACTTGGAATGTGAGGTATCATTGTTAATGTCAGACGGATCTTGGTTGAAAGTAGAAAATACCAATATCTGCCTGTGTTTTATTGATTATGCAAAGGCATTTGACTGTGTGGATCATAACAAATTGTGCATAACATTGTGAATAATGAGAATTGCATAACACTTTATTGTGCTCATGCAGAACCTCTTAAGGAGATAGGAAGTTGTTCAAACAGAACAAGGGCATATTGCATGGTTAAAAATCAGAAAGGGTGTGTGTCAGGGTTGTGTCCTTTCACCAGTTATTCCATCTGTATGTGGAGCAAATAATCTGAGAAGCTGGACTATATGAAGAAGAACATAACATCAGGATTAGAGGAAGACTCATTAACAACCTGTGATATGTAGATTACACCACCTTGCTTACAGAAAGCAAAGGGAACTTAAAGCACTTACTGAGAGAGATCAAAGACCACAGCCTTCAGCATGGGTTACATCTCAATATAAATAAAACAAAAATCCTCACAACTGGACCAAAAAAACAAAATCATCATCAGTGGAGAAAAGATTGAAGTGATCAAGGATTTCATTTTACTTGGATGCACAATCAGCATCCATGGAAAAAGAAATCAAATGATGTATTGCATTGGGAAGACTTGCTGCAAAATACCACTTTGAAGTGTTGAAAAGCCATGATGTCATTTTGAGGACTAAGGTGCACCTGACCCAAGCCATGGTATTAACAATTGTCTCATATACATGTGAAAGAGAAGATGAGTAAGGAAGACTGAAGAAGAAATGATGTCTTTGAATTGTGGTATCAGTGAAGAATATGGAATATACCATGGACTGCTAGATGAACATTCAAATTTGTCTTGGAAAATGTACACCTAGAAGAATGCTCCTTAGAAGTGATGATGGTGAGATTTCATCTCACCTGTTTGGACATGTTATCAGGATGGACCAGTCCCTGGAGAAGGACATCATGCTTGGTAAAGTAGAGAGTCAGTGAAAAAGAGGAAGATCCTCAATGAGATGGATTGACACAGTGGCTGCAATGGACTCAAACATAACAACAATAGTGAAGATGATGAAAGTCTGGGCAGGGTTTTGTTTTGTTTTGTACACAGGGTAACTGTGAGTCAAAACTCACTCAACAGCATCTAACAAGAACATCCATGTGTGTGATGGTGTATGATAGATAGACACAGAGATAGGCAGAATTTACATATTGCCAAGATGAGTCTGAATTATTAAACTTCATAGAAGTCTGAGGGTCTATACGTTTTAATTGAGATGAAAAAACAAATTTGAGACTTAAGAAACCTCAAAAGTGCTTTTTCCATGCATGGTATATTTCTTCTCACAGAGGCAGGGACTTCTATACACGTGCAAAGTAATTCCATAACATTAGGAAAATTGCCTCTTTTATAGACATCTGCTTTTTTATCATCTAAAGCACAGGTTCTTTAAGAACAGGTGTGGAGGACCATAACCTATCTCCTAATTTGCCAGGTAAGTAGAGAGCATTCAAAAGAAATCAGAAATCATTGAGGAAAGCAATTTTTTCTTTCCATCATCAATTGACTCTGACTATAATTTTAGATTTAAACTAGTATTTGTGTAAGTTTTTTTAAAAATATTTAAGTGCTAAAGGTTTCTACATTTTTAAAATCTCTCTAAAATGATTGTATGTTTAAGAATCTGATTGCAAGGGAAAATATGAAAGCCTTGAGTGTCACTATATTCATGATTTTCATAAATCATCTTCCCTTTTATTCCATTTCTTTTTTTTTTTCATAGAAGAAAATACTATGTTGGTGAGGAAATGGAAGAAAGTTATCCTCCAGTCTTGATCCAAGCTTTAATGGACATGAGTTTTTAAACAAAGCTATTTGAAAACCAAACCAAACGCACTGCCATCAAGTTGCTTCCAACTCATGGTGACGGCATTTGAGTTTCGGAGGCTGTAAATCTTTACAGAAGTAGATCATCTTATTTTCCTTGAAAGGAGAGGCTGGTGGGTTTGAACCACTGCCCTTCTGGTTAGCAGTTAAGTGCCGTATCACAATGCCACCAGAGCTCATCTTCATATTCAAATATTGCAGTGGTGCCCACTGAGGTTGAGTCAACTGAACTAAAATAAGGAAATGTTTACTTGTTTGATTACTTACCTATTTTACTATAAGAGACTTAAGTTTGATTTTTTTTTTTTTTTCCTACCAAAGCAAGTTGTGAAAATTTACAGAACAGCCTCTGAAGAAATCGTGTCTCTAGGGTTGGCGTTACCCAGCATGGTAACTCACGGTATCACCTCCCCCCCGTGGACCTCATCCCATACCAGACCGTATGAAATCCCTACAAATGTTTATTATCAATGTCAACATAGAATAATATGTTATAAATATAGTTTTAAATTGCTTAGCTAATATTTCTTAGATTATATGAATGCTACTAACAAAATTGTTTTGTAAAATCTTTCTGTATTGAATTATAACACTATTGTTGTTGTTGTTGTTTGCCATCGAGTCAGACCTGACTCAGAGCGACCCCTCCTTGGGTTTTCAGGGCGGTATCACTACAGAAGAAGATTGCCCAACCTTCCTACCAAGGAGTGCCTGGTGGGTTTGAACTGCCAGCCTTCTGGTTAGCAGTCAAGTGCCTTAGGCACTATGCTACTGAAAAGAAGTCTTTTTTGATTGTCCTCTTTCTTTTCCTTCAATTACTACTTCATTATCAAAAGAGTTACTGACATAGGTTCACAAATACTACTTAGCACAATATTGTAGCTAAAACACTAGAAAATTTGATGAAATAAGCATCTATAAGAAAACTGGCAGCAATAAAAACAAACCACATGATTCTAAGCATCCTTATTATGATAGGGCAATAATGACAGTTCTGACCAGGGTACATTAGTAGTTCAAAAAGTAAATTAGTATACAGTTTTTAGCCTTTTAGGTATATTGATACATGTAAGCTGGGCTTATGGAATATGTTTTTGTTGTTATAAATAATTACAAGGATATTTTATAAAAAATAATAAGATTTAATGGAACAGTGTAGGAGCTCTGGTAGCATAGTGCCTAAAGCACTTGACTGCCAACCGGAAGGCTGGTGGTTCAAACCCACCAGCCACTCCTCGGAAGGAAGTTTGGGCAATCTACTTCTGTAGTGATACTGCCTCAGAAACCCAAGGGGGGTCGGTCTGAGTTGAGTCTGATTGGATGGCAAATAACAACAACAACAAATGGAACAGTGCGTAAAAATTTCATGGACAGTTATTTTGGTGTTACTCCCTCTGATACTGTTGCCTGGCATGGGCTTTACCCCCATGCCCTCTGAGTGAGACCACAGTGTGAAAAGATTATCCATCATTCTGACAAGTTCTAAACTAAAGATCTGATTTCTAATGAGTATTTAAAGATCATCCTTCTGTAAGGGTTAATGATACTATTTTTCTCACTAAAAGAGCATGATTGCTAAATTGATGAGTTTAAGCACATTTTAAACAAAAACAAAGAAACAAAGAAAACAAACGCACTGTCATTGAGTCAATTTTGACTCGCAGTGACCCCCTCCTTGGGTTTCCAAGACAGTATCTCTAAGGAAGTAGATTGCCCGATCTTCCTTCCAAGGAGCAGCTGGTGGGTTTGAACCACCAGCCTTCTGGTTATCAGTCACATGCCTTAAGCACTATGCCACCAGTCAGATTATTTCCCTGTCTACCTTCATTAGAGTGCCTCTCCCCACCCCTCTGCTCTCCCAACCCCCTTATCTTAATTAATTTTGGTCTAGCATCATTTATCCTGGGGCTCAGGGTCTGATTTTTCACTTGGGGGAGGTGCTATTTTAAGGCTGGGGCCAGAGATAGGGAGGCACAGGGCTCTGGGGCTGCTTTTCAATAGTGGCAGCTCTATTTTAAGGCCAGGGCCTTGTTAGGTGTGTACAAAGGGGTTGGGAATAAGTACAAGAGTTGAATTTGTCAGTTTGTTGTCCTGTGGTGGCTTATGTGTTGCTATGAGCCTAAAGGCTATGCCACCTGTGTTGCAAAATGTCTGCAGGGATACCCATGGTGGACAGGTTTCAGCAGAGATTCCAGGCTAAGATAGACTGGGAAAAAGAAAGAGGCCATCTACTTTTCAAACAATTGGCCAGTGAAAACCTTGTGAATAGCAGTGAAACACTGTCTGATATATTACTGGAAAACTTTATGAATATCCCTGAAAATTGTCCAATATAGTGCCAGAAGATGAATCCATCAGATTGGAAGGCACTCAAAATTTGACTGAGGAAGAGCTGACTTCTCACAGTAAAGATGACCTTAGTGATATGGATAGAGTAAAGCTTTCAGGACCTCCACTGGCTGATATGACTCAAAATTGTATAGAAACAGATGCAAACATCCATTAATAATTGGAACATGGAAAATTGGAAGTCGTCAAAAATGAAATGGAATGCATAAAGATCAATATCCTAGGCATTAGTGAGCTAAAATGGACTGATTTTGGCCATTTTGAATCTGATGATCTTATGATCTAACAAATTGAAGAGGAATGGTGTGGCATTCATCATCACAAAGACTGTCTCAAGATATGCCCTGAAGTACAATGCTGTTAGTGATAGTGTAATATCCATACACTTTCAAGGAAGACCAGTTAATACTACTATTATTCAAACCCATGCACCAACCACCAAAGCCAAAAATGAGGAAATTGAAGATTTCTACCAACTTCTCCAGTCTGAAATTGACTGAACATGCAATCAAGATGTGTTGGTTATCACTGGTGACTGGAAAGTAAAAGTTGGAAACAAAGAACAATCACTGCTAGTTGGAAAATTTGGCCTTGGTGATAGAAATAATGCTGGAGATCACATGATAGAATTTTGCAAGACCAACAACTTATTTGTTGCAAATACCTTTTTTCAACAACATAAGTGATGGCTATATACATGGACTTTACCAGATGGAATACATAGGAATCAAATTGACTACATCTGTGGCAATAGGCTATGGAGAAGTTCAATATGTTTTGGCTAAAACAAGGCCAGGAGCTGACCTTGAAACAGATCATCAACTGCTCACATGAAAGTTCAACTTGAAGACAATTAAAACAAGTCCACAAGAGCCAAAATATGACCTTGGTAATATCCCTCCTGAATTTAGAGACCATTTAAAAATAGATTTGATCAACTGAACACCAATGACCAAAAACCAGAGGAATTGTGGGATGACATCAAGAACATCACTCATGAAGAAAGCAAGAGATCATTAGAAAGACAGGAAAGGAAGAAAAGATCAAAATGAATGTCAGAAGAGACTCTGGAACTTGACCTTGAGCAGAGAGTAGCTAAAGTAAATGGAAAAAAATGACAAGATAAAAGAGCTGAACAGAAGATTTCAAAGAGCAGATCAAGAAGACAAAGACTATTACTATAATGAAATATACAAAGACCTGGAGTTAGAAAACCAAAAGGGACGAACACACTCGACATTTCTTAAGCTGAAAGAACTGAAGGAAAAATGTAAGCCTCCAGTTGCCACATTGAAAGATTCTATGGGCAAAATATTGAATGATGTAGGAAACATCAAAAGAAGATGGAAGAAATACATAGTCATTGTACCCCAAAAAATTTTTCGATGTTTATCCATTTCAAGAGGTGGCATGTGATCGAGAACCAAAGGTATTGAAGGAAGAAGTGGAAGCTGCACTGAAGGAATTGGCAAAGAACAAAGCTCCAGGAATTCACAGAATACCCATTGAGAAGTTTGAATGAAGGCCTCACTGGAGACACTCACTCGGCAATGCCACAAGATTTGGAAGACAGCTTCCTGGCCAGCTGACTGGAAGAGTTGCATATTTGTACCCATTCCAAAGAAAGGTGATCTCACAGAATGGGGAAATTATCAAACAATATAATTAATATCATATGCAAATAAAATATTACTGAAGATAATTCAAAAACTGTTGCAGCAGTACATTGACAGAGAACTTCCAGAAATACAAGCTGGATTCAGAAGAGGACGTAGAACGAGGGATAGCAATATCATTGCTGATGTCAGATGGATCTTGGCTGAAAGCAAAGAATACCAGAAATGTTAATTTTTGGTTTTATTGACTATGCAAAAGCATTCACTTGTGTGTATCATAACAAATTGTGGATAACATTGAGAAGAATGGGAATTCTAGAACACTTAATTGTACTCATGAGGAATCTGTACATAGACCAGGAGGCTGTTGTTCGAACAGAACAAGGTGATACTGAATGGTTCAAAATCAAGAAGGCAATGCGTCAGGGTTGTATCCTTTCCCCATACTTATTCAATCTATAGGCTGAGCAAATAATCCAAGAAGCTGGACTATATGAAGAAAAATGTGGCATCAGGAATGGAGGAAGAATCATTAACAACCTGAGATACACTGATGATACAACTTTGCTTGCTGAAAGTGACGATGATTTGAAACACATGCTGATGAAGATTGAAGACTACAATCTGCAGTATGGATTACACCTCAATATAAAGACAACAAAAATCCTCACAACTAGACCAATAGGCAGCTTCATGATAAATGGAGAAAAGATTGAAGTTGTCAGGACTTCATGTTACTTGATTCTACAATCAACACCAATGGAAGCAGCAGTCAAGACATCAGACAACATATTGCACTAGGCAAATATGCTACAAAACACCTCTTTCAAGTGATGAAGAGCAAAAATGTCTCCTTAAAGACTAAGGTGCAATAGCCCCAAGCCATGATATTTTCAACCCCCTCTTATGCATGTGAGAGCTGGACAATGAATAAGGAAGACAATAAGAGTTGATGCTTTTGAGTTGTGGTGTTGGAGAAGAATGCTAAGAATACCATGGTATGCTAAAAGATCTAACAAATCTGTCCTGGAAGAACCGCAGCCAGAATGCTCCTTGGGAGTGAGAATGGCCAGACTTTGTCTCACCTATTTTGGTCATGTTGTCAGAAGGAACCATTCCCTGGAGAAGGATAGCATGCTTGGTAAAGTGGAGGGTGAACGAAGAAGGGGAAAGCCCTCAACAAGATGGATTGACACAGTGGTTGCAATGATGGGCTCAGGTATAGCAAGGATCATGAGGCTGGCACAGGACCGGACAGTGTTTATTGTCTTGTGCACAGAGTGCTATGAGTTGGAGACTACTTGATGGCACCTAACAACAACAACAGAATCATTAATGTTAACTTACTTCTAGTTTTCACTCTTACATCACTGAGAATGGAAACTGAACCCCATTATTCAATAAAGTCTTCTCCACAGAAGCTATTTACTGGCTCTTCCCCCCAAATACACTTTACTTTTCATTTTAAAAAAAAGACAGCTAAATGGAATGAAAACACTATAATAAATGGTATTTATGGCATTGCTCCTGAATAATGGCATTTATCAAACAAAATTCATAGGAAAAAAATCATCCAAAGTAGGTCTGTGTGTAGCACTCCACTTTTGTTGACCTGTTCCAAACAACTGCTTGTTTCTGTTGTTGTTCCTTAAACCATTACTTTCTTTTGTCTTTTGTACATTTGAAGAACCTACAAGGCTTTTCCTTTCCTAATAGAACAAATACCTTTTGTATTCACCCCAAACTCCAGAATTTCTAAATGTATGCTAAGAATTCATTACATTTTACCCGAAGTTTGAACTCCCAATTAAAATATGCTGGCCTTTGGAAAATGTGACTTTTTTTCAGACAGTCATATTAATAAAACATTAGTTGAAATTCTTCCAAGCACAACGAAAAAAAAAAAAAAGTTTCATCATTTCAATATTCATATCTTAATTTTCCCTTTAGTTATCAGAACAGCAAGATAAAAGAGGGCCTGAGGTGTTAAATGAGCAATCTCTTTGCCTCATATCACCTGAAATAGGGCAGGCTGTAGCAAAAGACAATGATGACCACCATAGAGTTGGATCCCCCAGAAGTTACAGGGAAAATAAATTTCGCAAAGAGATTCACACACTATTTGGAACATTTGTTGTTGTTAGGTGCTGTCCAGTCATCTCTGACTCATAGCAAACCTATGTACAGCAGAACAAAACACTATGCCAGCTCCATGATCCTTGCTATACCTGAGCCCATTGTTGTACCCCTGTGTCACCCCATCTTGTTGAAGGCTTTCCCCTTTTTGTTTACCCTCTCTCCACGGAATGGTTCCCTCTGACAACATGACCAAAGTAGGTGAGATGAAGTTTGGCCATTCTCTCTTCCAGGGAGCATTCCACCTGCACTTCTTCCAGGACAGATTTGTTAGTTCTTTTAGCAGTCCATGATACTTTCAGCATTCTTTGCCAACACCACAACTCAAAAGCATCAACTCTTCTTAGGTCTTCCTTATTCATTGTCCAGCTCTCACATACGTAAGAGGCAATTGAAAATACCATGGCTTGTGTCAGGTGCACCTTAGTCTTCAAGAAGATATCTATGCTCTTCATCACTTGAAAGAGGTCCTTTGCAGCAGATTTGCCCAGTGCTATATGTTGTCTGATACCTTGACTATTGCTTCCATTGGTGTTGTAGAACCAAGCAGTATGAAGTCTTTGACAACTTCAGTCTTTTCTCCATTTATCTTGAAGCTGCTTATTGGCCAGGTTGTGAGGATTCTTGTTTTCTTTATATTGGGGTATAATCCACACTGCAGATTGTAGTCTTTTAATCTTCATCAATAAGTGTTTCAAGTCATCCTCATTTCAGCTGTATCACTGGTTGTTAATGAATCTTCCTTCAATCCTGATGCTGTGTTCTTCTTCATATTGTCCATCTTCTTGAATTATTTGCTCAGCATACAGATTGAATAATTATAGTGAAATGATACAACATTGACACACTTCGTTCTTGATTTTAAACCATGCAATATTCCCTTGTTCTGTTTGAATGACAGCATCTTGTTCTATGTACATGTTCCTCATGAGCACAACTAAGTGTTCTGGAATTCCCATTCTTCTCAATGTTATCCACAATTTGTTATGATCCACACAATCAAATGTTTCTGCATTGTCCATAAAACACAAGGGAATATCTTTCTGATATTCTTTGCTTTCAGCCAAGATTCATCTGATATCAGCAATGCTATCCTTCATTCCATGACTTCTGAATGTAGCTTATGTTTCTGGAAGTTCTCTGTCAATATACTGCTGCAACCATTTTTGAATTGTCCTCAGTAAGATTTTACTGTGCGTGATATTGATATTGTTTGATAATTTCCACATTTGGTGGGAACCCTTTCTTTGGAATGGCTACAAATATGGATCTCTTCCAGGTACTTGGCCAGGTAGCTGTCTTCCAAATCTCTTGGCATAGCCAAGTGAGTGTCTCCAGCTGGGCATCCACTTGTTGAAACATCTCAATGGGTATTCCGTCAATTCCTGGAGCTTTGTTTTTCACCACTTCCTTCAGTGCAGCCTCAATTTCTTCCTTCAATACCATTGGTTCTTGATCATATGCCACCTCTTGAAATGGATGGACATTGACCAATTCTTTTTGGTACAGTGACTCTGTGTATTCCTTCCATCTTCTTTTAAT
>NW_006921589.1:20468731-20469901 GCF_000298275.1 Orycteropus afer afer
TGTCTGTGCCTCCCATGCACCTCTCTATGTCTTCCTCTTCCTCAATGCCACCATGTTGATCACTCACATTTGGGATATTGCCCTTCTCTTCACCCAAATCAGTACTTGTCTCTACTTATCTAACAATGTTCCCTCCTCTACCTTTCAACCCCTGGTAACCAAAAGGGAAATTTTTTTTCCATATATAAACCATTCCTTGACTTTTTACAATAGTGGACTAATATAATATTTGTCCTTCTGTGTTGACTTATTTCATTCAGCATAATGTCCTCCAAGTTCATCCATGTTATACAGTGTTTTCCTGATTCTACATTATTCTTTAAGGTTGTGTATTATTCCATTGTGTGTATGTAACATTCTTCTGTTGATGGGCATGTAGGTTGTATCCATCTTTTGGCTATTGTAAATAGTGCTGCGATGAACATGTGTGTGCATATATCTGTTCCTCTCCTGGCTCTCCATTCTTTAGGATATATACCTAGTAATGGAATAGCTGGGTTAAATGGTATTTCTAATTCCAACTTTTTAAAGAATCACCATACTGCTTTCCACAGTGGTTGTATCATTTTACTTTCCCACCAGCAATGTATGAGAGTCCCAATCTCTCTGCATCCTTGCCAGCATTTGTTATTTTCTGTCTTGTTGAAATTTGCCACTAGTACTGGGGCAAGATGGTATCTCATTGTTGTTTTTATTTGGATCTCCTTAATGGCTAATGATCATGAGTCATTCTTCAAATGTTTTTTGGTCGCCTGAATATCCTCTTTGGTGAAGTGTCTATTCATGTCTTCTGCCCATTTTTTTAATTGGATTATTTATCTTTTTGTTATTGAGGTGTTGGAGTTTTCTACAAATTCTAGAAATAAATCCCTTGTCAGATATGTCATTGCTGAATATTTTTTTCCCCAATCTGTAGGTTCTCTTTTGAGTCTTTTGGAGAAGTCTTTGAAAGCACATAATAATTTAGTATTTAGAAGGTCCTATTCATCTAGTCTCTCTTTTGTTGTTTGTGCATTTTGGTTTATGCTCAATAGTCTATTTATGCCATATATTGTTGTTGTTATATGCCATCGAGTTGAACCCAACTCATAAGGACCCCTCCTTGGGTTTCCGAGGCAGTATCACTACAGAAGTAGATTGCCCCATCTTCCTTCCGAGGAGTGGCTGGTG
>NW_006921589.1:20471301-20472575 GCF_000298275.1 Orycteropus afer afer
TGGGTCATAATGAATTATGTTTTTGATTTGGTGTTGGAGTCAATTGGCTATGATCTTATTGAAGATTTTTGCATCTATATTCATGAGGAATATTGGTCTGTTGTTTTCCTTTTGAGTGATGTCTTTGGTATCAAGGTTATGCTTGCTTCATAAAATGAATTTGGGAGGATTGCCTCCTTTTCTATGTTTTGGAATAGATAGAGTAGGATTAGTGTCAGTTCTTCTCTGAATGTTTGGTAGAATTTTCCAGTGAAATCATCTGGGTCAGGATTTTTTTTGTTGGTAATTTTTTTATGACCTGTTCAATTTCTTCTTTTGTTGTGGATCTGTTCAACTTTTCCATCTCCATCTGTGTTAGTTTTGGTAAATGTTTCTGGAAATCTATCCATTTCTTCCAGATTTTCGAAGTTGTTGGAGTACAGTTTTTCATAGTATCTTGATATTATTTTTTTATTTCAGTTGGTTGTGTTGTGATGCCACCAATTTTGTTTCTTATTTGTTTTATTTGTATTCTCTCTCTCTTTTCCTTTGTTAAATTTTCCAGTGGTTTGTCAATTTTATTAATCTTTTCAGAAAAACAACTTCTGGTCTTGATTTTTTCTATTATCTTTCTATTTTCTGTTTCATTGATTTCTGCTCGAATCTTTATTATTTCCTTTCTTCAGGTGACTGTATGCTTTTTTTTTCCTGTTTTTTTCTAATTATTGGAGATGTTGGGTTAAGATGTTGATTTTGGCTCTTTCTTCTTTTTTGATGTGTGCATTTATTGCTATAAATTGACCTCTGATTTCTGTGTTCCAAAGATTTGGGTATGTTGTGTTTTCATTCTCATCTGATGCAAGGAAGTTTTTAATTTAATTTTTTATTTCTTCTTTTGCCCAGTCATTTTTGAGGAGAGTGTTTTTCAGTTTCCATGTGTTTGCTCTTTTTTCCATTGATCTTTCTATTGTTGATTTCTAATTTGATAGCACTGTGATCTGAGAAGATGCTTTGAAGTATTTCAATGCTTTTAAATTCATTATGGCTTGTGTTATGGTGTAACATATGGTCTATCATGGAGAATGGTCTATATGCACTGGAAAAGGATATATATGGTGCTATTGTTGGGTGAAGTGCTCTGTAGATGTCTATAACGTCAAGTTGGTAGATTGTATTGCTTAGCTCTTCTCTATCTTTGTTGAGTTTCTTTCCAGTTGTTCTATCTTTCATTGAAAGTGGTGTATTAAAGTCTCCCACTATGACTGTGGAGTCATCTATTTGGCTTTTCAATTCCT
>NW_006921589.1:20473796-20476189 GCF_000298275.1 Orycteropus afer afer
TCTTCCATTGATTCTATTCAACTCCTTTGCCCTTTCAATATGTTATCTATTTCTGAGAATTTAGTGTTAATCTTCTGGATTTCTATCTGTAGATTTTGAATTATTTCTCATTTTTCATTTATTTTGTCTTTTTGTTCTTGTATTTTGTCCCAAAATTATTCTAGCATTTTGTCTGTGTTTTCCTTAATTTTGTCAGTGTTTTCCTTAATCTGTCTCTCAATCAGTTGAAGGTACCTGAATATAATTCTTTTGAATTCCTTATCAAGGATTGCCAATGCTGTTTCTTCCTCAGGGATGTGTTCCAGGTCTGTATACTGCTCCCTTGGTTCCACTGCTTTATCTTGCTTCTTTGTGTGGACTGTGATGGTCTGTTTTTTCTGAGACATTGTGATGTTGTTGTATTTAGATCTCTGATAACTGTTTGTGAAGAGCAGTTAAGGATGAGTCAGGCTCTTCTTTGTGTCATTTATCAGTGGCCAGTTGTTGGAGAAGGAAATGGTGGCTCTCACTCAGTAAGTGGAGCTGCAGGAGGTGTGGGTGTGGTTGTGTTGTATGTGCATGGTTTCTGTCTCCCATTCAGTTAGACAAAAACAACAATTGAAAAGCCATCAAAAAAGTAAAAGCAAATGGACAAAAAAAAATTGCATAAACACACAGAAACAATCATCAGAAAAAATAAAAGAAGAAGAAAGTTGTAGAGAAGGAGAATAATGAAGAAAAAAATGGGAAAAATGCAAAAACTACAACAACATCACAATGTCTTAGATTGGAATTTGGGTTGGAATTTCTGCCAGCCCAAAAGCTGAGTAGGAGTGATGGATGGCTGCACCTCTGTTCAGCAAGAGGGTATGGGGTCTAAGAGTAACAAGGGGAATATCTCACCTTTCTAGTCATTCATGTCCTGAATGTCCTTGTGGTTCCCAGCAAATGGAGCCTATTCTTAGGTCCCTGGAATCTGGGAGAATGCTGTTGCTTTAAGTATCCAAAATGCTTGAACTGCTTGTAAACATTCAAAATGGCTGTGTCCTGCAAACAGGCAAAAGTCCACAGCTCAGCCCATCTCCCTCTTTGCTACTTCCCCTTTTATTCACCAGCCACCAGTGCAGTCCTCATGCAGCCCCTGGCTATCAGGGCCAGTTTTTAGGTTAATTCTTAGGTACTAACACCCCTTGGCAATATCCAAGCTGTCCATGCCATTAGGATTGCTGACAGCCTGCAGCTCCATATGACCCTTTTTTGAAGTTTCCATGCAAGTTCTTCTAATAGTTGGAGTTTAGTCCACCTCTGTATCCTTCCTTTCAAAGTTCAGGGCTCCAGGATTATCTTCTGTATCTGTGTTAATTGGTTCCCCTTTTCTTTGATGAAGAGGGTCTGTGAAGTTTGTCTGCTTATTCTGTCATCTTATCATGAACCTCTCCTTTCCTGGTGTTTTTTTTTTTTTTAATGACCTTTTGCTTTCTTCATGGATGATGTTCTTGATGTCATCCCACAATTCTTCTGGTTTTCAGTCATTGGTTTTCAATTCATCAAATCTATTATTTAAATGGTCTCTAAATCAGGAAGGATATATTCAAGGTCATATTTTGGCTCTTGTGGACTTGTTTTAATTGTCTCCAACTTCACATGGAAGTTGCATATGAGCAGTTGATGGTCTGTTCCACAATCAGCTCCTGGCCTTGTTTTGGCTAAAGATATTGAGCTTCTCCATTGCCTCTTGCCATTGATGTAGTCAATCTGATTCCTCTGTATTCTATCTGGCAAAGCCCACTTGTTTAGCTGCCATTTGTGTTGTTGGAAAAAAGATCTTTGCAATGAATAATTCATTGATCTTGCAAAATTCTATCATGTGATCTCCAATATTATTTCTGTCATGAAGGCCAAATTTTCCAACCACCAGTGATTCTTCTTTGTTTCCAACTTTTGCATTTCAATCACCTGTGATAATCAGCACATCTTGATTGCATATTCAGTCAATTTCAGACCTTATGAATAGCAGTGAAACACTGTCTGATATTTGGGACATAGACTCATGCATAATAGTGTTGGAAAGCTTGGAAATGCATCACATATTGGCTTCTACCAAGTGTATAAAATGTACCAAAGACACATTACAGCTTGGATACTCAACTCTCCTAAAAGAAGAGAGAACACGGTATATGGGGCTACCGGGATAAGCTTTTTATCTTGTCACTTTTGTTCTTATCAAATTATAATCTTGTAAGCCAGACATGGGTAAGAGTTTATCTTTTCCTAGGGAAGAAATCTTCTGATCCAAGTGATTACAATCTGCTAAACTCTAGACTTACTTTGAATTGTCAGGTGTAACATGTGCCTGAGTATTAATTAGTTATAAAATTTCCTCATTAGTTAAGTCTAGATATTACATTTAAAAA
>NW_006921589.1:20476614-20477978 GCF_000298275.1 Orycteropus afer afer
TTATTGACTGTGCAAAGGCCTTCCACTACATGGATCATAACAGATTATGGATAACACTGCAAAGAATGAGAATTCCAGAACACTTCATTGTGGTCATGCAGAATCTATATATAGATGAAGATACTTTGTGGTTTAAAATCAGGAAAAGTGTATGTCAGAATGATATCTATTCATCATATTCATTAAATTTATATGCTAAGAAATAGTCCAAGAAACTAGACTATACGAAGAAGAACATGGCATCAAGATTGGAGGAAGACTCAGTAACAACCTGAAATTTGCAGATGACAGAACCTTGCTTGCTGAGAGTGAAGATGACTTGAAGCACTTATTGACGAAGATCAAAGACTACAGCCTTCAGTATGGATTACTCATCAACATAAAGAAAACACAAATCCTCACAATTGGACCAATCAGCAGCATCATGATAAATGAAGGAAAGATCGAAGTTGTCAAGGATTTCATTTTAATTGGCTCTGCAATCAATGTCTACAGAAATGACAGTCAAGAAATCAGAAATCATATTGCGCTGGGCAAAACTGTTGCAAAAGAACTCTTTACAGTGTCAAAGAGAGAAGTTGCTACTTTGAAGACTAAAGTATGTCTGACCCAAGCCATGATATTTTAAGTAGCCTCACAGGCATGTGAGACCTGGTCACTGAATAAGGAAGACTGAAGAAGAATTGACTAATTTGTATCATGTGTTGATGAAGAACATTGAATGTATGATGGACTGCTAGAAGAACAAAAAAATCTGTCTTGGAGGTACAGCTGGAATACTCTCCTTAGAAGTGAGAATGGCCAGACTCCATCTCTCATACTTTGGTCATGTTGTCAGGAAGGACCAGACCCTTGAGAAGGATATCATGCTAGCTAAAGTAGGTCAGTGAAAAAAGGGTAAGACCCTCAATGAGATGGATATCCACAATGACTGCGATGATCAACTCAAATGTAAACAATGGAGAAGATGGTGAAGGACTGGGCAATGTTTAGTTCTGTTTTACATAGGGTTGCTCTGAGTTGAAACATAACCAATGGCTCCCAACAACAATATATATATACACACACAAGTACACACACGCATGTGTACATATTTATTTGTGTTTATACATTTACCTATATTTAATCTTGGTGTGAAAACTGGCATTAAATAAACACACCAAAGGTAGCTCTCACAGGTCTGGTTTAAATGTGTGTCAAGTGTTAACCAAACAGTATCCTTTGTCTCTGTGTCCTAAACCTAGCACTTAATCAGACATTGCTCTTTTGTTATGAAATATAGGTTAGTAATAAGTTTCATTCTTGATTATGAGTGACATAGGGGAGTTTCCAGGTAGTCTATGTTTTCTCAGAGCAACTTGGGA
>NW_006921589.1:20479138-20480102 GCF_000298275.1 Orycteropus afer afer
ATCGAGTCAGACCTGACTCATAGCGACCCCTCCTTGGGTTTCTGAGGCAGTATCACTACGGAAGTAGATTGCCCCATCTTCCTTCCGAGGAGTGGTTAGTGGGTTTGAACCGCCAGCCTTCTGGTTAGCAGTCAAGTGCCTTAGCCACTATGCTACCAGAGCTCCTATATATATACATATATATATATATAGTTTTTCTCTTTTAGAAGTGTATTTTTGTTTATATGCTGATGTTTTTGGAGAAGTGCACCAATTTTTTTTTCAGAGTGACATTGATAAACCTTCTTTCAAGTAAATAAATTGCATTGTACACACAGTTTACATTAAAGTTTCTTTCCAGATCTCAAGTACCCAACAGAGTACTGAAAAACCAACCACTCCATGGGTGTTATGTCCATTTATCCTGATCAGGTTATACACACAAGACATGTACTGGGTGTTGGCAGTAGTGAAATCTGTCCTAATTACTCACAGACAATAGACAGTGCACGACATGAAAAGTTTCATCTTGAGCAGTCCTCATTGGCTCAAGAGCTCTCCAAGAGGGATGGAAAACTTTCATAGGTATCCACTATCATCAGAACATAGACTAAGAACCCCTTAGGATCTTTTCTCACCTGGTTTTATATTCCAGGTGTTGTATATTTCATTTTGCAGTGTACAATGCATATTTTCCCACTTAATCTTGCAAAGAGGGTGGTAGTTAGACATGGATGCCAAACCAGAATTGTCAGTCTGGAACGAGAAGTAACTATAGCCTTGTGGGTTATCTGATAACAGATCATCAACACTAGGGTTGATGTCACCCAGTGTGGTAACTCATGGTGCCACCCATCATGACTCTTTTCCAATACCAGGCTATATAGAATATATGTTGTTGTTGTTGTTGTTATGTGCCGTCGAGTCAGCCCTGACTCATAGCGACCCCTCCTTGGGTTTCCGAGGCAGTATCACTATGGAAGTA
>NW_006921589.1:20486017-20489138 GCF_000298275.1 Orycteropus afer afer
TGAATAAGGAAGACCAAAGAAGAGTTGATGCTTTTGAGTTGTGGTGCTGGCGAAGAATGCTGAAAGTACCATGGACTGCTAAAAGAACTAATAGATCTGTCCTGGAGGAAGTGCAGCCAGAATGCTCCTTGGAAGCAAGAATGGCCAGACATGGTCTCACCTATTTTGGTCATGTTGTCAGAAGGGACCATTCCCTGGAGAAGGATGTCATGCTTGGTAGGGTGGGGGGTTGACGAAAGAGGGGGAGGCCTTCAACGAGATGGATTGACGTGTTGGTTGCGATGATGGGCTCGAGTATAGCAGGGATCATTGAGCTGGCACGTGATCTGGCAGTGTTTTGTTCTGGTGTACATGGGGTCGCTATGAGTCAGAAACGACTCCATGGCACTTAACAACAACAACAAAAGAGAATGATATATTTAATATATTTAAATAAAACAAAATACCATATTTTCTTTCTTCTGTTGATAAACAAAGTATTATGTGTATCTCAAGGACCCTTCTTAGAATTCAAAATGTAGAGCATGGGATCACATATACTACATCTAAGAAGTGATCTGATCAGTGAGGAGGAAACAAAACAGATGGAGAAGAAGAAAAGACTCAAAATGAAACAAAAGGTAATAATAATAAGATGAAGAGTTACAACAAATTAAATTTTTAGCTAATTGAACTTCTATGATATTGCAAAGAATTTAAAATAACTATTAGAAAACAGTGTACTGACAAATGGAAACTACTATGTAAATATCATAACCAGACTTAAGAAGATACATGATTTAAAAAAATAAAATAGAAATCCTAATTTCTTATTTAGGAAATTTTCTTATTTGGTATATATTTAAATAAGAATAGAAACAACAAAGAGATACCTAAGTGGTATAAATGGTTTGCATGGACTAGTAACCTAAAGATTGGTGGTTGGAACCCCAGTGACACTGTGGAAGGCAGGCTGCTGCTCTGCTTCCGTTGATTGTTGTTGCTGTTGTACGTTTCCTTTGAATCTATTCCCACTCATGGCAACCCCATTGTGTGAGAGTAGAACTGTGTTCCATTAGATTTTTAATGCTGTGAGCTTTTGGAAGCAAATCTCCAGGGCTGTCTTCTGAGGCACTGCTGGGTGGGTTTGCGGCTCCAATCTTTAGTTACTAGTTGAGAGCTTTAACCATTTGTACCACCATAGCCATGAAACCCCAATGGAGCAGTTCTACTGTGTAGCACATGAGGTCAAAATGAGTTAAAATTAACTCAAAGGCCCAAATCCAATCCCATCAAGTCAATTCCAAGTCATAGCAATTCCCATTGATATTCAAGGTGATAAATCTTTATAGAAGTAGATTGCCCCATCCTCCTTCTGCAGAGCAGCTGATGGGTTTGAACTTCCAACCTTCTTGTTAGCAGTCAAATGCCTTAGGCACTGTGCCACCAAACAACTAGTTTGTCATTCTGTGGTGCTTGATGTTGCTGTGATGCTAAGAGCTATGACACTGGTGTTTCAACTTTGTCACTCATAGTGGATAGGTTTCAGCAGAGCTTCCAAACTAAGGCAGGTTAGAGAGGAAGACTATTTCTGAACAGTAGTCAGTGAAAATCTTATACATGACTACAGAACATTGACAACTTCCTTGCTCTGAATGTGCCATTAGGAAAGATCAATATCTAGAGGAAGACACAATGTTTGGTGAAGCAGAGGGCCAGCAAAGGCAAGACTGAATCTTGGTGAGATGGATCAGTACAATAGGGCAACAATGGACTTGAACATCTTGTGACCATGAGGATAATGCAGAATTGGGCAACATTCCTTTCTATTTCCTCATGAGTCTCAGAAGACTTAATGACAGCTATCTGTATATGTCATCTCTCTATGTAACTATATATCCAGTAAGTAGAAAAATAAGTATTTAGGCCAAATGAGATTGTGAATCAGGTTGGAAGGTCCAACCAAGGAAGGAAAGGAAAACTTAATGACAGATCAGCAAAAGGAGGCAGAGGTATAGGAATACCATTCTAGGAGAGGTCCAGGCTATCCAGAATCCAAGCCCAAATGGATATTCTTTAATTGTAGCAAAAATGAATCCTATCAGACTTATGGCAGACATTTAAAGAAGAGAAATTATGCCAAACTAAATGACCCTTGATTCTCTAGTCCAGAATGAAAACAGAGTCTTAAAAGTCTCTACTAGGTATGCTTTTATGAGTTATGCTGTTAGTCTTTCCTCAGTGTCACTCAATACTGTCACCAGGGGACAGAGACATGCATGACTTCTTGCAATGCATGACTGAGGAAGCCACATGTGTGGCCACACCTCATGAAAGATCACACTGATTCTAGATTCCAGCTTTGTCCATTTTGAGCAGTTCACTTTCAACAATGTTCAAATACCATTAAAAATCTTTTTTTTTTTATTTTTTTAAGACTGTGGAAATTTTCAGAAAAATGGAAACAAATTGCTATAAGTAAACCGTTTGTCACAGTCTGATTACTTTGCAGCCACTCTGGGAACACCAATTTGTCATGCTAGATCAAGATAACCACAGCCTGACTAGAGGAAATGGCATTTTGCCTACTAGTTGTGATTTTTTTTTAAATGTTCACCCAGAGAGAAGTGCTCCACACAGTCTTCACGTTCCACTCCAGCTGTGTGACCAAAAAGGAAAGCTAAAACTAAGACATAAAGACAAATTGTACTATCTAAAAAGCATTGAAAAGCAAAATAATTAACTAAGGTTAAATGCAAAGTTTGAGGCTGGAAGAAAACATATATTTAGAGTGCAATATTTCATTGTATATATTTAAGTTATTCAAGTGAGGAAAAGTTAAAAACTATTACTCAGTTGGAAAAAGAAAGATGGAGAATAATCAAATAAATATTTCCCACTGCATTAATTTCTTAGCATAGAGTAGGCACTTAAGGAATGCCTGGTGATTTGTTAGTTGTTTGATATTGAAAAGATAAAAGAAATCTCCTATTTGTCATCTTGTTTTTACTGAGTATTAAAGCTGAGAAGATCTTTTAAATCAAATATTTTATCACCTACCTGTCTCAGACAATTCAAGTATAATTTGGCCTCATAGAGCAGGGATCTCTGGTAGTGTAGTGGCTAAGGCACTTGACTGCTA
>NW_006921589.1:20489238-20492798 GCF_000298275.1 Orycteropus afer afer
CCTTCCTTCCGAGGAGTGGCTGGTGGGTTTGAACCGCCAGCCTTCTGGTTAGCAGTCAAGTGCCTTAGCCACTATGCTACCAGAGCTCCCATATAGAATATATAGTAATGCTTATTATCAGTTTTAATCATAGACTAATATATGATAAATATAATTGCAAATTTTTTAAATGTAATATTTCTTAGATTATATGAATATTAACAATAAATGTATAAAATAAATTTTGTTATGATTTGCTTGAAAGTTTAAAGAACAAATTGGTTTTCCATTCAACCATTCATGCACATTTTATTTTATGACCTCAACTGCAATATCCATAACATAACAACACTCTACCCACTTCATCCCTTTGTTTCCTATTTCCATTCCCATTTGCCCTTCTTTTCTATCCTTTCCTGCCATCTGAGCTTGATCCCTGGGCAAATACTGCCCTTTGGATCTCATATGTCTGATTGTTCTAAGGGGGGCATATCTCCCAGGTTTTGCTGTTCACCTTGTAAGTCTGTCTACTGTTTGGCTTTAAGTTGAGCAATGGAAAAGAGTTCAGTTCCGGGCTTGAAGGACATCTAAGGGTCATAGTTTTGGGAGTTCCACTATTCTCTATCAGACCAGTAAGCCTGGTCTTTACAAAATTGTTTTTTTTTTTAATCTTTCAACATTGAGTTACAACATTATTAGTTGCAGCACTAAAGTAACAGGGCACAAATCTTTGATTTTTCTCCATTTTTTCTTTAATTATGACTGAAAGTTATTTATATAGGTTCACAAATACTACTTAGTTACAATATTGGAGCTAAAACACAAGAAAAATGTTATAAAATCAGCAACTATAAAAACACTGACAACAATGAGAACAACAGCATGTGGTTATAGTGTATGCAGATGAAACCATGTGATTTAAAATGTCACTGTTATTTTACAATAATGTCATCTCTAACCAGAGTGCATTAGAAGGTTCAAAAAGTAAATTAGTATAGAGTTTTAGCCTTGTAGATATAGTGATACATGTAAGCTGGGCTTATGAAACATGCTTTGTTGTTATAACTAACTATAGGGATATTTTTATAAAAAATAAATTTTTGCTGAAACAGTGCACAAAAACTTCATAGACAGACTCTTTGGTGTCACTCCCTTTGACAGTGTCACCCAACATAGTCCACACCCCCTGCACCCTAAAATACCTCCTATCATATGGCATAGCCTTTTATTATGAACCCTAAAGAGAGAGAAATTTTGCTGTATGATGAGAAAAATAATTATGAACTAGGAAAGAATCAGTACTGCCTATTGGTCATTATGTTACTTGAGTATGGAAGAAAAAAAAAAAGGTTTCACTCAACAGAGATACAATGAGAGAGATATTTTTCAGGGAAGATCCTACTTGCAAGTAAACAAAGAAGTAGCAAGAGTTTTATATGAAAAGGTTAAAAATTCAGAGCTATGAGGATTCCACAGGCTACTATGGAAAAGGCAAATGCTGGCCATGAAAGGAAGAACTGTACTGAGGAGGGTGATTATAGCATGATGTTAAGTGAGAGGAGGAAGTCCCTGGGTGGTACAGATGGTTAAACACTGGACTATCAGCTGAAAGGCTGGCATCCAAAGCCAGCCAGATGTGCTTCAGAAGTGAGGCCAGGTGATCTGCTTCTGACAGTCACAAGCCCGAAAATCCTGTGGAGTGTGGTTCTGCTCTGCACACATGGGTCACCATAGGTCTGAATCAACTTGACAGCAACTAACACCAAAAACAAGGAAGAGAATAATTGAACAAAGGGCTTTGACTTTGTGTTTGTGGCTAACTAAGAGAGACAAGAAAGTCATAATTAAAGTAATTGCCCTTAAGTTTACTGTTCTCAGAAGGATAGTAGGTAATTGTCTCTGTTGAGTATTTCAATACACTGGTACTAGAAACTTATTTTTCAATAGAGTTCTCTCTGGATCCCCAGGGAGGAAGAACTGTAGCAACACTTTAATCCAAAAGTATTCCTAAAGAGATACAGTCTGGCTTAGAGAAAAGCCCTTCAAAGAAATCTTCCCTAAGTGTTTAGGGAGAGAATAAGTAGATCCTCAGAGGTTCTCATTATAATTGAATTTGGGGCTCATTATTGCCAATCAGTCTATCACTTAGAGCTGTTGATGGAGGAGAGTGGGAGACAAACTTTGAGTCCAAATTCTATTAGCAATGTGGAGGGGTATATATAATCATATCTCTACATCAATAGTGGGAGCTCTGGTAACATAGTGCCTAAGGCACTTGACTGCTAACCAGAAGGCTGGCAGTTCAAACCCACCAGCCACTCCTCAGAAGGAAGTTTGGGCAATCTACTTCCATAGTGATACCACCTCAGAAACCCAAGGAGGGGTCACTATGAGTCAGGTCCAACTCAATGGCTCATAACAACAACAACACATCAGTAGTCACTTTTTAATGAAATCATAGTGTTACAAGGTGGTTTGATTGTTAAGTGCTGGGCTGCTAACCCAAAGGTTGATGGTTTGAACTTACCAGTAACTCTAGAAAAGAAAGATCTGACAATTTGCTCCCATAAAGAGTACAGCCAAGAAAATCCTATGGGGCAGTTCTCTATCGTACAGGGTCATTCTGAGTCAAAAATGGACTCAATGAAACTTAACAACAAAAAGGTGAATAGAAGGTTCATTGTAGAGGTTTTACAGGGCTTATAAATGTCTATTTGTTCTCTACTGGAATGAAGGAAGCCTAGGAAATGCTCTTTATCCTGCATAAAGTGCCCACCCTGGATTAGTCATGCCCAGTATGCAGTTTTCTACAGGAAAAATGCAATGTGATATATGATTCCATCAATTTTGATGATACAACCTGATTTTATGTCAATATTTAGAGCCAGAGATACAATTCTTCCCTTTCAACTTCTGCTAGTATCCTTTCTGATTGAACTTCCCCTAAACAATAGAAAGATAACACATTATATATAGCTATTTTCCCCAACATTACTTTTTCATATAATCAATAAAAATTACAGTGACTGTAAGCAAGAACAGATATTTTCAAATTTTGAATAATCAGAGAATTCCTCAAAAACCTAGCCATCAACAAGGCACAAGGACCATTTTATTTGAAGTTCTGGATAAAAAGAAAAGCAGATTTCAGATATGACCCTACTGATGAACGTAAAGCCCATATATGATATTACAGTAAAAATTAAGAAAGAACAAATCTTTGGAGACTATTGAATTATTACTAAAGTCCTAGCAGACTAAGAAAATCATGAACTTTTTTACACATTGCTAAAATATTTCTGTTAATTTGTGACTTTAATTATTTTCCCTACTTTTCTTAGAACAATTAAAATATTTTTATCACTTTAGCTGGAAAGACTTTTTTTTTCCTTTTTTAAATTTTTTATGTTATTTGAGTGAAAATTGACAGAGCAAATCATTTTACATACAGCAATTCATACACGTTTTGTTTCATCACATTGATTGCAATCCCCACAATGCAATATCCCTCCTCCCACTTCTTCCCTGTGGCTACCTTTTCCCTGTGGCTACCTTTTCCCTGTGTCCTTCATTCCCATGTA
>NW_006921589.1:20498772-20501649 GCF_000298275.1 Orycteropus afer afer
GGAAACCCAAGGAGGGGTCGCTATGAGTCAGGGCCGACTCGACGGCAAACAACAACAACAACAAGAGCAGATGACTATTCAAGATTCTTCCAACGTTTTTTCTTACATAACTATCCAGAATATAATAAATATGACAGCAGGTTAGAGAGACCTACAACTCCTGAAATAACCAACATAAGTTAGAAACTCTTCATGTCCCTAGGATGAGTTTTGCAAATTAAGAACGCTCTCAGATTCACATTCACCACTTCAACAAGCTTAACCATAATCTTCTCCCAAGAATACTTTTAGTTCACCAGTCATGTCATTATTGATCAGTGAAGTTCTGAGTAGTATATACATTCATTTCATTTTCAATTCTCTGTGAGATGACATGATCAGCAAAGAAAGTCAAGTCTTTTTCTTACATGCTATTTGTCATGTGATATTTTTGACACGGGTGTTCATTTGGATAGCTCTAGAGAATTTGTCCAAGACTATCTACAGAATTTGCTGCACCTTGCCCCGAGCTGATTGTGTGAGATCTCTTATGAAAGCACTCTCTATAGTCACCATCTGAATGAGCGGATTATGCTCATAATTAAAATATTAATAATTTTAATCCATTTATTCTCATTCAAATGTTCATCAGAAAGATTTTTCATGATTACACATTTTAATAAAGAAACATGTCTGTTGACAAAGTGTGCTACTTTTTTCATTGTTATATATTTTACTATTAAATAAATTCAGATATTATCACATCCTAAAAAATATACATCTTATTCCACTGCATTGTAGTGATAACTATTTCTGAGAATCATGACAGAAGGTAACTTTTAAACCAAATGTCTTCTCAACTTTACCAGTTTAAACATCTTGAAACTCCTTAAAATGGCAGGTTATAATAGAAGGGAGAGGGAGAAATTGCCTTCCGCAAAACCATTGCGATTAACTTTACAAGACTTCTTATATGGTGTCCACTGCATCACCCTGCACATCATGGGAATATAGTCCTTTGCAGAAACATTCCCTATGGTCAGAGACTCTTGAGTATCATGATCATTAAACTAGAAAAACATCTATTATTTGGTATCATTGACATAGTTGTTTACTTATGTTATTTCTTTATCTAATAGCTATTTCTCTATGTATAGATGTATTTTGTTTTCCAAAGGCAAAGAATAATAATTGCAACTACATTTAAAAATCTCATCTGCATTCTGGAGATATAAATGCACTTACAAGGTTTTTTAAAAAAAGTAAATAATGCATGTAGAGTGCTTGTAGTGACTAAGGCATTTGACTGCTAACCAAAATGTTGGTGGTTCAAACCCACCAGTCACTCCATGGAAGGAAGACTGGGCAATCTACTTCTGTAAAGATTTACTGCTTCAAAAACCCAAAGGGGGTCACTATGAGTCAGAATTGACTTACTGACAGTGAGTTTGGTTTGTTTTTTGGTTTTATTATCAATAAATGTTAGAGATGACGATGATGTAACTGACACCGTGCTGGGTACTTTAGATATTTGTGCACACAATTCTTTAAACCTTCAATGAAGGACTTTCAAATATCAGCATAAATATATTCCAGACATGTTGCATTATTAGTCTTTCCAGTACGAGTCAGTACTCAATAGCTTTTTGTAAGTTTTGGAAAATTCTCTAGAAATACTTCACATCTTTCACAAAAATGTGTTAAAACGGCTGCTGTCAATCCTTTCCACCTTAATGTGGAGTTTCCAAGGAAGATAACATTTGTTTTCTTTTTGGGTATTTCTCCAACTTACTACTACTACCTATTAATACTTTTCACTGATCTGTAGAACAAGATGCTATTTCTTCTTTGTGAAGTCACTATACATCTAGAACAAAGGTATGAGAGAGTAACAAAAGTTTAGGTATAAATGTTAACGGTAACCCTTCCAGATCATTCTGGGTAAATAGGACCTGACTGGTATGAAGGAAGCTCTTTGTACTTTAAGCCCTTCCCCCCCCCCCAAAAAAAAAAAAAAACAGAAAAACAAACAAACAAAAAATAAGTAAAAACAAAAACAAAACCTATCTCCAAAGCACACGTTGATTACACGAAGAAATCAAGGTCAGTTCTTCATTGTTTTAGGCAATGATAGACATGTCTCTGGAAAATGGGCTGGAGCTCCTGTTAATAAAGATGCATGATATTTTATCAGTGAAGGAAAGAACGCATGGAAACTGCTGCCAGCTATAATAACAATATAATAACAATTAAAATAATAATTACTAGGATGTAAATAGGTATAGAAAATATTTTTGGAGAGTACTCATACTGACTCACTTAGAAAAGCTGTGGGTATTTTAAGATAAACCTGTGAATCTTTTACTTTGACATTTGGAAAGGTGGACTCAAAATTCTTTGATGCTTTCCTCAATCTGAATGCTAGGCTGGATGGAAAATGGAACTCATTCAGAATGTCATTCTCTCTATTCTTAAGTTATTTAAAATATTGGTAGTTTTCTTAAACACCCTATCCTAACAGTCTTGATTTTTCAGCAGTCTTGAAAAATCAATGTGTCCCAATAGAATAGCAAGTTAATAGTGATGCCATTTAGATAAAGCACCTAAATAAAAGCAAAGAAAATAAAATCCAGTCTACGAATGTTTTGTAAAATAATTTTACTTTAATCCTTTAGAAATTAAATGATACCTTATTTTCCTTGAGGGAGTAAACATATTGAATTCTCTCAAATTAATGATGCTACTTAATGGGTAGGAAAGTTCAAGGAGAAAAGACTTGCAGCAAAAAGATGTAAGAAATTTTCAGACTGTAAACTTCTACCTGACACAAGCTATTCCCTTGAAAAATATCTCTGTGATAGATTTTTACTGTTTCAAAATGATAAATATTTATTCGAT
>NW_006921589.1:20507900-20510854 GCF_000298275.1 Orycteropus afer afer
TGGCACCTAACAACAACAACAACAGCATGATCTTGAACTTAAGACAATGTATGTTCTCTCCGATAAATCTTGGTATTGTTTGTATGTCTACTGGCACTCCCATCAAATAAGAAACAATCCCTTACACCTTTATCCTTCCACATTCTGTCAAAGTTATGAATTAAATTTCCATTTCCTTCATTCAGTTTTTGTCATCACTAATCAATAAGAAAAAAACAGTATGCTATATTTCCAATTTTAATTTCAAAGTTGTTATTTGTATGCCCTTGGTCATTTGTACCAACTAACAAATATTGCTTTTCTTCATAATAAGGAAGGAAAACAGGAGCAAGAGTTTGTTTCCACTTCCACAGGAGTGTTTCCCATTCATTAGGGTCTTTTGCCTACCACTTGTCTATCAGTTTGTCTTACTGTGGTGGCTTGCATATTGCTGCGATGCTGGAAGCTATGCAACCAATATTTCCAATACCAGCAGGGTATTGGACAGGTTTCAGTGGAGGTTCCAGACTAAGAGAGATTAGGAAGAAAGATGCGGCCAGATCCACTTCTGAGAAAACTGGCCACTGAAAACTTTATGAATAGCAGTGAAACTCTGTCTTATACAGTGGCAGAAGATGAGCCACTCAGGTTGGAAGGCACTCAGAATACGACTAAGGAAGAACTACCTCCTCCTAGTACAGTCAATCTTAATTATGTGGATGGAGTAAAGCTTTCTGGACCTTCATTTGCTGATGTTGTATGACTCAAAATGAAAAGAAATATCGGCAAACATCTATTAAAAATCTAAATGTGAAACTTACAAAGTAGAATCTAGGAAAATTGGAAGTGATCAAAAATGAAATGGAATATACAAAGATTAATAGCTTAAAATAGACTGATATTGGACATTTTGAATTGGACAATCATATGGTCTACTATGCTGGAAATGACAAATTGAAGAGGAAATACATTGCATTCATCATCAAAAAGAAGATTTCAAGATCAATCTTGAAGTGTGACTGTCAGAAACTGAAGATTTTTATCAACTTCTGCAGTCTGAAATTGATCAAATATACAAACAAGGTGCATTGATAATTACCAGTGTTTGGAATGTAAAAGTTGGAAACAATAAAGGGTTGGTAGTTGAGAAATATGGCCTTGGTGACAAAATCGATCTGAGAGATCATATAATAGAATTTTGCTAGATCAACGACTTATTTATTGCAAATATAGTTTTCAACAACATAACTGGCAACCATACTTGTGGACCTCACCAGATGGAATATATAGGAAACAAATTGACCACATCTGTGGAAAGAGGCAATAGAGAAGACCAATAGCATCAGTCAGAACAAGACCAGGGACTGACTGAGGAACAGACCATCAATTGCGGCTGCTCAAGTTCAAGTTTGAAGCTGAAGAAAATGGAAACAATTCTATTAGAGCCAAAGTAGGACCTACAGTATATCCCATTTGAATTTAGAGACTACCTTAAGAATAGATTTGAGGCATTGTAAACTAATGACTGAAGACAAGACGAGTGTAGGAAGACATAAAGGACATCCTATATAAAGAAATACCATGAAAAGGCAGAAAAAAAAAAGACATCAAAATGGATGTCAGAGGAGACTGAAGCTTGATAATGTGAACAGAAGAAATGATGACGTAAGAGTTTAAGAGATTTCAAAGGGCATCTCAAGAAGACAAAGAAAAGATTATAATGAAATATGCAAAGAAGTAGTTTTAGAAAACCAAAAAAAGAACACACTCAGCATTGATCAAGCCTTGGATTGCAAAATTGACAAATTCTGTAGGCAAAATATTGAACAACACAGGAAACATCTAGAAAATAGGAAAAGAATACAGAGTAACTATCCAAAAGAATTGGTTGGTGTTCACTCACTTTATCAAGAACTGATGGTATTGAAGTAAGAAGTCTAAGTTGCACTGCAAACCAAACCCACTGCTATTAAGTAGATTCCGACTCACAGCAACCTCCAATGGGTTTGTAAGGCAGCAAATCTTTATGGAAGTAGATTGTCCCATATTCCTTCCATGGAGCATTTGGTAGGTGTTAAGCTCCCACCTTCTGCTTAGCAGAAAAATGCCTTAGCGACTCTACCACTAGAGTTCCCTAAACTGCACTGAAGGTATTGATGAAAAACAAGCTTCCATGAATTGACAGAATGCCAATTGAGATGTTTAAACAAATGGATGAAACACTGAAAGGGCTCATACATCTATGCAAGAAATTTGGAAGACAGTTACCTGGCTAACCAACTGGAAGAGATCCATATATGTGCTCGTGCCAAATGAAGGTGATCTAAGAATATTGAACTAGATCATTAATATTACACACAAGTAAATTTTGCTGAAGATAACTGAAAAATGGTTGCAGAGTACATCAACATGGACCTGCCAGAAATTCAAGAAGAGGATGTGTATGAGGGATGTCCTTGCTGATGTCAGATGGATCTCAGCTGAAAGCAAAGAATATCAGAAAGATGTTTATCTGTGTTTTATTAACTATGCAAGGGCATTTAACTGTGTGATCATAATAAATTGTGGATAATACTGGGTATAATTGGAATTTTAGGACACTTAATTTTGCTCATGTGGAACATGTACATAGACTGAGAGGCAGGTGTTCAAACCAATTGAGTGGTTTAGAATTGAGAAAGTTGTTTGTTAGGGTTGTATTATTTTATACTCAATCTGTATGCTGAGCAAATGATCCAAAAAACTAGACTATATGAAGAAGAACATGGCATCAGAATTGTAGGAAGACTCACTAACAACCTGAGATATGCAAAAAACATAACTTAGTGTGCTGAAAGTGAAGTGGATTTGGAGTACTTACTGATGAGGATTAAAGACTACAGCCTTCATTATGAATTACACCTCTACATAAAGAAAACAAAAATCCTCACAATTAAACTAAGAAGCAACATCATAATAAAAGGAGAAAAGACTGA
>NW_006921589.1:20510954-20515160 GCF_000298275.1 Orycteropus afer afer
TCTGTTTGGTCACAGGCATGATGAATTTTGACTACCAATGGCTTAACAAATGTAAACATTAAACATAGTTTAAGTATTATGTTTAAAACACCAGTGATTAATCTAAGTAAATTCTAGAGTTTATTTATTATAACAAGATTTTAATTTGTGCTGTTTTAATGCATCACCATGTTTGATAATTTCTTTAAATCTAATTAAAGCCATAAAAACATCTTAAACATTGGTTTAATTTCTACTGAAAGAGTTAGTTGCTCATGAGAAAGGATATATCTATTTTTATCTCTTATGATGCTAAATTTGGGATGGATTTCTCAGACTTATCACTTTTCTTAGAATGCTCAGTTACACTTAAAGCTCAAGAGGAATTTTGCTATATCTGTGATGATATTAAACGTTTTCCAATTTGAGCACTGCATGAGGCTGGCAAAAATGATGAAGTACTCTGAAAATGCGTTTGACTTAGAGTCTACTACATTTGGTTCTGTACACTATTGATCAGTGTACTTGCTGGGTTAGCAACAAATCTTAGGATCATTATTCAGCACTATTTAAATGTAGCCAAAGGAGTTCATTTTCTTTCTTTTCCTATTTTCTCTTTTCTCCCCTGATGAAATGAACTAGGCCACTTTTAAATTAGGCAGTGCAGCAGGTGGGTTATTGGGGGACATCTATCTGCATTTTGAACTACATCTCTTAGGTCACAGCTGCCTTATGAAAAGAAAATGAATAGTGGGATTCTCTCTACCTGTTCAAAGATGAATTTGCAGAATGTAACTATCAAATTTTCTGTTCATAGGATAATTTGATAGACTCAGTTCCTGAATGCCCTTGGTTCAGGGTAAGATCTACATAGTTCATCTAGATTCTTATTTCTGGCTATGCAAAAATCACTACTGGTAAGTCTGTTATGGTCTTTTCTGTAAATGCTATCTGCTCTAACAGTTACTTTAGTTAACTTAATATTGACATTACTCCTTGTTTCATCCAAATCTAAAAATTATTGCAATTTGAGATTGAATGAGTATCCAACCAAACATCATCTACTACTGATCTCTTTCATAAAGATTATTTTTGATTGAACAAATAAATAATGTTCCATTTCAAGATTTTTCTCAAAATTGAAATTTTAAAATATATATTGATATTTGGCCTTTGACAATAATCACATTCTTATAACTTGCAGTTTATCTGTAAATCTTATCTTTAAAATTCATTATTTGTGTGGGAATACCTCTGCTGTGTCTCACATGCCATTTGTCCACTTTTTATTCCCACCATTGCTGTGGCATCCTTCTTGGTCCAGGTATAACTAGAGCCCCTCACTTTAATTCTTATGAAGATCTCTTGATGAGTCTTCTCTGACACATGGGTCCCTCATTAGAACCTGCTAAACATACCTGCACCATGGAGCTAACAACCCATCACTAATGGAAAAGGAGTCCATTGATTGTTCTCTTCTGTAGACAATTCTATAATGTAGCTGGAGATCGTGGCAGGATTGAGCCAGGGACCAACTTGGTAATGCACATTTATTTTGGCTTTTCTTCCTATTCTTGTTCATACTTTCCATTCTTTCCTTTGTATTCCTTGAAACTACTTCCCAGACAAACCACCAACATGAAAGCCATTATCATAGACTCTGTTTTATCGGGAGCCCAAACTAACATAGCATCCTAAATTCATTTTAGAAGACAGTTCTTCCAGTTGGAAAGTATGCCTTCTTACCACCAAGACATTAACAAAGAGTTATCTATCAAGAATAAGGTAACATGCTAAGAAAATCTTCTTGGACCTCTCAGTTATAATGAGCTTTAAATAAAAGGTCCATTCCCTAAAGAATTTTAGTATCAAAAAAAAAAAAAAAAAAAATCAAAAGATCTGAAGAAATACCCATAAAAATGTACAGGGACAATCCGTGCTTCGGAGAATTTCAAGTGTTTTTCTAGATTCCACCAGTCTGAAGGTTTTAAATCAAGAAGAGTGGACCACAGCAATGACAATACAACAGCCTCTCAAGCATCCATTAGTGGACATGTACTGTCAGCTCCAGGTGACTTCCATCCTGAGCAGGAGCCTAAAGCAGCTCAAGAAAAGGCTCTGCTTGCAGTTGCCCGTGCCTGTTAACCTGGAGCCCTGGTTTGGGCTGCTAAGACTGCCAAAGGTGACCACAGGTCTTCTTTTCTTCCTGTGTTGTTTCTGTCTGTTACAGTGCTAAGTGTCACTAGTGTGTGTTCATAATTCTAAATTCCTCTTAACCCAAGGCTAAGTGCCAGATAGTGCTCCTTTCCCCTGTAAAGGTCTACAATTCTCAGACATCTGCAATGCCTCTGCCTCAGACTTCATATTCAGGTGCTACCAGGCACAGGTTGCCCACAACAAGCCACGCAGCCAGCACAGGACGGAGCCACTGCTCAGAGTCCCTCACAGGCTGCTGTTCCGTACTGTGCTCCTTCCCATTGGTTTCTCCATACATTTCCTTTTCACAGCAGGCTACACCATTGAAAGACCCACCACACCTCTTCTCCCACTTGAAGAGTCTGGCTTTTCTATCCATGTGACTGTGGCCTCTAGCTGATCCATTTATCTCAGATCCTAGAAAGCAAAACGTAAAAAGAGGCTGAATATTTTCCTGACCACATTTCTAGTCTCTCATGTCAGGCCATGGACAGACCACACATTTGCAACTCTAGAAGCCTCATGTCACAGCTGGCTGCCAAATTTAGACTATTAATGAACTAAACAGCCTTGTACATTTTCTTTATTTTGTCTTAGCTGTGCTATTTATAAGCAATTAAACTGGCTCATTCATTTTAATTGCTTTACATTGTTTCATTGCACCTACATTTGCAAATGTCTATATATGTCAACATAAAACTTGTAAATATAAGACTGAATAAAAAATAAAGATAAAAAAGACACACACAGAGAAATGTGTGTAAAAACCACTCAGACAAATAACTCAATATTTTATGTTATCATGGGTATATAAATAAACATAATCAAAATGTAAAATAAAATTATATACAGAGATCCTGTGTATCATCTTTAGGTTATTGATTCCCCTAGGTAGGGAGGGACAGTCTGAGGATGGAGGAAGAGAAACGCTCTACATGCAACTATAGTAACATCTTTCAAATTAATTAATTGATTAATTAATCAAGCCAGGCAAAAAGCATATTTGAAGTAAATATGATAAATATTACTAAATCTGAGTGGGCAGTTCATGAGAATAAGTACTTACTTTATTAAAGTAAGTATATGCTTGAAGGATTTAATATTTAAATTTTTATAAAATATTAAAATGAATAGGCATAACATCACTACTTTTTAAAAATCCTGCTTTACTGATGGACAGCATTTTAACCTCAGAATCATATTTATCTTGGATACTTATTTAGACATCTATCAATGGAAAAGGAGCTCTGGTGGCATAGTGCCTAAGACATTTGACTGCTAATCAGAAGGCTGGTGGTTCAAACCTACCAGCCACTCCTCAGAAGGAAGATGGGACAATCTACTTCTGTAGTGATACTGTCTCAGAAGCCCAAGGAGGGGTCACTATGAGTTGGATCCAACTCAACGGCAGTGAGTTTGGTTTTGGTTTTGAGATCAATGGAAATGCATTATTTAAAACATTCACTTCTCCAATTCTTTTCTTGTTCTTTCTTTCTTTCTTTTTTTAATCCTATTTACTTCTGATTTGTGATTTGGTGAAATGGGAAAACTGGTAATAGTATGTTCTCTACAAGAATTAAGAATAACCTGATTTCTCTTTTGCCTCCAGCCTAAGTTAAAGATCACAGGCTCACTTAAGGAAGCCATTCTTAACCTGGATTTTCCTCTCAGAGGACAATTAACAATATCTTGAGACATTTTTGATCATCATAATTGGGGTGAATGGTGTACTACTGACATCTAATGGGTAGAGGACTTGATGCTACTAAATATCAGACAATACACAACAAAGAATTATCTGATCTAAAATGTCAACAGTCTCGATGTCGAAAATTTCTGCCTTATGTGCTCTTATTTTCCAAATATTTAGGCAGTTAAATCTTCTATTTTTAACCATGCTCAAGCTAGCCATTCCTCTAACAATAATCAAAAATTTCTTTGATATGATCTCCTTTATTATTTACATTCTAGCACCTAAGACATTTGACTGCTAACCAGAAGTCTGGAGGTTCAAACCTACCAGCCACTCCT
>NW_006921589.1:20521050-20542943 GCF_000298275.1 Orycteropus afer afer
AACAAAAATCCTCACAATTAAACTAAGAAGCAACATCATAATAAAAGGAGAAAAGACTGATGTTGTCAAGGATGTCATTTTCCTTGGATCCACATCAACATCCATGGAAGCAGTAGCCCAGAAATCAAACAACATGTTGCACTGAGCAAATCTGCTGCAAAAGACCTCTTCCAAGTGCTAAAAGTCAAACATGTCACTTTGAGAACTAAGGTGTACTTGACCTAAGCCAGGATATTTTTGATCACCTCGTATACACGTGAATGCTGACATAAATAAAGAAAATCAAAGAATTGATACATTGGAATAATGATGTTGGCAAAGAATATTGACTATACCAATAACTATGAGGAGAACAAAAAAAAATCTGTCTTGGCAGACATATATTTAGAATGTTCCTTAGAAGTGACGGTGGTGAGACTCTGTCTCATGTACTTTGGACATGTAATCAGGAAGGACAATTCCCTGGAGAAAGACATAATGATTGGTAAAGTAGAGGGTCAAGAAAAAAATGAAAGACACTCAATGAGATGTATTGACACATTAGCTGCTACGATGGCCTCAAACATACCAACGACTGTGAGGATGGTTCAGGCAGTATTTCATACTGGGCAGGTGAATGTAGTTACTCCCCATGAAGAGACTGTAGTCACCTCCATCATGGAATCTGCTGTGAGAAGCTAAGCAGTTGTCTTCAGGGTCTGATTTGTTTCCAGTACATAAGGAAAAGCTTTGAGGAAGGTCTCTAGCTTTTTGGCATGTCTGGATCTTTGACTTGGCTGAATCACTGGTGGTGTGACAATTTTGGGATTGTTCCTAGACTTGAACCAGTGGTCTGCCGTGTTGCCAGTTCATTTTGGGATTGTGACATTCTACTTGTCGACCTTGAGCTCATCAGCCTCAGCAGCCGGCCACTGCGAGAAGCCTTCAGCTCCAGTGTGCCTGGAATAAGCAACAGAGCTCAAGCCAACGGTCAGGGGCCCATCACTCAACTAGAGCTGCCACTCTGAATTTGGACATCTAGGCTCCTAAACTGTAAGACGATAAATGCCTGTTTGTTAAAGCCATCTATTTGTGGTATTTCTGTTATAGCAGCAAATTGGTAGAGAACCAATTAATGTGTGTGTATGCATATACATATAAATTCCACATATCCACATATTACAGGACAAAGAGCATGAAAATATGTGAAAATAAAGGAGTGTGGTAGACATGCCTAGCACAATAAGAATGACATTTATAACAACATAAGCTCAAAGTCTTGGACAGAAAAAAAATACATAATTCCAGGCTATCAGATACCTTTCTCTGACCTGAACTTCTGTTGAGATAGAGAACTACCAACTATTATGATGAAAAAGAAGCTTTGGTGGGATAGTGTCTAATGCATTTGACTATTAACCAGAAGATTGGTGATTCAAACCTACCAGCCACTCCACGGAAGGAAGATTGGGCAATCAATTTCCATAAAGATTTACTGCCTCAGAAACCCACAAAATGTTGCTAGTGGTCCCAAAAGCACTGCTATCTAGTTGACTGACTCATAGTGACCCTATAGGACAGAGTAGAACTGCCCTATAGGGTTTCTAAAGCTGGAAAGCAGACTGCCACATCTTTCTCCCACAGAGCAGCTGGTGGGTTTACACTGCTGACTTTTCAATTAGCAGCTGAGTGCTTTAAATACTGTGCCACCTGGGCTCCTATGATTGCTTAAGGGCTAAAAACATCATTGGAAAACGTTACTAAAATACTAAAGCACTGTTACTGGCATGTAGAGAAAGAGGAGGACCAAACTATGCAGGATGCTCTACTAGCTATAGTAATTTTGACATTCATCTGTGGGGGGAGATTAACTTTGTACTCTGTAGGAAATGGAGAAGCTGCTCTCTAGAGGTTCATTATGATTCAAACAATTTTCAATGTATAAGAATAAACTCTTGTATTATGTGATCATTGCCCATTTAACTCTAATAGAAATTAGTAGAAGAAACCCAACTTACTTGATCTTAGAAGACTTGATTTTCTTATGATGAAAGTACTTTATATTGTAAATTAAAAGTGAAACTTTCATTGTTGATAATTATTAGCTCAACACTTTTGGAACTTACACCCAAATCTTGTCCATTCATGCCAACATTTTTTTTTTCTTCCACAGTTGGTTAAAATTATTGAAATTCATTTTACTAACCCAGAGGAGAAAAATATTAATATTAATTTTCATTCTGAACATTGCAGAAAAGATATTTTTCCAATTATTAGAAAGAAAAAATTAGCATATCTAAATGAAGAATATACAGTTTATAACAGAGTACAATAGCAATCATGAAAAACTTACAAAATGGTATTATTCTTGCAGGACTTCCATGAAACCAGCCATAGAAAATTAAATATGAAATCTAAGCAGATGTTTTCAGACAACCATGCACATATGTGTACTGTAAATCCTTCTATTCAGCTTATTAATGGTTCCTGTATTGTGTCTCTGTAATTTATGGTTGTTTCATCAGCAGAGAGCATTGTCTTTAAGCTGTAGTGTGTGTCACTTTCAAGAGTTAAAGGACGTGGAGAGTGTGAAAAAGCTAAGAAAGCAAGCAGACTAATTTGTGGTAAATATTGAACTGAATAAAGGGCTGATTTCATCCAAAGCAGATGGAAAGATATTTCTGGGTTTTCAAATGTTAATGAATAAATAGCATTTAATTTCATGAAATTTCAAAGTTATTTTGAAGATCATTATTTCATAAAAATGTCTCATTTCCACTGCATACAAGCAGCTGCCACTGAAGACAAGAGGAGATTTGTGCATGTAATTAGGGCAGGAGGTACAAAATTCATTATCATAATTCAGAGGTCACTTCTTCATACTATGAAAGTTATCAAGGGAGAATGCTTAATGACAAGAGCATTCCTTTTAAATCCTTATCTAAGGATACTGAACAAAATAAGAATTTATTCCAGAAAAACTTTCTTCCTTGAAATTAACCAATTCATATTATCTGACATTGGACTGTGAGTCACTGAGTTAGGACATTCTTCCCAGATGGGATGCTGGCTCCTAAATCTAGGAGCAACCTGGAAAAAGAGTATCAAAAGCACGTGATAGCTCAGGTTTATTAGATGAAGCTGATAAATGCAGTTATGTTAATTGTTCAGGATGCGGCATTTAACCCTAGCTGATGATGCGGAGAATTCTACATGCCATCTTCTTTGCCTCTTCCTATTTATTTCCTATCTCTTACACTGGCCCTGCACTATTTTATTCCACTACATTCTGGCCTGAATTGCAGGTACACATCTCTTGTGTTGAGTGGCAGCTGACCCAGAAATGCACTCCTGGCCCTCACTCCAGACCTATTGATTCAAAATCTGCATTTTTAATGAGATTACCACTGCCATCAATTCCATTCTGACTCATAGCAACCCTATAGGACAAAACAAAACAGAACTGCTCCAAAATGTTTCCAAGGCTGAAACTCTTTACAAAAGCAGACTGCCTCATCTTTCTCCTGAAGAGTGGCTGATGGGTTCGAACTACCAACCTTTGATTAGCAGCCAAATGTTTTAACCACTGCACCACCTTGGATGAGTCACACCAAAAGAAACAAACTCACTGCTGTTGAGTTATTTCTGACTCATAAGGACCCTTCCTTGTGTTTCCTAGGTGGTATCCCTACAGAAGTAGATTGCCTAACTTTTGGATGATTCATAAGTATATTAAAACTTTCTACAAGAATGATCTGATACAGGTGAAAATGAGCCTTATTTCCAGTCTTCTCCTTCTCATTATCTACTGGAGTTCCAGATTAATTGTTTTAATTTAAATCTCTTTTTATGTCATATATCTAATTTTTTAAAAAAAGTCTTTTACCAAAATAGCACTTAAGTTCTAAGTCACTCTAAGTCTTCCATGATCTGCTTTCATTGTACCGGTTATGTCTTCTCCCACTCTTTTTCCCTTTACAAAACTTCAGTGAAATGTTAATGATTGCTCTTTTGCAACATACTTGGCACTTACAGTCCTCCTGTGTCTCACTCCTGCTGTTTCCGAAGATGTAAAGGTTCATCTTCCTTCTCTGCCTGTAAAAATGTAACCTGAGGTGTCCCATTGAACTACTTCACCTCTTCCATGAAGTCTTCTCTAATGTCTCCATCTGCATCATGTGATAGTCACACAGTATTTTGCTCATATCTCTCTCATTATCTTTATTGTATGCTCTTTAATACATTCATTAATAACTGTACACTTAGCTGTGCCACATCATCTCTCCAAGCCTCAGTTTACTTATGTGTAAAATAAGGATCTTATTAACAGACTGAAACATAAGACTCTCAAGTGTAGGTATCATGTTTTGCATTTACATATTCTTTACAGGTTATGCACATTGAAAGCACACAATAAATTTCTAGCAAATAAATATACACTTAAGTATATTTCTGTTTTTTTTCTAAGCTATATATGTATGTGTATATATATAAAGTTACATAAATCCTATATATCATTTTATTTTCTTTAAGCATTGTCTTTGCAAATACAATCCTAAATTTCAAGTCATACTCACCTCCAAATGAAACCAAACTCATTGCTATTGAGACAATTCCGACTCATCGTGACCCCCGTTGGGCTCCAGGGCTATAAATCTTTACAGAAGCAGACTGCCTTACCTTTCTTTCACATAGCAGCTGGTGGGTTTGAACTGCTGACCTAGTTAGCAGCTAAATGCCTTAACCACTACACCACCAGAGCTTCTTCATACCCACCTAGATTGGTTAATTCCAATGGTCATTGTTTTAATATTTTTACCTTTCTGCTAAGGTTTCCACAGAGTTAAGGACTTTTTGTCTCCAACGTTTTGTGCTTCTCAGCTGAAACTAGTGATTAACACTGCAGGCTCTGGGCCAGGATACCTAGGTTTCAATCTCAGCTTTGCCACTTAGTAGCTGGGTGATCTTAGAAAATTACTCTTTCTATGTCTCAGTTTCTTCATTAGCAAAAGAAGTGGAGAAGAAATCTTACTTATGGATCATTGAGGGATTAAACATGTCAACTTGTGTAAAATGCTTAGAACAAAGTTTATCACATAGTCTCAATGTTAGCTATGATTATGAAGAAGATGATAACATGGGCTATTCTCTGTGAAAAATCTTTGCAATCTAGAAAGAACTGCCCTCATTTCAGGTATTTCCATCTCTTTTATAGTTAAATGAAAAAATTCCACTTGATTTATCTATACGCTTAACTTTAAAGAAATCTAAAATGTCTTTCAATTAATAAATATTATATAGACTTAATTTTATATGATATCAACAATTGGCATTAATCGCTCTAATTTCAGAAAAGAAAAAATATGCGAATGGTTCTTATGTGCATTGAAAGCAAACATATCATTCAATTATCGATTGGATAAGGCTTGTTGTCAATGTAAAGATTGCTGGTGGCATCTAATGATGAAAGCAGAAATGTCATCATGTTTTTGGTTGATATTTGAATTCATAAAGGAGAACAATGGAGATAATACAGGATGAATCATTTCCATCGCCAATTTTTATCAATATTTTCAAATAAGTGTATTTATTAATAGAAAATTGTACTTAGTCCTTGTAATAAGTTAGCATGCAAGCATTAGATTTAGCTTAAGTTTTCAAGAGCCTGGAATTTATTTATTCCAATAGCAAAATGTTATACTACACATTGTACTATATTGTTGATGAAGGAGCTCTGGTGACACAGTGTTTGACTGCTAAGTAAAAGGTTGGCAGTTCAAACTTAGCAATTGTTCCACAGAAGGAAGATGGGACACTCTTCTTCCATAAAGATTTACTGTCTTGGAAACTCAAGGGGGTTGCTAAGAGTTGGAATCAACTTGATGGCAGTGAGTTTGGTTTTTATGCTGTTGATACATTTAGATTCTATCCTGCTCCTAGGAAGGAAGGTTGGGCAATCCTACTTCCGTAGTGATACTGCCTCGGAAACCCAAGGAGGGGTCGCTATGAGTCGGGTTTGACTCGACGGCACATAACAACAACAACAACAACCTGCTCCTAATTTAATCCATTATGAGAAAAAGTTTGGAACAAAGAGAATAAAAACAAAACATAAAAACAAAGAATTATATGTCAGAGATGTGACCGCTAAGATTTAGACACAGTCAGGTATAAGTTTTTATCAAACTATTTACAATTGTTTACTTAAAAAAAATGTGGCAGAAAGAGGCAGCTTTTGTTTGAAATAAGATTTGTGCATTCTGGGAGCTGACTCTTGAGAATGATGTGGCTGTTTTTGAGAAAATAAAATGAAATCTATAAGAAAAGAGAGTGGAGGAAGTGAACAGTCCCCAAGCATAACTGATCACTTCCCTTTGTTCTGAGTTGGCTGGACTAAATCCAGCGCACACAGTAGCTTCACAACTGTTCCTCCAGCATTTGAAAACTTTGCTGCCTTAGCAATGTAATGTTTTTTCTGTCTTTTTCTTCCCTTCATATATTCTACTCATGTGGTGCTTTTGAAAGTGAGCTTGTCATTCAACTGCTACCCTCTGAGGAAGCTCACTGTGTAATAGGTGAGAAGTCAAGAATAATTAAGGGAAGAAATAGTTTTGTTGTTCTCCCAGAAGTCAAGGTAAATCTTTTGTAAATAACTCCCACCAGACTCTCTAGAAATATTACATCTGCAGTATTGTGTAGTAGCATTCAACTTTCACGTTTTAGTGACAAAAATTTTGAGGTAATTTTCTTGGCATGATTTCTTGCTAAAATATAGAGTTTTTTTTGTGAAGTAAGAGTGCTGGAATTGCTTCTGTTTAAAATGATATTGGTGTTCAAAGAACAAACTTCCACTTAAGACAGAATTAAATAAAAGGCATTGACTGTAGTCAACACAATGCAAACAGTAATAATTTCAGGGCTCACTTTCCTAAAACTATGAAATAATTTTAGGTTAATGCACAAAAGTCCTCTATAATGATTCCACTTGCAATTTCTCTATGGGTAGGCATTCATTAGCTCCAAGTGGTTTTTCAAAAGAGAAATGAACTAGAAAAATGGAAAAGTGGCAAAGGAAGGCAATGCAAGGATGGAGTGTATTTTGATAATAGAGAAAGGTAATAATGCAGATACTGTAGCTAACCTATTTTCTTTTGTAATCTTTTTAGTTTGAACTTCTCAGAAGACATAGTTCATGTGAGTGGTGGTACATACAGTGTGATGCCTTACATCATTTTAATGTATTATGTCAGAAAATTTCAAATATTTTAAGTTTATTCCTTTCTATTAAATGCAATATGGATATTTTGAGTCACCTCTACCTTCTGAGTACATATAATTCCTACTGATAAATAAATCTGTTTATTTTATACTTCTCTTTTAGGAATAATAACCAATATTATTTAAAAAGTAATAGCTGAGTTACCCACCATCATCTATGAAAAATGTTAAACTTGCTGATGTCCAGTGGACATGAACTTGAGCACCAATGGTTAGCTATCCTCTCAACTTGTGTGTTTCATTAAGCAGAGTTGGGAAGTGTCTGCAAAGCTAAGGTCTGCATTTTTCTGCCCTTTTACTGATCTAGGTCAAGCCATGTAACTGAGTCTGCCCAACAAAATATGGGCAGAAGTAATTATATATCTCACCAAGGCTTGACCCTTAAGAAGCTCCCATCTGATTCTCCTTCACTCATCTGACATCTGCTGGCTTGGATGTCTACTTCTGGGCAACATGGGAAGTTTTCAGTAAAGATGACAGTGACTCTATCATCCTGGATCCTTGAATAATTGTTTGGTACACAGTTCCCCACCCCACCCTCAACACCTGAATGTGAGCAAGAAATAAATTTTGATTTTTTTTTTTTTTTTTAAAGAGGGTGGGAAGGAATAGCTTGCATTATTTACAATATTCTAACTGCTCTTTATGTCTTAAGATTGTTTTAAGGATGGCAATGAAAGATAGCACTAAAGAGGTCAACATTTCATAAAATGCTCTGAAATCGCCAAAATGGGGGGAAAAAGTTTCAATGGGCTTAAACTTAATATCACTTTCTCACTTGTTAGAAGCACTGGTGGTGTAATAGGTAAGACATTTGGCTGCTAACAAGAAGGTTGGTGGTTCAAGCCCACCAGCTGCTCTCTGGAAGATGAGGCAATCTACTTCTGTAGAGATTTACAGCCTTGGAAATGCAGTGAGAGTCACTATGAGTTGGAATCAACTCAATGGCAATGGATTTGGTTTCACATGCAAGGATGCTTACCATTAGCACATACCTGCAGGTTACATGACTTTTAGCTGTTCTCTGTGTGTTTGAAAGTGAGATTGAGAAGAATGACATAAGTACAACACCTTTCTCTGTCTCTTCATTTTTTCATCCTCTTATGCTACTCTTAGCAAAGTATCTCAAAGTTTGAAAAATAAAACATTCTTGGTTGTCCAAATGGACTTTGTTCTTTCCCTTTGTCTTACACTTTTCCTAGAGGTGTGCCTGATGACACAGATAACACGTCTTGTTCACAGAGTTCATGCTAGCTACCTGTGAACAAGGAGCTCTGATAGCATGGTACATAAGGCATTTGACTACTAACCAGAAGGCTCGTGGTTCAAACCCACCAGCCACTCCTCAGAAGGAAGATTGGGCAATCTACTTCCATAGTGATACTGCCTTGGAAACCCAAGGAGGGGCCACTATGAGTCAGATCTGACTTGATAGCAGGTTTTTTTTTTTTTTTTTTGGTTACTATGAACAGTGGGGAGAACTTTCAATTCAGGTTTTGTGTTCCTGAGAAGAAAGACCAAGGGACTGTCACAAAAGTGATGAACAAAGACCAGGGGATTGTGAACACAGTGCTCCTCCTGGGAGAGAGGTAAAAAAAATCAAGATTAAAAAAGAACATTTGAAGCCTCTGAGAAGAAAGAGGATATAGAAATTTTGAAAAATAGAGTATAAAACCTTGAGGGATAATAGAATAACTGGTGTTTTGTAAGCCTGAGAGTTTGAGACCACTCTTGGTAGTAAGCTCAATGGCTGCTTATCCAGTGAGCAGCTGGAGGACAGGAACCAGGTCCTCCTCCTGAACCTATTGTTGAATGAAGGGATAAATAATTACTTTCAGCCTAGATGGATCAAGAGAAAAGTACAATTCTTAAATGCTTGTTGTTGTTGTTGTTGTTATGTGCCGTCGAGTCGGCCCCGACTCATAGCGACCCCTCCTTGGGTTTCCGAGGCAGTATCACTACGGAAGTAGGATTGCCCAACCTTCCTTCTGAGGAGTGGCTGGTGGGTTTGAACCGCCAGCCTTCTGCTTAGCAGTCAAGTGCTTTAGCCACTATGCTACCAGAGCTCCTTCTTAAATGCTAGTACAAGTAAATACTAGTATGACTGATAATAATAATGATAGTGATTTATTGAGTGCTTGTTATAAATCAAACATTTTGTGAATCTCATTTAAAAATTATCTCATTTAATGCTTACAAAAATCTTGCAAAGTATATACTATCATCCTTACTTTATAAATGACAAAATTGATAACAGTTAAGTAACTTACCTAGACCATACTCCGGTTAGTGACAATGACGCAATTCAAAACCAAAAGAAAAACAAGCTCACTGCCATTGAGTGGATTCCAACTAATACCAACCACCTTTGGGTTTCCAAGATGGTAAATCTCAGTCTTCCTTCCGCAGAGTGCTGGATAGGTTTGAACCTCCAACCTTCTGGTTAGCAGTCAAATGCCTTAGGCGGTATACCACCAGAGCTTCTTCCAGACTCAATTAGATAGTCTCTATTAAAGTTCATTTAGTTGGTTATAGAGCTGTTAGCTGCCATCATGTCTTAAATATAGGAAAAGAGCTGCTGTTATCCATACACCATACCAAGCAGCATATGTAGCTCATTACTAATTTAACCTTGATTCTGGCTTAGCCTTTGCCACAATCTCTTTGCCTCTGTTTCTTCTGGTACTATGCAGTTGGATCAAAGGATGAGATCTTAGTTTCAGTTTACTTTAGTTACTGAAGCAAACATAACATACTTTCATTCTTCCATTCAACATTGCACACTCACATTATGCTCTTGCTGTTGTTGCTAGGTGCCATTGAGTTGTCTCTGACTCATACCGACCCTATGCAGAGCAGAACAATACACACCCCAGTCCTGCCCAAACTTCGTGATCCCTGCTATACTTGAGCCCAATGCTGCAGCCACTGTGTCAATCCATCTCGTTGAAGGCTTTCTCCTCTTTCATCGACCCTCTATCTTACCAAGCATGACATCCTTCTCCAGGGAATGATCCCTTCTGACAACATGACCAAAGTAGGTGAGACACAGTCTGGCCATTCTCGCTTTTAAGGAGCATTCTGGCTGCACTTCCTTCAGGACAGATTTGTTAGTTTTTTTAGCAGTCCATGGTACCTTCAGCATTCTTTGCCAGCATCACATCTCAAAAGCATCAATTCTTCTTCGGTCTTCTTTACTCATTGTCCAGCTCTCATATACATATGAGGCGATTGGAAATATCATGCCTTGTGTCAGGCACACCTTAGTTCTCAAGGAGACATCTTTGTTCCTCAGTACTTGAAAGAGGTCCTTTGCAGCCAACTTTCCCAGTGCTATACGTCTTCTGATGTCCTGACGGTTGCTTCCATTGGTGTCCATTGTAGAACCAAGCAGTATGAAATCTTTGACAACTTCAATCTTTTCTCTTTTTATTGTGATGCTGCTTATTGGTCCAGTTGTGAGAATTTTCGTTTTCTTTGTATTGAGATGCAATCCATCGTGCAAATAGTATTCTTCAATCTTCATCAGTAAGTGCTTCAAGTCATGCTCACTTTCAGCAAGCAAAGTTTTGTCATCAGCATATTGCAGGTTGTTAATGAGACTTCCTCCAATCCTGATGCCACGTTCTTCTTCATATAGTCCAGCATCTCAGATTATTTGTTTAGATTGAATAAGTATAGTAAAAGGATACAACCCTGACACACTCCCTTCTTGATTTTAAACCCTGCAGTGTCCCCTTGTTCTGTTCAAACAACACCCTCTGGTCTATGTACAGGTTCCTCGTGAGAACAATTAAGTGTTCTGGAATTCCCATTCTTCTCCATGTTATCCACAATTTGTTATGATTCACACAATCAAATGTTTTTGCATAGTCAATAAAACACAAGTAAACATTTTTTTGGTATTCTTTGCTTTGAGCCAAGATCCATCATCAACAATTGCTATCCATAAGATTTTCAGTGGCCAATTTTTGGACCTGTCCATGTCCTTCTTCCCAGTCTGTCTTAGTCTGGAAGTTCTGCTGAAATCATCCATCATGGGTGACCTTACTGGTATTTGAAATACCAGTGGCATAACCTCCAGCATCATAACAATAAACAAGCTACCCCAGCATGACCAACTGATAGTAGACTCTAAGTAGCTCAGTGCAAACTGACATTCTTACTGATCAGATTATCCCTCATACCAGTACAACTCTTCGTATTGATTTTTGTAGTAGCTGGCTGCAATTATGGGTGCAGGTATAGCAAGGATTGTGAGGATGGCACACTACCGGGCAGTGTTTTGTTCTGTTGTACGTAGGGTTGGCATTTGTCAGAGCTGACTCAATGGCACCTAATGACAACAGCATATCTTTCTTTCTTTCTTTTTTTTTTTTAATTTTTATTTTTATTGTGATTTGGGTGAAGATTTACAGAGCAAATACACTTTCCATATAGCAGATCACATACACTTTGTCTCATGACATTGACCACAATTTAGCACAATGCAACATCTCCTCTCCCACTTCCTCCCAGTAGGTACTGCTTCCCTTTGACCATCCCTCCATGCACTCCTACCCCCTGAGCTGTCTCCCTGTGCCTGAGCAGCCCTTCTTTCTCTCTTGCTTGTTCTCTCCAAGGAGTGTATCTACCTCAGATAAATGCTCAACTAGTATGCCTGTCTACTGCTTGGCTGGAAGCTACAGGTGTGTGTTCAATTTCAGAACTGAAAGGCAGTTAGGGGCTATAGTCTCAGTGATTCCACCAGGCTCCATCTGGCCAGTAAACCTGTTCCCCACTTTTTTTTTTTTTTTCCAAATGATAACAGCATATCTTTCCAAAGCTTTAGCTGAGATGAACAAATTAATACATAAATAAAACATTAGCTCATATGAAGACTTTAGTAAAATTCCTTTAGTAAATGTTGTGGCTTATTTTCTCAAGTGAAGGGGTCATCTAGGATTGTGATATCTTTGACTACACCCCATAATCTAGATACAGAGAGTAACTAACAAAACTAAATTTAAAGAGAAAGGTAATCAATATGTTTTTGTTTATTCAACAAATATTTTTTAGCCCCTTTTTGTGTGTCATATACTACACCTATAATAGTATCCAAACCACCACAGTCCTTACCCTGAAGGCTAGGCAAGATTTGTATGAACCGTGATAAAAGGGATAATATGAAGACAGCTTTAGGGAGCAGCAAGTCGGCCACCTTTAGTAACAAAAAGTTTGATATTGGAAGTAAAAGGAGATCAAAATTGAACATAGATTTCTATCAAGTTATGAAAGGCCTTGAAAGCCACACTAAGGAGTTTGGATAATTTCTCCAAGAATATGAATGTGCAAATCATCCTTAGTGTTAATTCTACATTCAACTCAAAACAAGGAAAAGTAGAGGATGATTAGCATACACAGGCATCAGTCCTCTAGTGTTGTTTTTGAAAGGAGATAGATAATAATTACTCTACTTTGTCAATTTCCATTTTTTTGAATATGAAATTTTCATTCCTTTTCTCTTTGTCTATTTAGCATGAATATACAGTTACTCTGTTGATTTACCTTGGAGAGATAATTTAATCTAACACATAGCCTGAGAATCAAGTAAGCAGAATTCTTATACTTTTTTCTGCCATTATGTCTTCCTGATTTTCTGCAACTCCTCCTGCCTCCTGGTGTCATCTCCTGGGGCCATCTTCTACAGGCACCCACTCCAGAAGGATCTATATTGTGACACTGGTGATATAGGAGAGCGTATGTTATTATTTGTATGTTGTTAGTGCTGTTAAGTCAGCTCTGACTTGTAGTAACCCTATGACAGAATGAGACAGCTGTACACCATCCTCCTTGCTGTATTTGAGCCCATCATTGTAGCCACTGTTTCAGGTCATCTTGTTCAGCTTCTTCCCCTTTTTTGCTGACCCTCCACTTTACCAAGCATAATATCCTTCTACAGGAAATGGTCCCTTCTGACAACATGTTACAAATAGGTGAGACCAAGTCTGGTCATTTTCGCTTCCAAGGAGCAAGAATTATTTATATAGAATTCCAAGGAACATTATTTACACAGAAATTTTTATTTGGAAATGGAAGAATTTGAAGCTCTTATTGGTTAGAATCCAAAGTTTGTTGTGACGCCCTGCATTTTCAAAGAATGTAGGACACACCAAGAAATATATAGCAAAGCTTCTACATCAAGAAGTACAATAATAAAAATCAAACTCTAACAACATAACCTTTCTCCACACTTTGATATTTGAACATCATCCTTCAATTATGAGATACTTCCACCTCTTTGATTTTTCAGTTAATTTATAAGCTCAGATTGGGAGCTCTGGTGGAATAGTGCCTAAGGAATTTGACTGCTAACTAGAAGGCTGGCAGTTCAAACTCACCAGCCACTCCTTGGAAGGATGATCGGGTGATCAACTTCCATAGTGATACAGCCTCAGAAACCCAAGGAGGAATTGCTATAAGTTAGATCTGACTCGATGGCAGTGAGTTTGTTTATCTTTTCTTGGTTTTATATCCTCAGAAAAACACATTATGAACTCTCAGTCTGAAAAACAGTGAAGTAAGAAGGTTGAAGCCAATAAATTCCAATATATATTTATAAGTTTACCCAATTTGCACAGAAAGATTATTATACATATATGATTATCTATAGTTAATATATATAAGCTCTGATAGTATAGTGCCCAAGGCACTTGACTGCTAATCAGAAGGCTGGCAGTTCAAATGTACCAGCAACTCCTGGGAAAGAAGGTTGAGCAACCTACTTCCATAGTGATACCACCTCAGAAACCCAAGGAGGGGTCGCTATGAGTCTGGTCTGACTTGATGGCACATAAAAACAGCAAATATATATATTTTTTTATCTTGGATATACTCTGAAGTTATTTACCTTTCTCCTAGGAGGAATAATCTATCCATCTATCTGTTGATTGATCTATCCATCCATCATCCACAAAGGAGAATACTGTTCACAAAGGAGGATACTTCTATGTCTTCTAATTGTAGGTGGACAGTTTAATTAATTTTAAGGAATCTTGGGATATTTTAATAAGTACACGGTATTTGAATGGTACTCCGTATGACAGATCATATCTTACAAATTTCAATCCAGTTCATTTTCCATTCCTTTGCTCATTTGTTCATCCATTCATTAATGAGCTAGCATATGTAATGCACAGAATATGGGACTTTGGATTAGACGCACCCATGTTGAATCAATAGCTTTACCACTCAGAGAAAATAAGTGTATTTGCTTATTCAACACAGCAATGACAAGTACTATGCCTGGGAAATATCCAGTAGTCTATCTTGTAAGTTGTTATGAATTTGATGTATTATGGATACAAACAAGTTAAAAAATACAATTACAAAACAATGAGCTAAGTAGTTTAAATATAGTGGTAATGCACAAGATGGACTGATTATTAAATTGCAGAAAAAGGATTCCTGAGCCCTAAATTCTAATCTGAATCCTCAAGAACAAAGAGAAATTATCTGGATGAAGGAGGAAGGGTCCTGAAAGGGGGAAATGTGTCTCAAGCAGAGCCAGCAGGTGAGCCACAGTGCAAAGGAAAAGAGGGACAATGAATTATTTGGCATTTAAGTAGTTCAGTATGGCAGGAGCATAGAGTGTGCGGAGAAGAACCATGGTCATCCAAGACACTATTTCCAGCACAATACTGAAGGCCGATAAAGAGGACCAATGAAGATAGAGCAGCCCTTACAGAAAGATCTGGCAAAATTCTCCTGGAGAACGAGACCGGTTATTACTTAACTTCTGGAGCCCAAGGTCATGTTCTGGCTAAATCTGTCTTTTTTTCCCCCTGAGGGGGAGGCAGATATTTTCTTATTTAGAACAAACATTCTTGAGCTATGTTATTTACATACTATTTGTGAGATTATAAAAGTTAGATCATTATTTTAGTTCAAAACTGTATTGAATACTCCAAAAAGGGTATAAAGAAGCAGCTCTAGGAATTTACAGCATTTCAATTTCCTTCAAACACTAAGCATGTAAAAGGGGAACAGTAAAATACTCCTCCTTTCATAGGATTAAAAGACCATGATGTTTTGAAACATTTTATTTGTATTTGAAAATATTTTGGGGATTACAACTTCTTTTACACCATTTTAATTACAGCTTAAACATTGCTGAAATTGTTTCAGTGAGTCAATCTTCTCCACAATGGTTGCTGTGATTCTGGCATCATTAATTTCTAGCTTTAGCTGTCAGAGTATGAACAGTTTTATACTATCTCCATTGTATTTTCATTTTATAAAACAGCTTCCTTAAGGAGAGTATTAGAGTCTGGGTAGTTAATGTATATTACTGCAATAGTTAAAACACCTACACAGGCATACACAAGGATACTGAAATACGCCATATGTCAAACCTTAAGGAAATAGAATTTCTGGAGAGATGATATCTGATTTTTAAGGAAAAGGTAAAGACTACCCTTGGTGGTATCAATTTATAGATTTCTTCCATTGAAAATAGGAAGTTAGAAAAACTGACCAAATTTTTTAAGAGTGAAATATGAACTTAGATGTGACTGTTCATATTCATTGTATAATTTCTTGTTTTGGTTGATAAAAATGCAATATTAAAGTGCCATCTAAATTTCAATTTTCTCACACTTCAAATCTTGGCCAGAAAAAAAAATAAGTCACTCAATTTTAAAACTCTGCCTTGATTTTGGTTTATTAAACAAAAATTAATTGAGCTCTAACATTATGACAAAAGCTTTTAGGTATTAGGGTATGAAGGGGAATAAAACAGATCAGTTTTTCTATAATAAATAGCCTTTTGTGCATATAAATTAAAGGATTCTTTATTTATTTTTAGTTTTTATATTTAGCACAAACAAAAAACTCAGGTTTAAAAATTATACCTTAGAATTATATTAAAGTTAAAGTTAGGTCCAGTTTTTGTATAGTACAAGCCGTGTTACACTGTGTGGTAGTTAAGGTTATGTGTCAGCTTGGCTGGGCCGTGTTTTGAGAGGCTGGGCAGCTGGTTGTAGTCATTCCCTGTGATGAGACTGGCAATCACCTCCATGGTGGAATCTGCCACGAGCAGCTGAGGAGCTGCCTTAGTTATGTGGTCTGCTCCCAGTGTATAAGGAGAAGCTTTGGGAATGGTCAGCAGCTTTTGGCACACTTGAATCCTGCATGTAGTTGAGTCATCTCAGCAGCTTGTCACGTTGTCTGCTGATCTTAGGACCATCAATGGACTTGAATCAGCGACTTGTCAAGTGGTTTGGTAATATTGGGACTGTCTTTTTATTTGTTGACCTTGGGTTTGTCAGCCTCAGCAGGCAGCAGCTACTTGAGTGAAGAAAAGCCTCCAGCTTCAGTGAGCTAGGAGCAAGAGGCAGAGATGAAGCCCAAGGTTAAGGGGCTTTCACCCAGTCCCTAGAGCTTGGTACTTTGAACTTGGACTTCTAGCCTCCAAAACTATAAGAGAATAAATCCTTGTTTGTTCAAGCCATCCCATTTGTGGTATTTTCTGTTAGCACAGCACAGAGTAACCAAAACACATTGCATTTTATCAATGAGAAAATTCTACAATCCAGTATTTCAGATTTTTTAAATCTCCAGTCTAAGAACCACAGCTGATGCCAAAAATAAATAGAATTGACTCTAAAGCAGCCCAACAGGCAACATAAAATCCATTTCTGCTGAACACGTTCTTTCTACTTTGGGAAAACAAAGCCTAATCTTGTTACATTTGAATGTGTAACCTCTGTCATGTCACAATCTGATAAGCATTTTTTAGTGCTGGAAGATCAATTTTCTCATTAGCTTTTAGAATCTTCTACCTTTATTATAAATAACAAATGATTTATTGTCAACTTGCAAAGTTTATTTTTGAATTAACATTTTCATCAGAGTGAATACTTTTAGCTTTTGGGAAGAGAATGAAATCTGAAGTGGCTTTGAATTGCACATGTAGTCTTGCTCCTCTTATTTACTGTACTCATCCTAACAATAATTCCCTTCTTATACATGTTGTCCTTTAAAGGAAATACTGCATTGGACTTCATATTGAAGGTATTTGGTCTTGGCCAATGAGATAGAAAAGTGAAAAAGAGTAGATGAACCACACATGATGTGAATTAATTCTTCATCAATGTGACATTTTAGTTATCTTTTGATCTACTCCCCAAAACGTTTTTGGAATATATCTGTTTTCATATAACCATATTGTATTAACTATTAAACACTAAAAATTCCCAAAAAAGAGAAAACAACACTTTTTGAACATGGACCCAAATATGAACATCTGTTGGTTTCAACTCATGGTTGCATTTTACACATGGGAAAACTATGGTTCCACAAATTTTTTCATAGCTACCCACTAACAAATCCTACTGCCATCATCAATTCCTGCTCATAATGACCGTATAGGAGAGAGTAGAACTGCCCCATACAGTTTCCTAGGCTGTAATCTTGACAAGGTGACAGACAGTGAGTTTTTTTTTTTTTTTTTTTATCTTTATGAGCACATCAACAAGTTTTTTCTCATGTAGAGTCTATGTCGTTTTTGTTGTTGTTATGTGCTGTTGGGTTGGACCCGACTCAGCGACCCCTCCTTGGGTTTCCCAGGCAGTATCACTACGAAAGTAGATTGCCTAACCTTCCTTCCAAGAAGTGGCTGGTGGGTTTGAACCTTAGGCACTCTGCTACCAGAGCTCCCTGCAGAGTCTATGGTGGGTTCAAACTACAGACATTTCAGTTAACACCTGAGTCCTTAACTCCTGTGCTACCAGGTCCCCTTAGTACATAAAACTCAGCAAAGATTATGGAGTTAATCCTGGTGCTATATGTAAAAGTATCATAACTAAAAGCAACATTGGGATGCAAAACAGAACCATTGAAATAAAGATGGCATTTATAAAGCAATTGCAAAACATATTTTCATATTTATAATTTATCAAAATATTAGTAGAGTGTAGGTCCAAAGAGGAATAAAAGACAAATCTCTTCAGAGCAAACCCTGAACATTACCCTGCATAAAATAAAAATGTAAAATAATAGGTGATTTTTACCAGAGCAAATTGAGGCAACACACTGTAGACCAAAAATATTCAAGCTTGTGTGTTTATGCCATTTCTAATAAAGAACATATGGCTTCTGAATGAATAGCATGTTTCATTCAATCTTGATGAAGCTTCACTTATTTAAACAAGTCCATACTTCAGCCTATAAAACAAGCTTCTCTGCCTTTTTTTCATGATGATAAAGAGAAAACAAGCAACAATTTTAAGTGTCTATTAAATTAAGAACTGCAAAAGTACAACAGAAGCATATTCCCAAAGCTTACTCCTAGTTTTGCATTCTGCCAGAAAGTGCAAGTTTTGTGAATGAATAGAAAAAATTGTGGAAAGTATGATTTTTTTTTCCCTCTATTTCAAAATGCTAGTGATCCTTGTACTCAAGAACCTTAGGGTCTCTACTCAAATCACAATTTAAGGAAATAGGCTACGAAATGTTCTGTTCACTGTCATCCTGGAAAACCAGTGAAAATGTGGTGACTCAAAAACATTCCAAGAAGCTCTGGCTGGTGATGCAGTGGTTAAGACATTTGGCTGCTAACCAAAAGGTCAGTAGTTCGAATCCACCAGCCGCTCTGTGGGAGAAAGACGAGGCAGTCCATGTCTGTAAAGATTTACAGCCCTGGAAACCTTCTAGGGTAGTTCTACTCTGTCCAGTAGTGTTGTTATGAGTCATAATTGACTGATGGCTGTGGGTTTTATAACATTTCTGATTGATCCAGGGAACAAGTAGTCAACGAAGACTAAGTTCTTTTAGGTGAAACCCAAGCAGGAGGGAAGCCCATACTCAACAAGGAAAGGATTCTGTGAAAGTACATTCTTCTGGTCTTGTCACTTCTTTTCTTATATTTATTTAATTAATTATTTTTTGAGATCTTATCACCTTGCTGTCACAATTTGCATGCAATTTTTAAATTAGGAAAAAAAAAACCAACTTTCCACTTCCTAGGTCTCCTGTGATGATTAAAAACATTAAATTTGTATTCTTATACTTGCTGACCATGGTCATTTTTTATTCAGAAAGGCTCAAAAGGTCCTGACTTCTTACCCTGGTAGTTTTTAAGTAATGTTCCAACAAACTTAGTTTAAAGCCCTCTTTCTCAGCAGGTCCAAAGGACCACTTCATTTAAATATCAACTCCACCAACATGATCCCATTTTGCCACCTTGACACTAATTAAATGGCACCATATCCTTTACCATCCTCCAGAAAACTGTTCTTTCATAGGATGAAGCCTGGGGAATATAAACTATGAAAAACTCCAAGTTAAACAAAGCTACTAATAGAGAAGCCAGCCCTGCAAACTAGCCAGGTTAGGACCTTGAGAAAATTAACTTAGCAGTAAAAGGCAATTTTGATGAGGTTGAAAATTTTGATGAAGTGTAGTCATTTGGGTCACTGATACTAATTGTCTCAAATTGGAAGTGACCTCCCTTGCCTATAAACACTCGTAATGTATGCCTTGAAATCAGTACTTTATAATTATTTTACTTTGGATCATCTACTTAGCCTTTTTGAGCCTCAGTTTTTTAACCCATAAAATGGGACTAAAAATAGTCACAAAAGACTACTGTGAGGATCAAGTAAGATAATCAGTATAAAATGCTGAGTACAATATTTGGTATGTTACTGCTGTTAGGTGCTGTTGAATCAATTTTGACTTATAGTGTCCCCAAGTGACAGAGTAGAAAAATCCCCTAGGATATTTATGGCTGTAATCTTTATGGAAGGAGATTACCTGGTCTTTCTCCCATGGAGTCACTGAGTGGGTTTGAACCATCAACTTTACAGTTAGCAGGAGAGCAATTTACTAATGTGCCACCAGAATTCCTATATTTGCCATATGCATTGAATATATATGTATCTTCCCAGTGTATGTATATGCCTTGAAATTACTATAAAAATAAATGTATTGTAATAACAATTAAAACAATCAATTATGTAATGCTTCCTATGGTTTTAAATGATTTACATTAATTACTATATTCAATATTCATAAAATGTTATGTATTAGGAGCCTTAGTGGTGCAACAGTTAAGCACTTGGCTAATAGCAAGAGGTTGACAATTTGCACCCGCCCAATGACTCTGTAGGAGAAAGACTTGGTGATCTGCTTCCATAAAGATTGTCGCCAAGAAAATTCTGTTGCATAGAGTCACTAAGAGTTGGAATCAACTCAACAGCATCCTTCATACAAATGAGGAAACAAATAAATGGAGAAGTTAAGCAACTTTCCAGTGCTCAATCAATTAAATGGTTAAGCTGTGATTTAACCTAGATAATTTGACTCTACTATCAGGGAGCTCTGGTAGCATCGTGGCTAAGGCACTTGACTGCTAACCAGAAGGCTGGCGGTTCAAACCCACCAGCCACTCCTCGGAAGGAAGGTTGGGGAATCCTACTTCCGTAGTGATACTGCCTCGGAAACCCAAGGAGGGGTCGCTATGAGTCAGGGCTGACTCGACGGCACATAACAACAACAACAACAACATCTGTATGCTTAGCCTCTTTGCTCTACCAGGAGCTCTGATGGCACAGTGGTAAAGGTGTTCGGCTCTTAACCAAAAGATTGGTGGTTCGAGCTGCCCTATGGGTGATAGATGAGGTAGTCTGCTTCTGTAAAGATTTACAGCCTTGGAAACCTTATGGGGAAGTTCTACCCTGTCTTATAAAAATACTATGAATGGAAATTTACTTGATGGCAGTGGGTTTGTTTTATTTTGCTCTACCTTTTACTACTGTGATAGTTAAGGTTATATGCCAATTCAGCTGAGCCATGGGTTTGAGTAGTTTGACCAGTGGATGTAGTTGTTTGTCACGATGAGATTGGAACCACCTCCACATGGAATCTGCTGTGAGCACCTAACCGTTGAATGGCTTTGGGGTGTGGTCTGCTTCTAGTTTATGTGAAGTTTTATGACAGGTCTCCAGCTTTTAGCAAATTTTGGATCCTGCAGTTGGCTGAGTCTTCATTCCTAGTACCTGGACTTGAACCAGTGGCCTGCCTTGTTGCCAGTTGATCTCACAATTTTTCCTGGACCTGAACCAGTGGTCTGCTGTGTTGTCTGTCGATCTTGATATTGTGCCATTTTACCTATTGTTCTTGGTTCATCATCCACAGCAGCCAGCAGCTGTGTGAGTCAGAAGAAGCCTCTAGCTTGCTCCAGTGGGCCTGGAGCAAGAGGCAAAGCTGAAGCCCAAATTCAAGGGACCTTCACCCAGTCCCTAGAGCTGGTAGTCTGAATGCAGACTTCTACCTTCCTGAACTCTAAGAAACTAAATTCCTGTTTGTTAAAGACATCCACTTGTGGTATTTCTCTTATAGCAGCCCGAGAGAACGAAGATAATTAGATTAAATCTTTACACATACTCTTGTGTGGACAACTCCTCTTGGCTGACAATTATTTCAGGATTATCCGAGAAATTGAATGTTTGGGGGAAGAGTGTCCATATATCCTTAAATGTTGTTGTTAAGTGCTGTCGAGTAGTTTCCGACTCATAGCGACCCCATGCACAGCAGAACGAAACACTGCCCGATCCCGCGCCAGCCCCACAATCCCTGCTATACTTGAGCCCATC
>NW_006921589.1:20544768-20553496 GCF_000298275.1 Orycteropus afer afer
GGGTTTCCGAGGCAGTATCACTACGGAAGTAGGATTGCCCAACCTTCCTTCCGAGGAGTGGCTGGTGGGTTTGAACCGCCAGCCGTCTGGTTAGCAGGCACTATGTCTTAGCCACTATGCTACCAGAGCTCCCCTTAGTCCAGATAATTCTTATGGTCATGCAAGTTTAGGGAAATCTAGTCTAATTTATTTACAAAACACAAATAATAGCAATCATCTATATTATATTTTTAATAAGTAAATATTAAATTTACAGATAAAATGAGATTATTGTTTCTAAGGCAAGAGTTTTGAGCATATGCCAAGACTGACCTCATTGTTTTAAAACAGTTGTTCATGCTATTCAAACTATTGGAAGCAACATATCTAGAAGATGACAGGTAAAATCTATTTTTGAATACTAAGATTTTTGCCTCAATGTAGGAGGAAAATTACTAAGAATTTTGCAGATTAGAGTTGTCCAAAGGGAACTTCTCATGGCTCAAATGATTTCACTTAACACATTTGTGTTTTATTTTCCATTGTTCCAAAATGAGAAGTTATCATGGTGTAACTAGGTTATCTGAATAAAGTTTACATGTCTTACTAAGGGGCAGCAGGCATTTTCATATGTACTCTTGTGCATCAGTTGCCTGTCAGCTCTTTGGAAAGGCAAAAATAGGACTTTGGGATGATTGTCAGTTCCCAAGATGATAACCATATTCAGTCATATCCCAGGAAGAGCTTTCCACTGTAAGACAGATGGAATGGTCTGGTGGAGGAAAGGAAAGGTAACAGACCTGGAGGGAAAGAAGTAAAATAGAGCCAAAGTAATGTCAGTAGCCTTCTCCAAGGCCTCAGAGAAAGAACAGATGGGCTATGAAACAACATCCAGCTGGGATCTGATAACTTGCAGTGTGGGACTGTCTGACTTCTATATTTTGTTGTTGTTGTTGCTATGTGCCATCGAGTCAGCCCCAACTCATAGCAATCCCTCCTTGGGTTTCCGAGGCAGTATCACTACGGAAGTAGATTGCCCAACCCTCCTTCCGAGGAGTGGCCGGTAGGTTTGAACCGCCAGCCTTCTGGTTAGCAATCAAGTGCCTTAGGCACTATCTTTATAAATGTGATAGCACAAAGTGAGTGCCACTGAAGGATGAGTCACCACTGGTTGTTATAAGTTTGCCATAAGAGGTGATGTGGAATAAGAAACATTTGTCCTCATGTGTTTCTTGCTAACAGTAAAATTACTTAACACTCACAACAAAGGAATTGATTCATTTTTCATTTCAACAATCATGAGAAGTACTTCCATAAGTTCATTTTATAGAGAAGGAAACTAAATCTAAGAGGAGAAATATTTTGCCGAAAGACGCACATGGCTAGCAGGCGACATGAGATTTAGATCTAAATCTGTGTGACTCTAGAGCTCTTAGGAGCTCTGGTAGCATAGTGCTTAAGGCACTTGACTGCTAACCAGAAGGCTGGCGGTTCAAATCCACCAGCCACTCCTCGGAAGGAAGGTTGGGCAATCCTACTTCCGTAGTGATACTGCCTCGGAAACCCAAGGAGGGGTCGCTATGAGTCGGGGCTGACTCAACGGCAAATAACAACAACAACAACAACTAGAGCTCTTAATGATAACACTACTCCACTACTAGACCTGCTCTTCCCACCTCCTGTGTGCAAAACTGCTGCCTCAGTCATATACCAAAACCATGTTTATGTGAAGAATTTAAAGAGATCGATTTTCATGCTAGAGAGATTTAGCTCCCAGGTATCCTGAATCTGACTTCATCTTTGATCTTTCATCTCATTTCTCATCACTTAGTTTCTGAAGACCAAATCTCTACCTTTGAACCCAAGTTCTCCAACAAGAGATACCCATTCACATCTGTCTGAGTCTCTGGGTTGACATGGTTGGTCTTTTGCCAATATCTGTAGTTCAATCTTTTGTCTATTTATTTAACTTGTCATGTTTAGTAGTAAATATATTTAAAACTACACATTTCCTCATAACTACCATGTCAGATATATCCCCAAATTTTAATATATAGCATTTTCAGAAAGCCTTAGATATGTCATAATTTCATCTTAAATACAAACATTATGTAATGGAATAGTGTTTTGTTTCCAAATATGAGACTTTTGTTATTAATTTTTTAATTCCATTGAATTATGAGCAAAAATATAGTATATGTGATTTTTTTATATTTTAGAATTAATTGAGTTATTAATGGCTCAATAAATGATCTATTTTTGTAAATATGTGCTTGTTATGGGTAGAATTGTATTCTCCAAAAATATATGTTGAAGTCTTAACAATTATGGGAGTTCTGGTGGCATAGTGCCTAAGGCACTTGACTGCTAACCAGAAGGTTGGCGGTTCAATTCCACCAGCCGCTATTCGGAAGAAAGGTTGGGCAATCTACTTTCGTGGTGATATCACCTTGGAAACCCAAGGAAGGTTCACTATGAGTCGGATCCAGCTTGAGGGCAATGGGTTTTTTGTGTAACAATTATACCCATGAATGTGTCCCTGTTTGGAAATAGAATCTTTGAAAATGTCAGCAGTTACATAAACATAAAGTCACACTGAAATAGGGTGGATCCTAACCGTATATGACTGGCATACTTATATGATAGACAGTGACAGAGACAGAGTAAAGATGACATGTGATGCTGCACCTGCAAACCAAGGAATGTCTGGAACCAGCAAAAGGCAGGAGAGACACATGAAACAGATTCTCCCTCAAGCCTCAGAAGAAATCAACATGATTGACACTCTGATCTCAGACTGTCAGTTTTCAGAACTAAGAAAAAATAAATTTCTATTTTTATATAAGTACACACATAACTATATTTCAAGACAGAAAGAGACATGCCCTCTTAAAGCAAGGGAAGTAAGTGGAGGCAGAGATCACTACAGGGAGAAAAAAGAGAATCTATCAAAACTTCTCAAAAATGGCTCTTCTAAATATAGTGACCCCTCCTTAGGTTTCCAAGGCGTTATTTCTACAGAAGGAGTTCTGGTGGTGTAGTGCCTAAAGCATTTGACTGCTAACTAGAAAGCTGGTGGTTCAAACCCACTAGCAACTCCTCAGATGGAAGACTGGGCAATCTACTTCAGTAGAGATACCACCTGGGAAACCCAAGGAGGGGGTCACTATGAGTAGGATCCAACTTGATGGCAGTTAGGTGTTTTTTTTTTTTTTTTTTTAATCCCTATGGAAGTAGATTGCCCAATATTCCTTCCAAGAAGTGGCTGGTGGGTTTGAATCATGTTCTGGTCAGCAGTCAAATGCCTTAGGCACTAGGCCACCAGAGCTCCTTTCTAAATATTCAAGGAATGCCAAATACCACTCTATATAAGGACTTTCTATAATTCTATTAAAAGCAATATAAATGATAACTGTGATAAAACAAACCTACCCTTTTCTTATAGTTTAAAATGATATTTTCTAAATCATTTATCATTTAAATGTTATCTTCACCAAAAATAAGTAAAGACAAGATGAATAGAACAACTACACAGTCAGGAGAATGAGCAGTCATTTTTTTTTCAAATATGAGGCAGCCTGCAGACATTAGTACTACTGAGAAACTGCCTTATTCTGTTAAAAATAGTTCTCAATCAAAAAGATTATTTAATAATGCAAATGTTGAAGGACCAACTCAACTCAAGGTAGTTGAACATGAATAAGTTTCCAAAGATGGTAGCAATTGCAGTTATTCATCATAGCATTGACACATATATGGTTTGAAAAGATTTGTGATGGCAAGATTAGGCTATTTTGCTGGTAATAACCAATATTATAACCTGAAGTGATGAGACTGAAGATATAACATTGATTTATGAAGATGTTTACAGCTGTTGCTTCTAATTTTGTCATGCCACATCAGTAAATGAAGGTCACAAAAGCTTTACTCCATCCAAGTCATCAAGGTTGACTTTGAGGAGGCAGCTCTTCCCAGATGTATTTTGAGTGTCTTCCAACCTGAGGGGCTTATCTTTAGGCATTATCAAACAATGTTCTATTGCCAACTGTGGTAGTTAACATTATGTGTCAACTTGGCTGGAGCTGGTTTTGAGTGGCTAGACAGTTGGATGTAGTTATTGCTCATGATGAAACTGGTTATCAGTTCCACAGTGGAATCCAATGTGAGCAGCTGAGTAGCTGCCTAAGGGATGTGGTCTGCTTCCGGTATATAAGAAACAGCTTTAAGGAAGATCTCTAGATTTTGGCACATCTAGATCCTATATTTGGACAAGTCTTCATCTCAGTGGTCTGCCATGTTTTCTCTGAATCTTGAAATTGTTTCTGGACTTGAGCTGGTGATCTGCCATATTCCTTGATAGTTTGGGACTGTGTCATTTTACTTTTCAACCTTGGGTTTGTCCATCTCAGCAGCCATCAGCTGTCTAGGAGACGACCCCAGCTTTAGTAGGCCAGGAGCAAGGGGCAGAGCTGAAGCTCAAGATCAAAGGGCTTTCACCCAGCCCCTAGAACTGGCCCTTTGAATGCAGACTTCTAACCTCCTAAACTGTAAGAGAATGAATCCTTGTTAAAGCCATACAGTTATGGTATTTTTTGTTAGAGCAGCTATAGAGAACCAAAACGCTATCCACAATGTTTTTCACTGGCCAGTTCTCAGGACCACCATGTCTTTCTTCCTAGTTGGTCTCAATCTGGAAAGCCACCTGAAACCTGTTCACTATGAGTAAACCTGGTGGTATAGATTCCAGGATCACAGGAATGAAAGAAACCACTGAATTATATCACACTGACAGATGAGTGGCAGCATTGATGGAATATCTATTGAGTTCTTTCAACAAATAGATACAACACTGAAAACACTCACTTGTCTATGCCAAGAAATTTATAAGACAAATCCCTGGCAAACTGACTAGAAGAGATCCATATTTGTGCTAATCCCATCATTAATATCACATGCAAATAAAATTTTGCTGAAAATAATTCAAAAAGGGTTACTACAGTACAAAGAGAACTGTCAAAAATTCAAACTGGATTCAAAAGAGGATGTGGAAGGAGGGATATCATTGCTCATGTCAGGTGGATCTTAGCTAAAAGCAGAGAATACCAGAAAGATTTTTACCTATGTTTTATTAACTATGTAAAGGCATTTGATTGTGTGGATCATAACCAATTATGGATAACATTGTACAGAATGGTAATTTTTGAACACTTAATTGTGCTCATGAGAAAATTGTACATAGACCAAGAGACAGTCATTCAAATAGAACAAGGGGATAATGTGTGGTTTGAAGTCTGGGAAGGTATGTGTCTGGGTTGTGTCCATTCACCTTACTTACTTAGTCTGTATACTGAGCAAATAAGCTGGACTATATGAAGAAGAATGTGGTATCAGGACTGGAGGAAGATTCATTAACAACCTGCAGTATGCAGATGCCACAACATTCCTTGCTGCAAGTGAAGAGGACTTGAAGCACTTACTGATGAAGATCAAAGACTACAGCTTTCAGCATGGATTACACCTCAACATAAAGAAAACAAAAATTCTCAAAATTGGATCACTAAGCAACATCACAATAAATGAAGAAAAGATTGATGTTGGCAGGGATTTCATTTTATTTGGAACCATAATCAACACCTATGGAAGCAGCAGTCAAGAAATCAAATGACATTACATTGGGCAAATCTGCTGAAAAAAAAAAAAAAATCTTTAAAATGTTAAAGAGCAAATATGTCAATGTGAAGACTAAGGGGCTTCTGACCCAAGCTTGATGTTTTCAGTAGCCTCATATGTATATGAAAGCTGGACAATGAATAAGGAATGTTGTTGTTGTTGTTGTTAAGTGCCGTCGAGTCGTTTCCGACCCATAGCGACCCCATGCACAGTAGAACGAAACACTTCTTGATCCCGCGCCAGCCCCACAATCCCTGCTATACTTGAGCCCGTCATTGCAGCCACCGTGCCAATCCATCTTGTTGAAGGCCTCCCCCTCTTTCATCAACCCTCCACCCTACCAAGCATGACATCCTTCTCTAGGGAATGGTGCCTTCTTACAACATGACCAAAATAGGTGAGATGAAGTCTGGCCATTCTTGCTTCCAAGGAGCATTCTGGCTGCACTTCCTCCAGGACAGATCTGTTAGTTCTTTTGGCAGTCCACGGTACTTTCAGCATTCTTCGCCAGCACCACAACTCAAAAGCATCAACTCTCTTGGTATAAGGAATACCATAGAAAAATTGATGCATTTGACTTGCAGTATTGATGAAGAATGTGTAATATACCATAGACTGCCAAAGAATAAACAAATCTATTTCAGAGAAAGTACAGCTGTAAAGTTTCTTAGAAGCAAGGATGGTGAAACTTCATCTCTCATACTATGGTCATGTGGTCAGAAAAGACCAGTCCCTGGAGAAGGATGTCATGCCTGGTAAAGTAAATGGGTCAGCAAAAAAAAAAAAAAAAAGAGGAAGACCCTCAGAGAGATGGATTGACACAGTGGTTGTAACAATAAGCTCAAGCATAACAACAATTGTAAGGATGGTGAAGCACTAGTCAGTGTCTCATTCTGTTGTACGTAAGGTCACTATGAGTTGAAAGCAAATTGATGGCACCTAAGAACCACAATGACTAAGATAATGTTATAGTCAATAATAGTAAAATTATAACAGAAACAAGTCCCAGAGCAAGGACTTCCTATTGGTTTTTTTTTTTTTGAGGAATTAGTATCTGTTGTTCCCAAAATGGTAATAATGTGAAGACTCTAAAATGTTTTTGCATTTGTCTACTGCTGTTAGGCAGAAATATGCTGAAACCATTCAAGAAAAATGCTTACAAACCCTGGATATTTGCTAATACCAATTAAAATCAGAAGCTGTTATTTTTGCTAGCTAATCTGTCTCTTAGAAATTTCAGGTTGTTTCCGCCTCAGTAAAAATGGAAACTGGTAATTCATCTGTGATTTCATTAGTTATCAATATCAAAAAGGAATTTTAATTCTCCTTAGTTTATTTCAGTATTTCTTAACCTTGTAACTGTTGACATTTGGGCTGGATACTTATTTATTGTGGTGGAATGTCCTGTGTGCTGAAAGATGATTTGCAGTATCCTTGGCCTCTACCCACTAGATGCCAGTAATACCCACTCCTCCAACTATGACAACCAACTATGTTCCTAGATATCAACAACTGTCACCTCAGGGACAAAATCTTCATGGTTGAAAACTGTTGGCTTATCTTTTCCAAATTTGCATAAAACTCAAAGTATCCATTAGGTTGATAACTTATTAAAATAATTTAATCTATTTAAATGGGGAAAAGAGATGAAAAATTAAGAAGATGCTATTGGATTAAAGAATATAGACCAATAAGGCATTTTCCCATCATTAATCCTGTCATACACTAATTCTATATTTAATATGTGTTGTCAATTAAACTAGCCATTAAAGAGGGACCAAGCTTGGAGGCTTGGGATTTTCTGGGATATGGGCATAAGGGGACTGGGGAAAAGTTGGATAACAGATTGTTGCAGAGGATATAACTGAGTATAAAACTCTGAAGCAGACAGGGTAAAATTTGGGGCCCAGAAAGATTTTGTTGTATTCAGACCTCATAGTTGATCCTATGACAATCTGACCCAACACAGAACCAAAGAGCTCTATAGGTGATCCAGGTGGGGTCTGCTGGGGTCCTAGAGAGCTTATGAGTTTGGCAGGAGCCTTGAAAACCATAGGGTTTTGGTGGGTAGTTACATGTAAGGTAGATAATGAAGACCATAATAGATTGTAAAAAAGAACGAAAGGATGAGTTCTGAGTCAAAAATTAGTAAACATTAAAGAAATGAGTGTGTGTACATAGATTTGGAAGAGTGGTTAGGGAAACCTACACAACCCACTCTGGTTTTAGGGATTTTATCAAGCATGGAAATAACAGTTCCACAACATCCGCTTTAGCTTGCTAGTTCTGGGACACTGTTCTGGAAAATTGCTCTGAGCAGCTGCATAAGGTAAATGGTGTGCTATATTCATTTTGTAGCCTATTGCCAACCACAGGAAAGTATTTCAGCCTTCTTATGACTAAGTCATTCACTATTTTTTTCCTTACCTATATCTATATAGAAGACATTTTTCTCTGCCTTTGTGTCTTTTGTTAATTTATGCAATCCCATCTTTTGTGTTTATTTTAATTATTTTTTACTGTCTCAGTGTTAGAACAAAATTATATTAAACAATAGCTATTGTTACATCTGTCCATGGGTGGTGTGGTTAATGTTCTCAGCTGCTAACCCAAAGATGAGAAGTTGGAGTCCCTCAAGAGAACATTGGCTGAAAGGTCTGGTTACAGCTATAATTATAGTTCTTAACATTTATTTTTTAAAAATCAGGAAAACCATTACTTAATTCAATGAAAAAATATGAGCTTCAAAGATACTGAAATAACAATTGAACAATTGTAATGACTGTGCATGTAAGGCTAACTGCAGCTGAAGTAATATGTACTTTGAACAAATCTTCATCGAGTTAAGCCTAAGAAAACCTTTTTCAAAAACAAAGGACTACAATATTTATTTGATTTTCAAGTGTTTTCTTAAATATTCAAATGAAGTGGTAATGTGGTGAAGTCTCTCAACTTAAGAAATTTTCTACTAACTTATTCTTACAACATAACATGTTGTACATGTGATGCATGTAAAAACACTTTGAATAATTTAAACTCCTAAGGAAGAAAATGAAGTAATCTTAGAAGTCCTTTTTTT
>NW_006921589.1:20582715-20594378 GCF_000298275.1 Orycteropus afer afer
AAAAAAAAAAATCAGTAGAGGACAGGGCAGGGCACTCAGGCTCTGTCTGAGCACACAGACTGGGATGGAGTTCCTGCAGGCCCAGAAGTTGGGTGGGAGTGGAGGATGGCCTCATTTCCATTCACCAAGTGGGTATGGGGTATAAGAGTAACAAGAGGAATGTTGCACCTTTTCAGTTGTGCAGGTCTAGTGTGTCCTTTGGGTTGCTGGCAAGCAGAACCTGTTCTTAAGCCCCTGGAATCTCAGAGAACACTGTCTCTTTAAATATCCAAAATGGTCACGCCACTTGTAAACATTCAAAATGGCCACACTCTCCAGACAGTCAAAAGTCCACAGCTCAGCCCGCCTTTCTCTTTTCCTTCTCTGTTTATTCTTCAGCCACCAGAGCAGTCCTCAATGCAGTCCCTGGCTAGCTGGGCTGATTTTTAGGTTAATTCTTAGATCCTACCACCACTCGGGAATCTCCAGGCTGTCTGTGCCGTGCTGTCAGGATCGCTCAGGATCGCTGCCAGACTGCAGCTCTGTATGTCTCCTTTTTTGGTATTTTCATGCAAATTCTTCTGCTATTCAGGTTTAGTCCACTTCTATAACCTTCCCTTCAAGGCTCAGGGGTCCAGGATTATCTTCTGCGTCTGTGTTAACTGGTTTCCCATTTCTTTGTTGAAGAGGGTCTGTGCAGTCTTTCTGCCTAGTCTGCCATCTTACTGGAACCCCTTTTTTCCTTTTTTATCTGTATTCAGCTAAGCCACTGGACATAAGTAGCATTCTTTGAATAATTTGAGGGTTATAATAGAAATTCTTCATTGTACCTAGGACTCAATTTTTGAGTCTATGTTTAAAATTACTTTGTTGTCAACTGATAGTTACACCTTTTTTCCTCTTTGTGTCTTTTGTGGAAACAAGGATGGAAAGAGGATGGCAACAAAATTCTCCTAAGATATGACTAGTCTTGTGTTTTCCTCCTGGTTTCAAAAAGATGATTTCTGATTTCCCCAGAAAAAGTTAATTCTTCATATTTGTTTTCTTTTAGTCTTTTTAGACTCATCTTTTTTCCTCTGAAATAAATTATTATTTTACAAGTTCTGGGCAATTGATATTTGTTAATGGTATGGATTTATACCATATGCCAATAATTTTCCCCAAGAAAAAGAAATATAAATATAAGAGACTCAAATATAATTATTGAATTAAATTATAAGTATTTAGTGGCAAGAGATGAATGTTTTACTTCCATTTACCCCATGATAAAGTGTTGAAAGAGAAAATAAGTTCATAATTTTTTATGAGAATTAATTCATATATCAGTTTCTGCATTCCTTAGCAAAGAGAGAAGAAACTAAATTGATCCATAAAAAATTACCAAAGATGTTAATTATAAGCATTTGTATTTGTTTATTTTTGAATTAACCTTATAATAAAATCAACAATTTTCCTCTTGAAGAAAACATGTATTTAAATATGTATTCACTTACTGGTCAATATCCTACAGAGCTAATTTCATAGCTACTATTTATTGAGTGCTTAATAAATTGATTACAGTCACCATGATAAACACTTTAAGATATGGCTATTCTAATTTTACTAATACGAAATGAAGTCTCTATTAGAAATCTTAAGAGGATTTTCCAGAGTCACTCACTATTTGTTGACGATCAAGAATTTGAAACTATGTCCAAAACCCCCGTTTTTATGGTCATTAACATTATGCTAGAATTTTCAAAGGATTATTATAAGTTCATTGAGAAATACAAATAAACACATTATTTACAACAGCCATCCTGAGACAGTTGTTGTTCTTGTTGTTATGTGCAGTCGAGTCAGACCTGACTCGTAGCGACCCCTCCTTGGGTTTCCGAAGCAGTATCACTATGGAAGTAGATTGCTCCATCTTCCTTCCGAGGAGTGGCTGGTGAGTTTGAACCACCAGCCTTCTGGTTAGCAGTCAAGTGCCTTAGCCACTATGCTACCAGAGCTCCCCTTGAGACAGTAGACATTCTTACTTTTATTTGCTTCATTGTGATGTGGATTGTTTTCTCTGAGAATCACTGAGATGGGATACTGGTTAACATGAAAATTAGAATGATGTGGCTTAACTTCTAAAGGAACTTCTAAAACACCTTTCAAGCCAGTAAGTTCTAATTATATCTAATTATATTGTTTATGATGATTTTCTTCTCTCTAACTTAAAAAACAAAAAGCACTGAAAATGATAATGAGTTCATGTTATATTACAGTGATGGTTCTCAATCTTGTTTGTGCCCTAATACACTTGAGAATATGGTACACTCATTTTAGTAACAATGGATCAAGGAAGAACTGTTTCTTGTGCTTGGGAGAGAGGTTATATTTGTCCCCTTCCCCAACTCCTCAAAAGCCAATTACTTTTCTGGGAAAACAGTATGAAAAGCAGACAAGGTGTCTGCTTACATGCTTCTTATAGACAAATTGACATTAGGATCCTTAATGGATATTTTCTACAAGTTTGAGAAATGCTGCTACGTGATTCTGCTATTCTCTTCCCCCATAAGCCTGTTGAAAATCATGGCTTTAGAGTGTTTCTAGTTAATGATTAGAGTCACAATAAGCAATATTTATAGATTTTGAAAGAAATAAAAGTGTTTACTTGTTCCCATACAAACAAATAATAAAAAAAAAAAAAACATGAAAAAGAAGAAAAAATCATGAAACTGGATATATTGCTGCACTGCTCATCCAAACAAGATTAACCATAAAAAGAGACAGAAAATTAATCTCAGAACACCAAATAGAAATAAAATAACTTCTCAGAAGAATTTAGGATAAAATAAGCCATAACTAATCTTCCTGGCAGGAGCTTATTCTATTTCCTAGAAAAAAAATACCTCAGACTGTCTGTTTCCTGGTCTTTATTTTTCTTATTATCTACCATTTCTGAACTTGCTGACTATTTGAAGTCTTTGAATATCCTTATCTAAACTTAAAACTACTATTTTATTTATCTATGTATTTATTTATTAATTTTTACTGTCAAGGCTCAAGAAAGTGAAAAAAAGTGAAAAATAAAAACCTTCATGATTATTAACCTTTTTTCTATGCACTTATTGAATTTTAGGAATAAAATAATGTATAAGATCATAAGGGAAAATATAAATTCTCTCCTTTATATTTAAGACTCTAGGTTTCAGTGAGCTGAACTGAAAAACTATAACTCAATATCAAACTTTAGTCTGTTTGTGTGTGTTTGTGTGTGAGAGAGAGAGAGAGAGAGAGAAAGAGAGATCAGAGAGGGAAAGCAGAAGAGAAAAGAGAAACCAACAAGAAAATGAGGGAGGCATTGCAAAGGTGTTTGCTATGACTGAATTGCTTAACTGTAAAGTTGACCATGATAGCCTTAAATATCATCATCTACAAATTCTTATTAAGATAACAACAACAACAACAACCAAAAAAAAAAAAAAAACCAAAAAAAGCCACTGCATCAAGTTGATTCTGACTCACAGTGACCCTACAGAGCAGAGTAGAACTGCTCCCATAGGGTTTCTAAGCTGTAAATCTTCATAGAAGCAGACTAGCCTCATCTTTCTCCCTGCGGAGAAAGTGGGTTCAGACTTCCTACTTTTTGGTCAGCAGCCTCATGTTTTAACCACAGCGTTCCCAGAGAAGTTATCCTTTAAGTGAGAATCCGGAAATATTTGATTTTTATGGCTACGGGGAATCATTGTCTTTTCTTAGAATAACCCACTATCAGGCTTCTACAAGGACCAATTTATTAGACACTCTTACTATCATTAGGAGCTCTGGTAGCATAGTGGCTAAAGCACTTGACTGCTAACCAGAAGGCTGGAGGTTCAAACCCACCAGCCGCTCCTCGGAAGGAAGGTTGGGCAATCCTACTTCCGTAGTGATACTGCCTCGGAAACCCAAGAGGGGTCGCTATGAGTCAGGGCTGACTCGACGGCACATAACAACAACAACAACAACAACTTACTATCATTTGTGAACATTAATTTACACCTTGTAGAAGCCTACAAGAAATTACAGAGAAAATTCTACTGAAGAAGACACATTGCACTAACAAATGATGACACACACAGATGCAAAAATAATTTATTTCTATATCATATGTTTCTTCTAGTGAACTCAGCCTGTAGATAATGCATGGTATTAATCCCATGTTATGTAGGAACCTTAAAGCACTAAGATTTAGTTTATGTCTACAGGGAGAATTTGGCAATACTAGGAAATAATTCAGAATTTATGATCCTAAATTTTCTTTCTAGATTTTTCAGAATCCCAGAAGACAATGATGTCTTTGTAAAAGTCCAAGAAAAGAAGCTGTTCACCTTAAATCAGAAAATACGCAGTGCGTTTGGCTTATGGATAAAACTCCATGACTAAGAGTTCTCTCCTCCTTCAGGTTTGGTATGATCACAGGTTGTTATGACTTGGTCTGTGGAACGACCACTGCTCAGAAAGATTTTGACGCAGCTTCACTGTTGTTGTTAGGTGCCATCGACTCGGATCCAGCTCTTAGAGACCCTGTGTACAATGAAGCAAAACATTGCCAGGTCCTGTACCACTCTTATAATCCTTGCTGTGTGAGCCCATTGTTGCGTCCACTGTGTCAATGCACCACGTTGAGGGTCATTCCCTTTTTCTTTGACCTTCTACTTCAACAAGCATGATATCCTTCTCCAGGGACTGCTCCCTTCTGACAACAGGACCAAAGTGCATGACACGAAGTCAGACCATTATCTCTTCACAAGAGCATTTCAGCTGTATGTCTTCCAAGACAGATTTGATCTTTCTTCTGGCAGTCCACGGTATTTTCAGTTCTCTTTGCCAACACCACAATTCAAATGCATCAATGTTTCTTTGGTCTTCTTTGCTGCATTATACAATGAGAATGACTTCTGTTCACTGTGTGAGTGTTTCAGGGTCCAATGAAAGCAGCAACTTTTCCCCAAATGCCTTTCCTGAAACTGCAGCTAACTTTCTTCCAATTTTTTATAAGTTCAATAATTAAATTATTGAGGGGTTGTACAGCAAAGAGATGAGAAGAATTGTGGATCTTTAATTATTTCTGCATAGAATAATTCATATGCATAATGCTGTTTCAATTAACTAATTATTAGCTTTTCTATCTGTGGCACTGTGGTCTTTCCTACTCCAAGAAAAACATGGGAATCTAGAAAAATGCTGCAAAATGGCCTAGTTGGGTAATAAGTGTTAATCATAATCACATTAGAGACAAATTTTCAGCACACACATCCTGAATGTTATGTTAGATATATAAGTATTTCATTTTTGTTGGACTGATTGTAAATAGTAATTTGGCTTTAATTATGGCTTTTACATGTTCATTGTTAGAATATAAAAATGTCATTGGTTTTCATGTACTTATTTGTGTTCTGTGACTTTGCTAAACTCATGAATTCAAAGAGTTTGTATGTATGTGTGTGTATGTGTGTGTGTAGATTTCTTAGAATTCTTTATGTAGAAAATTACATCTTCTGGAAAAAATGGATGTTGTTGTTGTTATGTGCCGTCGAGTCGGACCCGACTCATAGCGACCCCTCCTTGAGTTTCCGAGGCAGTATCACTATGGAAGTAGATTGCCCCATCTTCCTTCCGAGGAGTGGCTGGTGGGTTTGAACCACCAGCCTTCTGGTTAGCAGTCAAGTGCCTTAGGCACTATTCTTTTATTCATTTCCAATCTTTATGCCTTTCTCCTGACTTACTTCACTGGCTTTAACTTCCAATACTCTCCTGAATAAGATGCATGAAAGTGGCCATCCTGATCTTAGAAGAAAGCATCCAGTCTCTCAAAATTAAGTAAGTTATTAAGAGTAGCTTTTCATTGTAGATGTTCTTTATTCAGTTCAGATAATTTCCTCCTATTCATAACTTGCTAATAGCTTTTATCAAGAATAGGCGATGGATTTGTCAAATACTTTTTCTGTGCCGATTATTATGATCATAGGATTTTTCCTTTATACCCTATTGATATGGTCAATTACTCAAACTCAGAAAAGAAAAAAAAAAAATTCACTACCATCGAGTCAATACCAACTCATAGGCAACCCCACTGAGTTCCCAAGGCTGTAAATCCTTGGCATTGCAATGGAGTCAGACCCAACTCATAGCGACCCCTCCTTGTGTTTCTGAGGTGGTATCACTAAGGAAGTAGGTTGCCCAACCTTCCTTTTGAGGAGTGGCTGGTGGGTTTGAACTGCCAGTCTTCTGGTTACCAATCTAATGCCTTAGGCAGTATGCTACCAGAGCTCCTAAATCCTTAAGGGAGCAAATCGCCAAATCTTTCTTCCGTGGAGCAGCTGGTGGGTTTGGACCATAGACCTTTTTGTTAATAGCCAAATGTCTGAACAACTACACCATGGTCAATTACAATGATTGTTTTTGAAGCTTGCACCAGTATTGCAAAATTAGAATAAATCCTACTTAGTCACCAGCCACACCTCGGAAGGATGATTGGGCAATCTACTTCCGTAGAGAGACTGCTTCAGAAATCCAAGGAGGGGTCGTTGTGAGTTGGGACCTACTTGACCACAGTGAGTTTGTTTCTGAGTCATTGTATGTAATTATTGTTCTTACATTGCTGAATTCAATTTTCTAGTATTTTGTTGAAAATATTTACATCTATATCCATGAGAGACATTCCTCTCTAGTATTCTTTTCTTTCTTGCTTGCTTCTTCTGTGCTGTCTTTGTCTGGTGTTGGTATCAGAGTAATTCTGGACACGTGAAATGGATTGGGCAAGGAATCCTACTCTTCCATTTTCTGGAAGATTTTGTGTAAAAATTATGTCATTTCTTCTTTAAATGTTTGTAAAATTTCTCAGTGAAACCATATGGACCTGGAGATTTCTTTTTATAAATTATATAACCAATTAATTTAAATATTGTAGAAATATTCAGGCTATCTCATTTTGGTTGACTTTTAGTTATATGCAGTTTTGGAGGAATAGGTATATTTCTTCTATTTTGTTTAATTAATTAATATAAATTTATTTGCTATATTCCTTTATTTTTCTATTATTGAATGCAGGATCTGTGGTAATACCCCATTTCATCCTTAATATTTATTATTTATATCTTCTCTCTTTTTATTTTTGTCAATCTTGCTAATATACCTTATTGATATTTCACAATGCAACAACATTTTGTTTCATTAATTTTATGATGTTCAATTCATTGATTTTGACTTTTATCTTTATTATAGCCTTCCTTTTGTTTGCTTTGGGTTTATTTAGCTTTTGTTTTCTAGTTTTTCGAAGTAGTAACTTACATTATTAATTTGAGACTTGCATTTTCTAATGTAAGCATTTTAAGCACTATTTTAGGTTCATTTTACATATTTGATGATTTTCATTTTAATTAAATTCTATCAGTATTTAATTTCTTTTAAGGTATTCTCTTTGACTCATTCTCCTTGTCTCATGAACTATTTTAAAGTGTTTTTTATTTTTTGCTTTTAATTTTTTAATATTTAGAGGTTTTTTTTTTTGTTGTTGTTGTTGCTCTTTGGTTAAAAATGCACTACCGTTGAGTCAGATCTGACTCATAGAGACCCCTCCTTGGGTTTCCAAGGTGATATCTTTACAGAAGTAGATTGCCCAAACTTTCTTCCGAGGAGTGGCTAGTGGGTTTGAATAGCCAGGCTTCTGGTTAGCAGTCAAATGCCTTAAGCACTACACCACCAGATGATTACCATTTTGATTTCATTATAATCAGAGAAAACATTCTCTTTTATTTCAATGTTTTTATATTAGTCAAGGTTGTATTATGGCCCAGGATATGATCTATTTCAACACTGGAAAAAAATTGTATATTCTGCTATTGCTTGCTGGAGTGATCTGTATATGTCAATTAGATTCAGTTGCTTGATTGGGCTGTTCAGATCTCCTATACTCTTTCTGATTACTTATCTAGTAGGTCTATCATTTGTTGAGAGGGAGTTGTTAAAATTGTCAACTAAAATCATGGATTTATTTATTTGTTCTTTTGACTCTATGAAGATTGCTTCATGTGCTTTGAGGTTTTGTGGTTTGAGGTGTACATTTTAGGGTTGTGTGTCTTCCTAGTTCATTGATACTTTTCTCATTATGCCATGTCCCACTTTGTCTCAATTAATTTTCTTTTCTGAAGTCTGTCACTAATATAATCTGATAGTAGCATGATTTGTCATTCCCATAGTTTTGATTTAAATCTACCTATGCCAGTGAATTTGAAGTGAGTTTCTCAGAAACAGTGCATAGTGGTGTGCTATTTTTTAATCACTCTACCAAAATCTGCCTTTCAATTGGTGGATTTACATTACCCATTTGTAGAGAAATTACTGCTATACCATAATTTAAATCAGTGACTTTATTATGTGCTTTCTTCTGTTTATCATTGCTTTGTCCCACTTTTTTTGCTGCCTGTGGTTTATCTGAAACATGTTTTAGGATTTCTTCTTGATTTACTTATACTGTTTTGGAGTATAATTATCTTTATATGGTTTTCTTAGTAATTTCTGTGGTATGACATTAAGAACTTCATACATGAAGAAAGCAAAAGGTCATGAAAAAGATAAGAAAGAAGAAAAGACCAAAATGTCAGAAGAAACTCTGATATTTGCTCTTGAATGGATAGTAGCTAAAGTGAATGGAAGAAATGATGAAATAAAAGAGTTAAACAGAATAATTCAAATGGTGGCTCAAGAAGACAAGTGAAGTATTATAATGAAATGTGCAAAGATCTGGCATTAGAAAAACAAAAGGAAAGGACATGCTCAGCACTTCTCAAGCTGACAAAAAAAATTCAAGCCTCAAGTTGCAATATTGCAGAATTCTATGGGCAAAAATGTATTGAATAATGCAGGAAGCATCAAAAGAAGATGAAAGGAATATATAGTCACTGTACCAAAAAGAATCAGTCAACATTCAACAATTTCAGGAGGTAATATATGATCAAGAAACAATGGTATTGAAGGGAGAGGTCCAAGCTGCACTGAAGGAACTGGTGAAAAAATAAGCCATCAGGACTACTCATTAAACTGTTTCAACAAATGGATGCAATGCTGGAGGTGCTCACTCCTTTGTTGTTGTTGTTGTTGTTATATGCCATTGAGTCAGACCCAACTCATAGTGACTCCTTCTTGGGTTTCTGAGACAGTATCACTATGGAAGTAGATTGCCCAACCTTCCTTTTGAGAAGTGTCTGGTGGGTTTGAACCACCAGCCTTCTGGTTAGCAGTCAAGTGCCTTAGGCACTATGCTACCAGAGCTCCTGCTCATTTATGCCAAGAAAATTGCCAAACAGCTATATAGCCAACTGACTAGAAGAGATCTGTATTTGTGCCCACCCCAAAGAAAATGAACCAACAGAATGAAGAAATTATTGAACAGCATCATTAGTATCACATGCAAGTAAAATCTTGCTAAAGGTAATTAAAAAATGATTGCAGCAGTGTATTGACTTCCAGAAATGAAAGCTGGATTCACAAGACGATGTGGAACTAGGGCTATCACTGTTGATGTCAGATGGATCTCGGCTTCAAGCAAAGAATACCAGAAAGATGTTTACTTTTCTTTTATAGGTCAAGCAAAAGTATTTGATTGTATGGATCATAACAAATTGTGGATACCATTGAGAAGAGTGGGAATTCCAGAACACGTAATTATGCTTAAGAGGAACATGTACATAAACCAGGAGACTGTCATTTGAACAGAACAAGGGGGTACTGCATGGTTTAAAATCAGTAAGGGAGTGCCTCAGGGTTGTATTCTTTCATCATATTTATTCAATCTGGATGCTGAGCAAATAATCTGAGAAGTTGGAGTCTACAAAAAAGAGCATGGCATCAGAATTGGAGGAAGATTTATTAACAACCTGTGATATGCAGATGACACAACTTTGCTTGCTGAAAGTGAGGATGACTTGAAGCACTTACTGATGAAGACTAAAGACTCCAGTAGTATGGATTACATCTCAATATAAGGAAAACAAAAATCCTCACAACTGGACCAATAAGCAGTATCATGATAAATGGAGAAAAGACTGAAGTTGTCAATGATTTCACATTACTTGGTTCCACAATCAACACCAATGGAAGCAACAGTCAAAACATCAAATAACTTATTGCACTGGGCCAATTTGCTGCAAAAGACCTCTTTAAAGTGCTGAAGAGCAAAAATGTCTCTTTGAAGACTAAAGTGCGCTTAACCCAAGCCATGGTATTTTCTATCTCTTCATGTGCATGTGAGAGCTGGACAATGAGTAAGGAAGACCAAAGAAGAATTGATGCCTTTGAGTTGTGATGTTGGTGAAGAATACCGAAGGTATCATGGACTGCCAAAAGAACTAACAAATCTGCCCTGGAAGAAGTGCAGCCAGAATGCTGCTTGGAAGCAAGAATGGCCAGACTTTGTCTCACTTATTTTGGTCATATTGTCAGAAGGAACTATTCCCTGGAGAAGGATATTATGCTTGGTAAACTGGAGGGCCAATGAAAAAGGGGAAGGCCCTCAGCAAATGAATTGACACAGTGACTGTAACAATGGGCTCAGGTATAGCAAGTTTTGTGAGGCTGGCACAGAACTGGACACTGTTTCGTTCTGTTGTGCATAGGGTCACTATGAGTTGGAGCCTACTCTATGGCATCCAAGAACAACAACACACCCACACAAGCCATTTCCTTGATATGAGTCTCTGTATATATGTGTGTGTATATATATATATATATATATATATATATATATATATGTATATGCTTCACTAGTTTTGCTTCTCTAAAGTATCCATCTGAAGACACTGACTTACCTGGACCAAACCATAAATATAAAGGAGTAGCTAAGGGGTGTCTTTATGAGGACGGAATACTTCTGTATCTTGATTTTGGTGATAACAAAAATCGTCACATACAATAAAATGATATAGAACTATATGGGAGCTCTGGCAGTGTAGTGCCTAAGGCATTTGACTACTAACCAGAAAGCTGGTGGTTCAAACCCACCAGGCACTCCTCAGAAGGATGATTGGGCAATCTACTTGTGTAGATACCACCTTAGGAACCTAAGCAGGGGTCTCCATGAGTCGGGATTGACTCGATGGCAGTGAGTTTGGGTTTTGGTTTTGCTAGAACTATACGTGCGCATTGTTGTTGTTAGGTTCCATCGAGTCAGTTCTCTCATAATATAATATATATATATATATATGTGTGTGTGTGTGTAAAATCTGAGAAATTACATATACAGGCAATCCCTAAGGTATAAAGTAGATCTGTTCCTAACTATGTCTTTAAAAATTTGTAGATCAGTTGCAACAAGTGCATATAGCTCTTATTTAGCCTTATTTTAGTGAAGAAAAAGTTAAGGCATTTGTCTGCTAACCCAACAGTCAGTGATTCCAACTCACCAGCTGCTCTGTAGAAGAAAGATGAGAAGTCTGCTTTCACACAGATCTACAGCCTTGGAAACTCAATAGGAATTGCTATGAGTTGGCATCAACTCAATGACAGTGAGTTTGGTTTGGTTTTAGTGCAAGAAAAGGCCCAAAGCCTTTTCAATGATTTAGAAGCTGTAGTGCGTCAAGTGAAGGTGATTGTGATGAAGATTTTGTTGGAATTAAGTGTTGGTTCAATCATTTGAAAGTGGAGGCAAATTTACATAATATTAAAGGGCAAGT
>NW_006921589.1:20594834-20604463 GCF_000298275.1 Orycteropus afer afer
ATATATATATATATATGTATATGTATATGTATATGTATATATACACACATACATATATATGTTGCTGTTGTTGTTGCTGTTACTTGCCATCGAGTTGGACCCAACTCATAGAGACCCCTCCTTGGGTTTCTGAGGCAGTATCACTGTGGAAGTAGATTGCCTAACCTTCCTTCTGAGGAGTGGTGGCTGGTGGGTATATATATATTAGGATCCCTAGCGGTGCAGTAGTTAAGTATTCAGCTGCTAACTAAAATGTTGGCAGTTCAAACCAGCAGCCACTCTTTGGGAGAAAGATGTGGAAGTCTGCTGCCAAAAAGATTTACGGCTTTAGAAACACTATGGGGCCATTCTACCCCATCCTATAGGGTTGCTATGAGTCAGAATCAACTCGATGGCAATGGGGTTGGGGATATATTCATTGAAATGAATATTAGAACTGTTTATTAAGTAACAAAAGTGACAGCAGATTTTATTGGCATCATTTTACATTAACAGGTTGTTTGAGTGTAGAAATTGAAAATTCTATAATATTGGCCTCTATGCTTATAGCTACCAAATGGAATGAACGATACCCCCGACCCTAGGGATATTATAGCTTTAATTCTACAGGCACATATTCACTATGCAAAATGACATGTCCCTTCATCAAGGAAGAAGATGACTGTATAATCAGATAAGTCCAGAAAATGTTAATAATAAACCAATTAATGTGCCAAGAAAAGTAAAACATCTCTATGAAATTTATATTGGATGAGATGAGATAACCTGGCTCTCCTGTGGGGATTTAATAACATTTTCTTTATCATTAGGAACATTTTTGCAAATCACACAAAGTTTTGGAGAAATAAATAGATTTGCTTTGCAATATCTTTAAGGTCTTAGGTCTTTGTTCTCTCTTTTCTCTGCCTCTATAATTTCCCATCCTCTAATAATTAGAGTAGTGTTTAATTACTTAAATATTTTGTGCCTTCTTTAAAGGTCAATATTGGACCTAAAAACCCTAAGAAACACAGATTGGGCTTAACTTCAAGCAGTGATGACAACACTCCTTATTAATACTGTCTAGTCATTCAAGAAAATTAAATCCACCCTTTTACCATGTGTGGTCTGTCATGTCCTATGAAATCTGGCCCCTGCCTATCTCTTTGCTCTCATCCTTCTCCTTTCATTCCACCAATATTTATTGAGTGACATGTGCATGTCAGGCACCCTTCTATTTGCTGGGCATCTGTGGCGGTTATGTTTGTGTGTCAACTTGGCTGGGCCTGGTTGAATGGCTGGGCAGCTGGTAGTAGTTATTCCCCCATAATGAGACTGGCAATCAACTCCATGGTAAGATCTACCACAAGCAGCTGAGTAGCTGCCTTTGGGATATTGTCTGCTTCCTGTATATAAGGAGAAGACTTGGGAATGGTCTCTAGCCTATGGCACACTTGGACCCTGCATGTAGCCATGTCATTGCTCGGCAGCCTGCTATGCTCTGCCGACCTTGGGACTTACAATGGACTTAAGTTAATAGCCTGCCATGTGGTTTGATAACATTGGGTCTGTGCCTTTTTACTTGTCAACCTTGGGGCTTCTCAGCCTCACCTGCCAGCAGCTGTCTGAGTGAAGAAACACCTCTAGCTCCAGTGGGCCGGGACCAGGGGGCAGAGCTGGACCCCAAGGTTTAGGGGCTTTCACCCAGCCCCTAGAGCCTGGCACTCTGAACTTGGACTTAAAGCCTCCAAATTGTAAGAATAAACTTCTGTTTGTTAAGGTCATCCCATTTGTGGTATATTCTTGTCAGAGTGGCACTAGGTACCCAGAACAGCATCCAAGATTGGAAAGACAGGCAAAGTACCTGTTCTCGTGGATTGAACAGTGTAGTTGAGAGAGGAGATCTATCATACCAGCAAGTGTATGCTTTTCTACACATTTATACCTACAAAACATTATTGAAGATTTTGAAAAAAAAATGTTTAATTTCCAGCTGATTGCTAGTTCTTATCTGCAGTGCTTTGAATAAAGGAATTACTCAAGTTTGTAATCAGAACACTGCTGTTGGAATGAATCATCAAACTTTATGTCACTATGTTTAAGGTTCAAAGGAGTTTCTGACTGGTATAAATTTTCCCATGAGTCCACTGTTTAGCCAAAAGAGTTTGGAGTAGCTTCATGACCATGCAACCAAGATTGCTTCAAATGTGAGAAGAATATTTTCCCACAGGAAAATCAGGGTGCTGCTTCCCCTTGTGCAATGGGTGCTATGGCAATTAAAATAGTGGATGCATTTCTAACCGTATTTCTCACTGAAGATGGTAGGACACACATTACGATGTCTGTTTTACAAGCGGGAAAACTGAAAATATGAGAGCTGAAGTGCACGAGGTCAAAGAAGCAGTAAGTGACATGGCTAAGATTTGAACCAGTTTAACCTCAAAACCAGTGTGTGTTTCACTCTCAGGGATTACTAAACTGAAGCTCCAAAAAGAGCTTTAAAGAGATCATGAATCTGTGGAAACAATATGCAAGATGTTGTTTATAGGTTCAGAAATGATTTATTTGAGGAAGTGGTCTGTGGATTTAATTAGATTCTTAAAAGGCCTGTGACCAAAAAATAACTCACTAAATAATAAAAATAAATTTGAAAAATGGTAAGAACTACTGTACAGTGCATCTATTGAAAGCAAGTAACAAGTCTGATTTCCCTACCACGGGGCAACTCCTATCTTAAATTTCATATTTAGGGAACTACGAGATACATGAATGGAGTAACACATTCACTGCTTACCACATGCTTGGGACCACTTACACTTGCACTTTCTGGGAAGCAGACCCACAAGAGCATGTCTGCAAGAGAAGGGTTGCTTCATTTGAGAGGTAATGACAAGCATCTATTCACTTACTTCTACAGTTCTTTAAATCATTCCCATATGAAATAACAAAGGCCTCTGCTCTTTCTAATATGTGGCACATATGGGAGAAGAAAGTTGCCAATTCTTTCACTACTGTGTAGTAAAGGAATTCGACCAACTCATCTCCTAGCTTCTGTAGGTGACTCAAGGGAGGAAGCTAAGTGCTAGACAAGATTAACCTTAAAGTCTCTACTTAAGCAATTAGACGGGAAGAGAGACTGGAGACTTACCTCTCAATAAACTTGCACTATTTTAGGAAATACAATAAGTTAGGGATTCCCCAATGAAACCAAAACAAAGCATTTCTTTTTGGCTTTAAAAGTAAAATTATGAGCATAACAGATGTGAAAGTGCTTTGAAACAGTAGTTAAAGCACTAGAAAAATGTGAAGGTTTATGATGGGAGCAATTCCACCTCTAAAAAAAAAAGAAATGCTTCATTACAGGTTTGTCCACATAAAACTCATAGTAAGAAAATGCATTATTGAATAAGCATGCATAATAAGTAGGGGAAGATTTAAGAGTGACAAGTATTATAATTAAGCATTAGCATATTTGGGGAGGATTACTTGTTTATTTTTTTCAGTGACTTTTATTTTTGGGTATTTAAGAATGTTTTTCCCTTTTGAGTACAGAGATTCATGTAGGTTAATTTTTATATGCATCTGGCTGAGTGTTACAAGAGTGTTCCTGTGAGTTCAGGAATTAGTCACAGATGAATTCACACAACCTTCTTTGCCAGCTTTACACTCATTTCTGACATCTTACCCCTAGATAATAGTGAAAACCCCTTTCTTGGGGGAAAAAAATGGCCAGGGTTCCAGCTTGAGAATTATTTGTTCTTCATTTTTGGCATCTGTAGGACCACTTAGAAAAACATGACTTCTCCATGTACTCTCAGCTGTCATTAAATCCAGGAATCCACATGTACAATCTCAGAACTAATCTTTATGGAAAAGAGCTCTGGTGGTGCTATGTTTAAAGCATTAGGCTGCTAACTGAAAGGTCAGTTGTTTGAACTCACCAGCTGTTCCATTACATGTCAACAATTTTTGTTGCATTCCATGTATTTTTATTAAAATCCATTAAAAATAAGCCCTGCTACGAAGGGGTGTGTTTGAATGTCCAATACTCAAAACATGATTCCCAGACCAAGTGTAGCATCATCACCTGGGAACAAATTGGGAGGGAAATTCTTGGGCTTCACCCCAGACCTACTGGATGCCCCTATATGATTGTGATGGCCAGTAATTATTGATAATATCTGCCTGATGAAGAGCCACCATTCCTTTACCCTTAATAAACCTGTACAAACACTCTTAATTAGGCTAATTTAACTTCAGGCATCCTCAAGTTTATAACATCACAACTTTTGGTTATATCAGCATTCAACTTTCATTGTCTTATGATTATAATGACATAGTTCTCTGCTAAGTAATGTTCTATGATTACATTTACTTTTCTAAACATCGCTGGACCCAACAATTGCCTTTTGTTTCTTTTCCTGTGTTCCATCAGTAATTCTTCCCAAACCATCTAAGAGAATTGTAAAATTGTTCTTAGTACTATTTTGCCCTTGTCATACACATAGACTGTCCCACCAGCAACCAATGAGGTTTCCTACTGGGGCCTTTATGTGCCTACCTGGTCTCCTGCTCTCTAAGCCTAAGGTAGGGTCTTCAGTCCTGGCTCGCCTTTCCTTCCCTATGCAAGGCGCTCAGTTTCTCAGATGCAGTGTTTTCATCTTTTTATCTTTCTCATTTGACAACTTACTCCCTTACTCCTTCTCCAGTCACATCCTGATAAGAGATAATTGAAAGTTAAAAATTGTTGACACTTGCCCTGAGGAAGTATATTGTTGAAAGTAAGTTATAAATTGGGCAAACTCTGGAAGAGACGCCTTGCATTCAGAAAGAGTAGATGAACTAGAATACAGAAAGGAGCTTGCACAGAGAAGTAGGGAACTTGCCTAGGTGTGTTCTCACAACAAGGTGAGACATTTAGATAAAAGGGAAATATCACTCACATCTTCTTTCTTAGGTATTTGGTAAACATTGAAGATGTGTTGCACAGATTAAGACCTGTTGCTTATCATTACTGACAACTTGTACCTATGATTATTTGAAATACAATCAGAATGCTCAAAAGTTTTTAGCAAATTTAAGGAAACATGAAAAAAATTGACACTTTGTTTAGGGGAAAATATTTGATTCTACCCTTACTCTTGATTGAAAGTTGACAATCCTTTTTCACCCTTTCTTTTTTAAAATGAACCACTTAAATACGGCACAGAAGCCTAGTGTTTGTTGTGGAACTTGCCACTAATGGGCTTCACAGTGAGGCAATCTTGCCAGTTGTTTTGTTAGAGAACCTTCCAAAAGCAATATCACTGTCTTTTGTTGTTGCTGTTTAGCTGCCCCTTGGAACATTCTTTCACTTTTTTCCTCTTGCAAGAAGGGACAGGTGGTGATTTATTCGCAACTAGTAACTGGAACTTTGGGAACTGAGCAGCAGTAGAGACAAGGGAGCTTGCCACTCAAGGTTTGCACTAGCACTTCGTAGTTTTGCACCCCTCTCAGACCTCTACTGTGTTCAGATTCCCTACATCTACATGTGTGTGCTCACTGTCTCCTCAGAACTGCCATGCTCTGGCAGTTGTCTGAGTGTGCGGGATATCCTTGTTTAGATTTTCAAACAACCTCCTTGTTTTTAGTCCACATTTCCCACAGGATGTCAGAGACAAATGGTGCTTCCAATAATGGAGGCCTTCTGGGATTCTGCATCGTGAATAGGCTTGCTTCTCATTGAAATCCTCCTTGCAGTCACTTGGCATTCAGCTCCCTCCTCTATGCAAACTTCCATCCACTTTGTCTTCTAAAACACAATTGCCATTTCTTGTCTGTTCTTTTCATTTGGAAAGATTTATATCACCTTCCATTTTACTAGTATTTTACTGTCATCTTGGGAAGGATCTAAGTATTTAATCCACCATACTTAATGAGATATATGTCCTTCTCTAAGTGTCTGAAACTCTCTCTTTGGAATGATTTTGCTAAAACCCCTGCTTTCCCGGATAGACCAGGTCTCTAGACTCCACTACAGGACACAACTGCCACCCATCTGAGAACAATATAGCGTGTTCTTCCCCTGCGTTTTCCTCAGAGCTGTCAACTCAGGTGTCGCATATTATTTTCTGGAGTCACAAGGAGGAGGATCTCTCACATTCTTCTGTCCTTGTACCTCTTTTCCAGTCACCTAAATTTACCAGTGTCCTGTCTTTGCAGGACTCTGCTTCCCAAATCTTATGAGTAGTTACCCTGGTGAAAGGTCTTTCAACGCACATACACACAACCTGTGTTATAGCCAGTTGAAGGCAGAAATGGTAACAATTCAAAAACATTGGGATAACATTGAGAATCAAAAACAAAATAAAACAAAACAAAACAACAAGGATTCTTTTAAAACAGTTCTAGAACCATTTTTCTCTATGTTAAAATTGCGTAAAGACGAAAGCCTTTTTAGAGTCCTTTTTGCTTTTGCTTTTTCTTTTTAATGAAAAGCAATAAGATACATGGTCCAAAAATCGAAAGTACTGAAAGCTAAAAAATGAAATTTGAGAAGTTTCCATCAGCTTCCACAAAATTCCTCCTCAGGATAAACTACTGTTAACTAAATTTAAGTATTTTCTTTCACATGTATTCATGTATGTGCAATTTCATAATTAAATCTACATCAATAGAAATATCATTTTTTGTTATACAAAAGAATCAGACTACTCACTTTTCTGCAGCTCCTTTTCTCACTTAATGTGGAAGTTCAGCAATAACTCAAACTTGTATGTTCAATTTGATGCCTATGGAAATGCCTACAGAACGTAACAGGGAATACCTAATCATCATGAAGAAATGCAGGATATACAACCAATATTATTTTATCTTTGAAAATTTGAAAACCTCTCTAAAAGGAAAATTTTTGTATAAACTTCCAAACTTCTTCCATCTCAAGTTATGGCTCAGTGTTGGTTTAATTATAATTTTAATTGCTTTTTTTGTTACTTTTCTTCAGTGTTAGAGATAATGGAAAATTCAGATGGATTACTAATGTCATCCCTAGAGATATACCTGAATTCAGCTCAAAACAAAATTACCCTGATCAGTAAACACTTTAATAAATTCACTGAAGCTTAATGACTTCAACTCTTTTCATCATCACGTATGTCCCTAAAAGCACTCTAATTTCATATGTTTCACAATTGTAACAAAAATAATTATTTTCAACTTCAAGATTTGAAGATCTGTCAGTACCAAAGATAAAAACAAGCTAAATTCGATCTACGTATTTAACCAAAGGACTTGAAACTGTGGTTTATATTTGGAAGTTTATTACTGCTTTATGACATTTTATACACACACACACACACACACACACACACATATGGCATCCTTGTGAGTCAGAATCAACTTGATATATAGGAGCTCTGGTGGCATACTTCCTAAGGGATTTGACTGCTAACAAGAAGGCTGGCAGTTCAAACCCACCAGCCACTCCTTGGAAGGAAGTTTGGGTAATTTACTTCCGTAGTGATTCTGCCTTGGAAACCCAAGGAGGGATCTTTATAGTTGGATCTAACTCAACGGCAGTGAATTTGGTTTGGTTCTATATCTCCACTCCTTAGTGATCAAATACTTCATTATCTGACATTTTGCATTTACAACAATAGTAAAAAAGTCCACTATCCAAATATTTTGCTTATTAATGGCAGTAATTCACGCTGAGTTGCAAAGTGTGAGTAACACCAGCTATGATGGTTAAAGTTCTGTGTCAGCTTGGCTGGCCATAATTGTCAGTGGTTTGGCAGTTATGCAATGATGTAGTAACCCTCCATTTTGTGATCTGATGTGGTCATACTCCATTTTTATATAACACCAATTTTTGCATTAGGATTTGGTCTTTGGAACCTAACTATGTTGGTAAGTGAGGAATGGGTGTATATGTGGTGTGTGTGTAGTGTGTGGGTGTTTGGTATATATATATTATTAAAGTAAACCCTGAGAGAACCAGAACTCAACAGGACTGCCTTGTCCCTCCCACCCCAAGTCTAATGAATTTTCTGCCTTTGAAAGTGCACAGTTTTATCACTTTTCCATCATTTGTTTTATTGAAAATATTTCAATTTTCCTTCTCTAACATATTTCTTCCTTATTCAGTTTTCAGATTTCACAGGTATTCCATTTTTCAGAGAAATGGAAATGAAGATCTCTGGAGAATTGTGATGTAGAGTTGAAGTGTTTGACTGCTAACTGAAAGGTTGGCATTCATACCCACCAGCTGCTCCATACATGAAAGATGTGGCAGTCTGCCTCCCTAAAGATTACAGCCTTGGAATCTCTTTGGGGTAGTTATACTCTGTCCTACAGGGTCACTGTGTGTTGGAAGTGACTCAACTGCAATAGATGGAAAAGCTGCATTGCCTTTTCAAAGTATTCTTTCTTTAGGTGTTAATCCTACAATCCTTCCTGTGTTTCAAAACCTACAAATTCTGGAAATTTCTACAATTTAAATCTTAATATCCTAAACTTGAGATTTTAAGAACAGATCTGTTTAAACTCAGAGAAATAAATGCTATCCAGAGGTCTGAATATGGTGAGGTGGTAATCCCATCTTTATCCCCTTCTTTAGTGCTTTTTTGTATATAGTTATTTCATATAGAAAAATTTATTAGACCAAGTTGACTAGGATGTCCAGTCATGTACATGAGGAAGCAGTTTCAATTTTAACATTGTAAAGGAAAATATCAAAACTAGCAGATACTGGGAAGTACAGGGAAAAAATTGATCTCCAAAAGTCAGGGTTGAATTTGGGTCATCCAGAGACAATGATTACATTATAGAAACTAATCATCTCTGAGCTTAAATGACTTTAAAATTAGGAGATCGTTCAATTAATCAATAGTTCTGCAACACCTACATTGTGTCCAGAACAGTGCTAAACTTGATCGGTTAAATTAATGGGTGCTCTCTCATTTTAGGTTACAATCTAAACTGTTTGCAGAAATTAGATTTAAAACATGAATCAATTTGAGAAGAGAAACTTTTTTTATTTTTGAACATTAGAATTATAGATTGAAGACTTATGCAAATGGGCCAGCAATGTGTTACTGATGCAACAATAAAGAAAAATAGCCATAGACCCATCTTTATGGAACTGACAGTCTATTTGCTATCACTTCTCTCTTTTCCACTCCAGGACCCAGCTTTCCCAGTTCCTGCGGTGTCCTTCCCTGGCTTTCCTTACACACCCCCATTTTCTTCTGCTTTTATGCAGAGAAATCACATTCTAACATCATGGAGAAGGTCAGGGGGAAGTTCTTACCACCTCTGTCAGTGCAGTACTAGCCTCCAATAAATAGGAATCCCCTTGACTCTGTGCTCTCCTAAACTCCATTTCTGTCCTGTTGAGTATATGTGATGGACATACCCCAAAATACTTCTGAAAACTGATTTTTGCTCATGAACAACTGATTGACAATTATATACAGCTAGGCCATGACTACAAAATGTGGACCCATTTTTTTGAGAATCTCAAAGTCTAACATGGCAATTAAAAAACTGATCATTGGAGGGCGGGGCAAGATGGTGGACTAGGCAGAAGGATTGCACAGACCCTCTTCAACAAAGAAAAGGGAAACCAATTAACACAGACACAGAAGATAATCTTGGACCCCTGAGCCTTG
>NW_006921589.1:20629180-20631035 GCF_000298275.1 Orycteropus afer afer
ATGTTTGTGCCAAGACCGCAGCTCTATATGTCTCCTTTTTTGGTATTTTCATGCAAATTCTTTTGCTAGTTGGGGTTTAGTCTACTTCTGTATCCTTCCCTTCAAGGCTCAGGGATCCAAGATTATCTTCTGTGTCTGTGTCAATTGGTTTCCCTTTTCTTTGTTGAAGAGAGTCTGTGCAGTCCTTCTGCCTAGTCTGCCATCTTGTGGGAACTTGATGGTCTGGGACTTGGAAGGAGCATAATTGGAAGATTGGTGATAAGGATGTATGGGGAAGAGGTATGTGGATTGATCTCTCTGAATGGGCTAAAGGAGTAAAGTTATTTGTGTCTCATGTGAATGCCTACCAAAAGGTGACCTCGGCAGAGAAGGACTTTAACAATCAGGTGGATAGGATGACACGTTCAGTGGAAACCAGCCACCCTTTTTCCCTAGCTACTCCTGTCATTGCTCAATGGGCTCGTGAACAAAGTGGCCATGATGGCAGGGATGAAGGTTATGCATGAGCTCAGCAACATGGACTCCTACTTACCAAGGCTGATTTGGCTACCACCACTGCTGAGTGCCCAATCTGCCAACAGCAGAGACCAACACTGAGTCTGTAAGATGGAACCATTCCTTGGGGTGATCAGCCAGCAACCTGGTGGCAGGTTGATTACATTGGACCACTTCCATCATGGAAAGGATAGCATTTTGTTCTTACTGGAATAGATATTTAACTCTGGATATGGATTTGCCTTCCCTGCTTGCCATGCTTCTGCTAAAACTATCATCTGCGGACTTACAGAATGCCTTATCCACCGTCATGGTATCCCACACAGCATTGCTTCATATCAAAGGACTCATTTCACAGCAAATGAAGTGCAGCAATGGGCTTATGCTCATGGAATTCACAGGTCTTACCATGTTCCCTATCATCCTGAAGCAGCTGGCTTGATAGAATGATGGAATGCCCTCTTCAAAACACAAATATGGCACCAGCTAGGTGGCAATATCTTGAAGGATTGGGGCAAAGTTCTCCAGGAAGCTGTATATGCTCTAAACCAGAGTCCAATATATGGTTCTGTTTCTCCAATAGCCAGGATTCACGAGTCCAGAAACCAAGGGGTGGAAACAGGAGTGGTACCACTCACAATTACCCCTAGTGACCCACTCAAAAAAATTTTGCTTCCTGTCCCTGCTACCCTATGCTCTGAGGGTCTGAAGATCTTAGTCCCAAAGGGAGGAACACTCCCACCTGGAGACACAATACTGATTGCATTGAACTGGAAATTAAGAATGCCACCCAGCCATTTTGGCTTCCTCATACCTCTGGATCAACAGACAAAGAAGGGCATTACTGTACTATCTAGTGTGATAGATCCTGATTACCAAGGGGAAATTGGATTGACTTTACCTAATGGAAGTAAAGAAGAATATGTCTGGAATACAGGAGATTCTTTAGGACATCTCTTAGTATTACCATGCCCTGAGATTAAAGTCAATAGAAAATTATAGCAACCCAATTCTGATATGACTGCTAATGGCCCAGACCCTTCAGGAATGAAGGTTTGCGTCACTCCACCAGGCGAAGAACAATGACCAGCTGAGGTGCTTGCTGAGGGCGAGGGAAATACAGAATGGGTGGTGGAAGAAGGTAGTTCTGAATATCAGCTACAACCACATGACCAGCCACAGAAATGAGGACTGTGATTGTTATATTTCTTCATTGTATATGTGCATCAAATATTTTTGTTTCCTTCTGCTATGAACTGTGAAATGTAAATAAGGTTAATGCATTTTTGTTGTATGTGTGTTAGTGTATCATGTTAGGTGCAAATATGACTTTATAATTGTCCTTATTTAGAGATTATAT
>NW_006921589.1:20631135-20639559 GCF_000298275.1 Orycteropus afer afer
AGCTGTTGTGATGTGGTTATTCCCATGATGGGATCAGATGATTATGTTTTGAGCAGGCAATCTGTTGAAAGGGAGTTTCCCTAGGGGTGTGGCCTGTTTCCAGTATATCCAAGGACATCCTGGGAAAAGAGACATCTTCTGTGGATCGGAATTCTGTTGTGCTGCCTACAACTGTCCGTGAGTGAACAGTCCACCATTCAACCTGGAGATCTTGGATTCGTCATTTGTTGGAGTCAACAGTTGGTGTACTGCCTGCCAGCCTTGAGCTCCACAGCCCCTGTGATTGTAAGAGTTGAGAAAAGCCTCCAGCTTGACGTGGAAAAGCCTCCAGCTTGACATTTGATCCAGGAACTTTGGACTTGCCAGCTTCTATAAGTGTGTGAGTCATTTTCCTAACATAAATTTCCTCTATATGTACATATATTCACAAGCTTTACTGGTTTTGTTTCTCTAGAGAACCCAGTCTAACACAGAAATTGAGTAGTTTTGATAATAAGAAACCTATGTGGCATGATGGTTAAGTGCTCTGCTGATATCCAAAATGTTGGTGGTTTGAATCTACCATTTGCTTTATGGGATAAAGATGGAGCAGTCTACTTCAGGAAAGATTAACAGTGTTTGGAACCCTATGGGGCAGTTCTACTCTGTCCTATAGGGTCACTGAGTCAGAATTGAAGCAATGGCAATGGGTTTGGTTTCTGGTATAGCTGTGAGTTTCTAATAATATTGGAATAAAATATATCAATAAAGTAAGAACGAAGGTTAAGAAAAACAGTCTTTCCTTATCACTAAATATGTAGGAACAATATGCCTTGCTCTCCACTGGCACAGTGGCTGAGTTGTTTCTGGTTGGTGCTGTGCTTGCAGTGAAATCATCTGTGATTAATTAACTCCATTAGGAAACTCAAGTATGAAATATTTCAAATCAACTCAAAGTGCATATTTGAAAATTATAAATGGTTCTAAAATTTAAAGCCAATCTATCATCTTTTCCAGAACTACATTTTCTCTGTTATTAATGTTACCTCCAATTGTGCATATTTTGTACATGACTATTAACTACAGATTTTACAGGGAAAAGTCTCTGGCTCAAAATAGCAGTTTTAAGAAGATTTACCCATCATTTCTCCTTACAGCAAGATTAAGAGCATAATATATGTATGGTCCTTCCCATGGCTTCAGTACCACCACTTTTGAATTTTTCTTACATCTCTAAGATCTGCCTCTCACATCTCCAAGAAACTGCTGCAGCCAGCATGTATGACTAACAAGCCTAGTTACTGAGCCTTTGGATTCTTCAATACTTTTGCCCCAAGTTCTCATTTCCTCTGGGCTCTTCCAAGTTTGTGACTGAGAGTGGCAAGCATACTAGTGCGTGTTCATTCCTGCTGGGCAAAGGATTCATCCAAAGAGCAAGCTTTGCTTGGGACATGAAGAGAACAATAGTTACATCTTAGATGGCCACTCCCAAGCTTTTAAGACTCCGGTTGCTACTCATCAAAGCAAGATGTATAACAATGTTTATGTATATCATGTTGTGCTAACTGATCTTGATGTCACCTGTGACCATAGGGCCAGCCTGCAGGCCTAGTGACTCACTCCCTTAAGGTGCTTGTTGTGGCTAAGAAGTTATCCTAACTTTGCCTCCTGTTAACTTTAAATTGCAAATGGACATTTTTATAGCACATGCAAATACGTATCTAGGAACATCATCTGCCAAACCTATATCTATCTGATCATGGGTAAATTCCCATACTTGATCCTCTTGCCTATCTATATATCCACCAGGATTAGTGTTTTCTGTTACTGATAATGTAGTATAGTGTTGTTGTCGTTATGTGCCATCGAGTCGGACCCGACTCATACCGACCCCTCCCTGGGTTTCCGAGGCAGTATCACTACAGAAGTATTGCCCCATCTTCCTTCTGAGGAGTGTCTGGTGAGTTTGAACCGCCAGCCTTCTGGTTAGCAGTCAAGTGCCTTAGGCACTACATTACCAGAGTAGTATAATGTATGTACTAGTATTTGCCATTTTTATCTGGACCTTGTGTGTACCTCTCCACGTCTTCCTTTTCCTTAGTGATATTTGGAAAGTCACATTCTTTTCTTAACTATCTGTCTATTTTTCCTACCTTCTCCTTCCCTCCCATCCCTGGTAACCAACAAAGAACATTTCCTTCCTTGAGTATAACTATACTTGACTTTTTATAATAATGGACTCATACAATATTTGTTCTTCTGTGATTGACTTATTTCACTCAGCATAATGTCTCCAAGTTCTTGTATGCTAAGAGGTGATTTGCTGATTCTTCATTATTCTTTAATGTTGCATAGTATTCCATTGTGTGTACGTACCATAGTTTGGCTTTCCATCTGTTGATGGGCAGTTAGGCTATTTCCATCTCATTGCTATTATAAATAGCACTGAAGTGAACATGGGTGTGTGTGTACATGTATTTGTGTCCCGGATCTCACCTCTTTAGGATATATTCCTAATAGCGAGATTGCTGTATCAAATGGTTTTTCTATTTCCAAAGTTTAAAGGAGGTGCCGAACTGTTTTATACAGTGATTGTACCATTTTACAGGGCTACCATCAGTGTATGAGAGTTTGAATCTCTCCATACCCCTGCTAGCATTTGTTGCTTTCTGTCTTGTTGAACTTTGCTATTATTGCTGGGGTATGATGATAACTCATTGCCATTTTGATTTGTATCTCTCTAATGGTTAATGACCAAGAACCTTTCTTCATGTGTTTATTGGCTGCCTGAATATCTTCTTCAATGAAGTGTTTATTCATGTCCTTCGCTCATTTTTGAAGTGGATTATTTGCCTTTTTGATGTTGAGGTATTGAAGTTTCCTATAAAATTTTAGAGATAAGTCTCTTGTCAGTTGTGTCACTTCCAAATATTTTTTTCACAATCAGTAGGTTCTCTCTTTACTCATTTGGAGTTTATTGGTCTCTCATTGTCCAGAGCAAAGAAAAGTGAAGAAAATAAAAGATGCATGGAAATAGTTAGTCCAAAGGACTAATGAACCATGAGAACCTCAGCCTATATGATCCTGAGACCAAACTAACTAGATGGTGTCTGGCTACCAATGCCAATGACTCAGAAAGAGATCAGAATTGGAGATCCTGGACAGAGCAGGAGAAACATGTGGAACAAAACTCAGAATCATAAAAAGACCAGGCTTACTGGTCTGATAGAGACTGGTAAAACCCCTGAGACTATGGCGGCCCTGAGTCACCCTTTGGACCTGTAAGTGTACTCATTCCTATGCCTTAACTCTCAGCCAGTGAACATGAGCTGAACACCTACACTAGAGAGATGCACTCCTTAAAACAATCTACCATGGGAGATAGAAGGGCAGCATTTGCAGAGGAAGAAAAGTAAGGAGACAGGAATGCATAAGCTAGAAGGACACAGGGAAAGGGTAACCACAGGGAGGAAGTGAGAGGAGACTTGTTTCATTGGGGAAATGTAACCAGTGTCACTAAAATGTGTATGAACTGTTGAATGTAAAATGAATTTCTTTTGTAAAATTTCACCCAAATCACAATAAAGAGTTAAAAAATAAAATAAGAAGAGAATAATAATAATAAAAAGAGCAAACTTTGTTCAGATTTCCCACTGGGCTCATCAAAATTATTTGAGAAGTGCACTACAGAGGCTCCTTCTACCCAATTCTTCCTTCTCTGTTTTTCTACAGGTGTCCATATTTTAGTGTGAAGTCTACCACTGCCTAGGTTTCTCCCCTTCATCCTTCCTAGTGTTTTTTTTTTTTTTTTTTTTCCAATCAATTTCTCACACATCTAATCCAGTCTGCTCCTTTGGATCCTCATAAAGCATTACTATACTCATTGGATTTTCATCAAAACCAAACCCAAACCCATTATCATTGAGTTGATCCCTCAACTGCCTCTTAAATGTTTGTGATTCCCATTGTCCATTATTTCTTTATTTATATTATAATTATTTTTTGGTTACTCCCACATATACAACATGTAATTCTTTTTTTAGTATGTCCGAAATATTTATCTCTGTTACAAATCACGTTCTGGACAACCAGTACTTTGTATAGAGTTAGACATCTTTGGATGAAAGACATAAAATCAGCAGATCATAAATTGAGTCTGTCTTTACTCTGAACCCACAAAGCTCACTTTTTCTCTTGTATTACCTGGCTTAGTAAATTCCAACATCACCCACCAAGAAACATTCAGTTACTGAAGTCAGAAAAGTGATAATCATCCCTGACTTTTCTTTTAATCTCCATCCTCTCACCTAGTTGTCATGGTGTGTCAATTCTCCCTCTGGTGGCAGAGTGCCTAAGACATTTGACAGCTAATCAGAAGGTTGGTGGTGGTTTAAACCCACCAGCCACTCCACAGAAGGAAGACTGGGTAATCTACTTCTGTAAAGATTTACATCTTTGAAAACCCGATGGGGGTTGCTATGAGTCAGAATTGACTCGATGGCAGTGAGTTTTTTAATATCTCATGCAACTCTTCTGCTCATCCCCATGTGTCAATTAGCTGTTAACACAATGCTTGTAGAAAGGAGCAAGCAGACACCACGAGACTGCATGCGTGATTCCAATGAGAAGTGAGCCTATTCTGATGCAGAATCTCACAAGGTCTTGAAAATTGGAGGCTCCATTTCTCTGACTATCTGGTGTGAGCTTTGGCATCAACAACACAGGTAGTTGGAAGATCTATAGAAAGTGTCTTAGATCCTGTACATCCAGGCAACTCTAGGAGCCTAACAGCACTTGAAATCTCCTGGCACCAAGCTGAACTCCAGAAATTCCCATTTAGTTTCATCTGATTTAGTTATCTATAGTTTTTAAAAGCTCTTGCAATGACTCTGGCATTCAGCCAGAGGTGAGAACCACTGCTTTTATACACATTTACTATTGTTCAGAACAAGGAGCTCTCGTGGTATAGTGCCTAAGGCATTTGGCTGCTAACTAGAAGGTTGGTGGTTCAAACCCACCAGCTGCTCAATGGAAGGAAGAATCTTGGAAAAGGCAATCTATTTCTGTATAGATTTACCTCCTCGCAAACCCAACAGGGGCCAATATGAGTTTGAATTGACTCAATCACACTGCATTTTTAGTTTATTTTTCAGAACAGGGACTAGGTTGTGATTCAGTGATCTTGCCTAGGGTTTCCCATATAATTAGGACTGAGCTAGATGAAAACAGTCCACTCTCTCTAGGCGTTCTTTTCCATTGGACATCCCCATTCCAGGCCTGCCTCTTAGAGACTGTGTTATTGACCCTCAGCTAATCATGGCAGCGAGTCTCAGACAATGCAACCAGAATCCCAGAAGATGAAGATTTTATAGGTCAGAAGTTGCTTCTATATTAAGAAAAAGAAAGAAATAATAAAAAAAAGCAACACTTTATGCACTACTGAATTACCATCCTAATTTTTTTTCTCTTTTTTTTTCTTACATGCCTCTGTGCTCCACAAGGGAAACAGTCAATACAAAAGAAAGGAATAATAATGGTGGTCAAGGTATTAGAGGCCCTTTGATGTAGATTTTAACACTCAGTCATCACTGCATTTAAAAGTGGGAAGTCAGGGTTCTCATGTCATGCATTTTCACATCATTATGTTTTCATGCCGATTTTGATATAAAACAATATTGTTCTGAAAATAGAGTCCTGTCTCTTGGAATGAAGGCAAATGAGGATTTAGAACTGTTACAGGTTGTACTGTCAGTACTAATTTGAGTGCTAAAGTTCCATTTGCAAACCCAAGTAAACAGGAAAGTAGACAGTTTGAACCAGATGAAATTGTGATATCGCCCAAAAGAATGGCTGATCAGGGAGAACTCAGCATGTGTTTGGATCAAGAGCATTTGCAACCACTCTAACTCTGCTTCATGTAGTCAGGGCTGGATGGAGACAAGAAAGGATTAACCCATGACACCTGGGATGGAGGGCAATGCGCCATGCACTAGACATTCAAATAGCCCCTCCAGATTTTTCCAGCACATGGAGCTTGCGCTAGACAACCACTGCATCCAATTCCTCTGCAGCTGTTGATCACAGTAGGCACTGGCAAATTCCAGTTCCTGAGCTCATCAGCAGCAATAAGTATGAATCGCATGTTCAGGGCCAATGGTATCAAGATAGAAATGTGTACTAAATTTGAGTATAAAGTTTTCCAATTTAGACAATATACATAAGACAGAGACATAACAGAATTCTCTCCCAAAGGAAAGATAAATAGCTGCTTATGTCCCTGATAAATAGCCTTTGAGTCTAGAAGCATCCAACGTCTTCTGTGGCTGAAGAAAAACCTATTGAAGCCACAGAAAGAAGTATCATTTTATGGGAGGATTTTGGCCCTCTACAAATCTGCAGTATTAGCCAGGACTCTGTGCTTGAGTACAACAACCCTAATGATCATGGCAGAAAGTGGGGTTGTTTGGACTCATACAATTTCCATTTTATAGAAACCACCTGAGGATGGTGAATGAGGAAGGGCAGAGAAGAAGAGGGAACAGCTGTGACCTCCCACGAGACAAGGCCTGGCTTCAGGTGACAAAGAATATTTCAACAAACACTGATCCAGGACAGCTGATCATGTTGAAGAGTAAAGTTTGGATTAAGTAACCAAAGTCCCTGTAGGCAATGGTAGAGAAGCGTTACAAACACACATAGGCATGAGTTAAAAAAAAATCCTCCTCTCTCTTAAATAATTCCAAATCTCTTTTCCTCTTAGATTATAAAGTATGATCTGTGTCCAGAGCTACAAAGAATATAAAACAATTTTTCCTACTAACTAAAACTCACCACACACTGTTAGGCTACACTTACTAGGAAGAAAAGAATCTGCCTTGATTAATATATTTTTCATCATGTTTGACCACCCATGGCAAATTGAAAACATGAACAAAAAAGCAATCTTCCTAAAGTATAAATGGGATTAAAAAGAATGACCAAAAACTAGTCCCAGAATAATGAGGTTTTAATTTTTAAAATGTACACATAGCTGTGATGTGGTATGTTTGTATGTTTATGTGTATGTGCATGCACTTGTATACATGTAAGTTTCATTTAGGCTTGTAGTGTGAAACTAGTCATATCAGAGGAACTGGAAATCAGGCCAGCAACCCACACACAAACTTAATGGGAAAAGGAACCCTTCTGGCAGACAAATTAGAAAAAAGGTGGTCCTTTCTCCAGGCTAAGTATGGCCCAATTAAAAGGCCCATGGCTTGGTGATTTCAACCCTCACCCCACATCCATCCCAATGCCAGGTGCTTTTTTCTAGGATACAACCTGCGCACTCCTACAGCTATGCCCAGCTAGAGAGCAAACTGCCTTTTCCTCTTGTTCATTGTCCTTTAAATTATCTTATAGGGTAAAGACAAACCACTACTTGAAATACTACTTAATAAATCTATCTACTCCAAGGGGAAACATTTTAAATACGGGCCTTAAACCAGAAATTATAAACTTAAGGCACTAAGTGCCCTCAAAAATGCAGTGTTCTCTGCATGCATAAATCTGTGTTTTCTAGGAAAAGAAGATTTGCCAATGTGTCAGTGACCCCAAAAATTTCAGCCTTAAGCTAATGTATAGTGGAATTAATAATTTAGAAACATAGGCAAGAGAATAATTAAGTTTTTAAAAGTGTCCTTTGTGTTATAAAAATGAATTTCTAATACATTAGAGTCTGAATTCTGCAAGTTTGCTTGAAGATAATTCCTTATAATTTCAGGAGATAATTTTCAGATGAAAAGTTTTAACATGTTGTTTACAGTTTGAACTTCTAAACTTAAAAACAGAACATGTAGTAAGACATGGGTTTTCTTTGGTTTATTATAGTCTATAGTTCCAATTTCCCTCTATCATACTGATTTGCACTTTTATTTTATTCTATTTTAAGAGCTTGTTTTACATTCAATGCTATGTGCACATTCAGTTTCACTCCCCATTCACCATGTCCAACCTCAACCCATTCTCCTCCCCTCTCTACCCTGCAACCTTCCCCTTGTGCTCCTCATATCCATATACTCTTATCTGTCCTGCATTTCCTCAATTTCAATGTTGGTCCTCTGGTGTCCCGTGCTTCATTGCTCCAATAGAAGATGCATTACCCTAGAGTATGTGGTTGTGGCATCCTGAGTTGAGTTGTCCATGTGTACATCTTGTTAACTATTAGGCTGAGAGCCAACCCCTGGGGGTGCGCTTCATTCCAGGCGCAGAATGTATTCCAGGGGCATAGTATTGGGGGTCTCACCAGACTTCATCTGGCCAGTTAAGTCTGGTCATTATTGAGTTTTTGGATTTTGTTTCACGTTTTCCCTCCCACTCTATCCAGGATCTCCAGATTTGATCCTTTCCTGAGTGGTTGGCATTGGTAGCTGGGCACCATCTAGTTCTTCTGGTCTCAAGGTCCAT
>NW_006921589.1:20640079-20650570 GCF_000298275.1 Orycteropus afer afer
TGAGTTTTGTTCCACATTGTTCTCCCTCTCTTTCAAGGATCTCCTACATAGATCCCCTTCCAAGTGGATGACAGTGGTAGCCGGCCACCATCCAGTTCTTCTGGTCTCATAGATGTATAGGCTGCAGATCGGATGGTGTACCAGTCGCTAGGACTAATTGTTTCTGTGAATTTTGGGTTTTCCTCATTCTTCTTTGCTCTGGACGAGGAGAGACCCACTCTTGAAACCTTTTAAGACCCCAGTCGCTACTCACCAATGTAGGATACGGAGCAAGGTTTTTATGTACTTTGTTGTGCCAATTGATTCTGGTGTCCTCCAGTACTATGGTCCTGACATGGTAGATCTATTGGGTCTCTCTCCCATAGTGTCTGGTTGTCTGTGAGGGATTTCTCTGTGTCTCCTATTGTTTCTGTAAGGAATGCAGGTATTTTGTATAACTGGTGTCTGTGCAAGATTAGCCTCATCTCAATCTATCCTTGGTCTAGAGTATACCCTTGTTCACTGACCCCCATCTGATCCTCTCAGGTGTTTATGTGTTTATCTGTAGCCTAGTGTTGGGTGTTATTGGCAATACACTATTGTGGATACATTGGTTGGTATTGGCATCTGTCGTCTATCTAGCATCTGTCGTCTATCTAGCATCTGTCGTCTATCTAGCATCTGTGTCAAATGTGCACAATTTTGTGTCCTCCCATTTCCAAATGTTATCATGGTTGTCACAGATCCTTTCTGTATATCCATCTTCCTACCTGCATCAGCACATGGGCCCCAACTAGCCTGAAATTAATCCCTCCTCTTCCCTTCCATCCCAGTAACCTACTAAGTGAGTTTCCTTTCCCAAGAAAACCCTTCTCTTTTTTACAGTAATGGGGTCATACAGTACTTGTCTTTCTGTTATTGACTTTTTTTCACTTAGCATAATGTCCTCCAGGTTCATCCACATTATAAGATTTGCATATCCTTCATTGCTCTTCAATGTAGCATAGTATTCCATTGTGTGCATGTACCGTAATTTGGTTATCCACCCATCTGTTGATGAGCATTTATGTTGTTTCTATCTCTTTGCTATAGTGAATTGTGCTGTGATTAACATAGGGGTACATATGTCTGTTCGTGCACAATCCCTCACCTCTTTAGGATATATTCCTACTAATGGAATTGCTGGGTCAAATGGTACTTCTGTTTTCAGTTTTTTATGAAAAAGCCATACCATTTGCCACAATGGTTGTACCATTTTACAATCCCACCAGCAGTGCACAAGAGTTCCAATCTCTCCACAACCTCACCAGCATTTGTTATTTTCTGACCTGTTGAACTTTGCTGTTATTGCTGGGGTGAGATGATATCTCATTGTTGTTTTGATTTGCATCTCTCTAATGATTAATGATGGCGAGCAATTTCTCATGTTTGTTGGCTGCCTGTATATCTTCTTTGGTGAAGTGTCTGTTCAAGTCTTTTGCCCATTTGTGAATTGGGTTATTTGTCTTTTTGGTGTTGAAGTTTTCTATAGATTTTGGAGATAAATCCTTTATCAGACATGTCATAGGCAAATATTTTCTCCCACTGATTTGCACTTTGTAAAAAAATATATGTAATAGTGATTTAAAGGGCAGATACTTTCAAATGACATTGTGTATTTTTTCACTGTCTTACGAGAATCCCAGAATTGGAAGAAGACAGACTCTTTGCTATTTTTCATCCTTATGTGAGATCATACTCCACTTGGCTGGGATAATGGAATCTATATATTATATTGCCTAAGGCATTTGATTGCTAACCAAAAGATTAGTGGTTGAAATCCATCAGTTACTCCACAGAAGGGAGATGGGGCAATCTACTTGCATAAAGCTTTACCACCTCAGAAACCCAATGAGGGTCACTATAATTCAGAATCGACTTGATGGTAGTGAGCTTGTTTTTTTTTTTTTTTTGTAGGAAGGAAATTATAAATTTTTCTTTATCTTTTTTCATTAAGGGGAATTTCTTTTTTCCATTCTTCTAAGTTTAAAGATAAACAACTCCTGCCTTTGTTTATGTACCATATAAATCTAAGAAATATATTCCATAAAATTGTATGTTATTGATAAGTTACATCTTTGCACATGTGATTACACTAAGATAAAGATTATAGATAGATATATAGATACAGATGTAACTATTTTAGAGCACTTTGGTTTCGTTGTATATCAGATCTGCATTGCAATAAAACATCATTACTCTTGATTACACAGTTGAAATTTAATGACTACTACAAAAGAGCCAGATCTGAAGTTCACATTATCTTTACAAGTCTACCTTTATTTTATATTTTTGTATATGCTTAACAATCTTTGTGGATGGAGCAACTAGTTATATAAATATCCCTACATAAAACAGAAAATACAATTTTGTTGAATTTGATACTCTTAACTTGCTGCATTTGTTTTCATGTTCTTTTAACTAATGAGCAAAGATGAGCTTTGTTCTTTAGCTTCAAAAAAACAAGCACATTGCTTTACATAAATATCACTACACACACATACACACACACACATGCATTTTTAGAAAAAAATATTTTACTTTGTAGAATTTCTTAAATTTATTCTCTCAAGATATCAAAAAAGAAGGAAGTGATAGCAGAGAGCATCCAACAACACCCACCATTTTCCTTAGAAGTTTTCTGATGAAGGTTAGGTTCTCATCTTCTGATGAAATTCTCTCCTGTTACCCAACAAATCCATTAGTTTCTTTTCTAATATTGGAAGGGCTATATAATTAGTGTATGACTATTTCAAAGCATGCCCCATAAACAATGTGATCATTTATAATTGTCAGAAACCATGACACTTTTTAAGGTGCTCTTGGGACAGCATCCTTCACTTGGAAAAGCAGGAGTAAAAGCCAGATGAGGTATCCAGCCATGTCCAGTCCAGTGCTGCACATGGAACCCCCTCATTCCTTTGTTCTTATTTGTAGCCCATCTCCAGCTTCCATGAGGCCAGGTTCCCTGATTTCTACACCCTGACATTAGGACAAAAACAGCCCATTACAAGTTTGACCCACTTTGGTCTCCTGCCTTGAATATGTGTCTCCTTGTCTGCCACTTAAAATGGTGACAATTCACTTTTGGGTTCCACCCATCTTGGTTTCTAGTTTGGAAATCTAATCCACTCTGGAAGCCCACTCTTTATCCAATCTCTTCTACTATACTCTGGTAATGCCCATGTCTGAATTCAGACCCTATTTTCAACTTGTAATCTGCTAAGGCCAGAAACTATTCTGTATTTCAATTGTGTGAAGGAAAACACAAACAAGCATTGTGATTATCAATGTAGTTCCTTTATTTGGAAAATACACTCATTGGCACATAACAACAACAACAACAACAACAAGACACTTAGATTGATCATATCCTCTCCTAGATTCATCCTATATTAAAAAGCCAAAGAGAGAGAGCGATTTCATTAATCATGAGTTACTCTAAAATTCAAAACATATTTGTGACTTTCTTTTCATTCTGTTGTGATTTGATCAGCTGATATTTTTAAAACTCAAAGGCCTTCCTTTAATTCTAAGATCTATTTTTTATTTTTAAATTAATATTTTTATGCTTAATAACATCACACACATTTCTAAACAGTTGTTGAAGATGTAACATAAACAACTTCTTTAATAGCATTGGACAACTTTCAAGGATTATTTTTAATTGCAGTTGACATAGTGACTCTGTACTATATCATGCAATAATGTCTATACAATTGGATTTCAAAGAGAAAAATGTATTCTCCATCATAAGTTACCTCTGAAAGATAGACCACATAAAGACTATGACAGTGGATCAGATTTAAAAAAAAGAAAAAGCATATGAAAATAAAAGACTGATAATCACTTTTCTGGTAAATTTAAGACATTGTCATATCCATAAATAAAACTAAAATATATATGAAATGTAAATCCAGTTATAAAATTAAAATTTTATTTTGAATATATATATGTACTTGTGATGATAGAGACTTCACACTGATAATTTTATTAATTTCTCCTGCTATTAGGAAAAGTAGTTTGATGTATGCTAACACTTAGCTTAGAAGAGCATGCATGCTCCAAACTTTTTTTTTGGATAAAATATTTTTCAATAATACTCTATGCTGCATAATTAAAAATAAATCATCTCATATATTTTATTAGAAAATGCTAAGTTGCAAATTTTTGAAGTTCTAGATACCTGGCTATTGGATTTCTCCTAAGGATTCTATTTTTTTCAATATTTATTTTTTGCATCAACATGGCTGTCTCCTACATTTCTAGTAAATATTGATCATTCATAGTAGAATAAGTTTTCCAGTGGTTACAAATGACTTGTGGATGTGGTGAAAGAAAGTTCATTGATCTCAAATCCAATAATCCCATATGTGCAGACAGAACCTTTATGAACCCTATTTATTTATAGGTTTCTATTAAGTGGCTTAGCTCATGGGATCCAAGGCACTGGTTTATCATTATGACTGTGCCTTTGAAGACAATAATAAAAACACCAACAGATTATGAATAAAATCACTTTTACTTAGGTCTTATACAATAATAACACTATCCCATTAAAATAATTGATTCTTTCAAATTTCAATGAAACTTTGCCTCTGGTGTATTCATCCATGTGGTGACTCATTTTTCCTGTAGTATATATTATTATTATTACAAGCTATTTAAATTATAATCTCATGTTATCCAATATTATTTTTTTTTTATTAAGAACAAACCAGACTACTAAAAATGTTCTTAGAAACTAACATCAACTGAAACCATCTGAAAAGTGTTACTCATCTATGATGTTATGATAGCATTAGGATTAATTTTGAGGAGTAATTTCTGTTCTAATGCATTTAAAATATGTGTGTGTGTGTGCATTAATTCACTTGCCTACATTCACTTGTTCTACATAATCTAACATGTTCATATTCAAAGGACTATGTTTAGGTACTACAGTATAGTTACCAAAAAGACTGACTAAACAGTGAGCTTATTCCTCTAAAGATTCAACTGACTGGCAAATTAGAGACATGGTCGGAAAATAAATGGCCCCTATTGTGTCCTAATTGTTTATTAGTCATCTTGCCAATGAATGCCAGCTGCAATGTGCTAGGGGTGATTGAACATGACCCCTGAGGTCTGGTCTGCCATTTCAAGGCAAAGGAAAATTCCAACCCAAATAATTGATAGTCTGGGATCTCTCCCTACATCTTTTCCTTCTCTTTCTATCCCATTTTTCTCAGATTTAACACTTGGGTTGAATGCTTTGTCTTAAAATTAATGCTTTGCTTATTCCTCTGTTGCCTTTCTTCTGCTGCTATAATTCTTCACCTATGGAAATAAAACCCACGCATTCAGATGCCTGTGCAGCAGTGACAATACAGTGGATGTAATCTGTAGTTCAGACAAGGTTTGTGTTCAATGCAGATCTCAACTGAACAGCAAGGAGGCATTTTTCCCCGTGACAACATTGGAGCAGAGATGTAACATGTTGCAATCTTCTGTTTTTCAGAGAAGGAGCATATTTATTTGAGTAATAAACATTTACAGTCTAGTGTTGAAAAGCTAATGTTAATAGAACCATTCTTTGTGAAATATCTCAACCACTATGCAAATGTAGAGAATTTTTAGAAACATAATTATAAACCCAGACAGCTTTGATCAAATATATTGTCAAATTCTGAAGTGGGAATACCATTAGATAAAGACAAAAGATAGGCCATGTATTTTAAATATATATCATATTGAGTATAACTAATATTTGAGGCATAACAAGAATTTATATCAAACATATTCTGACTTGACTATCAACTAGCGAATGCTTTAAGATTTGTATTGCCAAGTGAAGCTTCTAAGCTGGTGTCAGCAAGTATTTGGCAGGATCAGTTCCAGGTTCTGAGCTAATGGCAGACATAGCTAATCAATCATGGCACTCTTTCTTGCTGAGTTCAGATTCAGCCTTAGGTATCATCACAAGTGCCAAATCCATTACTTTTTATAATAGCTGCCTGAAGAATTGTGTTGTAAAAGATTCAATTTGCAATCCCAGTTTTGGGCAGTTCTTCTGAGCTGTAACAGTTGAGGATCACTGACATGTATCAGAATAGCTCAGGGTATACAAAAGACAATAACTTCAATTTAAATAGTTTCTCTATTTAAAGGGATTAAATTTATATATATCAACCAATCAATGGTAGTTTTCCGTTTTGACTACCAATGGAAATAGTATTCTCCTTCAGCAGTATTTACTCTTTCTGCCACCTTTTTCATAGCCAAATCTAAAATAGTTGCCTCTGCTTCTCTGTATTTCCTGTGGTAGCTGTGTGACAACTTGGTTGGGCCTCGTTTTGAGGGACTGGGCAGCAGGATGTAGTAACTCCCCATAATGAGATTGGTAATCAACTCTAGGGAAGAATGTGGCTGAGTAGCTGCCTTAGGAATGTGGTCTGCTTCCAGTATATCAGGAGAAGCATTGAGAAAAGTCTCTTGAGCTTTTTGGTACACTTGGACCCTACATGTAGCTGAGTTTTCATTCAGCTGCTGGCCCTGTTACCTGCCAACTTGGGACAGTTTCTGGACTTGAACTAGTGACCTATCTATTGTGTTGCTTAATAATCTTGGGACTGTGCCATTCTATCTGTTGACCTTGAATTTGTCAGCCTCAGCAGCCAGCAACTGTCTGAATTAAGAGAAACCTCCAGCTTCAGGGGACTGGGAGCAAGAAGAAGAGCTGAAGCCCAAGGCTGAGAGGCCTCCACCCAACCCCTAGACCTGGCACTTTGAACTTGGACTTCTAGCATCCTAAACTGTGAGAGAATAAACCCCTGTTTGTTCAAGCCATACACTTGTGGCTCATTAGAGGGGCACTAGAGAACCAAAATGTTTCCTCACCTTCATGTCTATAAAATTCTCCCATTTGTCGTCCATCTGCACAATGCTACTGAATCTTCTCTCATTAGATTAAAAATTATGTAAATAAATTCAATGGACAATTTTTAATCTATGCTATTATTTCTAAGCAGTCTTCAATATTTCTGATCACTTGTGTCTGTCTTTGACTCTCTCTCCTTAATATCCATAATTTCACACATTATTTAGGTTTCTTCGACTTTCTTTGTAACTTCCAGTCTATTTTGCCATTTTTGAACTTGTATTCAAATTCAAACTGGTGTCTTTCAGGGCTCTGTAAAATTTTTTCTTCTCTTTTTTGTATTCTTTTATAGGTGAATTCTTCTCCTATGCCTCCAATTATCTTCCATACACCTATAACACCCAATTCCGCATTTGCAGCACAAACTCTTTCCTAGCCTCCAGAATTATGTTTCAAGTCCCTAACTGGCATCTCTTCTTGGTTCCCAAGTACCTCACACTAAGCAAATCAAAACTGAAGGCTTAATCTTCCTTCTAGAATGCCTACTGTTTCTTCAGTTTTCCTTACCTCAGTAAACAGTCTTACTTTCATCTTTGTGGCTCAGGCCAGAAAAGGAAACTCTCTTGACTTTTTTCTTTCTTCCTCTTTTTTTATTTTTGTTGTGATTTGGATGAAAGTTTATAGAGCAAATTCATCTTCCATACAGAAGCTCACAAACACTTTGTCTCATAACATTGACTGAAATTTCCCACAATGCAACAGCTCACCTCCCACTTCCTCCCCATAGTTACTTCTTCCCTGTGTCCTTCCCTCCCATGCATGTGTGCTCCCTGAGCTGTCTCTCTCTGTATACACAGCCCTTCTATTCTCCCATGATTGATTTATCCAAGGAGTGTATCTACCTAATGTAAATGTTCAACTCATATGCCTGTCTTTTGTTTGGCTGGAAGCCACAAGCATGGGTTCAATTCTAGACCTGAAGGGCAACTAGGGTTCATAGTCTCAGTGGTTCCATCAGGCTCCATCAGACCAACAAACATGGTCCCTCTTTTTTTTTAAATGATTTTGAATTCTGTGCCACATTGTTCAGTGATTCCCATCTGACTGGTTGACTGTGGTAACCAGGCACTATCTAGTTCTTCTGGTCTCATAGTCATATAGGCTGCAGATTGCATGGTGTGTCAGTCACTTGGATTAATTCTTTCCATGCATCTTTGGTTTTCTTCATTCTTCTTTGCACTGGATGAAGAGAGATTCATTGTTGCATCTAGATGGCTGCTTGCAAGTTTTTAAGATCCTAGTCACTACTTCCCAAAGTAGGATGTAGGATAATGTTTTTGTGAGTATGTTATGCTAATTGAGCTTGATGTCTCCTGCAACTATGGTCCCAAGCCTATAGGTCCAACTATTCACTCCCTCTGGGTAGCTGGCTGTGGCCAAGAATTGACTACGAGCTTGTCCCTTGTGCTCTACTATATACCTGGGAATTCTTACAGAACATACAAATACACTTGTAGAAATATTGCCTGCCAACCCTATACATGGTCATGGGCACGTGCCCCTCTGCATAGACATACCTACCATTTCAGCCTGTCCACCCATCTATCCACCCATATATCAAAGTTTGCCTTCACTGACAATGCAGTACTATATGTGCAAAAGGGTTCATCTTTGTTTTCTGTACCTCCCATACACCTCTCTATATCTTCCTCTTCCTCAATGCAACCATATTGATCACTCACATTTGGTACATTCCCTTTCTCTCACCCTAATCAATTCTTGTCTCCACCTATCCAACAGTGTGCCCTACCTTCCCCTCCCACCCCTGGTAACCAACAAAGAAAATTTCCTTTGAAATATAAACCTTTCCTTGACTTTTCACAATAACAGACTAATACAATATTTCTCCTTCTGTAATTGACTTATTTCCCTCAGCATAATGTCCTTTTCCCTCTGCTTTCCTGTCACTTGGGGGTGGGGCCTGGGTCCCTCCATTTACCTGGATCCCTCTGCCAGGCAAGCAAGCAGCAGAGGGATCCAAGTAAGGGGAGGGTGGAGAGGTTTCAAAGGGCTAAGGGAGACAAACTTTTCTGTCAGTTTGTGGTACTGTGGTGGCGTGTTGCTGTGAGGCTTGAGGCTGTGCTAACACAGTGTCTCAAATACAAACAGGATTGTGCATGGTGCACAGCTTTTGGGGTGACTTGCAGACTGAGACAGACTAGGAAGAAGGAAAAGGCCATCCACTTCTCAAGGAATTTGCCAGGGAAAACCTTATGAATAGCAGGGAAACACTGTCTACTACATTACTAGGCAACTGTATGAATAGCCCAGAAACACCATCTGATACAGTGCAGGAGGACGAGTCACTTAGGTTGAAGGCTCTCACAATACAACTGGGAAAGAGCTGCATCATCAGAGTAGAACCAGCCTTACTGATATGGATAAAGTAAAGCTGTTGAGACCTCCATTTGATGATGTGAAACAACTCAAATTGAAGAGAAACAGCTGTAAACATCCATTAATAATAGGAATGTGGAATGTATGAAGTACAAATCTAGAAAAATTGGAAGTTGTCCTGAATGAAAGGGAACACATAAAGATTGATATCCTAGGCATTAGTGAGCTGAAGTGGACTGGTTTTGTCCATTTTGAATCATACAACCAAATGATCTACTATGCTGGGAATGACAATTTGAAGAGGAATGGTGTGGCATTCATCATCACAAAGGATATTTCAAGATCTGTCCTGAACTGCAATGCTTTCAGTGATAGGATAATATTCATGTATCTACAAGGAAGACCAGTTAATATGACTATTACTCAAATTTATGCACCAACCACCAAAGCAAAAGATGAGGAAATTGAAGATTTTTATCAACTTTTGTAGTCTTAAATTGACCAAATGTGCAATCAAGATGTGTTAATTATCACTGGTGACTAAAATGCAAAAGGCAGAAAGAAAGAAGACTCACCACTAGTTGGAAAATTTGGCTTGGTGACAGAATAATGCTGGAGATCGCATAATAGATATTTGCAAGAACAATGACTTATTCATTATTGCAAATATCTTTTTTCAATAACAAAAAATGGCAACTATACACATGGACTCACCAGATGGAGTACACAGGAATCAGACTGACTATATCTGTGGCCAGAGGTGATGGAAAATCTCAATATCTTCATCTTCAGTCAAAACAAGGCCAAGAGCTGATTTTGAAAAAGACCATCAACTGGCCGTATGCAAGCTCAAGTTGAAGTTGAAGACAATTAAAACAAATCAATGAGAGCCAAAATATGACCTTGAATATATCCCTCCTGAATTTAGAGACCATCTAAAGAATAGATTTGATGCATTGAATAGCAATGACTGAAAACATAAAGAATTGTGGGATGACATCAAGGACATCATCAATGAAGAAAGCAAGAGTTCATTAAAAAGATGAGAAAAAATGAAAAGACCAACATAGATGTCAAAAGTGAGTCTGAAGCTTGCCCTCAAGTGGAGAGTAGCCAAAGCAAATGGAAGAAATGACAAGATAAAAGAGCTGAACAGAAGATTTCAAAGAGCAGCTCAAGCAGACAAAGCCAATTACTATAATGAAATGTGCAAAGAC
>NW_006921589.1:20651890-20657889 GCF_000298275.1 Orycteropus afer afer
TTCTCTCTCTCTCTCTTTCTCTCTCTATAAATATATATATATATACTTTGCTGGTTTTTGTGTTTCTCTAGAGAACCCAATCCAACACACCAGGAGACTGTCATCTGAACAGAACAAGGGAACACTGCATAGTTTAATATCAAGAAGGGAGTGTGTCAGGGTTGTATCCTTTCACCAGACTTATTCAATCTATATGCTGAGCAAATAATTCGAGAACCTGGAATATAAAGAAAAATGTGGCATCAAGATTGGAGGAAGACTCATTAACAACCTGTGATATGCTAACAACACAACTTTGCTTACTGAAAGTGAGGATGACTTGAAGCACTTACTGATAAAGATTGAAGAATACAATCTGCAGTATGGATTACAACTCAATATAAATAAAACAAAAATCCTCATAACTGGACCTAAAAGCAGCATCAGGATAAATGGAGAAAAGACTGGAGTTGTCAAGGACTTCACATTGCTTGATTCTACAATTGACATCAATGGATGCATCAGTCAGGACATCAGAGGACGTATAGTAGTGAGCAAGTTGGCTGCAAAAGACCTCTCTGAAGTGCTGTGGAGCAAAGATGTCTCCTTGAGGACTAAGGTGCACCTGACACAAGCCATAATATTTTCAATCACATCATATGTATGTGAGAGCTGGAAAATGAATATGGAAGACCGAAGAAGAATTGATGCTTTTGAGATGTGGTGCTGGCGAAGAATTCTGAAAGTACCATGGACTGCTAAAAGAATGAACAAATCGGTCCAGGAGGAAGTGCAGCTGGAATGCACCTTAGAAGCAAGAATGGCCAGACTTATCTCACCTACTTTGGTCATGTTATCAGAAGGGCCCATTCCTTGGAGAAAGATGTCATGCTTGGTAAGGTGGAGAGTCAATGAAGGAGCGGAAAGCCCCCAACCTGATGGATTGACACAGTGGCTGTGGCGATGGGCTCAAGTATAGCAGGGATTGTGGAGCTGGTGTGGGACTGGCAGTGTTCTGTTCTGTCTCTATGAGGGAGATGAGTTGATAGCACCTAATAACAACAACAACAACAATGTCCTCCAAGTTCATCCACGTTATGTGGTGTTTTGATAATTCTATGTTATTCTTTAGGGTTGCATAATATTCCACTGTGTGCATGTACCATAGTTTTGTTACCCATTCTTCTGTTGATGAGCACATAGATTGTTTCCATCAGTTTGCTATTGTAAATAGTGCTGTGGTGAACATGGGTGTTCTTGTCCTGGCTCTCACTTCTCTAGGATATATACTTACTAATGGAATTGCTGGGTCAAATAGTATTTCAAATTCCAACTTTTTAGTAATCGCCATACTGCTTTCTGTAGTGGTTGTATTGCTTTACAGTCCCACCAGCAGTGTATGAGAGTCCCAATCCCTCCACATCCTCACCAACATTTGTTATTTTCTGTCTTGTTGAACTTTGCTACTAGTGCTGGGGCAAGATGGTATCTCATTGTTGTTTTGATTTGGTTCTCTCTAACGGCTAATGATCATGAACATTTCTTCCTATGTTTGTTGGCTGCCTGAATATCTTTGGTGAAGTGTCTATTCATGTCTTCTGCCAGTTTTTTAATTGATTATTTGTCTTTTTGTTGTGGAGATGTTTGAGTTTTCTATAAATTCTAGAGATAAGTCCCTTGTCAGATATGTCATTGCTGAGTATTTTTTTCCCAATCTGTAGGTTCTCTTTTCACTCTTTTGGAGTTTTTGGAAGCACATAAAAATTTAATTTTCAGAAAAACACATTCATCTAGTTTCTCTTCTGCTGTTTGTGCATTTTGGGTCATGCTTGATAGTCAATATATGCCATATACTATGGCCCTTAAATTTGCCCGTAGTTTTTCCTTGAGGAACTCTATAGTTTGGGGTTTCACATTTAAGTCTTTGATCCATCTGGAGTTAGTTTTTGTGCATGGTGTGAGGTACAGATCTTTTTTCATCTTTCTGCAAAATGATATCCAGTTCTGCCAGCACCATTTATTAAACAATCTCTTCCCCATTCAATGGATTTAGGCCCTTTGTCGAAGATCAGCTGACCATAGGTCCACGGATCTATTTCTGGGTTCTCAATTCTATTCCATTGGTCTATGTATCTGTCATTAAACCAATACCAGGCAGTTTTGACTACTGTGTCTGTATAGCAGTTTTTAAGGTCCAGGAATGTGAGACTTCCTACCTTGTTCTTCTTCCTCAATAATATTTTGCTTATCTGAGGTCTCTTTCCTTTCCATATAAACTTAGTGATTGGTTTCTCCATATACTTAAAGAATGTTGATGGGATCTGGATTGGGATGGCATTGAATGTATAGATTGCTTTGGGTAGAACTGACATTTTCACAATGTTCAATTTTCCTATCCACAAGCATGGTATGTTCTTCCACTTAGGTAAATCTCTTATGGCTTCTTGAAGCAGTCTTTTATAGTTTTCTTTATATAGGTCTCTGGTGTCCCTAGTAAGATTTATTTCCAAGTACTTTATTCTTTTGGTAGCTATTGCAAATGGTATCATTTTTCCTTTTCAGCAATCTCTTTGCTGCTGTAGAGGAATCCAACTGGTTTTTGGATGTTGATCTTGTATTCTGCCATGATGCTAAATCTCTCAATTAGTTGCAGTAGATTTTATACTGAGTCTCTTGGGTTTTCTAGGTATAGGACCATATCATCAGCAAATAGGGATAGTTTTATTTCTTCCTTACCAATTTGGATGCCTTTGATGTCCGTTTCTTGCCTTATTTCCCTGGCTAGGACTTCCAATACAATGTTGAATAGAAGTGGTGATAGAGGGCATCCTTATCTAGTTCCTGTTCACAAGCAGAATGGTTTTAGTCTCTGTCTACTGAGAATAATGTTGGCTGTTGATTTTGAACAGATGCCCTTTATTGTGCTGAGGATTGCCCCTTCAATTCCTATTTTGCTGAGAGTTTTGATCAGAAATTGGTGTTGGATTTCTTCAAATGCCTTTTCTGCATCAATTGATAGGATCATGTGGTTCTTTTCCTTTGTTTTATTTATGTGGAGGATGATGTTGATTATTTTTCTAATGTTGAACCATCCTTGCATACCTGATATGAACCCCACTTGGTCATAAAGAATTATCTTTTTGATATGCTGTTGGAGTCTATTGGCTAGAATTTTGTTGAGGATTTTTGCATTCATGAGGGATATTGGTCTGTAGTTTTCCTTTTGAGTGATATCTTTGCCTACTTTTAGTATCATGGTTATGCTTGCTTCATAAAATGAGATAGGGAGGATTCCACCTTTTTCTATGTTTTGGAACAATGTGAGTAGGAGTGGTGTCAATTCCTCTGAATTTTTGGTAAAATTCTACAGTAAAACCATCTGGGCCAGGACTTTTTTTGTTGTTGTTGGTAATTTCTTAAATAAAAACTTATTTCTTTTTAATTTTTCACTTTCTTCTTTTGTTATGGATCTGTTCAAATTTTCCACCTCAGTCTATGTTAGTTTAGGTAAGTGGTGTGTTTCTAGAAATCTGTCCATATCTTCCAGATTTTCAAATTTGTTGGAGTACAGTTCTTCATAGTATCCTGGTATCCTTTTTATTTCAGTTGGTTCTGTTGTGATGTTACCCATTTCATTTCTTATTTGTTATTTAAATTCTTTTCCACATTTCCTTCATTAAATTTGCCAGTGTTTTGTCAGTTTTATATCTTTTCAAAAATTAACTTCTGGTCTTGTTGACTTTTCTGTTATCTTTCTATTTTCTGTTTCATTGATTTCTGCTCAAATCTTTATTATTTCCTTTCTCTGGTAACTATAGGCTTCTCTCACTGTTCTTTTTCTAATTGTTGGAGATGTTGGTTTAAAGTGTTGATTTTGGCTCTTCTTTTTCGATATGTGCATTTATTGCTATAAATTTGCCTCTGATCACTGCTTTTGCTGTGTTTTAAAGATTTTGGTATGTTGTGTTTCCATTCTCATTTGATTCAAGGAATTTTTTAATTTCATTTTTTATTTCTTCTATTATCCAGTCATTCTTAAAGAGGGTGTCATTCAGTTTCCATGTGTTTGCTCTTTTTCCATTAATCTTCTTATTTTTGATTTCTAATTTTATAATATTATGATCTGAGATGATGCTTTGCAGCATTTCAATGTTTTAAGATTTATTAAGGCTTGCTTTATCCCCTAACATATGGTCTATCATGAAAATGTCCCATGTGCACTGAAAGAGAATGTATGCTGCTGTTGGGTGAAGTGCTCTGTAGATGTCTATAAGGTCAAGTTGGTGGATTGTGTTGTTGAGCTTTTCTGCATCTTTGTTGAGTCTCTTTCCAGTTGTTCTATCTTTCAAAGAAAGTGGTATTAAAGTCTCCTACTATGACTGTGGAATCATCTGTTTACTTTTTCAATTCTGTTAAAGTCTGGTTTATGTATTTTGGAGCTCTTTCATTGGGTCCATTGATACTTATTATGGTTATATCTTCTTGTTCAGTTCAATTGATCCTTTAAGCATTATATAATGTTCTTCTTTGTCTCTTATGGTGGTTTTTGCCTTAAAGTCAATTTTATCAGAAATTAATATTTCAACTCCTGCTCTTTTTTTGCTGCCATTTGCTTGATGTATCTTTTTCCAACCTTTGATTTTTAATCTATTTTTGTCTTTGTCTTTAAGGTATGTCTGTTGTAGACAGCATATTGATGGATTATGTTTTCTTTCCCAGTCTGCAACTCTCCATTTCTTGAGTGGTGTGTTTAATCAATTGACTTTCATTGTAATTATCAACAAGTACGAATTGGTTGCTGTCATTTTGTTATGTGTTTTTTCATGGTGTTGCTGCTTTCTTTGTTCCATAAAATTTTCTGTGCTGAGTTCATTATGCTCATGAGTCATGTTATCATTTTCTTTGTTGCAATTTTAGTATTTGCTAAATATTTGTGCTTGTCCTCTCTTTTATTGTGATGTGAAGGTTTATCATTTTTCTTTGAGGGTGCCCTGTGATTTATAATTTTCTCCCCAAGTATAGAACAGTCCATTCTATCTTGGAACTTTCTTGATTTCCTTACCATTTAGAAGTTCTGTAACTACACTATGTTTTCCCCTCTTTTGGTTTGTAGTTGTCCTCATTTGCCAATTGATGTCTCTGGTTCCCTGTTTACAATCTTGTAAGCTTATTTTATTTTGGATACATCCATAGCTGTGTTGGTTTCTGGGTTATGTCATCTTGTGTATTAATCGTTAGTTGTTTGCTATTATTGGTTCTCTGCTAAAGGACTCCCTTTAGTAACTCTTACAAGGTTGGTCTGGTTTTAACAAATTCCCTTAATTTCTGCTTATCAGGAAGTCTCCTAATTTCACAATCATATTTGAGGGGCAATTTTGCTGGGTATATAACTCATGGTTGAAATTTTTTCTCTTTCAGGGTTTTAGATATCCCATCCCATTATCTTCTCACTTGCATGGTTTCTGCTGAGAAATCAGAGCTAACTCTTATTAGTTGTCTTTTGTAGGTAACATTTCATTTTCCCTGTGCTGCTTTCAGGATTCTTTCTTTGTCTTTGGTTTTGATGGATTTGATGATGATATGTCTTGGTGATTTTCTTTTTGGGTCTGTCCTGTTTGGGGTTCTTGGGACTTCCTGAATTGATATATTCTCATCTTTCATCATATCAGGGAAGTTCTCTTCCAACAAATCTTGGATAATTTTCTCAGTGGTTTTATTTTTCTCTTTCTGTTCTGGAATTCTGATTACACATAGGCTATTCCCTTTGATGGTATTGCACATGATACCATGTCTATTACTACACTCACTTTGCATTGGATAATAGGGTAGACACTAGAAATACAAAGATGCAAACACATCTTTTTACTTTCAAAATTTTAGTGATAACTAAAAAAATTGTTTCAATATCTTGAAATGTGATAAATACCACAAAAGTTATTCATTCCATACAAAGGATGTATTATTCATATCTAATGGAAGACAAGGAGCTCTGGTAGCATAGTGGCTAAAGCACTTGACTG
>NW_006921589.1:20657989-20683416 GCF_000298275.1 Orycteropus afer afer
AGCCACTCCTCAGAAGGAAGGTTGGGCAATCCTACTTCTGTAGTGATACTGCCTCAGAAACCCAAGGAGGGGTCGCTATGAGTCGGGGCCAACTCGACGGCACATAACAACAACAACAACAACAATGGAAGACAAAGGTTCTACCACTTTCCAAAGGAATCAAGGAAGGCTTCATAGAGGACAGGCAGACAACTAAGCTGTAAATGACAATGAAAGGCACATGATGTATTTGGAGGACATGTAATATAGTTGTTAAGAGTACAGACTCTGGAGCCAGACTGGATTCAAGCCCTGCATCTGCTCCTGTGATATAGTTTTTCAAATAGTACAAAACAAAGATATAAAATAAACAAAAACAAATGTAAATCAGATTAAGCCTCTAGATCTATCAGTTTACATGCAATTCAGGGGGCAGAGAAAATCATTAAATGACATCATAATGATGCATTCAGAAATAAATAAAGAGCCATGGGGGGGGTGGAGAAGAGGGAGAGAGAATCTATAGATTAAAAAAAAAAACTTAAGAAATATACTAGTTGTATGGAATATGTGAACCTAGTTTGGTTCCTGATGAACAACTCAGTTGAAAACTGTATTTATGACATAAGTATGAAAGTTTAAATACAGACTATATACTAAGGAATAATTATGAACTTGGAGCATTGGCAATAGAATCATGATTATGTCTAAGTTTCATATACATTAGCCACACATCTAGAAATATTTACAGATAAATAACATTTCTGGGACATGGTTCAATAATCTATTTGATAGAGAAAAATAAAATTAGACTATGTATAAAACAAGAATAACACTGAGTTGTTAATTAATGAACAGTAGATAGTTAAATGGTATTCAATTTAAATTGAAAAATTAAAAAACAAAAGTAAGTAAAAACCCACTTACACACATACTAGCTGTGTGAAAAACTTCATAATATCTCTTTTTAACCTCAATTTCTTTCTTATTTATTTATTTATAAAATGAGGACAATAATAGTGAACTGCTCCACAGGATTGTTTTGAGGAATAATAATTTAACATATATAGCAGGTTTAGAATCATGCCTGACTCAAAATTTGCTACATAAATATTTGCTATTGTAATTATTAGCTGGGATTAAAAGAAAAATCCTCAAGTTGGTTCTGACTCATGGTGAACCCCTATGTTATAGAGTAGAGCTACACCACAGGATTATCTCGGCTGTAATCTTTACAGAAGACAGTCCCTAGGCCTTTCATCTATAGCACCACTGGATGGGTTTGAACTGTCAACTTTTATGTTAATAGCTGAACTCAAACCATTTGCATCACCCATGGATCTTATTAATTCGAATACCAAGTGGTTAAACTGCATAAGAAAGAAAGACTAAAGAGGAAATTGAACATATGGGAAATTGATAATAGGGATGCAAGTTGAAAAGGTGATAAATTATACTAACTTGGCAGGGAGATACTGTGATCATGAAAAAGGTAATAAATTAAGTTTCAGGAAAATATAATGGTGATCTTTGGGGACAATAAATACATTAGGCCAATTGCTATATAAAGCACCTAGATTCTGGAGTTTGAACTCAAAATATAAAGCTAGAGGGAAAAAAAAAAAAATCCATCCTGACGTTTTTCAGTTCATGCCAAGTTATAAATTCTCTACACATAGATAGTTGATAATTGTGTTTCACAATTACCATGGTTCATTCATTTAAAAATTTTACAGTGAATTTCCAGTGAGAGCCAAGTCTCACTATGGTAAAACTTTCTGATGCTATTGCCTTCATAGGAACCACATTTCATAGTTCACTACCCATAATGTTTTTAATCTTCCAAGATAATGGCTTTACCTAAAATCAGTCAGCCTGCATAAATCACAGAAAACAAATAGACCTTTCCATTTGAAGTATGCTTTGTTGTTGCTACAATGATGATGATGATGATGATAATTACATTCAAATTCCATTTCCAGATTTAGATGTTTTTGACTGTTTTGTTATGTGCTATAAGAGATAACTTAAGTAACCACCCTAGTTACAAAGTCACTCATGAGCCAGTGTGTTATCGCAATGATTTGCCAGAGGTAATGGATTGCTAGCCTAGCTTGTCTGATTAGATTATTGAATGTACGAGAAATGTTAGAAATAGCAACACATTAAATTAACAAAATGATCATTTATGGTCATGTGGGCATATTGAACATGAAAAGCAAAACAAAAATGGCCACATGACTAGAATAAATATATGGATACTATTGTTTGCATACAATATTGGCTAATTTAGTATTTATATAATGTATCTAATGGAAACTGTATGATTTATAGTTATTTTTAAAAGCATTATTAATTTTAAGTTGGCTCAGTATCTTTCATTTTCAATATAAGTACTACATGAATTCTGCTTTCCTTCTGAAAGATACTAAAAATAAAATCTTTTATAAATATATAAGTAATTTTTTTTATAAATAGAAGTATCAAGTCATATATCATATATTTAGGTGTACTGCATAACATGAATTTAAGTCAAATTAAAATGAAAAAGCACTCATTTTATGTTAATGAACATCTCATTTACATACATTAACAAATCTCGGTATAGAAAAAGCAAGATGAGAACACTGAGTGTAATGATAATTAATATTAAGAGTCACAGCTATCAATTACTAAATGTTTACTGTTTGGAAGCATTGTACCAACTCCCTTACAGACATTACCTCATTACTCATCAATGCAGTCCCATTAGTAGTGGTACTTTTTACCTTATACAACAGTAAAAGAGTCTAAGTGAAAATAGTTCCCTTACCTTGAAAACAATACTAAAATAATTATTCATTCCTTTCTCCACTTGCCATCAGGTTGCCGTTCCTAAACACTTCTTATATTGAAAGTCTAAAGCCACCACTGCCGATGATGTAGATGCTATTTTTATGCCCATTTTACAGAGGAGGAGGCCAAATCTAAGAAAAGTAACTTGCCCAAGTTACTCATCTAGTGAATCTTAGAGATTAATTTAGAGTCATTTCCATTCAAAGTCACTTTTGTTACCTGGTCTTTCTTTCATTCAGACTCTTCTTTTCCTTTCTACTCACCTGCTTCAGAAATAAATTATTGACAAAAGATTAGTTTTAGTTAATTATATCATTAATCCATCCAGCCCTCTTCAACCTTAAAAAAAAAAAAAAAAAAGCAGTATTTACAACCCAGTTTTCCTTTCTTCCACCTTCTCAGGAAGCTATAACATTCTCCCAAACCAGTCTAGTCCCCTTCATACTATTACTTTTCAAGCATTAGTTTGCCTTCTTGGAGAAGACAGGTGAGTGGTAACTACTGAGACAATGAAATACATCTCAGCAATCACAAACTCATTGCTTTCAAGTCCATTCCATCTCACGGTGACCTTACTGGAAGTGTAGAACTGACCCTTTGGGTTTCTAAGGCTGTAATCTTTAGAGAAGCAGACTGCCCCATTGTCCTCTCACGGAGTGGCTGGTGGGTTGGAAACACCAGCAGTTAACATTTGAGCACTTAGCCACTGTGCCATCAGAGCTCCTTTGTAACAATCCTAAGAAGGCTCAATAAAACTCCTTTTAAAATTTTCCTGCATGTGTGTTTGCAGTTGAGCTATTTGTCCCCTATCCCTGGGTGGCGTAAACAGCCAGTGCACTCAGCTGCTGACTGAAGGGTTGGAGGAGTCCCCTCAGAATCACCTCAAAAGAAAGGCCTGACCATCAACTATTGAAAAATCAGTGACTGAATATCCTGCAGAATATAGTTCTACTCTGAGACACTGGGGAATGAATTTGATGACAATCACACCTACTTCCCATTTATTGACTATCTTGTGAGCTGACATTTCACATTTACAAGAGTAAATAATCTACTATCTGACTCTTTTGAACAGTAACATACACCAAAGGGCAAGGCAAGAGAAGTGCTGCCTGTGATGGTTAAGATTATGTGCCAAAATGGCTGGGCCCTAGTTCTGAGTGATTTGGCAGTTATGTAATGATGCAATTTGTCAGTTATGTGTTGATGTAATCTGGCTGTTATTTATCAATATAGCCATACTCCATTCTTTGATCTGAAATGATCATCTTCTATTTTCACATAATGCTAATTTTCCCAAAATGACCTGGTCTTTCAAAGCTAATCATGTCAAAAAGTGAAAAGTGGGTGTATTATAAAAATTCTAGACTAGATATACACATAGAAAGCCAAGTTCTTTAATGGTTCCTAGGAATGTGAGGGAGAGGGAGGGGAAATTACTTTGTAGACAGTTAACATTTGTTACTTTTTTTGATGAAAAAGACAATCCCAGATAGGACTGAAGTCAGCACAACTTGACCAAGTTAAATAAAAGACACTAAGAAGTACAGGAGAAAAAGGGAAAATTACAATAAATACATACAATTTTGCAACAATGAAAACAACCAAAAAAATATGTGCATGGTAACCTAAGTAAATATGGATGCATATATTTGTATAAGAAGACATATACAAGTCAATCCACATGCATGTATAGGTGTATCTGTAGGCATATGTATACACACATTTCTGTGTACTGCATATATATCCACATATATAGAAACCAGAGAGGGGACACAGTTATGGAGTGTTCCTAGACATATCCAAACAACTTGTAGGATTTCCTGACTTTGTTAAAGGCTTGGGACAATAATTTGGGGACAACTTAGCTTATTGGCATAACATAGTTCAGAAAGATAATGTTCTGTGTCCTAGTTTAGGGAGGAGCATCTGGGGTATTACAAGCTTGAGAGCAGCTGTCTAAGATATGTCTGAGAGTATTGGTTTCTACTCAAATAGAGCAAGAGAGAATGAAGGGAATCAAAGGTTCAAAGAAAAAACTAGCCCCAGGACTAATAGCCCACACAAACCATGGCCTCTTCCAATCAGAGAAGAGAAGATGATCTAAATGTGCTCGGCTGTCACTGCAGACTGTTTTGACCAGGGACACAATAGAAGGTCCCAGATTGAATGGGAAAAATTATAGACCAAAACTCAAATTTCTACAAAGCCCAGACCTACTGGACTGATAGAGACTAGGGGAACTCCCCAAATTATTACCATAAAATTGAATTGAACTTGGAATTGAAGTTATTTCTGCAGGTCACCTTTCAGCAATATATTGTCTTATAAAATGAACAATATACCCTGTTTGTGATGTACTCCCTTAAGCAGTTAACTATATGAGATCAAACAGTCAACATTTATTTAAAAGTAAAGAAGAGAAGGCAAGGAGGAAAAGGAAGCTAGATCAATGGAAACGGAACAAATGGAATAGAAATAATGAGATTACTGACACATTGTAAAAATTGTAACCAATGGCATGGGGTAATTTGCATAAAATTCATTAAAGGGAAACTTAATTTGCCAGATAAAACTTCACCTAAAACATAACGAAATATTATTTTAAAAAATAACAAAAAATTATATGTACTGGAGCAAGTAAGTTTGAATGTTGATTACAGAATCTGGGTGATGAATATATCAATTCCACGTGGAATTCTGTCAACTTTCTTTATCTCTGCAAACTTTTATATAAAACGATAGAAAAGGTGACATTCATATCTTTCCACACAAAACAAAACCCAATCCATTGTTGTTAAGTCGATTTTTGACTTATAGCAACCCAACAGGACAAAGTAGAACTGTCCCAAAAGGTTTCCGAGGCTGAAATCTTTATGGAAGCAGACTGCTTCATCTTTCTCCTGAAAGCCAGATGGTGGGTTCGAACCACCAACATTTCAGTTAGCACCCAAGTGCTTACCCATTGCATCACAGGGCTCCTTTTATTCCATCACACAAAAAGTACCTCCTAAAATAACAGTTTTCAGAACTTTTGTTTCCTGTTTGAAATTTAACACTGTAGCTTTACCGAGGTCCTACACATGTTTTATTTTATAAGTATACTTTCCTTGATTTGATTACTTTTCATTCAGACAAACTTGAGTTTTAAAAATAAATATACTTTATCATGATTCCACAAGTATCTGAGAGTTATTGGACACATTTTTATAAAATGAAAGGAAAACATGTAAAAGGAAGACCATGACATAATTAATTTAGATATAAAATCTCTACTTATTTTTAATTAGTTGATTTATTTTTCTAATGTACTAGGGCATTACTATAGGAATAAGTTCCAAAATAATAGAAAAGAAATGGAAGTCTAGTACCTGCAGTTATTGGCCAGGGAAAGAGCATTTGATGAATGCTCTCAAAGAAGCCATGTCTCGATTCTGGATGATCACTAATAATTTATGCAAATAGGAGGTCTATTGGGAAAGATAGTGTTCTGGTTACCTAGAGCCACTCTGACAGGAATACACCACAAATGGGATGGCCTTAATAAACAAGAGTGTATTCTTACATTTTGGAGGCTTTTAGTCCAAGTTCAAAGTGCCAGGCTTTAGGGGCTGGGTGAAAGCCCTCAACCTTGGGGTCCAGCTCTGCCTCCTGCTCCTGACCCACTGGAGCTAGAGGCATTTCTTCACTCAGACAGCTGCTGGCTGCTGAGGCTGAGAAGACCCAAGGTTGACAAGTAAAAAGGCACAGTCCCGATGTTACCAAACCACACGGCAGGCCATTAATATAAGTCCATTATAAGTCCCAAGGTCGGCAGAGCATAGCAGGCTGCTGAGCAATGACATGGCTTCATACAGGATCCAAGCATGCCATAGGCTAGAGACCATTCCCCAAGGGTTCTGCTTATATACAGGAAGCAGACCACACCCCAAAGGCAGCTACTCAGCTGCTTGTGGTAGATCCCACCATGGAGTTGATTGCCAGTCTCATCATGGGGAATAACTACCACCAGCTGCCCAGCCACTCCACCAGGCCCAACCAAGTTGACACACCAATATAACTACCACAGACAGTAAAACAAATGTGCTTGATCCTTGCTTGTTTAAACTTTTTTTTTCCATATATTGTCATCTACAGAGCTGTTTGTGATCTGTTAGTTTGTGAAGCAATTTTCAAATGCTCTTATATATTATTTGCAATAGTTAAGGGCTCAGGCTCTGTAAAACATTGAAGAATTTTAATTTCATATCTAACATTTACTACATATGCATTATGAAAACCAAATTGAGCAATATGGCCTGGTTTTACTTATCTGTAAACAAGGTGGTGCAATCAATTTGTGCTCAACTACTAGTCTGTAGGTTGGTGGTTCAAACCCACCCAGTGGTACCATGGAAGAGAAGGTCTAGCAATTTGCTTTCCTTAAGATTAGAGCTAAGAAAACCTTTTGGAGGGGTTCTATTCTGGAACATATGGGGTTGGAATCAACTGAATAGGAACTAGCAACAAAGTAGGATGAATGATTCCTCTTAGATCTATGCTAAGAAGTGTGTGTGTGAGAGAGAGAGAGAGAGTGTGTGTGTGTGTGTGTGTGCATGAGCATGTGGTTTCATGCGGAACCTAATAAAAGATTAATTAATTATGTTTCATTCATGACACATCTTTCTCTTGCAGAGCAGCTGGAGGGTTTGAACCTTTGACTTTTGGTTAGGAGCCAAGTGCTTAACCACTGTGCCACCAGAGTTCCTTTTATATTATACTGAGCAATAACTAAAAAAGTGGAAAATGAAGAAGAGTATTATTATTTGATTTATTATTTGGTTGTGTTTAAAATCATTTTACTGGAAACTAACTTTGAGTATTTTAAGACAAAGAATTGAAGTGGAAAGAAGTCAATACAAACAATCAACAAATAAACACTAAAGCCTGAACGATAAATGAATATACCTCTTGCTAGGAAATGAAACATCTGTAAATTTTGTGTGGAAATTTTAAACATGTTCTCCTGGATTTTAAGAACAAAAAAATTTTGATTTTAAGAGAATATCTAGAAGTTTGTATGTGTTGTTTTTGCTCATTTTGTGACTTAAAACAAGCTTTTGTATTTTCTTTTTTAAAGGTCAGCTTGTTACAGGGAAATCTTACCTTCACCTGATTGCGTTCAAGAACACAGACCCACAATTGTTATGGTCAGAAATAATTAGCAGATGCTGCACATCTTTTCCTGTTAAAGGCTCCATATTTCACTGAAAGAATTCCTTGAAACTCAAGACAGAGAAGCCAGATTAGATCTACCTACAACCATTAGATAGTTATCATTGTAGTTAGGTGTTTGGAAAATTAGTCCATTTCTCAAATGCAAAGATAAATGCTAGATTAAACTTTCAGATCTATGACCATACCATATTTCTTTCAATTAGGATCTTATTTATCAAAATGTTTTGAAAAGCAAAATAGACCATAAATAAACCATTACATATGTTTTGTTTGGTATAGTGCAGAGAGCTTAAATTGTTTCTGCTGCATTTTCTTACAGAAATCCTGAAGCATTTCTTATGTATTTTTAAAATCAGACCATTTCAGCTGGTCAGCTGAAAACATAGAGTTTAAATGCAGTAATCAGAAACAAAGCTAAACTAAATAAAACTCACTCTTGTTCTCTGCAGAGAATATGGCCCAACCTGTTTTAAAGTCTGAAAAATAAAGCAAGATTCTTTCTTACTACTGAACCACGAATTGCCAATAGCAATTAAAGTTTTCCAGCTATGCTATGACTTTTAAGAGCTGTGAAAACAAAATTTCATAAAGAAGCTAACATCTGTTTTCTCTTTTCAGTGAGGCCAGAATAGAAGTTCATTTGTTAATATTTTTGTGTTATTATTAGTCATACTAATTCATACCCCGTTGGTGAAATGGAAGATACTACAGCCTTTTTGGGGAGCAATTTGACAAGTTATAACCAGAACTTGATATATGTTTAGATCCTTTGATCCAATAATTCAGATGTTTTCTTAAAGGAGCAATAAAAAAATCATTAAAATCTGTGTTTAGAGTTTTGATTGTTTGTATGAATTTAAATAGGATATAACCTAAATATCTAGGAATAGGAGGTTTATGAAGTAAGTTATAATTTCTTCATACAGTGTAACAATTTAAAGTAAAAAATTGTGTATTTAGAGATTACTTAAGGCCATGGGAATACACTCATAAGGCATTGGTGGTAAAACATCAAATAAGTTTCAAAAGGTTAAATACAAGTCATAAAATCACTCATATTCACACATATACACAAAAACATAATAAAAGACGGGAAGAAATTTCAGCACAATGCTCAAAATGGTTAGATCTAAGTGATAATATTATGAGTGACAATTTTTATTTTTCTGCATTTTCCAAGTACTCCATAACAAAGATGCACACTTTTATCAGAGAAAAATATTAAATTACAATGTTTTAGCATGAAAAATACAGGCCCTATAAACATTAATTTTGGAAATCTCTCTCACGTTATTACGTTGGGTAAATATAGTGAAGGACACAGAACTGTGAGGTCTTAAGTAAGCCATTTAACATGTCTATAATTTAGTTGTTAATTTATTAAGTCTGCTTCATATTTCTGTTTATGGAAAAAATAAACAAATCTCGGTCTACAAATGCAAATGTGCAAGATAAAGCTTTTTGCCCCTATAATTGAAATGCATGTCCATTTCAAGAAGCTTAGAGTTTAAAAAAATAATAATAATTTCCCCTAGAGTAGTATCTAAATCTAAGAGGACAAAGTTATTTTTACACAGTGTCAAAGTATTGCTAGAAGTGAAACTTATTTGGTCTGGAGACAATTGTCTTAGCTTCCCAGAGCTGCCGCAGCAAAAGCTCTGCCAAGTGGATGACTTTAAAGAACAAAAATTTATTGCCTCACAGTTCTGAAGGCTGACAGTCCAAATCACTGTGTTATCCTGGGCCATGCCCTTTATTTGTTTTAGAGAAAGAAGTTTTTTTTATCTCTTTCAGCTTCTCGTAGTCCTAGGCATCTACAAACCTTTCCTTGACTTATAGATACATCTTCACATGGAATTCCTTTCTTCATCCCTCTGTCTGTTCTCTTTTATAAGGAAAGTACACAGGTGAGATTAGGACCTACAGTACTCTAGCATGATCCCATGTTAACTTAACTGATAACATCACCAAAAACCTTATTTCCAAACAAGCTTATGTTCACAATACCAGGAATTTGGACAATTTTGGTGGCACACAATTCAAATCAATCACTTCACATATCTATGCTTCAGTTTCCTCATATATAAAATGGGGATATTTACAAGGTTATTGCATTTAAAGTCTTTGCAAAGCATGGTTTGTGCTGGGTACGTTTATTTTTCAGTTCAATCTACCTGAATATAAAATTTTAAACTAAAGAGAATAATTAATGTTTGTAGAGAACTGTCTGGTGGGTACTGTACTGATCAGTCAACAAATATCATCTTGTTAATAATTAAAACATCTCTATTAGGTAAATGTTACTTTCTCCATTAATATTTTTTTTCCATTAATGAGAAGGTAAAGAAATATGGAGAATATCTCTTGGTTGGCAAGTGGTAGAATCAAGATCCAAAACCAAAGTTCTTATACACTTCATTTTTCTGTCTGTCAAACATTTATTTACTGCTTACTAGGTGCAAGTAGACGGTCAGTGAAAGAAAGGAAAATCCTTAATGAGATGGATTGACACAGTGGCCGCAACAATTGTGAAAATGGCATAGTATTAGGCAGTGTTTAATTCTGTTATAACTAGGGTTGTTACAAGTAGGAACAAACTTGACATCACATAAAAACAATAGCAACATATCCAAGAACCTATTTAAGGTTTTGAGAGATGTTCTAAGAAAATATTAAGATCAACTCAGAAGAAGGGCCTGAAAATCTAATTCTGAAAAAAAGCATTAAGTGAAAACATTATGGGTAGCAGTGAAACTTTGTCTGATATAGTGCTAGAAGATAAGACCCTCAGGTTCAAAGGCCGTCAAAACACAACTGGGGAAGAGCTGCCTCCTTAAAGTAGAGTTGACTTAATGACATACATGGAATAAAGCTTTTGAGACTTTCAGTTGCTGATGTGATGTGACTCAGAATGAGAAGAAAGCTGCAAATACCCATTAGTAATCAGAATATAGATTGCATGAAGTATGAATCAAAGAAAATTGGAAGTAGCCAAAATTGAAATGGAACACATAAAGATTGATATTCTAGGCATTAGTGAACATAAATGGAATGATATTGGCCATTTTTAATTGAAAAATCATATGGCTTACCATGCTCAGAGTGACAAATTGAAGAGGAATGGTATCACAATCATTGTCATAAAGAATATTTCGAGATCTAGCCTGAAGTACAACACTATCAGTGATAGGATATTATCCACATGACTTTAAGGAAGACCAGTTAATATGACTACTATTCAAATTTGCACACCAACCAATACAAAAAATATAGAAATTGAAGAATTTTACCAACTTCTGCAGTCTGAAATTGATCTAACAAGCAATTAAGGTGCATTGATAGCTACTAGTGATTGGAATGCAAAACTTGGAAACAAAGAAGAAGGATCACAGGATGGAAAATATGGCACTTGTGGTAGAAAAGGTGCTGGAGATCACATTGTAGAATTTTACAAGACCAACAACTTACTCACTGCAAATATTTTTTTTTCAACAATGAAAATGGTGATTATACATGTGGACCTCACAGGATGGCATGCACAGCACTCAATAGACTACATCTGTGGAAAGAGATGATGGAGGGCAAGGCCAGGGGCCAACGGTGGCACAGCCTATCAATTGCTCATATGCAAGTTCAAGTTGAAGCTGAAGAAAATTAAAACAAAATCCCCAAAATATAATCTTGAGTATATCCCATCTGAATTTAGAGACCATCCAAAGAACACCTTTGATGAATTGAACACTAATGACTGAAGACAAATTAAGTTGTGGAATGACATCAAGGACATCACACATGAAGAGAGCAAAAGGTCATCAAAAGACAGAAAAGGAAGAAAAGAACAAAACGGATGTCAGAAGAGATTGTGAAACTTGTTTTTGGATACAAAGTAGCTCAAATGAATGGAAAAAATGATGAAGTAAAATACCTGAATAAAGATTTCAAAGGACAGCTAAAGAAAATTAAGTGAAGTACTATTAATGAAGTGCTATAAAGACCTGGCATTAAAAAACAAAAAAAAAAAAAGGAAAGCACATGCTCAGCTTTTCTGAAGCTGAAAGAACTGAAGGAAAAAAAAAGTGAAGCATCGAGTTACAATTTTGAAAGATTCTATGTGCAAAATACTGAATGATTGAGGAAACATCAAAAGAAGATGGAAGGAATACAGGGACACAGTACCAAAAAAAATTGGTTAGTGTTCAAACATCTCAGAACAGAATCAAGAACTGATGGTACTGATGGAAGAAGGCCAAACTGCACTGAAGGCATTAGCAAAAAAAACAAGCCTACAGGAATTGATAAAATACCAATTGCCATTTCAATAAATAGATGCAATACTAGAAATGGTCACTCATTTATGCCAAGAAATTTGGAAGACAGCTACCTGGCCAACTGACTGGAAGGGATCTGTATTTGCATCCATTCCAAAGAAAGGTGACTCAATAGAATGTGGAAATTACCAAACAATATCATTAATATTCCACACAAGTGAATTTTGCCGTATTATGATTCAAAAATTGTTGCAGCAGTACACCAACAAGAAACTTCTAGAAATTCAAGCCAGTTTCAGAGGAGGACATGAGGGATATCATTACTGGTGTCAGATGGATCTTGGCTGAAAGCAGAGAATATCAGGAAGGTATTTACCTGTGTTTTATTGACTATGCAAAGGCATTCAACTGTTGGATCACAGCAAATTATGGGTAAAATTAAGAAGAATGTGAATCCGGGAACACTCAATTGTGCTCTTGGGGAATCTCTTCATAGACCAGGATGTAGTCATTTGAACAGAACAAAGTGATACTTAGTGGTTTAAAATCAGGAAAGATATGCTTCAAGATTGTATCCTTGTGCCGTATTTACTCAGTATGCTCAACAAATAATCCAAGAAGATGGACTATATGTATAAGAAAGAATATGGCATCAGAAGTGGAGGAAGATTAATCAACAACCTGTGATATGCAGATGACACAACCTTGCTTGCTGAAAGCAAACAGAACTTGAATCACTTACTGGTGAAAATAAAACCCTACAACCTTCAATATGAATTACTCCTAACCATACAAAAGTCAAAACTCTTAACAACCCATCCAATAAACATCATAAAAAATGGAGAAAAGATTAAAATTCTCAAGAATTTCATTTTACTTAGATCCACAATCAATATCCATGGAAGCAGAAGTCAAGAAATCAAGTGGATTGATTGCATTGGAAAAACCTGCTGCAAAAGACTTCTTTAAAGTGTTGCAACTCAAAGATGTCACTTTGAGGACAAAGATTTGCCTGACACAAGCCATTGTCTTTTCAGTAGCCTCATATATGTGTGCAAGGTGGACAGTGAATGAGAAAGGCCAAAGAAGAGTTGATACCTTTGATTATGATGTTGGTGAAGAATATTCAATATAATATGGGCTGCCAGAAGAATGAAGAAATCTGTCTTAGAAGAAGTCCAGCCAGAATGCTCTTTAGATGTGAGGATGATGGAACTTCATCTTACACATTTTGGACATGTTATCAGCAGGGACTAGTTCCTGAAGAAAGATATCATGCTTGATAAAGTAGAGGTTGGTGAAAAAGAGGAAGACCCTCAATGAGATGGACTGATGTAATAGCTGTCACTGTGGGCTCAAATACAGTAACAATTGTGTGAATGGTGCAGGACTGGGCAATGTTTCATTTTGTTGTATATAGGGTCACTGTGAGTTGCTACTGACTTCAAAAGAAGCTAACAGCAACAGCAATAAAAGTAAGATAAGTGAGGCAAAGCTGCTATCTTCCAGGGGTTCATAATGTTTTATGGGAGATTTTAAAAAATCAGCTCAAAAACTAAAAAAAAATCACTGCCGTTGAGTCGATACGACTCATAGCAACCCCTCCTTGGATTTGCCAGCATCTCTACAGAAGTAGATGGCCCAGTCTTCCTTCTGAGGAGTGGCTGGTGGGTTTGAACTGCCAGCCTTCTAGTTAGCAGTCAAATGGATCAGGCACTATGCCACCAGAGCTCCCAATTAGACATTGTTATGTACTCTATTAGAAGAGTAACAACATTGTATCATAGCATATTGGAGAGAAAGGTTAATTCTGATGACTGATGGTTGCAGAAAAGAGTTGCAATTTTATCTAAGCCTGTAAAGGTAAGTACAATATACAAACAAAAGAAAAAGGCCCAGCGAAAAGAATAAAGTACATAAAGGAGGAACTGGGCAGGAAGCATAATTTAGTATTGTTCACTTGATTTGGGTCTGTCTGCCCAACCTACCTAGATTGTAGGTCCCAGAAGACAGGGACCATTTTTTGTTTTCCATGTCCATATCCTGATTGTCCATCATACTGTCTGGTATGGAATGAGAACTCAGTAGACTTTGTTGAGTAATTAAATAAGCATGGCATTCCATGGTGCTCAGAAAGAGGCAGGAGGGTTTGTACTATTGTATGTATTTCCATCATCTAGACAGTTAACTAGGCACTAAATTGTTATGCCAGGTTCTTGGCATTGTTATTTTCTCAAGTAAGAGTTTTCTTGATGACAGAAGATAAAAAGCCAAATAAAGGATAGTATAACACAGTCTTTAAATAAACTCTTTGGTGGGACACAAAATGAAATATTTCTTCAAAATACTGGTGGCAAGCACTTCTCATAGAGTATGGATATGAATCCTCAACATTGTTTCTGACTTTTGATTTGGTTTAGAGAAAACACTATCTAGTTTAGTGGCGATGTCCAGACTTCTACAACTGCTACTTGACAAAGCTCCAGCTGTCAAGAGTCTTGGGCGGAAGCCAATTCCACCTTTACTTTCTATTGTATTCTGGTCCGTTATCTTAATTGCTACAATAATCTTTATGGTGATCATGCTCCTTCTGGCTCATCCCAGAGGGTCCAAAATGGATTTTCATGTTTCCTATGAATCAGGCCGCCTTCCAGATGACTCTCTGATTTCCAATTCCAAAAACCTCGGTTTTCCTAGAAATCCCAATGATGAGCCAGAGCTGGAAAGGCCCCTGGGAATCCTAGAGACATTGAGAATTCATATTGGTGGAAAGATCTCATGACTACTCAACCTCCTACAATACCAACCCCTGCAGCACAACATAGAAAAGGGATTACTCCTGATAGGAAGAAACCTTGGCCTAAGTGGCTGCCTCCTACGGTTAAGCCTCCTCCTAATGTAGCTTATAGAATTAATGGTAGACTTTGGTATCCTCCTTGGGGAGGGGAGCCTAAACCTTCCCGATGGCCTTACCTTCCTCTTCTTTATAATGGGGCATACATAAAAGGTAAAAGAACGGTGTGGGTAGATGGAAAAAGAGTTCCTTTTAACTCTCCCTTTCTTAGAGAGATTAAAACGATCAGGGCCTAGGTGTAAAACTACTGCACAAAGAAATACCCTAATCAAGCAATGGAACAGTTACTTTAAGAAATTAAAAGGCCACAAGTATATGTTGATGGACTATGTAGACCCATCTGCACCCCAAGCTGGTGGTAATTCAGAGAATGGTGCCAACCACAAGGATGGGTCACACGTTCTGGCCCCATGTTGTTTTCTTCACCCTGACCATTTTCTCATGCCTTGGTTAACCTCATTGTCTAGCACATTTTACTCATATAATGTTAATGATAGATAAGTTAGATAAGATAAGACGTAAGTCTAGTTTATAAGTTCAATAATAGTTTTATAAATTTTGGAAAGTTAACAGCCCACAGCCATGAACTGATTCAAGATGTACCCGGAATTGTGGGTTTGTCATTTTGCTTTGTTATTATCTTATGTAATCTGCAATATAGTATAAAATAAAGAAGGCCACCTCATTATGTGGGGCACATCTTCATCTTGTGTGAATGTGTCTCCTTCATCTCGCCGACACCACCTCTCCCTCCAGAGACCCACAGCTGAGGCTGGACCTCGGCAGTTTAGAGAAGCCTTTCTTGTTAATGGAGTATAATGCTTATTTTCACAAGTTTTAGCATTAGTAATACTTAGAACATGGCAGGATGGTATAAGTTCAGGTGTAAAATGTCTTTACCTCATGAAAATGTATATATTTTCTAGAAATATCAGTGAAATCAGTTTGGGAAAAAGACTAATGAGATATGGTAGCTTTTGCTGTTGAAGTTGGCAAGTGGAAAAGAGAAGAGGGGAATAGTGGAGGACTAAGGTATGTAGGACTAAATATTAAAATATTAGATGCATAAAATAAGTAATACCCTGACCCTAGTTGTGAAGTATTTTGAAATGGTAGCGATGTGGCATTTTTATTAAAATTTAAAATATGCATATTCAATGCCAATAAATCAATGACAAGTTACCCTAGCCTCTGTAGCCTCAAGGCCAAAGTTACAAACTATACAGAATTTGCTTGGATAGAACAATAAAATAAGAATTCAAATTATATAAAAAGCGTGAATTAGCCAGTAAGATTCAGATGAGGGCTTTTCTGATTATAGAGGTTCCACTATAGACTAAAATTCCAAATAAGAAAAAAAAAAAATCATCCTCTGATGGTAAAGTTAATAAAAGATGACATTCTTTATCTTGATAAACAGGTTTCCTTAAGAAGTTTAGAATTGTGGTGCTGCAAAGATTAGGATATTTCCAAATTGCAATAAAGAAGACGAGGGTCTTTCATAAATCAGAACTCTGTACCTTTGCACATTATCTTACCTACTACCAGAAGCACATTCATTCTGAAAAACAATGGACAAATTTCTACTTCTTGAGTTTAGCTCAAATTCTTCATTCTCTGGAAAGTCTTTCTTAAGTCTAAGGTTCACTTTTCGTGTTTTCCTTTTGTGTCCACACTGTATCTTGTATTTTAATGACTCTAGCATTTATCATAGGAAATTATAAATATCTGTGTCCTTGTCTTTCTTTTCCCCAACCTGTGCACATTTTGTAGGCTGAGACTGGCTTTTTTCATTTCTTCCAATGTCTAACTTACTGTCACTGTAAGTTTGTTGAATGAATTTTAATGGACATGCAAATTGTACCAAGCATAATCAAATTCAAGTCAGGTGTACTTGAGAGTTTTTTTAAAAAATTACAAAGCTAAATATTTTCAAATGGATAAGGTAACATTTAGAATAACATTAAGTGTAAAAAAAGAGGGGATGTTGTCTGCATGACTCTGTATTTTTGTGTCTTTGTTTTGAGTGACAACCAAATAGTACAATATACTAATATTTTTCTAGTTCCAAAAATGAAAAGGGTGAGTAATTTTAAAGAAATCAGTTATTCTGCTGAAAATATCTTTCAAGTAGAAAAAAGAAATTCATTCAGTTATGAGTCATATATAGAAATGTCCTAAAATATGACTCTCTCTTTGTTCTAGTCCGGTACATATAGGTCAGCATTTTGAATTATAATTGGTTGTCTTGGGTTGATTTACCCTGCGGGAGGGAGAGCTCAAGGAAATGGCAGGTGGTGGTTATACTAACACATTTCTCTGTCAATGTGAATGTATAAATTGCCATCTTGGCTTATTTGTGAGATTAGCCACTCTGAGTCTGTTCCTCAGAGCAACATCACACCTGCAAGGGCTGATAGTACAGGGTTCTTGGGTTTCATCTCTAAAAGCCGGATATCAGGTTGTGGAAACACCACCTGTAAAGCCTTACCTGAAGAAATGGGCCATCCAAGCAGCCTCTTTTTCTTAGTAGCTTTGGAAGCAGTGGTTGGTAACTGAATGTTCCAGTTTCCAATCAAATTTTAGGCAACATGACTTCTCTGTCAAAAATTTCCCCTTCTTCTTATGCCTATAGGTATTTTTAAGTGTCCTGAATGGTGATTTTTGACATTGTAAAGAAATGATGCGATGCCTTTTACATGTCTTCTAAAATATATATGTGAAACTGAGCTAGAGCATACCCAAATACCTTCTGATTCAAAGGTACTTCCAGGGATGATATCCGAAATGATTAAGAGCTCACATGCCTCAAGCACTGAAAATAGAACATTTACTAGCTAGTGAATTATGAGTGCATTTAATCAATATTCAGATCTGGAAATATGTATTTGTACTATAGATTTTACTATATACTTCTATAGATTAAAAAATTGTTGAAATAAGATTACTATTTACCCTTCTTCAGAAGTAGAAACTATAGGGTTTTTCCTCTCCTTGAAATCCTGCACATATTCTCAACTCATCACATCACATTACATGACCCTTGTCTAAAGAGAGGAGCTCTTGTAACGTAGTTCCTAAAGCACTTGACTGCTAACCAGAAGCCTGGTGGTTCAAACCCACCAGTCACTCCTCAGAAGGAAGATGGGGCAATCTACTTCTGTAGTGATACCGCTTGTGAAACCCAAAGAGGGGTCACTATGAGTCGGATCTGACTCAAGGGCAATGAGTTTTGAGTTTTTTAGTGACAACACAGGAATAAGCATGACAAATGTTGGCTGTAAGTCCCTGTCCTAGTGCCTTTCTTTTACAATAACAAAATAAGACTTGTAATTAGTGACTTTTCAAGCAAACCATAGTTGAGAAGAACCAAGTTTATGCTATTGGCCTAAATTATATAACATTAAAACATAATAAAATATAAGTATGAGAATGTATTTTAAATATATGCTATATATATGTGTGTGTGTGTGTGTGTGTGTGTTTATTATTTTACATATTTTAAATATAATGAGAAGTGACACTGGAATTAACTTTCTATTTGTTTTTAGTATTTTGATATAGCATTACAGATAAGTATCTAGGTTAATGTTTCTGTTTTAATCTTGGTCCAGATCATTATTCTTTTATGGTGTTTCTGAGTTACCTAAGTGCATTGCAGACTGGTCCTTCATGGTTCTGGTTGCTCCTTATGTTGTCGTTGTTAGGTACCATCAAGCCAGTTCCACCTTCTAGTGGCTCCATGGACGACAGAACAGAACACCGCCTGCTCCTGCGCCACCTTCACAATCGAACTACATTTGAGCCCACTATTGCTGCAGCCACTGTGTCAGACCATCTCGTCAAGGATCTTCCTCTCTTTCACTGACACTCTATTTTACCAAGCATGATGTCTTTCTCCAGGCACCAGTCCCTGTTCATAACATTTCCACAATATGTAAGACAAAGTTTCATCTTCTTGCTTCTAAGGAGCATTCCGGCTGTACTTCATCCAAGACAGATCTGTTTTTTCTTCTGGCAGTCCAAGGCATAGTCAGTATTCTTCACCAACATTGTAATTCAAAGGTTTCAACTCTTCTTTGGTCTTCCTTATTCATTCTCCAGCTTTCATATGTATCTGAGGCCACTGAAAACATCATGGCTTTGATCAGGCAACCCTTTGTCCTCAGAGTGACATCTTTGAGTTTTAACACTTTGAAGAAGTCTTTTGCAGCAGATTTTCCCAATGCAATCCGTCATTTGATTGTGGATCCAAGTAAAATGAAATTCTTGAGAACTTTAATCTTTTCTCCATTTCTTATGATGTTTATTGGACCAGTTGTTAAGAGTTTTGACTTTTGTATGTTAAGGAATGATCCATATTGAAGGTTGTAGTGTTTTATTTTCATCAGTATTTCAAGTCCCAGGTGCTTTCAGCAAGCAAGGTTGTGTCATCTGCATGTCTCATGTTGTTAATGAGTATTCTTCCAATCCTGAAGTCTCATTCTTTTTCATATAGTCCAGCTCCTCAGATTATTTGCTCAGCATACAGATTGAATATACATGGTAAAAGGATACAACCCTTTCCTGAACTTAAACTATGCAGTATCCCCTTGCTCTGTTTGCACGACTGCCTCTTGGTCTGTGTACAGGTTCCTCATGAGGACAATTAAGTATTCTGAAATTCCCAGTCTTTACAATGTTATCCATAATTTGTTAGGATCTGCAATGTTAAACGTTTTTGCATAGTCAATAAAATATAGGTAAGCATCTTTCTGCTATTCTCTGCTTTTTAATATCAAGTAAATATACATGCCTTTCCATGGATAATTGTAATATTATTTCAGACCATGACCTTGTGTACTTTCACACATTTATGTTATAGATGTTTTTCCCTAAATTTACTAATCCTGATTTTTTTAATTATGGATGTCCAGGATCATTTTGTGTAGCGGGGGGGAAACTTGGTAAGAGTTGTATGTAAGATTAATGTCTTTGTCCTGCAGTCATTTCAGACAATAACATCATTACCAAAGACTTCATGTTATAGGGCTTTGATACATTATATCAGAATTCAAGAAACAGAGCTAGATTCCAAATCCTACTATTCAGCCAATAGGTAAATTAGATTAGTGTAGGTTAGTGGTATTGAGTATCACAGAAACCAAAGAATGAGAAGGTTCAAGAATAGAACATAAAGAGTGAAATGAAAACAAAGAGTGATGTACATATTGACAAAATAGAAGGTTTTTTTAGAATAAGTATCCAGTATCCACTGGGAGCCTTAGTTGGGCATAGAAGACAGGCTTTTACATAATAATCATGAGTGTGGAGAAAGATAATTGGAGATCCAAACTAAGAGGATAAGTATTTACAGAATAATTAGTGGTTTACAGGGATATTCATATTATTTATAGTTAAAATTATTCTTGTATGCTTCCAGATATATGGTTAGATTAAATTAAACAAATAAAATAGTGTTCCTCACTAGCAATCAAGGTATAATATTCAAGCCTCTGTGCTCTATCTATTGTAATAGACAAGCCCCTTTGGAGAAACAGAAACTTAGAAAAATTAGTTTATTTTATTAAAGTTACAAAATTATTATTTGTTAACTCATGATCACCTCTATAGACAATGCTCAAAAATGTCCTAAAGAACACTGCAACAATCCATCATAAAACTCATTTGTCCAATTGTGGAATCAGATGCTTACTTGTTTGTTAAATACATTACTTCTAAAGACATAATTGGCTTATTTATTTTCAAAATAATCTAGGCACAGAGAAATAAAGTTTTTTTTTTTTTTGTAAAATTTCATCCTATTATTAATTAGTACTACTGACTTCAAAAATATGATTTTGCTATAATCGGCAATTAGAAATAATTTCTTCTATAAAAAAAAAAATAACAAAATATTATTACTACATTATGGTCAATTATCTCAACTGAAAGGTAAAAGATAATAACAAATTTCTAAGTGAAATACTGAGTCATATTTTGAGATAAATATTGATGCAAATGCTTTATTTGAGTAGAGGGACAAAATTATATTTTTTGGATAAAATACCATTACTTTACGGTGTTTTTCCAGATTTCTGAAAAATACAAATGTCACACATTTTATTGTAACATAGATAAAAATAGAATAAATTGTCCACTTCGGGGTTATATATTTTTGTTTATTTCTAGGAAATTAAGTCCATAGTGTGAGTTAAGTAGAAGTAGTGATTGCATGGATAGGAGTACTCAGATGATAAACCAAAAACAAAAATAAAACCCTGATTCTTCGATACAGACTCCCTCTCACAGATGTTGAAATTAACTGGAATCCATTTCTTAAATTATCTAGATAATCATGTTAATCCTTCTTTCATAAAATCTATTTTCCTGGTCTCACTGTATGTTAAATACAAAGAAACAATGAACTGCTTTACATCATTTGCCCATGTGCTCCAGCCTTCATCTAAGACTCTGCTGGTTCCAGGAGCAATCTGAGGATGCAGAATCTAAGACAGATTTTGAAGTTGAATCATCAGGTGGCTGGGGGGTAAAAAAACAAACAAACAAAAAAAATATATATATATAGAGAGAGAGAGAGAGAGAGATAGGCCCTACTCTGGACAAAGGATGAGCCGGATAATTAAGATGGAAATGTGAGGTTAATTAATTCCTATTTTAGGGTAAAGCAAAGATAAATGTGGTAACATACAAGGAAACTATTATCCATGGAAGTCAGAGGGCAGGAAATTGACAGTCAGGGCTATGACTGGCACAAATAATAGCACAGCTCCAGAGAAGGTAAAATTCTCAACCCCAGACTGTCCACTAAGCCAAGACGATTATCTTAAAGGAGCCACCCTGAGAGAAAGGAGTAGGACCGGAAGACAAAAGATTGGTATCTGGGTTTATGCATTCAGATTTTGAATTCTCACTTTCCCCTGAATCCTTGGGCCTGCAGAAATGCTCTTACTGTCACTGTTAAAGGTTTATGCTTTCCCATTGCTAGAAGATCAAGCAGAAGGCAGCCTTGTCAGCCAAAATATTCCCTCTCAGCATCTCTTTTGTCCCTTGGGCAACAATTATTAGCAGTAAGTCACATCATAACCCAGCCATGGAAGTACTGTATCTACTAAGAAAGGAAATGAAAAATATCCTGAGGAATCTATAGGACCTAGCCAAAATATAACAAGATGAATGAAGCACAATTCACACAAGTTCAATTGTGTTAGTTTTAAAAAGTCAACTTTTAAATCCACCAAGGCAATCCAGCTATGTTATCTCAATGGAAATTCATTTGAAGATCTACTGAGAGTGATGATCATCTAGGCATAGATAGGAAAAGAAGTTTCTGGTTTCTTTATCTGTTCCATTTCTTCCCACTCCTTCTTAAGGGAGTTGTTTAGATAATGATTGCCAATGAATTCAAGTTGCTCTTCAATCAAGCTCAAAATGATGGCTCATAAGACATATGATTATCAAATGAACTGGTTGCTGACAATCTGAGTTCATATGGAAAGATGGTTTTAGTTGGGATAAGCTCTGTAAAAATGCACATAACTTGAATAAAAACTTTAATTTTAAAGGCCACACTTGATAAAAATTTATAATACCTGAAGTACTCATAAATTTTAGAGACTTCTAAGTAGTTTCAAATTTATAGACATAAAAGATATTCAGTCATGTTCATAGTTTCAGAGCTTCTCATATGCCGTCATTGTTGACTACATGATGACTTTAATACTGTCTTGGCTGAGAGAAGAATCTGAAAGAGAATAGTCATTTATAAATAACTATATTCAATTGTGCAGACATGAAAATGAGTATTCTGGTACTATGAGTTCCAGTAAGTACAGCATTATAAACCTTTCAGATGATCCAAAGTAATCATATTTTAATTGTAATAGAAGGTGAATAGCTTTTATTGTAATACGTAAAGGAGTAGATGTTAATGAGCATCATATAAGTATACTTGATGAGCTCACATTTTCTGAACAAAATTAAATCTGTGGTTAGTTCTTCTAATAACCTTTCTTTGTTGAAATTCCATGCAAGCTATAGAAATAAAGTAGAAGCACAAATTAATGATGAAAAGGAAGAAAATTTTTATTTTAACTGATACCTCACAGGATAGCCACCATTCTACTTAAAATATAAGCATTTCTAATGATAATTTATAAAATTAATGAATGAATTCTATAGAATAAGGGCAGATATTGATTTGCTAAGACTATTTTTAAAATCACACTCAAAAATAGTAAGAGAAAAGAAAGGTAATACAGTATGAACCAGTTCTTCAAGTAGATTAATGCGACCATGGTTCACTAAGCTTTTTTCAAAGGATGAAAGTATTATAATTTCCTCTTATGAAGGTCTATATTCATATTCAAACTCATGATTAAGTTTTTTTTTGTCTTCCTCAGAAAAGATTCTACTGTTCCAAGATCACCTAAGAAAACCTGTGAAATGCTTAATAGGTTTATGACCCTCAGGTTCCCTGTTTGAACTGTCTTTGTGGTGAATAATACTCAGTATTAGTTAGGACATTGAATCCCTTAAGGATTATTTCCATTCCTCTCTGGGTGAATAGAGTATAAGAGTATTTTATCAGCCTCTCCAGAGGTCAAAACCCAAACCAAATCCACTGCCACTGATCAGATTCCAACTCATAGCAACACTATAGACAGAATAGAAGTGCTCCATAAGGTTTCCAAGACCGTAAATCGTTACAGGAGCAGACTGCCACACCTTTCTCCCAGAGTGGCTGATGGGTTCAAACCTCCACCCTTTGGTTAGCAGCCAGGCACTTTCAACACTGCACACCAGGACTCCTCCAGAAGTCAGTGTCCCTTAAAATGGTATCTAGTGGGAGAGGCAAGAGATGACGGCAGAGACCAGAATGTTGCCATTTGGCACTGACCTGATTCTGAGAACCACTGTAATCATTTTGACCTACCGGTTTCCTTATAGAATATTTTGCCAACACAGATTTATTGCAAACATACATTTCCTAGTTAATAATCCCATCAGAAGTCTGTTGTTTAGAAAAACAATGAATTACTCCCTTGTATTTGTTATTCTCAGGTGGTGGTGTAGGGAGGGATTCAGTCAAACAAAATGTTCACACTTCAGGAAATCTCCATTTCTTTTTCATATAATAAATGCCACAGTATGGCTATTTCACAAATGATCTCAATGAACATATGCCAATTTCTAAGTTACATAAGGGCATGAAGCTAAATGTAGGAGCAGAAAAGTGGTGAAAAACTCAGCAGAGCTTTTAACAGGCTTACTGTTTTGGAGCTCATAACCCTATAAGTGAGAGGGGTTGATTTTCAGTTGGGATCTCAGGAAGATTACTGCATTTTAGGAGTGGAAGTGAATGCGAGGTAGACAAAGCTGTACAAAATCTGAAACCTGGAATGAAGAAAGATGATCCTTTATTTGGATCAAAGTGAGTTACCACTACAAGAACTGTGTAGCTCTATATTTCTACGGAGAGAAAGATACCATTATTTAGAATCTTTAATCTTGAATCTGAACCCAATCTCATTGCTGCTGAGTCAAATTCAGACTTATAGTGACCCAATAGGACAGAGCAAAACTGCACCATAGTGTTTCCAAGGCTGTAAATCTTTATGGAAGCAGATTGCCATATCTTTCTCCTGCAGAGCAGCTAGTTGGTTCAGTTAGCAGCTTAGCATTTTAACAAATGAGTCACCAGAGCTCCTTGAATGTAAAAGAATAGAAGAAGATATGTCTTAAAGACATCAACCAAAAGAAAGTTGGTTTTATTATATTGTTGTTAGGTGCCATCATGTCGACTCTGACTCAAAGTGACCCTATGTACACAGCACAAAACACTGCCAGAACCTGTGCCAGGCTCACAATCCTTGCTATACCCGAGCCCATTGTTACAGCTGTGGTGTCAATCCATTTCGTTGATGGTCTTCCCCTTTTTTGATGACCCTCCACTTCACCAAGCACAATATCTTTCTCCAGGGAACGGTCCCTTTGGACAACCTGACCAAAGTAGGTAAGACTTCTGGCCATTCTCACTTCCAAGGAGCATTCAGGGTGCACTTCTTCTGGGGCAGATTTGTTACTTTTGGCAGTCCATGGGACTTTCAGTATTCTTTGCCAACACCACAAGTCAAAAGAATCAACTCTTCTTTGGTCTTCCTTATTCGTTGTCCACCTCTCACATGTATATGAGGCGATTGAAAATGTTATCGTTTGGATTAGGTGCATCTTAGTCTTCAAAGAGACATTTTTGCTATTCAGCACTTTAAAGA
>NW_006921589.1:20684888-20688273 GCF_000298275.1 Orycteropus afer afer
CTTCCCTTTTGGTTTTCTAACTCCAGGTCTTTGCACATTTCATTATAATAATTGACTTTGTCTTTTTGAGCTGCTCTTTGGAATCTTCTGTTCAGCTCTTTTATCTTGTTATTTCTTCCATTTGCTTTAGCTACTCTCCATTCAAGGGCAAGTCTCTTCTGAGATCATTTTGATCTTTTCTTCTTTTCTTGTGTTTTTAAAGACCTTTTGCCTTCTTCATGGATGATGTTCTTGGTGTCATCCCAGAAGTCCTCTGGTTTTTGGTCATTGGTGTTCAATGCATCAAATCTATTCTTTAGTTGGTCTCCAAGTTCAAAAGAGATGTATTCAAGGTCATATTTTGGCTCTCGTGGACTTGTTTTAATTGTCTTCAATTTCAACTTGAACTTGTATATGATGAGTTGATGGTCTGTTCCACAATCAGCTCCTGGTCTTGTTTTGGCTGAAGATATTGAGTTTTTCCATCCCTTTTGCCAAGGAGGTAGGGTAGTCAATCAGATTCCTGTGTAATCCATCTGGCAAAGTCCACATGTATAGCCATTGTTTATGTTGTTGAATAAAGATATTTGTAATGAATAAGTCGTTGGTCTTGCACAATTCAATCATGTGATCTCCAGTACTATTTCTATCACCAAGGCCAAATTTTCCAACTGCTAGTAATTCTTCTTTGTTTCCAATATTTTCATTCCAATCACCAGTGATAATTAACACATTGATTACATGTTTGGTCAATTTCAGATGGTAGAAGTTGGTAAAAATCCTAAACTTTCTCATCTTTGGTCTTGGTGGTTGGTGTGTAAATTTGAATAATAGTTGTATTAGCTGGTCTTCCTTGTAGGTGTATAGATATTATCCTATCACTGACAACATTGTATTTCAGGATAGATCTTGAAACATTCTTTGTGATGATGAATGCCACATTATTCCTCTTCAATTTGTCATTCCTGGCACAGTAGATCATACAGTTATCTGATTGACAATGGCCAAAACCAGTCCATTTCAACTCACTAATGCCTAGGACAGAGCGAGCAAGTGACAGAGGGATCCAGGTAAGGGGAGGGACCCAGGCCCCAACCCCTAAGTGGCAGGAAAACCAGAGGAGAAAGGAAAGGAAAGCCAGGGCATCCAGGACAGAGTGAGCAAGTGGCAGGGATTCTGATAAGGGGAGGGTGGAGAGGTTTTGGACAGCTAAAGGAGACAAACTTGTCTGTTGGTTTGTCATCCTCTGGTGGCATGTTGCTGTGAGGCTAGAGGCTGTGCCACCAGTGTTTCAAATACCAGCAGGGTTTCACATGACACACCGGTTTTGGTGTGGCTTGCAGACTGAGACTGTCTAGGAAGAAGGAGGAGGCCATCCCCTGCTCAAAAAATTGTCCAAGGATAACCTTATGAATAGCAGAGAAACACTGTCTGTTACATTATTAAGCAACTATATGAATAGCCCAGAAACATAGTCTGATACAGTGCAGGACGATGCGCCGCTTAGTTTGGAAGCCAATCAAAATAGGACTGCGAAAGTGTTGCATCATCAGAGTAGAACCAACCTTACTGATATGGATAAAGTAAAGCTTTTGAGACCTCTATTTGATGATGTGATATGACTCAAATTGAGGAGAAAAAGCTACAAACATCCATTAATAATCAGAACATGGAATGTATGAAGGATGAATCTAAGAAAATGGAAGTTGTCAAAAATGAAATGGAGCACATAAAGACTGATATCCTAAACATTAGTGAACTAAAGTAGACCGGTCATTTTGAATCAGACAACCTTATGATGTACTATGCTGGGAATGACAATTTGAAGAGGAATTGTGTGGCATTCATCATCACAAAAGATGTTTCAAGATCTGTCCTGAAGTACAATGCTGTCAGTGATAGGATAATATCCATACGTCTACAAGGAAGAGCAGTTAATATGACTATTATTCAAATTTATGTATCAACCACCAAAGCAAAAGATGAGAAAATTGAAGATTTTTATGAACTTCTACAGTCTGAGATTGACCAAATATGCAATCAAAATGTGTTAGTTATCACTGGTGACTGGAATGCCAAAGATGTAAACAAAGAAGAATCATTGTTAGTTGGAAAATTTGGCCTTGGTGACAAAAATGATGCTGGAGCTCGCATGATAGAATTTTGCAAGAACAATGACTTATTCACTGCAAATACCTTTTTTCAACAACACAAATGGCAGCTACACACGTGGACTTTACCAGATGGAATACACAGGAATCAGGTTGACTGCATCTGTGGTAAGAGGCTATGGTAAAGCTCAATATCTTCAGCCAAAACAAGGCCAGGAACTGATTGTTGAACAGACCATCAACGGCTCATATGCAAGTTCAAGTTGAAGTTGAAGGCAATCAAAACAAGTCCATGAGAGCCAAAATATGACCTTGAATATAACCCTTCTGAATTTTGAGACCATCTAAAGAATAGATTTGATGCATTGAACACCAATGACTGAAAACCAGAAGAATTTATGAGATGACATCAGGAACATCATACATGAAGAAAGGAAGAGGTCATTAAAAAGATGAGAAAAAAGAAAAGACCAAATTGGATGACAGAAGAGACTCTGAAGCTTGCCTTTGAATGGAGAGTAGCTGAAGCAAATGGAAGAAATGATAAGATAAAAGAGCTGAATAGACGATTTAAAAAAACAGCTCAAGCAGACAAAGCCAATTACTGTAATGAACTGTGCAAAGACTTGGAATTAGAAAAACAAAAGGGAAGAACACTCCCAGCATTTCTGAAGCTGAAAGAACTGAGGAAAAAATTTAAGCCTCGAGTTGCAATACTGAAAGATCCTATGGGCAAAATATTGAATGATGCAGGAAGCATCAAAAGAAGGTGGAAGAAATACAAAGAGTCACTGTACCAAAAAGACCAGGTTGATCTTCATCCATTTCAGTAGGTGGCATATGATCAAGAACCAATGACATTGAAGGGAGAAATTGAAGCTGTACTAAAGCAATTGAGAAAGAACAAGGCTTCAGGAATTGACAGAATACCAATTGAGATGTTTCAACAAACAGATGCCCCACTGAAGGCACTCACTTGGTTATGCTAAGAGATTTGGAAGAAACCATCTGGCCAACTGACTGAAAAAGGTTCATATTTGTACCCATTCCAAAGAAAGGTGATCCCACAGAATGTGGAAATTATCGAACAATATCATTAATACTGCATGTAACTAAAATCTTGCTGAAGACAATTCAGAAAAAGTTGCAGCAGTATATTGACAGAGAACTTCCAGAGGTGCAGGCTGGATTCAGAAGAGAACATGAAATGAGGGATATCATTGCTGACATCAGGTGGATCTTAGCTCAAAGCAAAGAATTCTAGAAAGATGTTTACTTGTGTTTTATTGACTATG
>NW_006921589.1:20689527-20700586 GCF_000298275.1 Orycteropus afer afer
ACACAATTATAGTGGGTTCCTTTGATATATATCTTCCAATAACTGATGACATTGCAGACAAAATAATTATTAAGGATATTGAAAAGTTGAATGACATAATAAATTAACTGGACCTAATTGAAATATCTAAAACACCACTCTCAACAATGTAGGAAGACACATTCTTTCTAATGGATGTTGAATATATACCAGAATTGACCATAAAACAAATGCAAAGAAATTTTAAAGGATTGAAATTATTTACAGTAAATGCTTTGATCCTGAGGGAGGAAAGAGAGAAACTAGTGCTAAAACAAACAAACAAACAAACAAACATTTAGCAGTCAAGCAATACAATTCTAAATTTTTATATACCCCATAGATCCAAAGTATTTTTTTTGCAATCCAAAATTGCAAAAATAAATTGCAATATGACATTGAAAATATTTTCACTTTAATTAAAATATTTTAGCAAAAAGATAATAAAAATTCAGCATATTAGAATTTGCATGGTAAACTATAATTAGAGGCAAATTTATGGACCTGATTGGATGTTTTATTAACAAATACTTAACTAAATATTGCCCTAAAGATGATAAGAGCACTGAAAATAAAACAATTCTTTCCATGGAAAGTACTTTTGGGAAATGTTTGTAGAGAAAGTATTCTTTGTTAAAGGTGTTTCATTGCCTAGTATAATTAGCACAGGATGAGTAGGACAGTTCAGGAAATGAGTTTGGAAATGTAAGGCAAGGTATTTTGAGCATGCTAAGGGGTTTGGACTTTTCCCTATTGATAAAGAATCCAAAAGAAACCAACATCAATATTTGAGTAGAAACATGATATGAGCAGTCTAAAATAAGCATAACTTTGACTGAAGAGCTATAGATTAATGAAAAGAACAGACTGGTTAGAATCATCTTTAAATGATTTAGTCAGAAATAATAAGGTGGTTATTGGAATGAACAATCACAGATGGATTCAGGAAATATTTCTTGGGTAAAGCAGGAATAATCAGGAAATACCATTAGGTAGTCAATGAAATTGCATCCTTAGGGGAAGAGTAACCAACCAAACCAAACTCACCGTGACTCATAGTGACCCCTCCTTGGGTTTCCAAGGTGATTTCTATGGAAGTAGATTGCCTAATCTTCCTTCCAAGGAGTGGCTGCTGGGTTTGAACCTCCAGCCTTCTGGTTAGCAGTCAAATAGTAGATAAGGAAAAGAAAGCAATGCTCTGACTAATTTACTGGATGAATATTGATTCTATTGGTATGAAAGGGAATAAAAGACTTTCAGAGAGAAGATAATGGACTCAGTTTCAGAAGCGTAATTGTAGGTTGTTTGTGAGAGTCAGCTGGAAGTGGCTTATAAATAGGTTTAAATAGCAGTTCAAAACCCAAAAATAGGATTGGAATATATATACATATATGGATTTTATTAGTTTAGGTAAAAGGAACAGATTAGAATGGTAAGAGATAAAGCAAAAAGGAAAAAGAGAAGGCCCACGAAAGAATTCCCTTGAACATAAACTTTAAGGTTCAGGTAAAGGAAAAGGACATACACTAGACTCCACAGAGAGTAGTCAGAGAAGAAATCCAGGCAAATAAAGATTGTGCTATCTGCAGGGTTTTAAGGAGGAAGCCTAGGCCATTTTATCAACACTGCAAAGCTGCTCTCCTTTCTTTCACGTTCTCCTTAAATGCTAAACAAATATAATATTTGGGAACAATAAATGCTTTTGTTCTTTGCTTCATTTTATTCCTACAGTTTTAGATTTTGGAACATACACTTAAATTATGTGATAATGTTATTACTAAACCAGATTGGCTGACATTTAAATAAAATTGTTAATACAGGGATTAATTAATTTTTTTAAATTAAATAATTAAAAAATCACCTGGGATACAAATTGAAAATAATGGATTAATTTAAATATTATTCAACATTACTCTAGTCAAGTAATTTCAACATCAAGTAATCAAACATGCAAAAAAGTGTCTTCTCTATCACACATTACTATTGGCCGATAATTAGGTGAACTGGCCAACTACATGTCATATCATCTCTAGTTTAGATGTTACCCTTAACAAACATAGAGGCAGAAAAGAATTTAAAACCTGAGTGTGTCAATTGAATCCCCCAAGGCATTTCTCTTCTCTTTTGAATTTTTTCTGATAAGGAAGATTTATTTACCAAAATGTTGTCAGAGTAATTTCCATAGCAAGCAGTTATAATGATACTTATCTAGAAATATCAAGCCATATGCTTGTGTAGAAACTATACATATGGAGAGAGAATTAAAAAAAAAAAAAAAAACTTAATTAATGAACACACAATTTGTCCGAGAGAACAAGCAAAGCTTAAGTGAAAAATGTCTACAATTGATTTTCCCTAGAAATGTTCTTGACTACTTTTGTTCATCACAACTCCCACTCTCCTCCCAAAAGGTCCATTTATAGAACAGTAATTTGGAGACAGAGAAATAATTAGAAACTAAAGCATATTTGAAAGCAAAACAACACCTCTTTGTGACAAACAATTTGATCTCTTGGCATCGGTCAATCTAGTAATAGACAAACTACTAATTGTAATATGCAATCGGTATATTAAAAATTCTGCTTCAAGGATTTATTTTGCCCCCCAGGATTTGAAGTGAATTTCCCACTCTTTCTTGTTGTTCAGACTGCCAGGCTTTGGGGATAATTAGCTGGGCTTCCTCAATGACCTTCACATCACCTTCTCTGTTTAGATTTGCAAAGGTCACCATGCAAATGTGCAAGCTTTGCACCAAGACAATCTCAGGGAAATAGCCTGATATCTGACATGTCTTGTGGCTCTCTGACATGTTCTGACCTTCCCCTCACAAAGGAAGCCCTGAAGTTAAAAAGCCACACATGGAGGATACAGGATATGTAAAGAGAGGAAGTGAGGGTTGCACCTAAGAAACAAACACAATTAGATGGAAAACCAGAGGTCATTTTTCCATATGAATAACAAGCTACTGTGAATTACAACTTAATACAAGAAAATACACTTAAAACATCCACTATCTGCAGAGTTTTTCTATAAATATTCAAAACATGACCTATTCATATTAGCCCACGGGACAAATTTAACCGAAGCAATCTCTCTGTCATCAGAAAACGTAACCTATGATATGGCTTCTCATATTCTCAATATGGTTGATAAAGTGGCCTAGGCTTCCTCCTTAAAACCCTGCAGATAGCACAATCTTTATTTGCCTGGATTTCTCCTCTGACTACTCTGTGGAGTCTAGTGTATGTCCTTTTCCTTTACCTGTGCCTTAAAGTTTATGTTCAACAGAATTCTTCCGTGGGCCTTCTGTTTTTCCTATTTGCATTATCTCTTAGCATTCTAATCTGTTCCTTTGACCTGAACTGAATAAAATCCATATATGTATATCTATATGCCAATCCTCATTTTTGGGTTTTGAAAGAGAAAATTGAACAGATGAAAACAGTGAAATGAAAATAAAAACTATATGCTCTTCCTGATCTAGTGAGATCTCCATTTTGATCTGTAATGGCAAACGAAATCGAGTTATTACAGCTAATTGAAAATTTAGGCTCTTAAACTTCTAATCAATACATCCCTCTAAATTTACCTGTATAAACTAAAATACAGGATACACTTTGTCCAAATCACTATAATTATCACAATTTGTATTTTAATTTCACTTCACCAAAGTTTTCTTCTTCATTAACAATAACAACAAAATAATGATTATTTGCATCTAAATTGACCAAAAAGGCTCATATCAATTAAAGTAACTGAAAACTTGAGGACGCAAATGGATTGAATCAAAGCAAGAAACGAACGATTGGAACAAGTTTTAGAAAAGTCACTCACTACCCCATTTCTTTTTTTCACTCTCAAAGCATTTGAAAAAGTAAAATTGAAGGAGGAAGAGAAAGTATAAGATTTTTAAAAAATTAAGTAACATTTTAGATGTACAAAATGGTCTAAAGAATATTTGTTACCAAATTCATGTATCAATACTTAATGTAGCTTGATATATAAAACTTTATAAAAATTCACACCCCTCCTATAAGAGCACGTCCTCTTCACTGCCTTCTCCCATCCAACATCACCAACTAGGCTGCATTTTGCAGATTTTATTCCATCTTTACAGTCCACCTTTCTGTACTATTTGATTGTGTTATCAGTGACCATTTTAAAATGACAAAAACAATAACAAACTTTATATATATATGTGTGTGTGTGTGTGTGTGTGTGTATATATATATATAAAATCAGTTTTTCTAAGTCAAAGTATCTCTCTATGACTAACCTTTTATGTAATGAAACTCATAGTATATTTGAATACAACTAAGAATCAATAAAGGCTAATTTTCCAACCATGCAATTCGTTATAAGTTTGCTGATGGCTGCAAATAAGAGACTTCTGTGTTGATATTAGAACCTCTTGTAGCATCATGCCTAAGGCATTTGACTGCTAACCAGAAGACTGGTGGTTCAAACCCCCCAGCCACTCCTCAGAAGGCAAGACTGGGCAATCTACTTCCATAGAGATACCAACCCGGAAACCCAAGGAGGGATTGCTATGAGTCAAATTGATTTGACAACAGTGAGTATGTGGATATTTTTTGGTCAGATGATAGTGACTGAGTGACACCAACAGATACAAGAATTATCTGTCTGATAATGACCATAGAAATCAAGAGAACAGGGTATAGTATATTCACCCATTTAAGGGGACACACATCCTTGGCATCATGTCCTCACAGAGCAGCCAGTGACATGTTTGAACCTGGTAAAGACTCCTTTAGCTTCCAGTCTTCGCTGATCTCTCTGCTCTTTTTCTGAATATTCTCCTAATCACACAGGACAGATTTTGAGACTCCATTTTTCCAGCATTGCCCACCAGGGGAAATGAACGAATAATATCTAGCACATTACTCAATGATTATTGTCAGATCAAGTAAATGTAGGCTCAATTTCTTACAGTTATTTTCCAAGGGTGCCATCTTGATACAAAGTCTTCTATAATGTTCTGATAAGCCAAAAACATGATCTTATATATTTTAAAAATTGTATGTGCTGATGGATTAGGTCTTATGTGGGTAAAATAGAAGAGTATGTCTTACAGAGTGAACCATGTAAAATATATTAAGTCCTTTAATAGATTTTATTATGAATTGGTTACTTGAAGTAGCATAAAAATAAATAACATCTATTTTGCTAGTCCACTTACTGTGTTTGGAGTGAATGTCAGGCATTTTGTTTTCTAATTGGAAAGACTAAATTTTGTTTGCTAATTTTCTTTTAAGAAGAGAAAATCAACTATATCAATCTAAATCTAAAATGAACACCAGTGAAATGTACAAAGGAAAATAAATCTCCACGTTTATCTAATGCAATTTTTTCCACTTAAATATAATTAAAAATTTCTGCTCCAGATCATAATCATCACTGTCACTTCGTAGTTGGACAAAACCATGAGAGCATGCAAGACAGCAAGTGGGAATAGTGGCCTGCAGGAAGAATTGGTCATCAGATGTGCTTTAGAGTAACTTAGGATATATCACATAGTGAACAGCCCACCAATCTCTGGATCTTCAAGCAGCAAACAATTGTTTCTCTGGCAGTGTGCTTCAGTCTGAGCAACTCTCTGGAATAGCATCCTGCATGCTCAGTATGAGTGGCTACAATGGAATGGAAGATCCACGTTGAGGATGGCACAACAAGAGAGAAAGGACCTAGTTCTCCAAAACTGCAGCTGCCAAACCAGCCATGTACTTCTTATGTTTGGACAATTACTGGGAGGGAAATGTCAATCTTATATACAGCTGTTACTTTAGTCATTGCAGCAGCCAACATCCGTACCCATATAAAGTTTAATATAAGTTTAAAACACACACACACATACACACACATAATCTTTCTTGTTCACTGATAAGACTTCAATGATGTAACAAAGATATAGTCATAGAGAACTTTAAGTGAAGCTACTGTGATTATAGATGATGTTTCAGAAAGCACAATGAAACAGAGAAATGAATATTGATTACATCTTAATGTCACAAAAACTTTATAGAAAGGTTTTTTAATTAAATCAGTCTCAGAGATAAGCATTCTAAAACTGTTGTGAAACACATTTAAAATTGGAAATATCTGATTAAAAACATTCATAATTAATTCCAGATTAAAATTAATAAAGTGTCAGAGTTTTGTTTTTGTCAACTTCTGTGGGAAACTGAATCAGTGCTGTGGGATCATTTCATTCACTGACTTGGCCACACAGACCCTTAAGATGCATTACATTGTTCACAACTTTGCCCTTTCAGTAGCAGCTGTACAATTTCATTGAGGACATCACCACATTAATAGTCCCACATGTGTCAAAATTTGCATGAAATAAGCAGTCATTGGCAATTATGCTTCCCCAGGAAAAGATTCTGTGTACTGTTCTTAAAGCCAATGACAGGATGTATGTTTCCTGCTTTTAGGATCTAATTTACTACAACACTGGGCAGCAATAAGAAAACATGTTGCATATCTTAAATCAGTTCATTTAGGCATAGGAAAAGGAAAGGCTTACCAAGAGAATAAAGGCAATAAATAACTTTGATATGCTCTTTCAATAACTGCAAGAATGATAAACTTCACTTGTTCTCTCTAAAGAAGGAAAAAAGTACATCATGCACTTAAAACATTGAGTCTCTTACTCAATAAATCGAAAGCCCCGGAGGGCAGCTGACAAAACTTAAATCAGAAAGGGCAGCTGCATCGTAACACCACGTACAAAATGTTTGGTATGGATTATAGCCAATATGCCCAAGATGTATTCATTTTCAGATAAATATAAACAGGCTAAGACCCAAATCTATTATTTTTCTTTAGTGGAATTGACAATGTTTGGGGACTGGTCGTAATGTTTACTTCCTTTCATGTTTAAGAAAGTCCAAATAATTTTATCTAATTATGTGTTGAGTGAATGTAGCATAATCAGATATTACAGTTAAGAATTTTTTGGGGGAGAGAGGGTTTTAAAAAAAGGAAAAGTAAAGATTGACAAGTTTTAGAGCAGTTAAACAGAACTTTTTAGCACTGATTCTGCATATAATTAGTAAAATCTTATATTTTAATTCCTCTGTGATATTATCTGGAAAGTGAAAATAAAATAGAAAGCATGGATATTCCCTAGACATTTTTGAGATCAGACAATAATAACAATAATGTGAAGGTTTTCTTGAAATGTAAAAGTAGAAGAGAATAAAAAAATAAAAAAGAAAAACTGTGTCATATTTCTTGTCTCTAATTGGCATGGATTTTGCTTTGAAGCAAACTGTATAGCAAAGTTCCAGCATGGGATATTTTGAAGAAACCTTGTTCAATGACCACCATGTTTGTATTCCAATCTTTCACTTGTCACATGTAAATAAAAGAGAACTGCTCAAATAAAACGTTTTTTGAAACATAAATTACCATATTTACCTTGAGGGTAGATGGAGGATAAAATGGTTAATAAATTTATAATAACAAGAACAACTTCTTCCTTTTGTCCATTTATGCTAAGCCAATGAATGGTCATAGAGCCAAGGAAAGGCAGTAGTAAGACTTCAGTAGGTTCTGAGTCAGGTGTAGATAGACATAAGCACTAAATTTAGCTCTATTTCACAGCCCTGATAAGGGTTGCAATGATCCACAGACAGTAACTCTGTGAGTCAGAACAATGGCCACCCAAAAATGTGCCCATCCTAATCTCAGGAACCTGCCTGGGACTTTGCAGATTTGATTAAAGATTTCAGGATGAAGAGATCATCCTGGATTATCTGGATAATCACAAGGGTCCTTATGAGAGGAATCAAGAGGGTCAGAGTCAGAGAGAAGAGACTGACTGAGGAGCAACACTTCAAAGATGAAAAAAGGGGCCATAGACCAAGGAATGCAGATGGGCTCTCAGAAGGTGGAAAAGGAAGAAATCAGATTCTTCCCTAGAGCTTCAAGGAAAAGGACAAAGGTCTGTGGACACTTGATTTTAACACAGGGGTTAAGACTTATGAACTCCAGAACTAAGAAATGATCAATTTGTTATTTTCAGCTACTAAGTCTGTGGTGATATTTTATAGCAGCAATATAATAGAAAACTAAAACAGTCTATAAAAGAATAAAGGGAAGACTTCATTTATTTTTTTTTAACTGAGAACTCAACTTGTTTTCACTCTCCTCAAGGCAAAGAGTCATTTAAAGCTTGTATGCTTTATAGATAACGCCTGGTTCACTGCTTACTGCCTTAATGCAGTCCATCACCCTGACATGTCGCACTAGCACAGTAGGCCCTGAGTGTCCCTGATACATACCTAACTACCTCCAGCCCAGCCTCCACTGCTGCAGTCAGAGATGCAGACCTGACTGCACCACTACTCTGTTCAAAAGCCTTTGATATCTTCCCCATAGCATTCAGGATGAAACGCATATAGCTTAGCTTAGTATGAGTCCCCTCCTGACAAACTTTCCCTACCTTCTTTGAGCCCTTTCCTCTCCAGTACACACACACTTCTCTCTCCCTCTCTCTCTCTCTCTCTCTCTCTCTCTCTCTCTGTGTGTCTCTCTCTCTCTTGCTCTATCTCTCTTTCTCTAACTCTAATGCATAATTTGGGCAATCTGCTTCCATAGTCATACTACCTGGGAAATCCAAGGAGGGATCACTATGAGTCAGATCTGACTTGATGGCAGTGAGTTTGGTTTTTGGTTGGAATCCATAATTACCAGTAGGATTATATTCCTTTTTTGAATTTCTTTTGTTATCCAGCTAACATCAGTTGTTGTTGTTATTATGTGCCATCAAGGCAAGTCTGACTCATAGTGATATTATAAGACAAAGCAGAAGTTCTCCATTAGGTTTACTTGGTTGTAGTCTTTATGGGAGCACATTACCAATTTCTCCCACAAACTGGCTGGTAGGTTCAAACTACCAAACTTTTGGTTAGCAGCTGAATAATTAACCACTGCACCATCAGGGCTCCTCGGCTCGGTGCTAATTCTTCAGAATCTATGTGAAGGCTCTTTTCTAGGAAGCCTTCTCTGAGGCCTCATTGTGATGATAAACCATTATAAAGCTCCAATTGTTGTTGTTGTTCAATGGGAACAAAAATAACCTTTCTTTGTTCCCATTGAATGAATCCTTTGCATCACCATTATTGTTAGACTTATCAATTATGACTGCAACAATGTATAATGTGTTTCTTTCCAACTAGATAATTAAATTTCTGATAGTTATAGCCAAGTCTTTTTTATTTTTACTTTAGTATCCCACATAGTATAAATATCCGTGGTGTTTCCTTTAGTTTCCTAGGGCTGCCATAAGAAAATAAGATAAACAGGAGCTTTAAAGGGCATAGGCGGATTTTCTCACAACTCTGCAGGCTACAAATCCAAATTCAGGGTGTCTCCAGGCCATTGCTTCCTCTGCCAGCTCTGGGGGCAGGCCCCTCTTTGTCTCTTTTGGGTTCTGGCTCCGTTTGTTTCTTGTGATTCTTTAGCTTGAAGAGTGTGCCTTACTTGCTACCTTGCTTCTGGACGTGTGACTGTTTCCCTGTCTGCCGCTCTCTTTAAAAAAAACACCACTCTGAAGGGATGATGTTAGAACCTGCTTCATTAGCTGAACTGACAATATCTGCAAACAAAAATCCTAGTTCCCAAAATAAGATCAGGACAGGTGTTGGGACTTCAATATATCATTTTGGGAACACAAATCAGTCTATAACAATGATCAATAAATATTGACTGAATAAATGAATGTGGTCAGGATAACAGGAAGGTGCTGTTCTTTGAGAATAGTAATTATTCTTGAGTTGTCTTTTTTTTTTTTTTTTTTTTTCATTAGCAGTGATAGTCACAAATATGCTGATTCTCTCTTTAAAATCTTCTCATTATAAGGCCATTTTAGAAGATAGTTGTCTGTGGAATAATTTAAACCATAGTCACCCTCCAGATTTTTGTGCCTATAAAAACCACACCACCTTATATGGAATCTTCACTTTGGCTTTATTAATACTAAACATTCATTTATTTATAAGATGAAAAGATTATATGTAACTGTTAAGATGAAACCATCTAAATATATAAATAATTACATTTATAATAGAAAATTCATTATCAAAATGTGGAATGTATGAAGTATGAATCTAGGAAAATAGGAAGTAGTCAAAGATAAAATGGAATGCATAAAGACTGATATTCTAAGCATTAGTGAACTGAAGTGAACTGATGTTGGCCATTTTGAATCAGAAAATCATATGGTCTACTATGTCTGGATTGTAAAAGCAAAGAGAAATGGCATTTCATTCACTGTCAAAGAGAACTTTTCTAGATCTGTGTGGAAGTATGACATTGTCAGCTATAGGATAACATCCATATGCCCACAAGAAAGATCAGTTAGTATAACTATTATTCAAATTTACATACTTACCACTAATGCCAAGGGTAAATGTTTCAAGATCTGTCCTGAAGTACAATGCTGTCAGTGATAGGATAATGTCCATATATCTGCAAGGAAGACCCATTAATGCTACTATTGTTCAAATTTATTCACCAACCACCAAAGGCAAAGATGAGGAAATGGAAGATTTTTATCAACTTCTGCAGTCTGAAATTGACTGAACATGTAAGCCAGATGTGTTGCTTACCACTGGTGATTGAAATGCAAAAGTTGGAAACAAACAAGAATCACCAGTTGTTGGAAAATTTGGTCTTGGTCACAGAAATAATGCTGGAGATTGCATGATATAATTTTGCAAGACCAATGATTTATTCATTGCAAATACCTTTTTCAACAACACAAACGGTGGCTATACACATAGACTTCACCAGACAGAGTACACAGGAATCAGATTGACTACATCTATGGCAAGAGGCAGTGGAAAAGCTCAAAATCTTCAGCCAAAACAAGGCCAGAAGCTGATTATGGAACAGACCATCAACTGCTCATAACCAAGTTCAACTTAAAGTTGAAAACAATTAAAACAAGTCCATGAGAGCCAAAATATGACCTTGAATATATCCCTCCTGAATTTAGAGACCATCTAAAGAA
>NW_006921589.1:20701441-20701995 GCF_000298275.1 Orycteropus afer afer
GAAAGATGTTTACTTGTGTTTTATTGACTATGCAAAAACATTTGATTGTGTGGATCATAACAAATTGTGGATAACTTTGAGAAGAATGGGAATTCGAGAACACTTAATTGTACTAATGAAGAACCTGTACATAGACCAGGAGGCTGTCATTCAAACAGAAAAAGAGAACACTGTATGGTTTAAAATCAATAAGGGATTGTGTCACGGTTGTATCATTTCACCATACTAATTAAATCTGTATGCTGAACAAATAATCTGAGAAGCTGGACTATATGAAGAAGCCGTGGCATCAGGATTGGACAAAGAATCATTAACAACCTGCGATACGCTGATGACACAACTTTGCTTGCTGAAAGTGAGGATGGCATGAAGTACTTACTGATGCAGATTGAAGAATACAGTCTGCAGTGTGGATTACACCTCAATATAAAGAAAACAAAAATCCTCACAACTGGACCGATAAGCAGCATTACAATAAATGGAGAAAAGATTGAAATTGTCAAAGACTTCACATTGCTTGGTTCTACAATTGACACCAATGGAAGCAGCAGTCA
>NW_006921589.1:20704819-20706383 GCF_000298275.1 Orycteropus afer afer
TTTTTCCTGTGTGCACTAACTCTTTATGGTTTTATCTGCCTCGTGGCATTAAATTCCACTGAGAGCTCCAGTCTGACCTCTTCCTTCAGCTCCATAGTTACGTAACAAACTATCTCTGTTTCTGTTTTTATGATACTATTACTAATTACTTACAATATACTTTAAAGTTTTCTGAGATAAGTGTTAACTAATCTAAATAGGAGATAAATTCTTTTTCATTATTCTAAAAACAATTATGTAATTGAGAGAAAATATTTTAAGTTGCTTGTGCGGCTAGTAAGTAGCCGAGAAGTCAAACGCAAGAGCTCCACTCATAAGCACTATTGATAGAGCCCTCAAGCCAAATATGTTCAAAACATGACTTGGATTTTTTTGCTCAAACTTACTCTTTCTAGTCTTCTCCATTCCTTTAAAAAGATTCTAGTTTATCATGTCAAAAACCTAGAGGTCAGCCTCACTATCAACATTCAATCTATCAGTCAAGATTTGTCCACTCTCCTTGTGAAAAATCTTCACTTGATCACTTGAAACCACGTCTACTGCTGCTATCCTATTTTAAGCTACCAACATCCCTTACTTGAATACTAACTTGCCCTGCTTCTAATTGACCTCTGCTCCTCTTTCCCCTACATTTCATTTTTACTCAAACTCTAGAATACTCTTTCAAAGGGTCATAAAATGACACCAATCAGACATGGCCATCCCTTCCCACATCTGCTCAAAGCCTTCAATAGCTCAGTAGACAATTTCAGCACCTACAAAGTACTTCTTATCTAGCTGCTGCTTACCTTTCTAACTCCCTTTTGTTCCAGCCAAACTGCACTTCTTGATGTTGCTGAAACATGCAATGCACCGTCATAATTCATCATCTGTCCACTTGAAGTTTCCTTCAACTGAAATCTGACACTCAGGTACTGATATGGCCCATCCAGGGTGGGAAATGGAAGGGATTGTAGATTTATGACTGCATGACCGCAGATTGAGGGACAGTGTACCATTTACAATGAACAAGCAAGATAGAAGAGGTACAAGAAAAATGTTAGAATTTCCCAAAAGACATGAGGCAGAAAAGCGTAGGAAGGAGTGTGTGTATTGTATGTAATACACATTTGATGGCATCACTCCATCCCTCAATACATACATCTAAGTTTGTAACTAAAATTTTATACTTTAGGGGTATTTTCCATTTTGCTCTTTTCTCGGAGAAAAAGACAGTGGTAAGAAATAACTGCATAATGAAATATTTTGATTGCAACAAATGCTATTTAATCCACATGGTAATTTAGAATCTCTGATATTTAGCCCATGAATTAATAAAGCAGGTCCTTTTTACACAAGTAAATAATACACCAAGGCTTAGAACTCCCTAGAATTTCTTCAGACCCCTGAATTGTTTAACATTTCTCTGGCACTCTCTACTCACTATATATATTTACATATATACACATATGTATGTGTGTGTGTGTGTGTGTGTGTGTTTCAGAAAAGCCAAACTCACTGCTTTCGAATGGATTCCAACTCATAGTGATCCCCATTGGATTTCTGAGGAGGGAAATCTTTACAG
>NW_006921589.1:20706788-20709533 GCF_000298275.1 Orycteropus afer afer
AGTTACCTAGTGCTGCTGTACCAGGAATACTGCAACAATAGCATTACTAGAGATGGTGTCACCCAGCAGTTACTCATGGTGTCACCACCAACATGGACCTTCTCTCACACCATACCATTCAGTATACTTAGTAATGTTTACTATCAATATTAATCACAGAGTAACATGTGATAAATATAGTTGTGAATTATTTAATGTAAAATTTCTTAGATTATATGGATACTAAAAACAAAATAGTTTTCTAAAGTCTTTCTACATTGAATTACAACACTATTAGTTACAACGTTATTAACACCATAGACGAAGTCTTTTTTTTTAATTTTTCTCCTTCTTTTCCTTTAATAACTACTTCATTCTCAAAAAATTATTGATATATGTTCACAAGTACTAATTACTACAGTGCTGTAGCTAAAACATAAGAAAACTTGACAAAATCAGTGAGTATAAAAACACAGGCAGCAAGCAAAGCAGCCAGCATGCTTATAGCACATTCAGACAAAGCCACGTGATTCAAAGTGCCATTGTAATGGGGTAATAATGACAGCTCTGACCAGACTGAATTAGAAGTTTCAAAAACTAAATTAGCATTAGCGTTTTAGTGTTGTAGGGATTTTGATACATGTGAACTGGGCTTATAAAACATATATTTGTTGTTATAATTAACTATCCCCCCAAAAAATAAATAAACAACCACTGCCATCAAGTTGATTCTGACTCAGAACAACTTCCACTGAGTTTCCAAGACAGTAAATCTTTATGGAAGTAGATTGCCTCATCTTCCTTCCACAGAGTGGCTGGTGGGCTTGAACCACCAACCTTCTGATTAGCACTAAAATGTCTAAGGCACTGTGCCACTAGAGCTCCTTATAACTAACTACAGGGGATTTTAACTAAAAAAACAAAATTTTCTGCTAAAACACTGTACAAAAACTTCATAGTCATTTTGGTGTCACCCTCTCTGAAAGTTTCATCCATTGTGGTCTGCATATCTTACACCCCCTAATGATGCCATTGCCCATAAGTTGGTGGCTTTAAAACAGATTTATTTTTTCACTGTTTAGAATCTAGAAACATGGCATCTTGGGGGAAGGCTTTCTCTTTGGCTGTGGTGGAAGGTCTTGGTCTCTGAGCTTCTGCTCTTTTGTGATCTTCATGTGGCTTGACGTCTCTCTTCCCCCATCTTTGTTTCTTTGACTTGCCTGTTTATTAGCTTTTGTATCTCAAAAGAGATTGACTCAAGATATTCCTATACTCATCCTGCCTCAGGAACACAGCAAAGACAACCCATTTCTAATGACATTATAAACACAGGTATAGAGGTCAAGATTTACAACAAATATTTGTTGAGAGCATATAATTCAATCTGTAACAGTAAACATGGTAAAATTTGTGATCAGATGATAGTAAAGAATGATTGGGAATGGGGAACAAAAACAAAAAGAAGTCAATTAAAAAAAAATCTTTTTAATCTTTTTAATTTGCAAACCGACATATAGCCATCTAAAGTGCTGGTCTCTTGGGTACATTTGGATGCTCCCAGAGTTCCCCAGAGAGATACAACTGCAGTCAAAGAAACACTGATATGATTAACAGGTGATCTTTAAGGTCAATAGCAACAGCAGAGGGAGCGGCGCCAACCACAGAGAGATATCGACTGTTATTTGGGGTAGTTATTGTGTTACACTCTGAGAAGACACAAATAATTATAAGGTAATCAATAATATTCCAATCTAGCCATACAGTGTACAGTTTATTAGAATATTTATAGCAATGAGAATCTACCACTCTGGTACCATAGTGCCTAAGGCATTTGACTGCTAACCAGAAGGCTGGCAGTTCAAACCCACTAGGCACTCCTCGGAAAGAAGGTTGGGCAATCTACTTCTGCAGAGATACTGCCTTGGAAACCCAAGGAAGGGTTGCTATGAGTTGGGTTCAACTTGACGGCACAGAGCAACAACAAAAACATAGAAAAATAATAAAAAGCTTTTCCTTCTATAAATGAGTTAAAGGAAAAATGTTTTCAACATTACTAAAAACATAATATGACTAGTGGCAATAATAATAATACTCAGTTCCTACTATGTTCCAGGTACTGTAATGTACCTCAGTTTAACCAGTGGGCCAACTGACTGAGAGACATGAATGAGCTTAGCCAAGACCAGAAAATCTGCGTAGTGAGCACAGCTGAAATTACCAAAGAATCACAAAGGTGTGGACATGTTTGTAGCACAATAAAAGCTAACTGATATACAAACTAGAGTTCAAAAGACATTTAAGAGCCTTCCATATTCAGGAGATATCAGAAGAATAGTGTGAAGAGTATGAGGACAGAAGAGCAAAAGCATAGTGCCTGGGGTCTTTCAAGCTGGCAAATAGCCAACTAAGGTACAATAATTGTTCTCTATTTACCTGGAGCAGCAAAGGAAGATGGAGAGTCAGGAACATGAGTAAGAAATGAAATACGTGGCTAATTACCTCCTTAAACAACTGTCCCTTTTGCCATGAGACCAAAAGAACTTTTTGGTGCCTGGCTACCATTACTGAACATTTTGATCAAAGATTCTATAAAAGAATCCTGATAAAATGAGGGAAAATGAAGAATAGAATTTTCAATTCTTGGAAACCAGATAATCTGGAAACCTAGAGGCTGGTTGAATCACTGCAACTATTTCCTTGAGATAATCTAAACCTTAAGGCTTAAATCAAAAATATCTCCTGAAGTCTTCTTAAAACCAAATAGTA
>NW_006921589.1:20709866-20717218 GCF_000298275.1 Orycteropus afer afer
AAAAAAAAAAAAAAAAAAGCTGTCAAAGTACTGAGCAACACCATTCCAATAAATTATGGTTTTATTCAGAATGTCACATGCAATGATTAAGTCCATTTATTCTTCTTCTCATAAAAGTGCCATACCTTTATCTGAGAAGCCATCTCTTCAGCCCTTTTGCTTTGGGCTCCTAGAGTTTCAAGTATGCATGGCCAGTTGAGTATTAAATTCCCCTAGATATTGTGATTGATTGAGGAATGGGCAGATATATACAAATTCCATCTACTCTTTAAAATTGACCTGAAAATTAACTATTATTATATTACTTTTAGAGATGAGAAAAAATGATATATAGACAGTTAAGACCTAGTTTTCTATTTAAAAATCAAATCTAACAGTTTCATTTTCTGGGTGCTGCTGTAGGTTCCACCATGGCAGTTCTGCCTCGTAGCGACCCTACGTACAACAGAAAGAAACACTGCCTGGCCTGTGCCACCCTCATAATCTTTGTCACGTTTGAGCCTATCATCACAGCCACTGTGTCAATCCATCTCATTGTGAGTCTTATCCTTTTTCTCTGACCCTCTACTTTGCCAAGCATGGTATTCTTCTCCAGGAACAGGTCCGATCTGACATAATGACCAAAGAATGAGAGACAAATTCTGGCTGTTCTTGCTTCTAAGGAGGATTCCTTCAAGACAGATTTGCTTGCTCTTCTAGAAGTCCATGGTACATTCAATATTCTTCTCCAATGTCACAACTCAAATGCATCAATTTTTCTGCAGTCTTCCTTATTCATTTTCAAGCTTTCATATGCATATGAGGCAATTGTTTCTAATGACCATGGATTGGGTCAGGTGGATCTTTGTCTTAAAAGTAATATCTTTGTTCTTAAGCACTTTAAAGAGGTATTTTCCTGCAGATTTGTCCAATGCAATATGTCATTTGATTTCTTGACTGCTGTTTCCATGGACATTGATTGTAGATCCAAGTAAAAGGAATTTTTCGACAACTTCAATCTTTTCTCCATTTATCATGATGTTTCTTATTAGTCCAGTTTTCTTTTTTTTTTTTTTTTTGCTGTATGCTGTCTAATAAATTGAAGGATATCAACTTCTGTCAGAATTCAGCAAATTATATTAAATAAAAGTTATATTTAGATTTTTGATAAAAATAAAGATACACATGAAATTAAATTTGTAGTAACACTGCATATGTAAGAAAGACTTAAATTTGCAAAACTGAAATAGAGAAATAACATATACTCAGAATTAGCCCAATTATCTGAGATTATAGGTTCTGATATGACACACACGGACATTGTTACCCATCTGTGAAGACATGAGTGAGATGCATATACTGATGAAAAGTTACATAGTAGACAATAAAACATGTTTCTACTGAATCAGATTACTATCTAGATATAAATTCTCTATCTTATCCCTATTGAAAATGGTTAAGATGCTTTGAAAATGGTGAAATCAAGAATGGTGATAATCTATTTCTGCTCATATCACTGTTGGATCTTTATTGCTCAGCTATGGTTTACTACAGACCATTCATCAGACACATCCTTTGGGAGCACAGAACTGAAACTATAAGCATCTCTTGACTGTTAGAAATAGAGTGGAATGCTCAAAGACAACACAGATTTTCAGAATATTACAAATATTATACAAAGTCAATTATTAAATAAAAACATGTATAGCTATGGCTCGATTACCAGAAAAAAAAATATTTTTGAACTCTTAGGTAATTAAAGCGTTATATAATTACATTTTATGACAGTCAAGGTGAATTTTTTAATGCATCTTTTTCCCCTAAATTAAGGACCTCTGATGACACAGTGGTTAAAGTATTCAGCTGCTAACCCGAAGGGCATCAGTTCAAACCACCAGCTGCTCTATGGGAAAAAGATGAGGCAGTCCACTTCTGAAGAGATTTACAGCCTTGGAAACCCTATGTGACATCCTACTCTGCCCTATAAGATCTCTATGACTTGGAATTGACTTAATGGCAGTGGGTTGGTTTCCTCTAAATTAATGTCCTTATCTTCCTAAGGAACCCTGGTGGCACAGTAGCAAAAGAATTTTGCTGCTAACAGAAAAATTGGCAATTGGAATACATGAGCTGCTCTGTGTCAGAAAGATGTGGGAGTTTGCTTCCATAAATATTTACAGCCTGGGAAATTGTATGGGGCAGTTCTATTCTGCCCTGCAGGGTTGCTATGAGTAAAAATTGATTCAATGGCAGTGGGTCATCTTCCCATCTTCCACTCAAAAGAATTTAAAAGCTTGAAAGTATATCATTCTTTTAATTAGCTATTATTTAAAAAGAAAACATTTTGGGGAACTTGAAATGAGATTATTTGCTTCAAACCCACCAGACACTCCTGGGAAGGAAGTTTATCCATCTACTTCCGTAGTGATACTGACTCAGAAACCCAAGGAGGGGTTGCTGTGAGTCACATCCAACTCCATGGTAGTGCGTTGCATTTTTGTGTTTGAAAAGAGATTGTATATAATTGAGAGAGGATATGGATCTAAAACAACTATAGTCCTGGATGATAAAATTAACCCCAGTTCAGAAATTGTGACTCACTGTAAATATTTTCTCCAAATGCATACCAAACATCCTTAGGATACAAATTTTGTGGCAATTTTGTTACATTTTTCTGTCCCTTATTTTAATAAATGATGGTTAGTTATCTGGTTTCAAAGCTATAGTACTCTGATAAACAATTTCTTTTGGGGAATCAACCTTTCACAAAGTTTATATTGGAAATTGGGTAAGTCTATCATCACAGTACAGCATTCATCAAGTATCATCTCTAGGTTAGCTTGTGCTCTTGGGGCCTGGTTTGATTGTGATGAAGAAGAAAAGCCTGGCCCCTCTTGGACCTTACATTAGAACCATCAGCCAACAGCTGCTGGGCTCAGGCTCATGCTTTCCAGAAATAAACTTTCATATTTACAAAATGCAGTGATATATTACTCCTAAGGCAAAGAGGAATCTCCCGTTTGCCTTATCAATAGTCATTGCTGTATATGGCTGTTAAGAAAATCAAGCCATAAATTTATTATCCATAATGAGGATATTCATTTGGTCATTTGAGAGCCAAACCAAATGTAATTATAGTCATGAGATTTCCCATTAAAAAAAAGATCTTAAACTGTTTTTGAGGCTTTTCAAATATATAGACATTATTTGCAGTGATTTTTAGCCCAAATTTTTTATGTCTCTACTCTCTAGCCCCCACTTTAAAATATAATTTAAAAATATAGTGTATTAGAGGAACATGGAGCCTTAAATTCATCTACAAGAGTGGTTTTCTTGCTAACGGAATCTTTGAATTATAGATACAAACAGAATGATGTTCATGTTTAAGACAACAGAGAATATTTGAAAAGAGATCAAGTGAAGAAAAAATAATACTCCTTTTGTTTTCCAGCTGGCAAGAGCTGAAGGGAATAAAGCCATAATGTTCTAATGATAGAGAAAGGAAAGGGAGAGGCCAAGTTGTTCAAGAAGAATTGCCATATGGCTAAAGCTGAGAACTAACATGAGTGTGACTTCCACATTTAGTTTCACAGGGGGGCCAACATCAATAAATGTGTTCAACACACTGAGATCTGTAGGTTCCATTCCAAACTCATTCTCTTTTGAGTTGTTTTTGTTTTTACACACTAACAATACTGCCTTTCTCATGGAAGAATAATAAATTGGCTTATTAAACAATTTTTCTTGTTATTGTCATGGAAGAGAGTTTATGAGATAAAAAAAAAAAAAAACTGATTTGTATATAAACAGCCCAAGTTGGTATCATGTACTTCAAGTTGTAATTAGCAGCCAACAATAGTACATTTTACATAGCCATGGTTTACTATTTTTTAATCAATCTGGATTCTTACACGACACAAGTACTCTAGAAATATAAAATGGATTCCCTTTGACGGAGTGCCCACAGAGAAATTTAAATATCACCAATAATTACAATTTAATTGAATTAAAATAACAATTAATCTTTTTCTATCAGTCACCCAGGATTTGAAATCAAACCTTGGTGATGAGGAAAAGATATGTTGTGAATGTAATTTACATAATGATATATTTTATTATATATGCACATATAATATATATTTGGGATTTCCCCCAAAGTGAAAGAATGGTCATATCATAAGATGTTTCTAATCTAATAAAATTCATAAATATAAATTTTTAAAAATACCATTAAATTTTTTTTCCACATTGTTGAATTGGTATATGTTTTGCAATTTATATTCTCAACAAAAAGTATATATTTTTCTAATTTTTCTTTTTAAATTTTTATTTTAATAAATGTGGAATACACACACACACTCACACACACATATATGCATTAAGTGAAACATGACTATTTGTTGCATAAAGGTTATTGAAAGCTTCAAATTGTAAGATTCATGAAGCAGTGTTGGTATCATTCCCCTGGGGAAACTCCCAATCAAAAAACCTCTATTCTGTGGTTTATTTCTGCAGGCTGAGGTTCAACAGAAAATGTTTTAAGGTTCCTGATATCTATAATAGTTAGGATATTTTTGACACATTTTCCCTAAAACTGGTGTTCCTCAGGGAAGAAGAAAACACAAAACGTAATGCATGAAAACAAAATGATTGCTTAATGATGATAACAATGACGATGCTAATAGTAGTAGCTAACATTTACTGAGTAGTTATCATATGCCAGGCACTGTTCTAAATGTGTTTCATGTAAAAAAGTCCTAAGAAATGGATACTGTATTATAATGATTTTATACATGAAAAAATTGAGGTATAGAGAAGTTAAGTAAGTTAGTTAAGCAAGAAGTTAGGCAAGTTAGCAAGTTAGTAACATTGCTACAAAGTGTCAGAGCTCAGAATTCCAAACCCATACTCTTAAGCAATAACCATACTGCCTTTTTCTTGGAAAAATATTAAACAAGACTAGGATAGATATTCACAATGTTAGCATAGCTTGAATATCTAATAGTAAAATAAACTTGCTTAGAACTTACCATGTATTCAATTTTTTTTTTTTGGCAATTTTTACTTCAATACAATTATGACTTAATGTTAGAAAATGAAAAAGAAGATAAAAAGGAGGCCAGTTTTCAATACTGGGTACCACTTTCCAATTTTCTTAAAGAGAGCAAGCTGAACAGAATGTTGCATCCCTGTGAAGTTCACACGCTTGGGTTTTAAAAGGCTTCCTGCCTTGAAAGGGAAGAATGCAAACTAGGAAAAAGAAAGCCAAATCTAATGGGCAAAGTATTTTTCCTTTATTGAGGCTATACACAGAAGCATATTTTCACCCAAAAAATGAGACCCTTTGGAAAATCCTCCAAAAAGCCACTGAACTTCTGCCAGTAAAGATCCCCTAACACTGGAATAAACAAGAACATCTGGCTTAGTTCCGTGTGAGCTGTCACCTTTACTCTGCCTGTTCATAGACTTTCTGGAAGAGAAAGTAATGCTTCCATCTGCTCACAGTAGCAGAGGAAGCAGAGAGCACTGAAGCACTTCCACTGAAAATCTGAGACTGAAACCCACAAGACTTAGTGAAAACAAAAAATACAGCGTTGGATTCTTCTCATAATGAATGTTGCCGTTAGATGCCGTTGACTTGGCTCCGACTCACGGCGACTCTAGGTACAGCAGACAAAGCATAATGAATAGTTCCCACTGTAACACGGAATACTGGAGTAATCACAGACGGTTACCAATGATTTCCCCACTTTTACATCAGTTTAGGTTATATGAGTTCTATTTCGACCTTGAATAATTTGGAAACCATTTTTGTTTTTCTTGTTAGTAATAACAAGGAGACATTTGAAATGTTCTGAGGATTGCCAGTAAATAGTAGGTTTACGGGCTTCATTTGGGCCACTGAAACTGGGAGTTCTCTTCTAAAACAAAATGTATTTAAAATAAGCAAATAAGTAAATAGACAAGGGAAAAAGGAAGGTTGATGGAGAATGTGGCATAGTGCCTAAGGCATTTATTTGACTGCTAATCAGAAGGCTGGCAGTTCAAACCCACCATCCACTCCCTGGAAGGAAGATTGGGCGATCTACTTCCGGAGTAATACCATCTCAGAAACTCAAGGACGGGCGGCTATGAGTCGGATCTGACTCGATGGCAGTGAGTTTAGTTGTTAACCTAAGATTAGACTCTGTTTTCAAAGGAGATAAGAATAGTATTTAAGCTCTGAAACCATTTGTCATAGTTTCTGGAGAGGGTGTATTGAAAGGGTTTACTTTATCTGAGGGAACAGAATTTCCAAATGACACGGAAGCTCGAACCGTGTTTTCCAGAAGAAGAGCCATATGCTACAGGCTGATTTCTTCTCATCCATTTTCATGCACTTCTTTCTGCTTCATGTTTCATTATCTCGTTCAGCTTAATATTTAGGAGTCATCCATGTTATTGCTTTAAATCTCTCAAATGTCAAGAAATTATGAAATTAATATACTGGACTAGGAGTTCTGTTTTATTTTAGGGCAAACATTGTCATTAGCTGGATATGTAATCTAAGGCAAGTTATTTATCCCTTCTCTAGTTTCTGCTTACCAAAGACAGGAATGGATGATTTAAATTTTTTTCTAGTTATCTCATTTTATAATTTCATGCTATCTTAAATATTATTATACTCTGGTAGCATAGTGCCTAAGGCACTTGACTGCTAACCAGAAGGCTGGCAGTTCAAACCCACCAGCCACTCCTCGGAAGGAAGGTTGGGCAATCCTACTTCCATAGTGATACTGCCTTGGAAACTCAAGGAGGAGTCGCTATGAGTCGGGGCGACTCGACAGCAAATAACAACAACAACAACAACAATTACGTTTATTAATGCATTTGATACTTATAACCATTTTTATCAAGTGGGTAGTTTTCAATATCATTATTTTACATATATTGATAATTCTTTTCATAATTTTATCTTTTTAGTTTTGGAAATTTTTTTGTTTCCCTAGTTCAAATTTATCTTCTTATTTTTGTTTCTTATTGTGTGTTCATTTTTGTGAATTTATCTTTTATTTCCTTAAATATTTTGTTGATCATTATTTTTGTTTTCTGCATCTGATAATTTCACTATCACAAGTCACTGCGTGCCTAAATCTATGTGCATGTTGTTTCTACTGACTTTCAATCCTGAGGGCTTCCTGTGTGTTTGGGTGATATTTGATATTTGGTTCTGAGTTCATATTTGCACATAAGCTATAGGGAACACTGAGAACTTAATTTGGGGATCTTTTCTCTAGAGAGGATTTATGTTTGACTCCAACAGAATCCTTTGGGAGCTCTGGTGGCGTAGTGCCTAAGACACTTGACTGCTAACCAGAAGGCTGGCGGTTCAA
>NW_006921589.1:20718186-20726263 GCF_000298275.1 Orycteropus afer afer
CCTCAGTTGCTCATAGAAAATCCCACCTTGGAGTTTACAAAGACTTATGGGTAGAAAAGCCACACTAAGTAATTTACTATACCACACTGGTACCGGCTCTTTTGTTGTTCTTGTCACTGATGTGAAAATTTAAGAAATCTCCTTTTCTTTACTCTCCTTGTGCCTTGCAATGCCATAAGCTAAGTGGTACAACAGTTAAGTGTTCAGCTAACTGAAAGGTTGGAGGTTCAAACCCATCCAATAGCTCTGTGAGAGAAAGACCCGGTGATGAGCTCCTGTAAAGATTACAGTCTAGTAGTCCCTGTGGGGCAACTCTACTTTGCCACATGGTTTCATTATCGATTGAAATAGACTCGATGTCATCTACTAACAACAACAATGCCATAAAAAGTCTATTTTATGGAAAGTTCATTTGTAACTGGATATGCCTTTGAATATATATAACCACATAATTCTAGAATATTCATGAAGCCATAGACTCTCTGTGAATATAATATTCCCCAAATTCTGGATGATGCTTAATTTACCTCACACAAAGAAAATCTTGAGTTAAGTCAAACTTGGGCAACTGACAATGGTTTTTGTTTTTCTAACCTTAACTTTGAGGGAACCCAAAAGACAAATATCTAAGACACATGGACATAGTTAACCTTGACTAAATATCTTGCAAAGTTCAAAACATTTACTTAAAACATTTATTCAAAACTATTAACTATAGTTAATGCTTGACCAAAAGTGCAGCTTAAATTTTACTCTACTTACAAGGTAACAAGCTAGCTGTTTAAAGTTTTGTGGATGCTGGCAGATGGCTCAGATGTCTGGGTAAGAGATAACGGCAATACTAGTAACCAGAATATCGTTATTTTGTGTGAGTTTTTTGAACCATAATTAGTTAATACAGGGTGAAACAAAGAGAGACAGATGACATCCGCACATAAAATAGGCTGAATTACACAAGAGACACAAGGTTGGAAAACCTGAATCTTTTATAATGGACAGTAAGCTTGCCTGCCCTTTTCTCTAGAAGAATACGTTTTCAACTATATTCTAATGTTATAAGAAAACCTGCCCTTTACTCCAGAGTGAGACACTATCTCTGTATGCAAGAGTACTATATTTTATCTTCAAAACGTGTGAATTTTATGAAAGTACCAATATTGTGAAAGGTATGTAAGGTGTTTACATAACGAATTAAAAACTTAATGATATAAATGTTATTTTAGCCATAAATTGTCAAAAAGTAAACAAAAAAGTTTTAAATTGTGGTTAGAACTCAGAACCCTCAATTGTATTTGAATTATGTGGGGATTATCATGTAATTATATTTGATATATCTCATTAATTTTCTTGGTATATAATGCAGAAGAAAAATTATACTTAAATACCTGTAATAGCCCCTCTGATGCTCACTGGAAATCTCTCTGAGTTATTCTGTGGAGAGGTATTCATGTTTCCTTAGTAGGAAACTCAGAACCCAAACACCCATTGCTGTCAAGTCGACTCTGACTTACAGTAACACAATAGGACATAATAAAACTATTCTATAGAGTTTCCAAGAATGTAATTATTACAGAAGCAGATTGCTATAGCTTTTTCCCATGAAGCAGCTAGTGGATTTGAACAACTGATTTTTTTGGTTAGCAGTTTTAACCACTGCTGAACCAGGGCTCCTTGTTAAAGAACTCAGAAGAACCTGTAAATCTATTCTGGTGAATTTTTTGAAACAACAATCTAAAGATACACATCACAACCTGAAAAACAGACTGGAAGCCATCTACACTATGACTAAATATTAGAATCTATCCACATGTTATAATATCATATACTAAATATACTATGAAATACTTCTAATGAAATGTTGTTGTTGTTTGCCGTCAAGTCGGCCCTGACTCATAGCGACCCCTCCTTGGGTTTCCGAGGCAGTATCACTACAGAAGTAGGATTGCCCAACCTTCCTTCCGAGGAAATAGGCAAACTAAGGAATGTTTGGGCTGTATTTCCGGGACCTGGTAGCTTAGTGCCTAAGGCACTTGACTGCTAACCAGAAGGCTGGCGGTTCAAACCCACCAGTCCCTCCTCGGAAGGAAGGTTGGGCAATCTACTTCTGTAGTGATACTGCCTCGGAGACCCAGGGAGGGGTCACTATGAGCCGGGTCCAACTCAAGGGCACCTAACAACATCAACACCTGGTAGGGCTAGTTTCCTCACATAGTTCTTTCTGTGCAGAGTCTTCCTATCAACTCCTCCATGCTTATTTTTCTGTATGAATTTTAATATGTTTACTAATTTTATCCAAATTGATGTCTTTCAAGTCTACTTCTATGTCTTCCAGGAGTGTGTAATAACCTTTTAACGTATACAGTGAACAGTTTTTGTTAAGCTTATTCCTAAGTATTTTATTTTTTTCATTGATGGTTATGAATGAGATCTTCCCATCCTTTATATCTTTAAAAGGTTACTATTTAAGTAGATGTATGCTATTGCTTTTTCATGTTAATTTTATCTGCTGCTATGTTGTACTAGTATCCCTATTATGAGTACTAGTATCTCTTGATTAGTTCTATCACTGACTCTAGCATTTCCAGGTACACTATCATGTTATCTGCAAATAGAGAGGGCTTCATTTCTTCATTTCCTATTATTATTATGCATTTTATTTGTTATCTTTTTTAATTGAATTGTCTCCATAAAAATAATAATAATGGATCTAGTGGACACTTTGATATTTTTATGACCTTCATGGGAATGCCTCTCATCTTTCTCACTATGCAGAAATGAAAACACATTGTTACCATCTCAGGAAATATCGATCCATTTTTATTTTCTCAAGAGTTTTCAACATTGAATTTGGTCATAAGCTTGCTCAGGACCTACAAAAATAATCATGTAAATTTTTTCCTTAGGCCTATTAATATGGAGAATTTGTATTAATAGGTTTTCTAATATTGAATCATCTTTGCATTTCTGGTATCAGTGCCACTTAGTCATGGCTTATTATATTCTTACTGTAGGTCTGAAGTCTGTTTGCTAATATTTAGTTTATAATTTTATATCAATATTCATAACTGGTATCAGTTAGTAACTTTCCTTTTAAAGTTCATCCTTATCAAGATTCAGGGTCAGTGTTCACATAAACTTGCTTTGTAAAGTTTTCCTTCAATTTTTACCCTTTTTATAGATTTACGACTGTCTACCTAACCCTAGTCCTGCGTTAAGGAATGTGACATTTAGAATCCCACTTTCTCTCTATGGTGATGCTTTTGCCTGTCCATTATTAACTCCTCTCTCCCTTCTTCTTCTGTATGTTGCTGTTGTTGCTATGGGCCATCAGGTTGGACCCAACTCATAGTGATCCCTCCTTGGGTTTCCAAGGCGGTATCACTACGGAAGTAGATTGCCCAACCTTCCTTCCGAGGAGTGGCTGGTGGGTTTGAACTGCCAGCCTTCTGGTTAGCCGTCAAGTGCCTTAGGCACTAGCTACCAGAGCTCCTGTTTCATCTCCGTCCTTCCCAAATCCATACTCTCATCATAGCAGCTATAGGTTCAGTAGCAGCAGTGCTGGGATTTGGGGATTATTCCTCTACTTACAAGTAGGTTGAAGTTCCTGGCATTTGTCACCTAGTAATGATGACGGGATAAGTTAGTTGTGGTTTTAGTTGGCGTGTTGTTGATTCATGATATTGTTTCATCAACTATGGAAGGTTCAGATTCAGGTAGGCATTATTTTACCCTCTGAACACCTTTAAGCTTTTGAATAACTCCAGATGGAAGCCCAAAGTGACGGTGTTTGGAATAATCACAAAATTTGCATAAAATTTAGTATGTCATCCCTATAACTTTCAAAGTTTACTTTTAAATGTTCCCTATCCAAGAAAAGTGTGATAAACATGTGAAGAATGTGAGGGGAATCCTACAAGTTTACCAACAGGGATAATAGCTTTCTGCATTCTCTTTTTCAGTCAAGAAAATCCCAACATATCAATTTTAAGATTTCCGTTTGAGCTATCACATGCACAAATTCTCAAGTGAGTTACCTATGCCAATAGTCTTTCATCCTTGTGTTTAAACACTTTGAGAAAAACTGTTCTATTCAATTTAAATTTTTAAAGGAAGAGACTGAATATTCTCATACTTAAATATTTAAGAACTTATTAGATATTCTGCAAGCCAATTAAAATATGAGTAATTGTTGTCTGAGTCTGGGATTTGGCCTTCAGTAATAAAATTATAAAGGAGCCCTGGTGGTACAGTGGTTAAGGAGATCAGCTACTAACCAAAAGGTCAAAAGTTTGAACATACCAGCTGCTCTGGGAGAAAACTGTGACAGTCTGCTTCTGTTTACAGCCTTGGAAAGAAAGCTTATGGGGCAGTTCTACTTTGTCTATAAGTTCAGTATGAGTCAGAAAAGACAACAGCAGTGGGTGAGAATACAATTATAATATTTAAGATATTTTCTTTCTTTTGGAGGAAAGTTTTCATAACTCTATGTTTATTAATATTCAACAGAATTTCTATTATTGCTCTATATATGATACTGCTTATCTAACCATACGGACTAGAAATGACAACAAATCCTTTAAATCTCATCTATCAAGACACGCAAGGTATTTCTGTACCCCTTGAATCTGATTTGATTTGTATTAATTAATACAATAAAAGTGAAGTGATGTGACGTCTCAGCAAGACATCAAAAACCCCTGTAGTTCTTACTCTTTCCCTCTACCATTTGCTATAACGCTGATTCCGGCCCATGGCAACCTGCCACTCTCTCTATGTGAAGAGAGAGGCTTAGTGATTCCATACATTTCCAGCCTTTCCTGCTTATGACCCAGATGTAGGAATGAGGTCATCAAGGTCCCACCAGCCCTAAGCTGACTTGTCTCCTGGTGAGACTGTGCAGATGACCCAGGTCAGTCCTGCCCAAGAACCACACAGATCAGTCTAGTATGAATTGAAGAATTATGTGCAAACACACGGTTGTTCTTAACCATTAGGTTCTGGGGTAATCTGTTATATATTTAAAAAAAAAAAAAAAAAAAAAAACAACTCACTGTCGTCAAGTAGATTATACAGCAATAGAAAACTGATCATTGGCTTTGACACAAAAAAGATAAATAAATAAATAAATACTTTTTGTTTAAAATTCATAAATGAGCATTTTAATAATTCTCTGAACAATATTTGAAAAAGATCAATAAAAAGAATGTTGAAATTGATGACTTTTGAATTATTAGAGCATTTTGAAAATTTCTAAAGATAACAATGTGCAAAGTAAATTAGAAACAAGTGGAAAACCAGAGTAGCCTAGTAAGTCTTTTTTCAAGTTAATTTTTTTTTCTTTTACAAATGCATGTGAATTGTTTTGATATATATAGTTCCTCTGAACCTGTAATAATAGGTAAAGGAATGAGTCATTTAATTTGGACTTTTCAGTATGTTTCTGTAAATTAGAAATAGATTTGACACACATACACATCTAGGAACTGAATTAGTATGAAGAAGCAAAGATCTATGTTACTCCAAATGAAAATGGTCAACATCAAAGATAGGAAGGCAGCCATATTCTATAATAAATATTCAAAGAGATTCTACTGTCAGTGTAAAAATAGTTGTTAGACTATTGCTAGCCCACTTATCAAAATATCTGCTTTAATTTTCTTAATCTTACAAAATGGAAAATTGATAGCACAGTCAGGCATTAAATATTGTAGCACCAGTAACACTGGATAACCTTGTTCATATGCATTTTATCTATTAAAATAAAAGAATGAAGGAAAGAAAGAGAGAGAGAAGAAACACACTCATTTTTACTTCCTAATGTGATGTTAAGATGGGGACTGCTTATCTTTGGGGAATCACATTTCATATTACTCAAGATTTAGTCTGTCATTGCTCTGTTGTCTCACCAAAGTAGGCCAAGAACTTCCCCTTCATTAAAAAAAAAAAAAAAAAAAAAAAAAAACTCAGATGTTTTTCTCTTTTAGAAACAAGTGTTCATTGTGTTTAAAAATCTGTTGCAATGCTGAATGCACGGGGTGTTGGTTACTGAAACAGCAGGATTGTAGTGATAGAAGGACCATTTCTGAAGAGCTGCAGATTGGTGAGCAAGGACGCCTTCAGTAGAAGGACAGGGTGATATCTGTCCTTTCTAATTGAACAAGACAGATAATTGATCATCAAGGTTTTAAGAGATGCTGCTTCAATGAAAACGCATACCTGGAAGGACAGTTTATGCTAAATAGCACTGCTTAAGGGGACAATGTATCATATCCACACTGATTTTCACATACATCAATATAACCAAAGTGGTATTATTACACGTTTTCAGCTCCATGACCGCAAAAATTTTGGTGAGCCTCCTTGAAATTACATCCATTCTGTTTCATACTCAATACAGTGTTATGTGCAAAGCAAACATTCTAGACTCAGACCATGTGATATGTATATTTGTAGTAGCTCTCTCTTAAATCCACTCTGCTCAGTCTATGTTACTTCCTTCCCACAGAACTCTGATGAAAGGAGACCATGTACACAACATGACTTTGCCACTTATTCCTCAACAATCTATGTGCCTGACTGCCACGATGTCACAGATTTCACTTCAGGGAATATGACACATAACTGCTAAACTTCATGCAATTCTATTTGAAGTATTTGTCTTACTTTCCCTTGATGTGTTTCCTTTGTCACTTCTATACATGCTATATGGAAACACTGTGTTATCGCTCAGTGAGGAAAGCAAAAATTCACAGGAGATAATAGTTATCAATATATAAATTCTTCCGCTGTATAGCCATACCTTGGTTGCTTCTGTCAACTGCCCGCTACCTGAAAAGCACCAATATAGTTTACTGATAAAATGAGATAAAGTAATTAACTGATTGATAAGTATACTCTTTACCAAATTAAGGGAGAACATTTCATTGATAGAGTTCCTAGTGTCTGAGGACAGGGAAGGGACAAATATGAAATGTTCATTAGGTTTTGGGAATCAGACTTGAGGCAGGTCTTTCACTGTGAAGATCTATATGGGACCGGGCAAAATTTATGTCAGGGTTGTTGTGCACACATTGAGGCCAGGGGTCCAATGTGTCTTGAAAATATACAATCATTTACCAAGTCTGGTTGAGTTAGCTACTGTGCTGAGTCTTTTTATAAGTGCCAGCTGAGTATTAATGCTCAGATAAATGGTTTTTCAAGAACAAACAAGAAAGTTATTTTCAACTTCATCTTTCTGGGCAAGGGTTTCTTAAGTATCCTCAAGACTTATTACTGTAGATGGTGAGCTGAGTGATTGCAGATAATTTTGCTTCATACTTCCAGAGTCCAGGAAGTAAAATTTCTAAACTTTAGAAAGAAAAGGTGAAAATTATAAAATGTCAGTGTTCAGGTTATTAAAGAAAAGTTTATTCCCTTGAAAATGGTTGGACAAGCCTAGGAGAGGGCTTCATTTAGCTTAGTACAAAAAAAAAAAAGAAGTCACAATATCAAGTATGAAATTAAAGAAGCCACCAAGCTACGAAACCTTTTCAAAGGCCCATATCATTTGTTCACTGAGCACTCAAGATTATAGTGCATAATTTGTTACTGACACTGTTGTTGTTGTTGTGTGCCATCGAGTCGGCCCCGACTCATAGTGACCCCTCCTTGGGTTTCCGAGGCAGTATCACTACGGAAGTAGGATTACCCAACCTTCCTTCCGAGGAGCGGCTGGTGGGTTTGAACAGCCAGCTGTCTGGTTAACAGGCAAGTGTCTTAGCCACTATGCTACCAGAGACACTACAGACAAGGAAAATATAACAGAATGTTTCCAGAGGAGGCAGCTTGTTTCAAGGTAAGACTGAGTTTAATAACCAACATTATTTTTGGCCCAAATGTCAAAGGCTTTGTGTTTCTCTTGACTGTAATTGAACTAGCACTAAGGAACACGGAGAGGAATATGAAGAGACATCAGAAACAACAAATACACATTTTTTTTTTTTTTTTTTTTTAGGATTTGGGTGAAGATTTACAGAGTAAATTCACTTTTCATACAGCAGTTCACATATACTTTGTCTCATGTCATTGACCAAAATTT
>NW_006921589.1:20742819-20744379 GCF_000298275.1 Orycteropus afer afer
ATTATCTTCTGTGTCTGTGTTAATTGGTTTCCCTTTTCTTTGTTGAAGAGGGTCTGTGCAATCCTTCTGCCTAGTCCGCCATCTTGCCCCCTGTCCCAGGTTTGTTCCCAAATACACATTTTTGTTTGAATAAAATCTCACTTTAAAAATAGAAAATAATTTTAAGAGTCAAAACTCATTATAGGGAAATCTCACTAAACATGACCAATGATAATATAGCATTGATTTTAAAACACCTTCTTCAGATATTTCCTTAAAAATTCAATTATTAAGCATTCAGAAATATTCAATAACAATATAGTCTTAACTGTAACACAACCAAATGAAATATTTAAACCCGATCATGGCATTATAGTGCGTTTACATGGTTTCTTTTTTGGTACTGAGACAATGCAAGGGGCTTGTTAGAGAAATAATAGAATGTCCGTGTTCCACTAAGCCAATGTTTTCCTTTTGCTCAAACTGAGAAGAAACATCACAGTGAAAAAAAGACATAATTTTAATCTGCCTGGGAAGCCGACTGGCTGGGAGGAGGAAACTTGAGAGGATGGGGATGGATGAGGGTAGAGAAAAGAAATGTCAAACAGGTTGCTGTAGGTAGCCTCCAAGGGGTCCTAGTGCTGCAATGGTTAAGTGGTCAGCTGCTAAGCTAAATGCTGGTGATTAAAATGACTTAAGAGCGCTGCGGGGGAAAGCCCTGTGAAGATTACAGCCTAGGAAACTATAGGGCATTTCTTGATGACACTTAACAACAAAGCGGCCTCAGAGATGGTCCCTCAATCTCCACCTCCAGTTATTCAGACTCTTGTGTAACCCCTCCCCTTGAGGGTGGCTTGGTTTTAGTGACTTACTTAGAACAGAGCAGTCACAGCAGAAGTAAGGAATGATATCACTTCTAAGATGAGATCATGAAAAGACTGTGGCTTCCCTCTTGGGACCGCTTTCTCCCCCATTCCTTGGTCTTAGTAGAGCTAGCTGCTGTGTTGTGAACAGCTCTATGAAGAGAACTATGTGGCAAAGAACTGACGTCTTTGGCCAACAGTCAATAATAACCTGCCAACTACTATGTGAGTGAGCTTGGAAACATATTCTTCCCCAACTGAGCCCAGAAATGACTACAGCCCTAGCCAACGCCTTGATTGCAGCCTTGTGAGAGAGCCTGAAACAGAGGTATGCACTGAGTCATTACAAGGTTCATTACCCACAGAAACTATGAGAAAAGAAATGTCAGGTTTTTTTTTTTTAATTACTAGGGTTTGGGAGAAACATGCTATGCATAGCTTATTCATAGGTATTTGATTAAGTTTCTGTTTTGTAGTATTTGATTCTAATTCTCTTTCCCACTCCCAAATTTTAAGTAAAAGACACATCCCTCATTAATTAATGAGGTAGTCAATGACTTCGGACAGTGTGATGGACAACTGACCCCCCTCCTACTGCTGAGTGTGCCTTTCAAGGGAGGATATCAGGAAGATACATTTCTATGTAGTTCTTGGGAGCTCTGGTAGCATAGTGGCTAAGGCACTTGACTGCTAATCAGAAGGCTGGAGGTTCAAACCC
>NW_006921589.1:20745199-20747048 GCF_000298275.1 Orycteropus afer afer
TAGTTGTTATAGATCCATAAGAGATCCTTTTTAGGGACACAAACACAAGGACAAGCTAGGTACCAATGACATTTTTTTTAATGACTTGGCAAGTAAGATGTGGTCTTAACTTGAATAAATCTACACTTGACCTTTTAACTTCTAAAGTTTAATCAATGCAATTACACTTAACAAAATAAGTCACTGGAATAGTGGTAACATTTTTTTTCTCTTTAAAACTTGTAAGCAATTGTTCTAGAATGCCACAAACCTAGGGGAAAGATGAGTAGCAGCATTTTTAAAACATAAGAATTGAATTGTTATACTAGGTAAAGAAATTGAAAGTCTGGTTGCATAGTAGTCAAGTGCTTGACTGCTAACAGAAAGGTCAGTGGTCCAAACCTACCAGCCACTGCATGGCAGAAAGATGTGGCAGTCTGCTTCCAAAAGATTTACAGCCTTGGAAACTCTATGGTGGCATTTTAACCTGTTCTATAGGGTCACTAGGGAGCTCAGGTAGCATAGTGCCTAAGGCACTTGAATGCTAACCAGAAAGCTGGCGGTTCAAACCACCAGTCACTCCTCAGAAGGAAGATGGGGCAATCTACTTCAGTAGTGATACTACCTCGGAAACCCAAGGACAGTTTGCTATGAGTCAGGTCTGACTCCATGGCACATAACAACAACATAGGGTCACTATGAATCAAAACAACTTGTTGAAATTTGGCAACAAGCCATGTAGAAAGGGTTAGAGAAAGTTTTGGTTTCATACTGAAAATGATTTGTAAACTTATAAAACAAAACTTTTCTTTTTGTAAAAAAAAAAAAAAACAACCTCAGTCTAGAACTATATTGGAAAAGGGTAAAAAGCTAGTTATCCAATCCCTAGAGACAGTGAGTGGAAAATTAAGACCGTGTGCTTCTGGACACATTTGATGCCAAGAACAGCATCTGGTACTACTGAGTAACAAACACTCGTTAAATAAGCACCGAATATATTTACTGGAAGTGAAATGAATGTTTTCATTTTGAATGTGAATATTATCTGAAGATCAATGCTGGTAACACTGAAGAAGTAATTTCACATTGTTGTTGGTGTTGTTATGTGCCATACAGTCGGACCTGACTCATAGCGACCCCTCCTTGGGTTTCCAAGGTGGTATCTCTAAGGAAGTAGTTTCCCTAGATTGCCCAACCTTCCTTAGATTGAGCAATCTACTTCTGTAGAGATACCACCTTGGAAACCCAAGGAGGGATCGCTGTGAATGTGGTCCAACTCAATGGCACGTAACAACTACAACAACAATAAAGACTGAAATTTTCTCCCGGAGGAGAAACTGGTGCTTACTAAGTTTCTGGCCATGGGCCCATAACAGAACAAGCTTACAGAGTTCTTGCTAGAGTTTCAACTGTACACCCTGGAATGTGGGGACCAAAAGAGTCACCTGACTTTGTTTGGAAAATCTAAAATAAAGGGGCTAATAGTCGCTGCTTTGGGGATTTGTGGTGGTGTAGTACCTAAGGCATTTGACTGCTAAACAGAAGGCTGGTGGTTCAAACCCACCAGTTACTCCTCAGAAGGATGATTGGGCAATCTACTTCCGTAGAGAAACCACCTTGGTAACCCAAGGAGGGGTCGCTATGAGTTGGAATCGACTCATGGCAGTAATTGTTGTTGTTGTTGTTATGTGCCGTGGAGTCAGCCTGGGCTCATAGTGACCCCTCCCTGAGTTTTCAAGGTGGTATCACTACAGAAGTAGATTGCCCAACCTTCTTTCTGAGGAGTGGCTGGTGGGTTTGAACCACCAGCCTTCTGGTTAGCAGTCAAGTGCCTTAGGCACTATGCTACCAGTGCTTCTTCCATGGCAGT
>NW_006921589.1:20747498-20792888 GCF_000298275.1 Orycteropus afer afer
AGGAGTGGCTGATGGGTTTGAATAGGCATATAAGGAAGAGTAGAAATGGCTTTTTAATGGTTAAATTAACATCTTAAATGTTTAAATGGACTCCTATAGGTGAAATCAGAGCTATCCAAGGTATGTTTATTGGCTAGAGTATTTTAGGAACAATATATCATTAATGATCGGGATATGATAATCATTGATACCTTATCATTTACAATAGAAATGACTCTCCAGTCTTTATTCCTAAATAGTTCTTTATCCAGCTGCCCCTATAGGAACATTTCTGGCTATCTCAAGCCCACTGTGAGGTTATCAGAAACGTGTTTCTTGAATGCTATCTTGTCTGCCATGAAAAAAACCCTTCAAGGAAGATGTTTTCAGAATACCTAAAAGTTCAGTGAGCTGGGCTGTCATTAAGTGTTCAGACAACCTTGGAGGAACTGTTTTGTGCTTGCTTGCCTCTGAATGTTTGCCTAATATGTGTGTGGCAGAGTCTGCCTGAGAATTACCTCCAACATGACCTGACAGCAGCAAATAGAAGGAAGTAGCTAATCCCCACATTTCTTCAGGAAGTTCCCATCATTTACCAAAAAGAACTTAAATAGCGTGTATGACTCCATTGGCTAGGGTCAATTTACAACATTCCATGAAATGATGCTCTGTCAGAGAGAGAGGTTCCACAGAAGATAGAGGCTATAGGGGGAGAGGGCCAACAGTGAATATGTTGCTCATATCAGGGAGCAGTGATAGATTCAGGGACTACAACAGGAAGGTCTCCAAAGCAATTCATGCAAAAAGAAAAAGAAAAAAAAAAAAACAGCATTTGGGCACATGCCAGCACTTGGAACACTGGTTCCAAATTATAACATTGTCAGCCAAGTAAGACTGGGCTCTCTAATTACCTCTTTCCATTTCTAGCCTCCCGTGGGGCAGAGGTGAGAGAAAGAGAAAAGGTGGTCCCTGCCTCTCTTTCTGGATCAGCTGATCACTGGGGAAAAACTAAGATGAATGTGAAAATTCTGACTTGGATCATACTGAATACTTTAACATCTAAAACGAAGACTTTCTAATACCTAACCATGGAAGAAACAATGTTTTTCCAAAAATAATTTTAGACAATTGTACCCTGCCGAGTTCAGGTCATTTAATAAACCATGAAAAAGCAATTAATATTTCTGTAAATACTTCGGTGCCACATGCTTTGTTTACTAATAAATATCATGGAAATCTTCTATGCCTGTTCTCTCCAATAGCTCTGTCATACTCCATGGTATGTTGTTGTTGTGTGATGTCGAGTCGACTCCAACTCATAGTAACACTATGTACAACAGAATGAAACACTGCCTGATCATGCGCCATCCTCACAATCCTTGGTGTAATTGAGCCAATCGTTGCAGCCTCTGTGTCAATCATCTTATTGAGGGTCTGCCCATTTTTCACTGGACCCTCTAGTTTACCAAGCATGATATCCTTCTTCAGGGACTGGTCCCTTCTGACAACATAGTATAGATGCCCTATAATCTATATAACCAATGCTTAACTAATGGAGAGTCAAGTTTTTCCAGTGTTTTATTTTTGCAATCAATGCTACAATAACCTTTGTGTATTAATTCAACATAGTATTGAGTTCAACTATAGGAAATATAAGAAAGTTCTAGTTCTTTTGAAATTGAGTTTGTGGCTTAAGATTCGTATCATCTGAACATACATGCTCATGTCCTTGAATGATTTATCCTTGAATGATTTACATAAACTTGCTAGCTCTAATTTTTTACTCTCATTTTTCTTTGAAAACTCTACAATCAGGATTTCATCCAAACCACCTCACCAAGAATGTTGTGATCATGTCTGTCTTTTATGTTGTTAAATTGAACAGCCAATCCCTAATCTAATTTAGGACCTATCAGCAGTATTTGGCATCATTGATCATTCTTCCTTCCTTGAAACATGTTCTTTACTTGAGTTCTGGGACACGACATTTGCTTGACTTCCTTCACATCCTCTGGTCTTTCCTTCTCAATCTTCAACTTTATCTCTTCAGCTTCCCAGTGTGTTAATGCTCCACAGCTCGGTACTTGGACCTCTACACGTTTCTACCTGCATCTATTCACTAAGTAATCTCATTTTGTCACATAGTTTTCAATACCTTCTAAATGACTGTCCAATCTGTAACTTCAACACTTTCTCCACGAATGCACATCTGCACCCACTTACTCAGCATCCACTTTCATTTTTAATGTTGTTGGATGCCATCTAGTAGATTCCAACTCACAGTGACCCCATGTGACAGAGTAGAACTGACCCACAGGGTTTTTTTGGCTGTAGTCTTTACAGAGGCAAATTGTCAGACCTTTCTCCCATGCAGCTGCTGGGTGAGTTTGAACTGCCAACCCTTCAGTTAGCAATGACTACTTAACCAGGGTTCCTTTGCATGTTTTATTTCAGAATCAAACTCTTGACTTTCCTAGTCCCCTAATTGGTTTCCTAACTTCTGTTTTTTCCCCTTCAGTCTATTTTTGACACAGTAGACAAGGTGATCCTGTGGAATCTATGTCAGATAATTCCTTTCTTTTGCTCAAAACCTGTCATTAATTTTCCATTGCAACTACAATAAAATCCAAAGTTTATATTATGATCTCTAAAGCTCTACATGGGGGAGCTCTGGTAGCATAGTGCCTAAGGCACTTGACTGCTAATCAGAAGGCTGGAGGTTCAAACCCACCAGCCTCTCCTCCGAAGGAAGATGGGGCAATCTACTTCCGTAGTGATACTGCCTCGGAAACCCAAGGAGGGGTTCCTATGAGTCGGGTCCAACTCCACAGCACATAACAACAACAACAACAAAGCTCTACATGATCCATATTCCCCACTCTCTCTCTGACCTGATTTTCTACCATACTCAGATATAAAGCACTCTCTCTATTTTGCCATACTTGTCTCTTTATTGTTTTGTGAACATATCAGGCATACTCTTTTCTCTTTTTGCCCTTTCTAGGCCCTCTTTCTAGGATCCTGTTGCCATTGAGTCAATTCCAACTCATAGAGATGCTATAGGACATAGTAGAACTGTCATACAGGGTTTCCTTGGCTGTAATCTTTACGAAGGCAGCTCTGGTAGCATAATGCCTAAGGCACTTGACTGCTAACCAGAGGGCTGGCGGTTCAAACCCCCTAGCCACTCCTCGGAAGGAAGGTTGGGCAATCTACTTCCGTAGTGATACCGCCTCGCAACCCAAGGAGGAGTCTTTATGAGTTGGGTCCAACTAGACAGCACTTAACAACAATCTTTACAGAAGCAGACAGTCATATCATTCTTCTATGGTGCAGCTGGTGGGTTGAAACCACTGACATTTTGGTTAGCAGTCAAGTGCTTAACCACTGCACCACCAGTGCTCCTTCACCTAGAATACATGTCCCCTAAAGCTACATAGGAGCTCCGGTAGCATAGTGCCTAAGGCACTTGACTGCTAACTAGAGGCTGGCAGTTCAAATCCACTAGTCACTTCTCAGAAGGAAGATGGGACTTCGGTAGTGATACTGCCTCGGAAACCCAAGGAGAGGTTGCTATGAGTCGGATCCAACTCGATGGCACATAACAACAATGACAACAAATATCTATATGGCCAGTCCCTTCAGATACTTCAGAACTATCCTAAGAAATTATTAAATAAAAAATTCTTTGGTGAGTCGTTCCTTGCCACCCTCATTCCTATTAAAATTTCAATGACAGCACTCTACATACACCACAACATTGTTTACTCATCTCTAAACTTGTGTGTCTTATAATCACTTCACACTGATTATGACAAAAATTGAACATCTGATCTTCACTTACTAACGTACTCCTTCTGCAGTTGTTCCCTAACTTTTGCCTGAACACTTTTAGTTCTATAAAAAGCCTAGCCTATATTTGCTATTATTATTATTTCCCTAGCTTTGTGAGAGAAGGATTTTTGTCTGTTTTGATCACTGTTGCATTTCAGTGTTTAGCATAATACCTGGTGTGTGTTGCCTCAAATATTTGTTGAATGAATGAAAATAATTCATTCATATTTTGTATGCACAAGGTGCAAGGTTAATTTGTGATAGACTAACACAAGTGGTTTATGGTTTAGAGCAATGTTGATAGCAGTTTTTTTTTCCTTGTTTGAGAATAATTTTAATCATGCTTATAAATTGTGTGCTGGTGTGGGCTTGAGATTCTCTGAGCTGAAAAATGTTAATTCTACTTTGGCACCTCTTGTGGTTTGTATCACATTATATGTATTACAAAAAATAAAAGGAGAAGTAGTAAAACATCAATATGCGTTCTGAAATTAAAGGAAATTTAATGTTGGTAAAGAAGTAAATGGAAGAGAACCTCAAAAAATGTATTTGTGAGATGAGGCACAGTGGAATATCTGCTTCATATATGGCAATTCATCTATACAACTCTTCCATTATACTTATTTCCATTTTATTTCATCTTGCTTCTTAGCAAGGTCATGATAGGATGTGCCTGATATTACCAGTGACTGATTTTCGATGTTATGTACTATATCTGGGGTTATCCTGAGTAAGCTTTTGTCACTTTATGCCATCTGCGTCCCTACTATAAATGTCAAGGTGCATCCTTGGCCTTCCTATAATGTTGAAATCTACAAAGGAGGGGAGGTCCATAGTATCTCAAAATGGTTAGCATTGATAATCCACTTCTGACACTTGGAAAGTTCTTAAGGCACAAGTTGGTGATTGAAGTTGGGCTGTTCCAAGTCTTTTCCTATTGTTGTTTTTAGGTACTCTCGAGTTGATTCCAATTCAGTGACACCATGTGACAGAATAGAGCTGCCTCATAGGGTTTTCTACACTATAATCTTTATGGCTGTAGGATGGCAGATGTTTCTTCTGTGGAGCAGCTAGGTGGGTTCAAACTGCCTTTTGTTTAGCAACTGAGTACTTGACGGTTATACCACCAGGGTTCCTAACTCTTCTCTTACTTCTTTCTGTTTCTCAGAAAGAAGAGCACACATTTCTGGGAAACAATTTTCTTCTGAAGAATAACTTTAGAAAGTGTCGGGGTTTAGAATTGATTTTCAAAATGGCAGCCACGAGCCACACATGACTATGTGAATTGAAATAATTTAAAATTAAATTAAAAGTTCAATTTCCTGATCATAGCAGCTAAATTTTGAGCTTTCGGTAACCACATGTGCTAGTGGCTACAGTATTTAATAATACAAGTATAGACCATTTCCATAATTACAGAAAGTTCTATTGGATAGTACTTATGTAGCCTCTAATATTTCTAATTTTTGAAGAGTGGTAGAAGTGCAATGTTGAAAAAACAAACTTGGAAACCAGATTTTGAACTCTTGAGTTTGAATTCCAATTCCAAATCACTAGCTTTGTGATCCTAGTTTCCCTGTCTGTACTATTAGGAATGATAATAATAATTTACTTCATAAACTGGAGTATTGTATATAAAATGCTTAGCATTTTATACCTTGTACCTAGAAAACCCTTCTAAATTGTTATTATTTTCTCCTGCAAGTGTATGTACGTATATATGTATATGTGCATTTTTTGGTTCCTTTGTTGGAACAAATCATAGAGGAATACTTTTGTTTATACCAGCAGTGGCAGAAACAAAAGTCCCAGAGAGGAACGGCAGAGGTTCCATATTTGAGACAATCCTATCCTCCCAATTTGAGACACAGCAGTGCAGGCTGAAAGGACAAGAACAAGACAGAAGACAGTGCTATATTTTACTCTGCAAAATAGAAAGATCTTTATGGGCTGGAAAATTGTATTTATGAGGCAAAGAGGTGAAGGAGGAAAAGCACAGTACCTATATTTAGGAATCAGAAGTTACAGATTGAAATTCTGGCATTGCTGTTTACAAACTCTATGACTTTGGGTAAATTATTTACTCTCTGCCCCTCAACTTCCACATGTGCAAAACAGGAACAATGCTTACTTAGTAGTATGTGTGTTGTGAGCATTAAATAAAATGAAACCAAACTCACTGCCATGGAGTCGGATCCAATCCATAGCAACCTCTCCTTGGGTTTCCGAGGTGGCATCAGTATGGAAGTAGATTGCCCAATCTTCCTTCCGAGGAGTAGCTGGTGGGTTTGAACCTCCAGTCTTCTGGTTAGCAGTCAAGTGCCTTAGGAGCCACCAGAGTTCCTAATAAAATGAATCAAATGCCTTATCAGGAGCCACCAGAGCTCTTAATAAAATAAAGTAAGCAAAATTCTTGGCACATAGAAGCTATTTTCATTTCTTTGTATACATCTGGCCTTCAATTTGGTAGAGTTGGAAATTAGTGTGTATTCAGATTGTCTTTCCTCTTGAACATTGAACTTACAGACTTTTACAGGAAGTACCCGTCTTAGTCTCCCAGTGCTGCTATAACAAAATACCACAAAGTGGTTAGAGTGAAAAAACAGAAATTCATTTTTTTCATATTTCTGAAGCTACAGGTCTGACTGAATTCAGGGCTTTGTTAGGACTATCCTCCCTCTCTGTTGGTTTTAGAGGAAATCCTTCCTTGTCCTTTGTTTCCTGGCATTTCTTAGCTGGTAGAGGGATCCTCACAAGCTCCCCCCCCCCCCCTGTGTGTTTTGGTTTCCTGGTTGGTCCTTCCCTTTAATAAAATACCACTGAGAAGGGAGTAGGATTAGAATCCCCCTACTCCACTATGATTTCTTTAATTTAACTGATAACAAGTACAAACCAAAAACCCACTGCCGTTGAGTCCATTCTGACTCAAAGCACCCTGATAGGGCAGAAGAAAGCATGTGCAAAGAGAAATTCTATTTCCCCATGCAAGATCAAATTCACTGGTACAGGGGTTAGGACCAATATACATTGGGGGGGGGGGGGCATGATTTAATCCATAAGAGTGCCAGCATTAAAATCAGTGCATTCTGCCCACCAATATCTGTGAGTGTTAGCAGTGACATGTTGTTAATTGTGTTGTTTTTATTTTCAGCGTGTTGTTCCATTTAGGCTTACTTCGGAGGTAATTTACTCAGTTGTGCTCAACAAGTACAACAGCAGTAGGCGTACTGACAGTGCTGGTAAAATCATAATGGAAATCAAATTACAAATATTTGTCATGAAATCAGAAAGAAAATTTGAAATGCTGTGGAATGTTTTGCCTTTAAATTTAGGAAGAATCACCTGACAAATTGCACAATCAGAAACGAGATATAAAGCTTAAAAAAGCTTCAGAGAAACCAGCTGCTGTTGAGTGGAATCCAACTCAGAGTGCCCCTATAGGTTAGAACCAAACTCACTGCCGTCGAGTTGGATCCGACTCATAGTGACCCCTCCGTAGGTTTCCAAGGCGGTATCACTACCAAAGTAGATTACCCAATCTTCCTTCCAAGGAGTGGCTGGTGGGTTTGAACCGCCAGGCTTCTTGTTAGTAGTCAAGTGCCTTAAGGCACTATGCTACCAGAGCTCCCATGTCTAAAGGTAGAGACTTTATTTTTAAAGCTTTTAGACCCTAGATTTAGTATCAATACCTCTAAGATTTGATATGTGCTGGGTTCTCTGTTATCAATTTGGTCTCATTCTCAGCCCCTTGTAAGATATCTTTAAATCACAGAAGAGAGGCTGGCAACTACACTTCCCAGAATTCCTTACATGATTTGAAGTTAGAGTTGGCCTATGAGAGACATTTGCATGAAATCAGGAAAGAGAATGACAAAGATAAACCCTTAATCTCTTGTTATAGTTGTGGCCAGACATGTTGGCTGATGTGAGGAATAATATTTTAAGCAAATTTTAGGTCAACTTCTTAAGAGCTAGATGGTGACAGTTTTCCTAAACTTTGTTGTCTTTGCTCTTCTAATAGTTGAGCAAAGTTTTTTTGTTTTTTTCCTCATCTTAAATTAGGAACTCTGGTAGTGTACTGCCTAAGGCACTTGACTGCTAATCAGAAAGCTGGCAGTTCAAACCCACCAGCCACTCCTTGGAAGGAAGATTGGGCAATCTACTTCCATAGTGATACCGCCTCAGAAACCCAAAGAGGGGTAACTATGAGTCAGGTCTGACTCAACGGCACATTAACAACAATAATCTTAAATTAAAATATAAACCTGTATATTTGGAATAAGTATAGTAGGATATTTTTGGTTGATGGACTCCTGCTTGCAAATCAAGCTTGTCTTTCTGTAAAATGGAGGAGCTGACCAATGAATTGTTTTATAACTTCAAAAGTAATTAACAAAATGAAACAAACAGACAGACAAACAAAACTGTAACTTAATGTGACCTTGTTCACTTTACCTCAGGTTCTATTCCTAGTGTAGTAGTTTGGGTGAGCCCCAGAAATAAGCATTTAATCAGCTCCTCAAGATGATTCTGATGCAAGTCGTCTAAGATTTCAATTTAAGAAAAGTCAGTGTAAAGCTTCGGCCCTATTAAAATTCAACTCTTTCAATTATACCTTATCATTTGTTTATTCCTAAGTGTGAATAAAGTGAGGAAATGATTTTAAAATAGTGTGGCAGGAGACTGTAAGGGGTGGTATGTGTGCACTGAGACCTTAGTTAGAAAATAAATCAAGAGAGCTTCAGAATTCAAAACTTGAACTTGAGTTTTTGGGGTTATTTGTTTTTAACAATTTCTTCTTATGGTAAACTGGGAGAACAATAAGTTGGAAAAGTAGTAAGAAGAAAAATTAAAAAAAAAAAAAAAAAAAAAAAAACTAATAACAACTTATTTCCCTTGGGTTCTTCTTGAAAAGAATAGGTACGTTCACCTACTGTCACATGTCATTGCCCATTGGTTCCGTGGGATCGAGAAAACAAAACAAAAAAAAGCACAAATTCAGGAGAACCTATGTGTCAGTTATCTATTGTCTCAATAAGACTACATGATCAACAACCATAAAACCCCAGTGGCATATAACAATAAAAATTTATATTAGCTCATGAGTCTGTGGATGGGCTGGGAGATTCTACAGATCTGGGTCAGGTTCAGCTAATGCTCGGTGGCCAGCTTTCAGCATCTGGTTTCCTCTGATAGAGTTGGTCTAGGGTAGTCTCAACTTCGATGACTCATCTCTGGGCTCTGCTCCACATTGTCTCTCATCCTCTAATAGGGCTTATATTCTTGGTGGAGATGGGTTTCCAAAAGACAGTGGAAGCATGCAAGGTCATTGGAAGTCTATGCTCAGAACTGGCATCACATTCTTTTAGTTAAATCAAGTCACAAGGAAATCCCAAACTCAGGATTAAGGAAATAGGGTCTATCTCTTGATGGGAGGAGCCTCAACAATATGTTCAAAGAGTATAGATACAGGGAAGACAAATGAGGACTCTTTTGTACTTAATTTACCACTTCAGGGGTGATAGTCAGTTTAGATGGGATCATGACCTGGCAGACAGAAGGGTGTGCTGTTGAGGCTACAACCCTTCACTGCTTTTTCTATTACATTTCACTGCCAGAAATCCTAAAAAATAATTTTTGCTCTATGTGTGACCACAATTCAATACAACTATTTTCCTGTTCAGATAATAGAGAATTGAGAGGAACTGCAGAAAAGCACTCCAATTCCTCTGTGATTTCTAGAGAAAGAAAGAAAAAAAAAAAAATCATTTCACACATATGCCTCAGTGTCAAGAGGACAGTAGTACAAGTACTATTCTCTGCCAATAATTCATGTTGGGTCTTGGTATCTTCGTCGTCCTTATCAATAGCTAAAAGTAAGGAGAGCAAATTTCCTTTTCATGTTTTCTCTCTTGAGTTCTAAGTCAAAAGAAAGGGAAAATATTATTATCCTACATAAATTACAAAGGTAAAAAATGAGGGGGGAAAATGGAAAAATGAGATAAGTGAACACTCCCTCACAGTAAAGGAACTTCTGATACAGTTCAAAGCTGTGGTTCCCATCTATGTGCAGCTTGCCCTCTAAAATAATTTACAAGCTCCATGTCACGAGTCCTTATGCAGCAGATCAATATTCTTGATCTCACGGAACTGAAAAAGCATGTAAATGATTTGCCAAAGGTAATTGAACAATGCCAGATCAGTATTAAAGCATGTGATTCCTAACTATCAGATGATTGTTAGACCCTCTTGAGTTATCCTAAATCTTATAAACAAGTTTAGTAAAACCTTCTTGCCTTCTAAAGCATTAAGGAAGTTTTTAGAGAACCTGGTTTATATAACACAGCAAAAGGCTCATAAACCATTGTAGCATGTAGCTGTCTCAGCTTTAGCTTATTTATTTATTTATTTATTTTTTAATACAATAAAATTCAGTGGTATTTCTTCTAAGGAGCTATAGATAGTGAAATTTTCTGTTCTGAATTTCAGCATTGATTTGGCAATGGAAGGCTCAACTAACTCTGGCTTAATTAAAAAAAAAAAAAGACTAATATTTATTTGTTGCTAGGTTGGGGGAATCCAATGTCAATAACTACAGAACATTTCATTAGATTAGTCTCTGATGCTTTCAGTGGCAAGCCCTTCCACTTACATATTTTTGTTCTTTTGTTCTTGTTTATTACCCCTTCCTATATGTGCAATAAGGGGTCCTGGTAGCGCAATGATTAAGCATTCATCGGTAATCAAAAGGTCGGTGGTTTGAACTCACCAGCCACTTTGTAGGAGGAACCAGCTGGTGATCTGCTGGTGAATATTCCAACCAAGGAAACTCTATGGGACAGCTCTATTCTGTCCTCCAGGGTGGCAACGAGTCAGAATTGACTCCACAGCACAAAATAACAGCAATATGTGCGACAACTAGACTTGTTCATCTAACTTGGAACATTAAGCAAATTAAGGAAGGCGTTGACTAGCATGTATGAGTCACAGTAATGGACGTTGCATCTCTGGCTCTTCTTTATGCACTACTTCTGCTCCCTCTCACTGGATTCTGCCAACCCCAAAGTTCTCAGTCTGCTTTTCATTCAGCCATTCTTACTTTCCACAATCTCTAAAAATAAATGAAGATTGAAAATCTTTGCTCAAAGCAACATACAATTGATAAGGCTTAATAAATGATATTTACACTCACTGTTTACCTGTTGAAAGTGCAGAAAACCTTAAGAAAATTAAATAGTAAATTTGCTGTCATCCAGAATGGCTTAACCAGGCTGTTAGTTACTCTACATAATGCTATTTTTTACAAAAATATGTAATATTTTTATGTTTATCCTTTGCCTCTTTGATCCCCATTCCCAGTCACGCTCAGTATGTGCATTTACCGTGAGACATGCATTGAGAGAAATGGTCATCTCCTGTGCCCCTGTTCCTTTCCTCACTCATTCCACCCTCAGAAGAGAATAGCAACAGAAAGAATGGCCTAGCCAGCTTCCACTTAACTACATAATATCTCAAATTAATAATTACCATAATTCATCAAGTCATAGAGGTATATAAAATAAAAGCATAACTTGTAATCAGTGGCATGTTAGATTCAATGAAACACAGTACTAAATCTATCCCTCCCATTCTCTCTCCTCTCCACCAGTATTCTCTTTGTCATATTTAACTGTGAAGCAAAATTGTCTCACATCAGGCCAAGGAGCTGTTCAAAGAAGTCGTATAAAACCCAAACCAAAGTCACTGCCGTTGAGTTGATTCTGACTCAAGGCCACTCCTCTATGCATTTCTGAGGAGGTATCTCTACGGCAGCAGATTACCCAGTCTTCTTTCTGAGGAGTGGCTGGTGGGTTTGAACTACCAGCCTTCTTGTTAGCAGTAAAACGCCTTAGGCACTATACCACCAGAGCTCCCTCCTGGGTGTTGTATGTTGACTTATAAAAAGGTACAATGAGGGGTAAAAAAGATACATGTCAATTTAAATTATGTATAAATAAGTATGTTAGTTTTTTTAAACAACAAAATTGGAATATAATATCTACTTCTTTATAAAGACTGATTTTAATCTTTATAGATTTCTAAGAGATTCTGGCATAGCAACCCAGCTTTTCCTTTTGGTTTAAGAGGACTCCTTAGTATTTGGAGAATTCCTAGGGAAAGATAAATTATCCTGGGAAGTTCCATAAACACAATTGGGAAGATATATGTCAGCCAGAAGTAAATAGATTTCAGATCAACAGAAAATAGAACTTTCTAGATCTCTGAACACCTAACTGTACCATGATCTTGTGAAATTGTAGGTCCTCATCTCTGTAATCATTTGAAGCAGAAACTGTCAGGATTATGAAGAGCTGACTGCCGCTCCAATGATAAATGTAGGACAAAAGAGACTGCCCTGTCCAATGTCAGATTCAAAGATTCTGTGGTGTGATCAGATATAAAAAGCCACACACTTCTAAAAAAAAAAATCCACATGCTTCTCATTTCTTGAAGTAAAGCAAAAGAACACAACCAACTGTTCTTTTTTAAGAATTAAAATATTGTTTGACACACAGATACCATTTTTGTGCCTCCTTCAACCCTTGACAAGCACTAAAGTGTTAAAAATTTGACTACTGAAGATAAGTCTTTAAAAATAACTTTAGGTCTTTTTAAAAACTGCTGACTTCACTAAAATAAAAATAAAAGTAAAAACTATAACTGCTGAAATAGTAGCAACTATTGTTCAGAATACTGCCTTGATATGGTCAGGGAAAAATTTAAAGTGTATATTATTCCGCAAAGGACCTGGTAATATCAAAATATAGAGAAATGTAACTCTGGTGGGTAATAAAATTCTACCAAATCCTGACACGCATTTACAGCCTTGGTCACAGTTTTTCTATTTCCTTTTTATACGATATAACACATGAAGCGAGCTCTTATAAATTCTGCTTTTCTGGCTTCTGTCCCATTTTGTATTATTATATACTTCCTACCCCTATCTCCATGTTGGAAGTTCCTTGTTTTCTGTATTTACCATTTATGCAGAGGACAAATGTTTGCCTTCTTATTTCCTCTCAGGAACTGTCTTATTGAACGTAGTGGTGGTGTGCTTACGCTTTTCAGATGTTAACAAGCCCCATTCAAGTGTAGAGCTGATCTCATCCAGTGTGAGATAAATGTACTGGACAGAAGACTGCAGACCATATCCACAAGTTGCAATTACCTTCCAGAGAAAATTGGTTTTGTCAGAATATGCAGGTCTGAATGGGGGAACTGAGTTACACCAGCCAAACAAGAAAGACTAGCATATACATTCTAACGGTATCTCTATTTTTACTGTCAAACATAGCTGTTACCTAAACAACTGCAAACAGTCTTGAATACTCTGTTCCCTGTGCAATGTTCAAAGGGGAAAATATATCTATAGTGAGAAGTTTTTCCTTCTTTATATTTTTGTTTTTATTCTTGACACTATCTATGGAAAATCTATAATGAAACTATATTGAAATCTTGAGCAATTCTATAATAAATGTATAATAAATGAAATCAGCCCATTTCATGAGCCTCTAGGTCCACTTTTATTTGTCTCCTTCTCCAGACTTTTAGTGCTTCTCCAACATACTGTATTGACTTTGATTAATTATACTGTTCTTTCTAGGGTATCTAATCCTAAATTTCACTTATTGCCAAGATAGCCAGCATAGCCCACCAACAAACAGATGCAAACAGATGAATATCTTCAACTAAGACAAGCCCCTCCTCACAAAATCACTCTTCAGTTAAAAGAGGCTTCTTTAGCTCCAGAACAAGTACTATGAAACACAAAATATTTATTTTCAATCTCAGGGTCACATCTATGCACAGGATGGCTCACAAACCTATTTTAAAAATAAAACATAGGAAGCCCAGTTTCTTCAGCACCCATTTAGGGAAGCTACAGATGGGCAGAAGGCATGAACTCTTAGTACCTTATCAAATGGATATAAGAAATTCTTCCTGTTGAATTAGCCCCTCTACATCTGTACAATCAAATCCAGTATAATAGATCTTTTAGTTGAGTTGCCTAAGGCATTTGACTGCTAACGATAAGGCTGGCAGTTCTAAACCACCAGCCACTCCTCAGAAGGAAGATTGGACAATCTACTTCATAGAGATACTGCCTGGGAAACCCAAGGAGGGGTCTCTATGAGTCGAATCTGACTCGATGGCAGTGAGTTTGGATTTTTGAAATTATGACTTATATAGACTCAAAGTGGCGAATTCAGAGCTGTATCCTTCTCTCAAGTCCATTTATATTCACTGATTTGATATGTTGTTTGAACCCATTGCCATTAAGTCAATTCCAAATCACAGTGACCCTGTGTTGTCGTTGTTATTTGCCATCAAGTCAGCCCCGACTCATAGCGACCCCTCCTTGGGTTTCCGAGGCAGTATCACTACAGAAGTAGGATTGCCCAACCTTCCTTCCGAGGAGTGACCCTATAGAGCAAAGTAAAACTGTCTCATAGGTTTTCTGAGGCTGTAATCTTTACAGAAGCAGACTGCCTCATCTTTCTTCTGCAGAGCAGCTTTGTTGTTGTTGCTATGTGCCGTCGAGTCGGACCCGACTCATAGTGACCCCTCCTTGGGTTTCCGAGGCAATATCACTACGGAAGTAGATTGCCCCATGTTCCTTCCAAGGAGTGACTGGTGGGTTTGAACAGCAGCTAGTGAGCTCTAACTGCCAAACTATTGGTTAGAGGCCAAGAGCTTAACCACTGCCTCACCAGGACTCCTTTATGTAGTTTGAAGAACTGGTGAAAACAAAAACTAAGGAAGAACAGCTCCTAACAAAAGAGTCCATTGAGCTCTAGTGAATGTAGCTGTGTTTACGGGACTTCTCTGGAAGGTGTTCATCTTCCCCCCACCCCCAGGAAGGGATCACAACACAAGAAACCACACTTAGCAACAAGATCTGCTGACTGTAAGACAATGGTACTTTATGGAGTATAGGAGTTGAATAGGAGAGCTTGCTCCACCAAGCTATCCTTTGGTTTGTGTGAAACTGTCATATTTCAAGGCAGTCTGTTGGCTTGAATACTGAGGAAGAATATGATGGGTGACCATGACAGCAGTTATGGATTTAATTGTGTTGCCAAAAATGTGTCTCAAACTGGCTAAGCTAGGATTCCTAGTATTATGTAATTTTCATTCATCTGTGATCTGAAGTAATTATGTTGTTGTTATTTGCCGTTAAGTCAGACCCAACTCATAGCAACCCCTCCTTGGGTTTCCGAGGCAGTATCACTATGGAAGTAGATTGCCCCATCTTCCTTCCGAGGAGTGGCTGGTGGGTTTGAACTGCCAGTCGTCAGGTTATCAGTCTAGTGCCTTAGGCACTATGCTAAGTAATTGTACTGTGTTGTAAATCCTAAACTGTATGAAGTAAATGATGCAAGATTAGAGATAATTATATTAGGAGCTCTGGTGGCATAGTGCCTAAGGCATTTGACTACTAACCAGAAGGCTGGTGGTTCAAACCTACCAGCCAATCCTCAGAAGGAAGATTGGGCAATCTACTTCCATAGAGATACTACCTCAGAAACCCAAGGAGTGGTCACTATGAGTCAAATCCGACTCCATGGCAGTGGGCTTTTTTATTATTATTATTTTTTTAATGTTATAAGGAAGGATACAATCTACAGGATTAGGTTATATCTTGAGTCAACCTCTTCTGACATATGTTGTTGTTGTCATCATGTGCCGTCAAGTCGGACCCGACTCATAGAGACCCCAATTCATAGACATCCCTCCTTGGGTTTCCGAGACAGTATCACTACAGAAGTACATTGCCCAACCTTCCTTCTGAGGAGATACAGAAAAGATTAAACAAGTGAGCAGAGAGCAGGGGACCACAGTACCACAAAGAGCAGAGAGCATCCTTTGGACCTGGGGTCCCTGTGCTGAGAACTTCTTAGAACCAAGGGAAGATTGATGCAAAGACACATGGAGATTCTGAGGAATACTGGGCCCACAGATAATGAAAGGAGACAAGGACCTTGCTCCAGAGCTGACAAGGAGAGAAAGCTTTTCCCTAGAGTTAGCTCTTTGAATTCAAACTTCTAGCTCCTAAAGTGTGAGAAAATAAACTCCTGTTTGTTAAAGCCATCTACTGGTGGTGTTTCTGTTATAGGAAGACTAGATAACTAAGACAACAGCCCAAAGATCAAAGGCCTTTTTTCTCATTTTCTCAGCACTAATTAGATTCATATTTTATGTAAGAAGCATCCCCAAAATGACTGATATTAGAACTTCTGCCAAGCTGTTGACATGTTGACCAAAATTCTGATATAATTTGACTTAATAAAAATAAAGAATCATGACATCTATTGCACAGTAAGGTGAGAAATAAGATTTATGTCCATTATGTTTCCAATACTTTGAGGTCAAGAAATCCTGCTGTGAAACTCTCTTAACCAGGAAGGAGATATTGATTTTGTATTGAAGTATCCTGAGTTTTAAACAAGTAGTGGTGGCAGTTGTTTCAGAAGACGTGGGCAGACTAGAACTCTCAGGACACATGTAGCATATGCCTTGTTTCTGTAAACAAAATTGTATCACAACACAGTCTATGGATGTTTTTTGTTACTATAACAAAGCAGAGTACGTGTGACAGAGCCAGCATGGGCTGCAAAACCAAAAATATTTCCTATCAGGTTCTTCACAGAAGAAATTTACTGACTCTTGTTCTAGAAATAAGATGTGTGACTCGAACCACTGGTAGCAGAGTGGGCAATACAGGAGAGCACTGACTGAGTTAGCAGCTGAAGAGCCTAGCTTGGCTAGCAGCAATCACAGCAACAGCAGCCAGGCTTCTGGTCCGGATTCTGCCCCAGTTTGGTCTCAGATCCCCTTTTCACCCTTGATCTGCTGTGTTCTATATTGCAGCATTCTGCATTCTCACCCTTCTAGGCTACTATTAGCTGGCTTCCCACTGGTTAGGAAAATGGAAGACAATGAGCATAGATTTGAGGAAGAAGCAGCAGCTTATGTATTTCTTTACCTGCTCTTAGCTTCTGGCAGCTTCTTGGGCAGTGGCTGCACCTCTTCTGTGAACCCAGCCCCTGAGAGATAGACCTTTGATGGTTCTAATTTCCACCTGTAGCCTTGATGCCTAAGTTCTGATCATACCACTTCATTCCTGTCCCCACAGTTTATAAGAAATTCCTGTTGTTGCTAGTTTTAGGATTTTTCACCATCTCAGCTCTTATGTCCTTAAATAACTCCCGAGTCCCTAGAATAAAGGGAACTCTGGTGGCCTAGTGGATGAGGCATTTGGCTGGTAACCCAAAGGTCAATGGTTTAAACCCACAAGCTTCTCTGCAGACGGAAATGAGGCAATTTACTTCTGTAAAGATTTACAGCCTTGGAAACCCAATGGGAGTTGCTATGAATTGGCTCAATGGCAGTGAATTTGGGTTTTTTTCTTTTAGTTTCCCTGAAATAAATTCTTTGTTATAAATAATTGAAGTAGATGGTTTGTAGTGGACAAAGTTCAGTTTGCAGTAGACAAGGGTCAATGATATCTCAGACTGAGAGGAAGCAGAGCAGACCCATCTAGGGAAGCCCTTCTGTGATTCTCAAGAACACACTAACAGCTACAGGGGTGGAAACAGCTGCAGAGACAGCGAGCAGGGACAGGCTTAGTCTGGGGTGCATTTAAGTCACATCTTGAGGATTCTCTGAAACACTTGTGGAGTAATAAAATTCTGTGTGAGCAGGTGGGGGTAGTGGTGCATCCTGGAAAATAGCACCTATAGCAATTGGTCTTAAATTGCTGAATGATCTCTCACAGCTGGTGATGGAAACTGCCATGGCCAATAGAAACTTCTCATTGGACCCCACTTCCAGCAGCACCCAGGGTACCTGTAATACTTGCTAGACCTTGGATATGCCTCTTTGAGGGAGCTTGGCATTAGGTAGACTCAGGTTAACGTGACTTCAGTTAGACTTAAAACAAAACCAAACTCACTGCCGTGGAGTTGGATCTGACTCATAGTAACCCTTCCTTGGGTTTCTGAGGTGGTAAATCTTTACAGAAGTAGATTGCCCACACGTCCGTCCGTGGGGTGACTGGTGGGTTTGAACCACCAACCTAGTAGTCAAATGCCTTCGGCACTTTGCCACCAGAGCTCCTTATTTACAGAGTGGTGGTGGTTAGCATATTCTGGTTACAAAAATGATCACATTTAGAACTGTAATGCTAAGGATTTCTCATTATGGGTAATGTCATTCAACATTTTCCTTAAAAATAATAGCATTACCATTTCTTCTAAGGCAAACAAAAGGAGAAATTGAAGAGATTTCAATCTGATGATGTTTTCATTACTGTTAAAACTACACATAAACCCCCATTCTCTTATTCTGGTGAAGTTTGTGGGAGTTATAGAGGCCACTATAATTTATACTCATAGCTTGATAGAAAGAGTCAGGCCTAGTTAAATGGCATCAATAGCTAATGCAGTTTGGACAGCTTAATTATATACTTGTCTGAACACTTGTCACACTTCTGGTGACTTCAAAGCAATGTAGTTGTCTTTGGCACTAAAATTTGCAGTGTTTTATAATCACTTTTATTGGTGCTTCTTCACATTATATCACTAGATAAAAAATGAGATATGAAGAGGTTAAGTAATTTGACCAAGGCTAAACTGAACTGACAAGACAAAATGTATAACTGAAATAATTACCTAAGTGGTTCAAGTAAGATTAAAAATATACCTTTTCTGGGGGGTGGTGAGGGTTGTAGGAGTTTAATTACTGAACTAATTATCTGACAATTACTTGAACTGTCAGATCGAAGATTAAAATTCATGGCGTCAAGTCTGAATCAAAATACTTAGCGTATTGCTTAATAGTATTTTTTTTTATTATTATTAAAATTATGAACTCTTTGCATTGTATTTAAGGAGTCTGTCACTTTATATTTGAAGTGTTGCATATTTATATCACCACCTAGTGGACTAATTTGTAATGAAGACAGGCATACGGGATGAGGTAGAAAAGGTGAAAGCGTTTGCTCTGGAGCCATTCGTCCTTTATGGACACTTTCTCTCTCAGTAGCCTCACCTCTAATTTGAACCTGAAAATTTTGTTCTGAGTATCAACTCCCAGAGAAAGAAATTCAGAATAATGTTATTAACAGATGTATCTTGCCTCCTCAAGGAGAAACAGATGCATGAAGTTCCCAGTGGCCAGGAAAACATGAACATATGTTAAAGTCATTAATGGCTGTGTTGCTTCTGTTTAGCAGCAAGGTGTAATGACACAACTGATTTGCTTTTTCCTCATTATGAGGTGTTAACAAGGAGAGCAATCGTGACAGGGAGCATAGGGATGGTGGTTTCTTTAGATTAGAAGTAAAGGGTAAATATAATACAAAATATATTTCTCTTGGGAGCTCTGGTAGCATAGTGGCTAAGGCACTTGACTACTAACCAGACGGCTGGCGGTTCAAACCCACCAGCCACTCCTCGGAAGGAAGGTTGGGCAATCCTACTTCCATAGTGATACTGCCTCGGAAACTCAAGGAGGGGTCGCTATGAGTCAGGTCTGACTCGACGGCACATAACAACAACAACAACATATTTCTCTTACTAAAAATACTGTAGAAAAACTATTCACTATTTCCATCATGAAACATAGCTCTTATGCCCTTACAGATTAATTAGGGTTGTCTTTATGTGTATCCCCCTTTTACTGTCTTTTACCCACTTGAGACTATAATTGCCTTTACTTAAATCAGTGACTTGCATTAGTATGTTTCCATATTAGTATTTAAAGTCATTTTTGTAGGAGATTTTCGGGAAATGCAATATTACTCATGTGTTGCCTAAGGTATTAAGAGTTTATACCTTTGTCTTTAGAGACAATGATGTCCTTGTAACAATAAGCATCTTTAAAAAGAAACAAAATTTCTGTTGAATTAGCCCTTCTATACCTGTACTAATGACCCCTTTACATTCATGACAAGAATAGCTAGTAGAAAAAATGACTGAAAACTTCCGCTATATTATCCAAACTTTCTTCAGTAATTGTGAGAGCTAAAGAAGTCAAATCCTCAATGTTTACTTTGTAATTTCTGATTATTTTTTTTATTATTATTAAACAGGTATTAGCTGAAAATGAAATAGAGAATGGTCATAAGACATTTTGCTCCATTAAACTGTTATTTCACATTGATTCTTTTTCTTATATTTTCCCCATCTCTTCTAATCATTACTAATTGGTTAAGTATGTTAAAGCATTCAACCAGGCAGTATTTGATTACAAGATATATAAAATATTTAAATTTAAACTTCATATAGACACCAAACAAAAATTTTATACCCATTATTTTTCTTCAACATCCTAATATGAAATAAACATAAGAAGTATGCATTTACATATGGAACTACTGATGAGGTACCAATTAATGATTCTTGGATCTAACAATGCATCTACTTAGGCTGAGTGAGATACATTAATACTTTTTGTTTCATCCATAAAAACATATATCTCGGATAATTTCATATTTGCTATTCTAAGTAAAAGCAGTTCTTCGGGATGTGTGTGTTTGTCTCTGTGTGTGTGTGTCTGGTGGCACAGTGCCTAAAGCATCTGACTGCCAGTTCAAACCCACTAGCCACCCTGTGGAAGGAAGATGGGCAATCTACTTCTGTAAAGATTTACCTCTTCAGAAACCCAATAGGAGTCACTGTGGGTTGGAATTGACTCAACAACAGTAAGTTTGGTTTGTTGGCATATATATTAGTGCCTAAGGCATTTGACTGCTAACCAGAAGACTGGGGGTTCAAATCCACCAGCCACTCCTCAGAAGGATGATTTGGCAATCTACTTCTGTAGTGACACTGCCTCAGAAACCCAAGGAGAGGTTGCTATGAGTCGAATCAAACTCAACAGCAGTGAGTGTTTTTTCTTTAAATATATTGTTCTGGTTACCTGCTGCTATTCTGACAGGAATATATACCACAAATGGGATGGCCTTAACAAACAGGAGTTTATTCTGTCACAGTTTGGAGGCTTTAAGTCCAAGTTCAAAGTGCCAGGCTCTAGAGGCTGGGTGAAAGCCCCTCGACCTTGGGCTTTAGATCTGCCTCTTGCTTCCGGCCCACTGGAGCTAGACGCATCTCTTCACTCAGGCAGCTACTGGCTGCTGAGGCTGATAAGCCCAAGGTCAACAAATAAAATGGCACAGTCCCTATGTTACCAAACCACACAGCAGGCCATTAATTCAAGTCCCTTTTAAGTTCCAAGGTGGGCAGATCATGGGAGGCTGCTGAACAATGACACAATTACTTGCAAGGTCCAAGCATACTACAAGCTAGGACCATTCCCAAGGCTTCTCTTATATATAGGAAGCAGACCACATCCCAAAGGCAGCCACTCAGCTGCTTGTGGTACACCCCACCATGGAGTTGATTGCCAGTATCATCATGGGGATTAACTGCTACCTGCTGCCCAGCCACTCAACCAGGCCCAGCCAAGTCAACATGCAAAAATAACCACCACATATATACATATGAAGTTCTTTGTAAAACTATATATATAGTTTTATACTTTTACACATAACAGTGCCATTGAGATATATACCTCTTCATTCATTCTTTTTCTACTGAAAATGAACTGAAAGCACTTCAAGCAGTGTCTATATTGATTTTATTATAATTCTCTTGTAAAAGGAACTCTTGAAAGAAGTGTAGATCTAACCATTGCATTTCTTAGAAACTCGCCTGAAACCTTTTTTTTCCTCTTGGACAAAATCTGAACATTTCAGCCTGATAACCAAACCTTCCATATAAATATATATATTTATTTACAAAGAATTCCACAGGATGGGGAGCATTTAAGGGACATTTTGAATACATAAAAATGTACCAGTCCCTTTAGAGTTTCCGAAAGGTTTGGAAACTATAGACAAATAGGTAGATAGATAGATCAATAAACATTAACCAAAAGGCTGGAGACTTTAGTCCATGCAGAGTCACCTTTGAAGAAAACCCTGCTGATCTAATTTGGAAAAAATAAGCAGTTGAAAGCCCTTCAGAGTGTGGTTCTACTCTGACACATGGGTCACCCTGAGTCAGAACCCACTCCCTGGCAACTGGTGATGACAGTAATGACGAACAATTGATTGGTAGGTCATGACTAGGTTTGGGCATGTGTGGATTGCTGTTGGATGCCTTGGATAAACCCTTCATCTGGGGAACATTGATGCCAAAACCTGAATTGGTCAGGTGTCCCCAAAAAGAATCTCCAAATCTCTTGCCTCGAGGAGAAACACTGCTTTCTGATCTCCAGGAGTTAAGTGGAGAAGGACATCTGGGAATATCAGCATCTAGTACACATGTATTTACCAATCCCTGATTTTCCTACCATGCTTTTGCTCTCAATTTTGTCTCATGTTTCCCAGACAAGGGGCAACTGTTTCACTCTTTTCAGAGAACAAGCTTCCAATCGTTTGTTAGAATAAGGAAGGCACAAATACCCTAGAGTGTGGAACTGTGGAGAAGGATCTGCTTCCTAAAATGATCTTTATTTTAATGCAATTGCCTCATTTGCACTTTCAGAAATACCTGGTATGACAATCCTCCTGTTGAGAGATAGGTCTGCTCATTCTCTCCTTGAATTTGAGTAGACTTGTGACTGATTCTACCAATAGAATATGGCAGATTTGATCCTATGCGATTTCCAAGGCTAAGTCACAAAAGGTCAGTTACACAGCTTCCATTTGTTGTCAGGAAATACTCTCTCTTGCATCCTCATCATTCATAAAGTATTACTATCTAGAGACCACTTGAGAAGTCACACAGAGACATTTCAGTCAAGTATCCAACCTGAATTCACCCTTTGCCTAATCCAGCCATCATCAGACTGTAAGTAAAGACACCATTTTGAACGTGGATCATCTATGCCTGGCTGTTCTAGCCCCTAATCAGTCAAGTCATTCTCACTTTGGCCCCAAACATCATGGGTCAGAATGCTGTGCACTTTCAGAATTCCTGATCTACAGAATTTATGAGTTTAATAAAACGATTACTGTTATACACCACCAAGTCGTGGGCTAGTGGATTATGTAACAATAGATAATCTATGTGCTTGGTACTGTTGATTCAAGAACAATTAAGGACTCTAGTCTAAATCAGAAAAGGAAAAGAAATCTCTTTTCACCACTGCCTTAAACTTTAGTTTGTTTGAGTCTGTTAAGTCCTTTGCCATTAGTCTGTAGTCTCTTTTCCTATGCGTCCAGTATTTGTGGATATAGTTTTAAAAATAAACCCCTTTGCTATCATTTTAAAAGAGTATGTAGTAGATATAAGTGAGTACATATATTCATGTTGCCATTTTTACCTAAAACTCCACTATTATTTTTACTTGTAAATATCTTATGCTCACTTGATACATAATGAAAGCCAATGAGGTTTAGTCTCTCTGCTACTGTCCTATCATTAATGGGTATGACTGGATTTGGTGCCAAAATAAATTTTTCAGCATTCCTAGCAGGTATCACTCTTGGCAATCCTGATGCTAATTCTTGCCTCAACTAACCAGAATTGGCTTCATTTTGAAGTATGTCTGATGCTTGAAGATATTTTATGTCTTATGTTGTTGTTGTTGTTATGTGCCGTCAAGTCAGACCCGACTCATAGCGACCCCTCCTTGGGTTTCTGAGGCAGTATCACTACGGTAGTAGATTGTCCCATCTTCCATCTGAGGAGTGGTTGGTGGGTTTGAACCACCAGCCTTCTGGTTAGCAGTCAAGTGCCTTAGGCACTATGCTACGAGAGCTCCCTTTATGTCTTATAGGACTATTTTAATTTCTTAATAAATCATGGAAAACGTAACACATAACAATGCCGTTGAGATATGTGCCTCCTCATTCATTCTTTTTCTACAAGAACTGAAAGCACTTCGAGCAGTGTCTGTATTGATTTCATTATAATTCTCTTGTAAAAGGAACTCTTGAAAGAAGTGCATAGATTCAACCATTGCATTTCTTAGAAACTTGCCTGAAACCTTTTCCTCTTGGATGAAATGTGAACATTTCAGCCTGATAACCAAGCCTTCCATCAGTTAACCCTATTCACCAGAGTTATCCTTAAATCTCATGTATTTCCTACTAATTAAACTGTCTTTTTAAAAATATATAAGAAAGTCACTTGATCATTTAGTTGAACCCATATCAACATTAATTCTGCCAAAAGTCTTACATAGTAGAAAGAAAAGACAAGCTACGATCGCCTCAGAGCATAGGTCCATGTTCTGGTTACCTGGTGCCTCTCTGACAGGAATACACCACAGATGGGATGGCCTTAACAAACAGGAGTCTATTCTTACAATTTGGAGGCTTTAAGTCCAAGTTCAAAGTGCCGGGCTCTAGGGGCTGGGTGAAAGCCCCTCAACCTTGGGGTCCAGCTCTGCCTTCTGCTTCCAGCCCACTGGAGCTAGAGGCTATGCTTCACTCAGACAGCTGCTGGCTGCTGAGGCTGAAAAGCCCCAAGGCTGACAAGTAAAAAGGCACAGTCCTGATGTTGCCAAACCACACAGCAGGCCATTAACTTAAGTCCGTTGTAAGTCCCAAGGTCAGCAGAGCATGGCAGGCTGCTGAGCAATGACACAGCTACATGCAGGATCCAACCATGCCATAGGCTAGAGACTATTCCCAAAGCTGCTTCTTATATATGGAAAGTAGACCACATACCCAAAGCAGCTATTCACTCAGCTGCTTGTGGTAGATCCCACCATGGAGTTGATTTCCAGTCTCATCATGGGAAATAACTACAACCAGCTGCCCAGCCTCTCAACAAGGCCCAGCAAAGTTGACACACAAACATAACCACCACAGTCCATGTGCCACCTCCACCTTTAAACTCATAATTCATTTCCTCTGAGGTCTGAATGTAATGCTATCAAACCAAAACCAAACTCACTGCCGTGGAGTCAATTTTGACTCATAGCGACCCCTCCTGGGGTTTCTGAGGCAGTATCACTACAGAAGTAGATTGCCCAAACTTCCTTCCCAGGAGTGGCTGATGGGTTTGAACCTCCAGCTTTCTGGTTAGCGGTCAAATGCCTTAGGCACTATTCCACCAGAGTTTCTCATTTCCCAATTATTACAAAACACAATAACTCTTTCATCCATGTTTTGTTTTGCTTTTTGAAGGTTGAAAAAGATGAGTATGTTAAAACATTGGACACAAATGTAATAAGTTATTAAATGTTTTCATTCAAGTATGTGGTGACCAACATCAAGTGTGTAAATCATTATATTATTCGTGTTCATCTCATATCTGACACCATTTTATATTTCTATCCTTGTTTTTCCTTCTTTCTCAAAAACTTCATGGGACTATATTTGATCTTATGTATCCTTGGAAGAATTATGATTAAAGATTGATATAAATTTTTAAATATATAAAATTAATTAAGGATATTTTTAGCCTACATCTTTTTCTTTGAATTCTATTAATATTTATGTTTCTAGACTCTAGTATACTAGGGCATATATTACTGAGTACATGTGTTTCACTGGAGATGTGTGTATATTGAAATGTATTTATCATGCAGATTGTCAATTATTCTCTAATTGTATCATGTAAGTATTTTATTCCCAAATGAATCATAATCCCTTTGAGAACAGAGAAACTGCATCAAGTACTTCTCTTACAGCTCTTATTCATATGGGCAATAATAAATGCAAACATTTGGCAAAGCATTTTCCAACACAATGCCAGGTGGGGACTTTTGGGTGTTTATCTTACACTTCTAGAATTTATGACCCAATTTTACATCAGTCAGTGATTTCTCATTTTTACTTATGCAATTTCTTCAACCTTCTTATTAAAATATATTTTCTTCTAACAATGTCCTTTTTTTTTAATATTCTCTGATTCATTACTGCCCTAAGTGAGTCACTTTCGACTGGTCTATAGTTGCCTGTAACATTTCTTTTTATTCCAAAACAGCTTTCCACAGTGGTTGAACCTGTCCAAATTTGTTCTACTGGCTCTTAAGTTGAGTGTTCAGGTTGGTATGTAATTTAAAACTAAATGGTAGCTGGTTGAACTTTCCAATAAACGCAAAGGTTGAAAGGATCTTCGATCTCCACATAATTATCTGGCCTTATCAACTTAATAATATAAAGTTATCTAGATAGCTTTAAGGTGAGCTATAGTGAATAATAGGAGCTCTGGTAGCATAGTGCCTAAGGCACTTGACTGCTAACCAGAAGGCTGGCGGTTCAAACCCACCAGCCACTTCTTGGAAGGAATGTTGGGCAATCCTACTTCCGTAGTGATACTGCCTCGGAAACCCAAGGAGGGTCGCTATGAGTCGGGGCCGACTCAACAGCAAATAACAACAACAACAGCATAGTGAATAATAGGACCCCTGACAGCACAGTGATTAAGTGCTGTTGATTGAAAAGTTTGTGGTTCAAACCCACCAGATGCTCTGTAGGAGCAAAGTATGGCAGTCTGCTTCCACTAAGATTACAACCTTAGAAACCTTATGGGGGAGTTCTGCTCTGTCCTACAGAGCTACTATGGGTCAGAATTGACCGGATGGCAATGGGTTTACAGGATTATAGTGAATAATGCATCTATCCAAGTTAATGTTTTATTAAAATAGATTTTTTTCTTCGAGCTGATTCACAGAGTTGGGAATTGACAGATAATGGTTCCATAACCTATATTTATGAAGGGAAAAAAGGCTACAAATCTCAATAATCACTGATTCTTAATATAGGATGCTCATTAGTTCACTTTCTGGGTGAACAGTCTTAAAACTATTTTCTTCTCACAAAATGTATTCCACTTAGTTTTCTTGTTCTAACATTCAAAATGGCCAGGTTCAACCTCATGATAAAGCCTGTCTAAAAGAGCATCTCTAATAATAAGGTGTCCTAAGAATGTTCTAGTCTATCTATATAGTAGGAATGTGTTTTCTGTATTCACAGAGTTTTGTGGCAATAAGTGACTTGCAAATGCAGAGAAGCATGAAATGTATGACATAGATGCATTATAAGTACCCAGCTACCCACTCATCTTCATTGAGCAAGTTTGTAGGCTTAAATGGATTATAATACAATAATCTAATTCAATTAAAAGTGCATCTGGAGAACCATGTAAATTTACATTTTGTGTTGATAACTTGTTAGCTTTCAATATTTCCTATCATGCACTCTTCATGCCCTCTTTGTGCTCTCTCTCTCTCTCTTTCTCTCTCCATAATTTCCTGATGTTTCTCACCCATGTTTGGATCATTGAATGTGAAGAAAACAAACCACACATCAACCTTGTTACATAGGTCACACATAAGCTTCTTCTAGGACAATCCATTTGTAAGATTAATATCTAGCTAGTGGATGGTAAGATTTCACAGAATATTTTTCTGTCGATATTTAACAGAAAAGAATTTGACGTTGTCCCCTATTCTCCAATAATTAACACCTGCATCAATGCTGTGGATGAAAAGATTGGGTATTCATTTTGTAGACAGAATGATTTGAGACCAAGGAGGAAATGCCATTTGACAACCCTGCACATTCTTCATTCTGGGGAGAAAATGCATTCTGCTGGCTGCCCAATCAATTATGTAAACAAAATGAATTTCATCATAATTCTGTCAACAACACGCTAACTTGGTTAAATTATTCTCCTCACAAAATGAATTAACTTAAAAATCCTTTTGTCCACATAAAAGATTTAAGCATTTAGTGAAGCTTTGTAAATACTATCGTCTGTTAGTCTCATATGTGTAATGCAAATCTGTGGATTGGCTATGTCAGCATTTTTAGTTCTTCTGATGTTATGGACCTGTCTGTTGTGGACCTTTTCATTTTAAAATCAAGTGGAGAAAAAGATCAATTATCCAGAGAATAGCATATGGCATATCAATCTAACATCATGTAAAACTGTAAGTTATTTCTACTTGAACATCACACAGTTTTATACAATAACATTTAAGAAACATCAATAAGCCATTAATTATGACTAAATTTAACATAAGTTTCAGGGATAATCTTTCATTAAAAAAAGAGATCAGTGGTTCAACTTCTTAACAAGTTGCCACAAAGGTAAATAAACTCTATATATTTTGCATTACAAACCAAAAAATCCCATACCCACTGACATCCAGTCGATTCCAACTTATACTGGCCCTATAGCACAGAATAGAACTACTTCACAGAGTTTCCAAGGTTGTATATCTTTTCAAAAACAGACTGCCAGATCTTTCTCCTGCACAGAATCTGGTGGCTGGTGGATCTATCTATCTATCTATGTATGTATCTATATGTGTGTGTGTGTGTGTGCACATATATATATGTTATTGTTATGTGCTGGCGAGTCAGACCTGACTCATAGTGACCCCTCCATGGGTTTCCAAAGTGGTATCACTATGGAAGTAGAGTTCCCAACCTTTCTTCTGAGGAGTAGCTGATGGGTTTGAACTGCCAGTCTTCTGGTTAGTAGTCAAGTGCCTTAGGCACTAGGCTACCAGAGCTTATATATATATGTTATTTTTTAAATTATCCATTATCTCCATTATCAATTTGAATATTGTTCTCCTCTTTGAACATACTGGTATTCTGAAATAATGCCTTGGGAAAAAAGGCATGAGATGTGGATTGTGTAATGTTTTTAAAAATAAGTTTTTAGTTGTATCTTAACTTACTCAATATTCTTGTTGTTAGATTCCAGTGAGTTGGTTCCATTCATAATGACCCTATGTACAATAGGAAAAAACAGTGCCAGATCCTTCTCCATCCTCACAATTGTTGCCATGTTTGGGTCCACTCTTGCAGCTACCATGTTAATCCATATTTTTGCTGACCCTCTACCTCACCAAGCACAGTGTGCTTCTCCAGCAACTGGCCCCTCCTAATGGCATACCCAAAGTGCACGAGATGAAGTCCTGCAATCCTCACTTCTAAGGAGCATACTGCCTATACTTCTTTCATGGAAGATTTGTGCATTCTTCTAGCCGTCCATAATATATTCAATATTCTGTGCAAACATCATAATTCAAAGGAATAAGTTATTCAGTGCTCAATATCAAGAATTTTAAGGGATTATTCAACAATATAATGTCCAGAGCATCTGGTCTGATGTACATTTATTTTAAAGCATTACCTTTACTTTTTCTTGAAAATATGGAATAACAGTTTAAGAAAAATATTTTCCTTTTGGTTACTGTATTTATTCAATCATATAAAATGGCTTGTGTCACCAAGCCTAAACACAATTAAGATAGTGAATAAACCTGAAAAAATATTAAATATTTAATTTTATGTCTATAAAAGTTTATTGGGTTTAGAAGTACCTTATTACCTTTTCTTATCCTCATTGTTTTGTGGCAGCAAGTCAGTTACAAGTGATAGCAAGCCAATGTGACAGAGTAGACTTTTACCATCCTAGTCCCTCATTAGTGCTAAAGTCTTCCTCCTTGGTTAGATAGGTATAACAGATTTTACCAAAGCATGTGGGTTACTGAAGGTCAAACATGTACAGTTGTAAGCTAAATATGACTGTGACAACGTTTGCTGTTGTTGGGTGCAATTGAATCACTTCCGACTCATAGAAACTCTATGTCCAACAGAATGAAACCCTGCACCATCCTCCTTACCATTGCTGTTTGAGCCCGTTGTCGCAGCTACTGTGTCATTCTGTCTTGTTGAGGTTCTTCATCTTTTTCACTGACACAGTGCTTTGCCAAGTATGATGTCCTTCTCCAAGGACTGGTCCCTCCGGATAATGTGTCCAAAGTATACGAGATGAAGTGTCATCAGCCTCACTTCAAAGGACTAGCCTGGCTGTACTTCTTCCAAGACAGATTTATTCATTTGTCTGGCACTCCATGGCATATTCAATATTCTTTTCCAACACTGTAATTGAAATGCATCAGTTCTTCTTTGGTCTTTCTTATTTATTGTCCAGTTTTCACATGCATATGAGGCAACTAAAAATACCATGGCTTGGATCAGGTGCATCTTAGTCTTCAAAGTGATATCTTTGCTTTAACAATTTTAAAATGTGTTTTACAGATTTTCCCAATGCAATACATTGTTCAATTTCTTGACTGTTGTTTCCAGGAACATTGACTGTGGATCCAAGTAAAATGGAATCTTTAGCATAGATCTTTTCTCCATTTATCATGATGTAGCTTATTGGGTTTGTGGTGAGAACTTTTGTTTTCTTTCTATTAAGGTGTAATCCATATTGAAGACCGTAGTCTTAGTCTTTCACCAATAAGTGCTTCAAGTCCTTTTTGCTTTCAGTGAGCAAATTCATTGTGTATTGCATGTTGTTAAGGAGACTTCCTCCAATCCTGATGTCATATAGTCCAGCTTCGCAGATTATTTGCTCAGCATAAAGATTAAGTACGGTGAAAGGATACAACCCTGACACACAGCTTGATCAATTTTAAACTACACAGTATCTCTTTGTTCTGTTCAAGGAACCACCATACAACAAACTGATAGATGTGTAGTGGACTGTGACAGTAGTCTAAGGGAATTAAACACAGTATAAAGTTAAGTTATTCCCCAGCTCTTTGGTCCTGCCCTAAGATCAATACCTTCTTTGAATTTCAAAATGGGGAAAATATATTAACTTTGTTACAAAGTTTCTATTCTTCTTCAGGAATTCCTTTAATTTCTCTCTCATCACATGGCTTGATCATAATAAGGGATTGTTTCAGATAGGGTTCCCTGGAAAGAAGACTCAGATATGGAATTTAGTGCAGAGGACATTTATTAAGAGGTGCCCTTAGAAATCAACACATGAAATGGGAGGAAAAGGTGCAGGAATGACAGAGGGAAAAGTCAAGCTGTAAGCAGTCTCCACAGCCTTGGCCAACCCCACAGGAAACAATAGCACTAGATCAGCCTTTTAAGGTAATCCTAAACTTGACCCAGATATATTTCTTTGTACTTCTACATCATACTTTGTACTTTTAACTCATCACTTGATAACCCTTTATCAATCAGTTACTGCAGATGGGCCTCCTGGGAAAAAGGTGTAACTTTTATCAAGTTGGCTATCTGAAACTAAGGTCATCTGTGAAGTTATTTCCTTCTAACACCAATCCCAGAAGCTGGAGAAACAAGACCTTCATTGATCGGGGACCTAGGAGGAGCATCACAATATGTATAGGAACCAACCTAACACCAAACAATTCAATCCTTCCAATCCAAGAACATATAGCAATAAATTTTCTAAGGATTGAGTTGTTCATCTTTGGCATATACAGTTTTAAGTGTCTATGAGCATATGAGGAAGAATAAAGGAGGTTTGGGGTAGCCATGCATTCCTTAATAGGCTTGACTGCTCCAGAAGCCCATCTTGTCTAAAGATTCCCCACCAGGAATAAGGTAGAAAAAGTCCTCTTCATTATTCCCAGGCTTCTTGGTTATAATTATTGTATAAATAGTACATTAATACACACATTTCTCCAAACAATAATTCATAGAGACAGTAAGGGCTAAATCCATTCAAAGGAAGGGAAATATTTTTCCAGATTGAAATATTAGCTGAACAGATTTCCAATAAAAAATAACAGAGATTTCTGTAACACCCAGCAAGACTGATTGCTCTTATTCACCCTCTTCCTTTCAGACTGTGCCTTAGACCTAATATATACTAAGGCTTAATGAGGTTATATATATATATATATATATATATATATATATATCAAGGGTAACACTGCTAATGAAAGGAGGCAATGGGAGACAATTGATCCCACATAGTCTTTTCATTTTATGAGGCAAGACCACAATGGAGCTGTTTCACTCCCCAGTGTTGGTGGAATGCATTGCTGATGTTTTTTAGGCAATATAAGGGTCAAATAAAATGTATGTGAAAGTGGTTGATAAGGAAAAATGAAGTGTTCTAAACTTCTAATTACTGTAATTATTTTTGTTGTTATTATCCTTAGAAGCTTTTGCACTTAAGGCTTTTTATTATTGAGATAGCTCAGATAACTAATGTCCTGTTTCATAAGGAAGGTGAATTTTGATTAGAAAGCCTATTTCTATTATACTTTCTGTCTTCACCAGAAAAAGAAGCAAAAGTGTTCATATAGCAATATTTTCTATTTTGTAGCATAATTACTATTCATTCTGACAATTATATCTTTGAAAGAAATAATAGAAAAATACCATGCTATGGTAAGCAAAGAAGCATATTGGTGATAACCTTAAGTGAATAGTGTCAGTGTTTTGAGTTGTCAGCATAATACAATAAACAGTATTTGGGAGCTAAAATGATAACTTGAGATTGGCTATCTTGTGTCATTAAACACCATTTCGCATCTACATCTTTTCTTGTATAGGTTAAGGAGTTAATGTTTAACACAAGTGAAAGTGAACAATAACAGGACCAAAATGTTGCATTAATATTTAATGTAATGCTTTTTGAGAATATAAAGGGAATAAAACCATTCAAATGCAAATGAAATCAGCAAAGATGCTTTCAATTTAAATGTTTAGCTGGGAATACATTTATTTTGCTTAAGTTTTGCTGTGAGGAATAAGAACACTGCAAACAACTGTAAGCTTAGCTTCTAACATCTTTATTTGTGTCTAGGATGTTCTTTGCCTTCTTTCCGTGGCTCTCTAAAATCCTAGACTTTTGGATTTCACCTGCCAGTTGCAGCTTTGCAAACTTTTTCTTTTAAAAAATAAAGACAAATCCTTTCAAAAAGCTACCATAAAATGTCAAGTTCATTTTATTAAATAAAACTATTTTAACCTAATAATTACAGAAGAAATGGCAGTTCTACTATTGAAAATATTTGATGTTATGAAAAACTTTTCAAAAAAATCTTTCTTTTTTTCTTTTTTATTAAAGAAAGACATAAAATGCAGGCTTGTTCTCTTTTCAACTTGAATGACCAAAAAGAAGCATGAATTGGCCACAGATTTTAAAGTGTGTGCTTCTGACCTAATACACTTTTAATAATATGTAATTTATTACTAGATTTTAATCAGAAATCAAATACCTGAAAAACTTTACTTGTGATTTCTTGGCTTTACTGAATCAGAATACAGCCTTTGCCCCAACCTTCCTAGTTGCATATTTTAAAAGTAAGATTTTCATTGAAATGCTCAATTTTCATAAGAAAACAATGCTCTGCAAAATAAATCACATGAACATTTTGTAAGTGAAGAAAATTATCTATTTTTTTAAGGGATTTAGAAGAGAGGTTGCTTTTCCATGATGTAATCATTTTATCTTGTTCTTATTATTTAAAGAATAGAATGAAAAAGGCTGCCTAATTCCCCAAACTATTATATCACAACATCCGAATTTATACATATGTTCAAAATGGCTTCATAAGCTTGCAGAGAAGAACATTAATGTCAGTAGGGAGTATGATTCACTACTTTAATATGCTCTGTTTATGGATTTCAAGACAAATAAAACATATATGATCTCCAGTAAACAACTGGGTAAGTAACAGTTGAAATAAATTGGTTAAGAGAGAATTTCTCCCTGCTCTCTATGACTCTTATGAACTCATTGCTGGAAACTAAGTTTGCCCTGAGAAAATATGGAACAAATAAGAAAACATATGAAAGATGAGCTGAAACAATAATTAAAGCTTTTTATGTAGAAAAATAAATAAATAAATGAGAAAAAAGTGAAACATTGGCCAAACAACAACTAAGCAAAGGTATACATTAACTGGCTACAAATATCTGACAGGTGTAAACACCAAAGAGACAAAACAAATTATTTGGCAAACTGCATGAAATCACAATTGGAAACAACTAAGTACTAAAAGAAATTTTGGATGATGAATTACTCTCAGAGTCCTTAGAAGTAGACTGTGCTGGAAACTGAATCTAGCATTTCTAAGTTCCAAGGGACTATGATTTCTCAATATTCATACAACTCCAGCCAGCAGGAGAAAAGAAAGAAACAAGAACCACTGAGTAAGTGCTTGAGCATTTCCTCTGTGAAGTTCTACAGATGGTTGGGATCCAGAGACCAAGAAACCAGACAGCTTAAGAAACAAGTCTAAAGTAACAGGTATTTAGTAAAGCATTCGGGTGGCAAGTTACAACAGAAGAAAGTGGTATAGTTGAGGGTGGGGTGTCATCCATATTCCAGATGAGAAGTTAACTGGCAGAAAACATGCGAAATGAGCAGAGCTCAGGATTCTGAGTTGTGGCTCCAAGCAAAAGTAGAGCTAGTTCAGTGAAAATGAGATTCCAATAAGGATAGCTGATCTTGTGAGAGTTTAAGAAAGACCCCAGAATTGAAGCAGGGAATTGGGCACACATGAAGGGACTGGAACTCTGTCACTGGAGAATTGTGACAGAAAACTGGGCCTTAGTTGCAGGAAACAAGCCAAAGTCAGAGTAGTAAATGCACTACAAATGTAACAGAGGCAGTAAGAGATGAGAGTGATGCATAAGTTTTTAAAAATTATTCTGGATTTTCTTACATGACACACATCATAGAATCAGAACAGAGGTCTTACTAGTGTGCCTCTCCATGGTTACCTTACAATAAACTAAGTAAGTTTATGCATGACAAAACTGATTATATTTTGATTAATCTTAAAAAGCAAAATTAAGCAGAGTCTAATTATCATGGACTGTGATACTAATCTGTCTATAGTGGGTCTTGGGAAGAATAGGTTGGATTATTTTGCTGAATTATAAAAATTTTAAGTATGGCTTATTAGCATTTTCATACTACCATCTTCTTATTCCCTTGGCCCCTCTTTTCCATTCCCTATGGTGCCCCAAGTTATAAAGCCATTTCATCCAGGGCAAAGGCACAAAAATCTCAGCTCATTTGCATTATATGATGACAATAAAAAAAAAAAAAAAAAAAACCTCATTGCTGTCCAGTCAATTCTGACTCATAGCAACCCCTCCTTGGGTCTCCAAGGCAGTATCTCTACGGAAGTAGATTGCCCAATCTTCCTTCCAAGGAGTGGCTGGTGGGTTTGAACCACCAGCCTTCTAGTTAGCTGTCAAATGCCTTAGGTACTATACCACCAGAGCTCAAAGTAAGCCAGGGAATCTGCAAATCTCTAAATCTTGAACCAAAAAGAACAAGTTTGGAAACTGTTCATCAAAATTCTATTGTTCTTTTTTGTAATATGGACATTTTATACACACACACACTCACACACACACATATGAATGATAATGTTTTTATTATAAGATTTTTTTTAAATGCAGATCTACAAATCTGATCAGAGCCAAGCACAGTACCTGGCACATAATCTCTTAATAAATATTCATTGAACATATTAATGGATGACTGAGTTGGAAAAAGAGTTACACTGCATAACATGAAAATATTAAGATCAAAAAGATTATCTTAATATTTCAAACACACTCCTAATGGGATTATTTTTCACCTTTGGAAGGGTCATCTAAGTGGTCTCTGACTTTAGCATTTTTATAGCCAAAGATATGACCTTGTCTAATGCAAGGAGATAGCAGGGCTGACACGCTGATCAAACTGTCCAAAGGAAGAGGGCTGTGTTACTCTGATGTGCTGCCACATTGCCTGTGACCTTGTGCAAATCACTTAATCTTGGTTTCCTCACTGGGGAAAGTACAAAGACTTGATAGGCAGGTTGAACAGGATGCTTAGACCTCAACATTCTGTGCTATAAAAAAAGGGGTGCGGGTTAAGAGTCTCTTATGAAAATATATTAATAAATCTGGTTGCATAGTGGATAAGGCATCTGGCTGCTACCCAGAAGATGAGGCAATCTCCTCCCGTAAAGATTTATATCCTCAGAAATCCAGTGGGGATCACTATGAGTTGGAAATGACTCAATGGCAATGAGTATGGATTGGTTTATATAATTTTGTTCATTATTATATTTTAGCTTTAAATGTAGTTTACAAATCCAGTAAAAATGTGAAGCAATTAGCAAATATTGCCATTTTGGAAAGTTTCCTCAAAGAAAAAAATTTAATGCATCTGCCATTTTAACTTGCACAGAAATGGTCTTTTTCAACTCAAAAACATTGTCCTCCAGGATTCAGATTGAACTCTGGAGTGATAGAGAAGCAATATTACGTCACATAGATCAAGCACTGGCATTAAAGGGTTAGTTGTAATTTCTGTAAATGGGCAGTCATAAGGGGAAGCATGTGTTTCTCTGAAGCTTCAGCATTTGATTGAGTGATCAGGCACAGTAATGCTAATCTCATCTTGAACTTTGCGTTGATTGCTGTTCTTTGCTTTATAGCCACAAAATCTCAGAATAGCTGTTACAAGATGAAGATCCCATCAGAGATTATAAAAATGAATTTGACTTTATATAGCATCCTTCATGTGGCCTGTACTTTAAAAATGGAAAAGAGAACTCATGAAAGATGTTTGAATGACAGAGATGAAGAATAAACAACACTATTTGTAGAACAGAAGGATAGAGGTCAGGGCTGGTGGCAGTGGAAACTTTCCCCATAAGGAGAAGTGAAACGGTCTACTGTAGAGGCGTTTTCAGGCATTGAAGGACCTCTGTCGCTACAAACACAGCCTTTGAGCTACATTCTAAAATTGCTAATAAGAATGTTGAGACTACTTCCGTTTTATTTTTATGTGGACAGAGTTCCACATAACTGCTTGAAAAATAGTGCCTTATTGACTGATTCATTTTCGGTCAGTAGATAAAAATAATATCAAAGCAGATTTTTCTAAGACTCACATATGAAAACAGGAAGAATAAGACAAGGCTCCGTCTAACTAATCCCAATGACATTCTTTAGGAGTTAAAGTTTAATCCTTGGCTATTGAGCCAAGTATATTAATACTTTGTAATATCAAACCATAACATATTTAATTCTTCAGCAAACTAGAAAGAGGATTGAACAGTTCAAGTGTACATGGTTCCTCAGGTCCTAATCTTGAACCCAAGCACTTATTATTTAACGTCAGTGTCAGATTGGGAGCTCTTGTGGTGTAATGCCTGAGGCACTTGACTGCTAACCAGAAGGCTGATGGTTCAAACCTACCACCCACTCCTCAGAAGGAAGATTGGGCAATCTACTTCTGTAGAGATATGGCCTTGGAAACCCAAGGAGGGGTTGCTATGAGTCGAATCGACTCAATGGCAGTAAGTTTGTTTTTTTGGTTTAGTGTCAGATTACCTAATAAAAGGTAAGCATGAGTTTCCTTGTGTTTACTTACTTATCTGTAGTGAGTGATTTTATATTTTTCCACCACATCAAAGATTCTGCTTCTAGGTATGGCTGGCATCTCTCTCTGTCCCCAAACCCACAGCAACTTCCTACAGAATCAAAACTTCTTTTGAAATTTACAATCCCTAACAGGGATAGAGTACCCAGTAAGCAAAGTAAGCCCAAGCTTACTTATATTGATTTACTAATCTATAGTGAACAGTTTGAAATTATTCACTGTTGTTGTTGTTATGTGCCTTGGAGTCGGACCCGACTCACAGTGACTCCTCCCTGGGTTTCCGAGGCAGTATCACTACAGAAGTAGATTGCCCCATCTTCCTTCCGAGGAGTGGCTAGTGGGTTTGAACCACCAGCCTTCTGGTTAGCGGTCAAGTGCTTTAGGCACTATGCCACCAAAGCTCCACAAGTAAATCCATGCTTACCTTGCTTATCAGGTAATCTGCCAGTGTTTAACCTATGTATATGGTAATTTGAAAACAAATTAAAAAATATTTTTAGATGATAAAATTCCTTATACCTAAAATGAAAAATAATATTGACTTATTAATACATGTATTCTTCAGACAAGCCTTTTCTAACCACTACCATGACTCCAAAAAAAGTTAGGACGCCTGCTATCTTCTCCAAATGTTTGTTTTCATCTAATTATAACCTAGCTTTCCACTAGACCACAAACTCCAGGATTTTTTTTATTACTGTGTCTCAGTAATTAGTAAAGAACTTGGCACTTGGTAATTTTCAGTTAATATTTATTGAATTGATGAAAAGTTGTTTTAAGAACAAGCTTAATCTCCTACATACCACAATTTCACCTGACTCTTAATCCTAAATATATCTATTTCAACATGAAATTATCTTTATTTTAAATCCCAGAATTTATCCAAGTAAATCGGAGCAAATTCAGTGAGCAAAAGTATCTATGGCTCTAAGAGACAGAATTTTCTATCAGCTTATCTTCCTTTCCTTTAAAATCTTTATTGGCAATTTCTGCATCTCCAACTCAGAAAGGTCAAGTGCCCCTAATCCTGTTGCTTCCCAAAGGGAGACACTCTGCTTTACTGAGAAATCATTTTCAGCTTCGTTTAAAACACTTCTAGAGGGAAGGGAAGGAGGAGCATAGCCAGGGGGATTTACCTACAAAAAGATTTCCCTGTAAGTAACAAAAATTTAGGACAGAACCCTGGTAATAATATTTTAAAGATGTAATTATATGGTGCTTTTCTGCCTACGGGTTCCAGACATTATTACATTTTTCTTCCCAGGTAGCTTTTTTAAAATTACAAATGGCTCATCACACAAAAGTCAAAGACAGAAAGAGCAATGTTAACACTCAGGAGCCATTTCATGCAGATTATTTATCCTCCCATTAAAACTTCATCATTCAAAATGTATCAGTTGAAAAACCGCAATTATCCCTACCGTTTGTTAAATAAAAATAATGAGAATCATAGTTCATTTTGCTTAATAATGACTTTCCATGTATTTTCTTTATTCTCAGTCTCAGAGTCCCTGCAAAAGTGGACACTGATAAAAATCATCTAGAAATTTCAGTATGTGTGTGTGTGTGTATAAAATTTTCATTGATGATAGAGATTGAAGCTATGATAGAGATAGAAAGAGAAAGAGAGTTCTTAGAATTCAACATTAAGGAAGCACCACTCAGTAAGGACTAATTAGACTAGTACAAGAAGGATTTCATTTTACTATGGTCCTCCATGGTACAGGCATTAAGGAAAGACTACATTGTGAGTCTGGGCTGTTATATCAATTTTCAACTGAAAAAAATTCATTAAGAGTTTAAACTTCTTTTGGGATTATTCACAAAAAGTCCTTTTTCACTTAGGGCCTCCTACTCTAGTGTATTTTCTGTTTTAGGTCTTCAATCTCCACAGCTTTCCCAAAGTCTTCAGTGTTCTTTGTACCACCAAAGAGTAGGTATCAAAGGATTTTCTCTTTCTTCAAGTTGTTTCATTGTTTCACTCTTCACATCTAAGATGCCAAGAACTTTATTTAAGAAGTCAAAATATTTCAAAAAATTTACTCACTTGCCCGCTTGGAATACAAGGAACATTGATTAAGCCAAATTAACATTTTGACTTTTTACTCACCAGTTGTAATAGTTTTGTAATAGTTGAAAAATGTAGGATAATGAGAGAAGGTAAAAATACTAGAAGTAGACAAACATAATTTGGATTTCAAAAAGGAGTGGCAGAGTTTTCACAAACTAAAGAATATTTAACTCAACTTAGTTTCTAGGCAAGATTCTTTAAAATTGCATATAAAAGAATAGTTTGTAAACACCCAGGAGAGAAATCTATAATTAACATGATACAGCGGGAGTCGAATTTATGCTATGTATTTTTTAACAAACACTTAGATTGTTAGACCTGGAAAATATTATGGGAAAGGTATATCTGGACCTCAGCTGGACACTTGATAAAATATGTAATGTCTTGGGAGGCAGAATGGAATGATATGGGCTGTGTGAAGGAAAAAAAATCATTAGATAAATATTGGGGTTACTTAGTGATTTTGTATCAGTTGAAGGAGTGGCCTATAGCTTTCCATATAGCTCTGACTGGGCCCTGGCATAATAAAAATTATCTGGGTTTTTATTGATAACAATGGAGGTGGTTGTTGTTGTTATGTGCCATCGAGTCAGACCCGACTCATAGCGACCCCTCCTTGGGTTTCGGAGGCAGTATCACTACAGAAGTAGATTGCCTCATCTTCTTTCTGAGGAGTGGCTGGTGGGTTTGAACTGCCAGCCTTCTGGTTAGCAGTCAGGTGCCTTAGCCACATGTATATCAAATCTATGGATGAGATAATGATGAGATGGATAGAAAATAAAAAGGAAATTTTTACAGGCTGGACAGATGAAAGGAATCCAATAATATGAGGATAACATGAATAAAATCAGGCCCCAAAATTGAATTCTACAACCAAAAGACTGCAGACTTACCTTAGTAGTAGGTCAGGTGTGGGGAAATAAAATAAACTCAGATTTTTGCCTACACTAAGTTCAATATAACTGAGGAATAAGGGAGGGGAGTAAAATCAAGAAAAGACACACTAAAAGTTAAAAATCTAAAATAATCCAAGTGAGAGTTTCATACTTTTCTATGTGATTCCAACATTATCTGAAATATTTGTTTTAATTCAGGGCATTATGCTTTTAAAAGGAATTAGATATACTAAATAATCTTTTGACAAGACTAAACAGATTAATGATAACACAACAAAATTATGAAAAATTGAAAGAATAGATGACTTAGTTTGGAGTAAAGATCCTATAGATAGGAATATAGAAGTTATCTTAGAATGATTTGATAAGGTGTCATGTGGAAGAATCATTAATGCAAAACTAGACACCTACATGGATAAAGATCTGAGCTTAATATAAATGGGAAGGGAAATGCTGCAATTTATTAAACTCTTGTCCACCTGACTCTGTGCTTTCTGCTCTGCAATTTTGCCTCAATTAATAATTAGAGCTCTCTAGGAAGGAAAGTTGGGCAATCCTAATTCCGTAGTGATACTGCCTCGGAAACCCAAGGAGTGGTTGCTATGAGTCGGCACATAACAACAACAACAACAACAGGGAAATAACAAGCTTGGAATTACCATGTTCTCCATTAGGAGAAGCGTTCAGATCTAGATGTATGATCTAGAAGACCACTTGACAGTACTATGAGAGGAGTTAAGTCAAAGATAGGACAAGATTACCTAAATAGTTCTCAATGGTAGTGCCATTGGACTTTCGAAAGAACAAGCTTTGTTGTATATGTATCCCATATATTGCAACATATTTAGTATCCTTACCTTCTCGGGCATTTAAATGCTAGTAGCATCTCCAGTTATGGTGCCATCCCCAACTTTCAATAAAGCAAACCAAACCCACTACCTTCAAGTTGATTCTGACTCTTAACAACCCTCATAGGGTTTCCAAGGCTGTAAATCTTTACAGAAGTAGATTGTCTCATCTTCTTCCTACAGAACAGCTGGTGGGTTTGAACTGCTGATCTTCTGGTTAGCAGCCAAATGCCTTACCCACAGTACCACCAAAGCTCAAAAATACAATATTTATTTCTAAATCTAGCCTGAGTGGGTGCACCTGTCATGCCTGAGAATCATTCTATTACTGATCTTAAAGTTCTTTTTAATGATAAGTTTTGATTTTACAAGATTATCTATCGAGATATTCATTGTGTTTGTTGTTGTTAGGTGCCCGGAGTCAGCTCCAACTCAAAGTGACCCTAGTCACAGCAGAAGGAAACACTGCTCAGTCCTGTGCTAGCCTCACAATCCTTGCTATACCTGAGCCCATCACTGCAGTCACTGTGTCAATCCATCTCCTCAAGGGCCTTCTCCTTCAATGTCTACTTTGTTGTAAATACTGAATACCACTCATGAATTTATATCTCAGAGTTTTACATAAAAATGGGGGCGAAAATTTACTAATACTAAAACAAAAGCTAGTTATCTAGGGAGCCTGTGTCCATGTAGGCAGGCAACATGTTACCTTGAGAGGAGAAAAAAAAAACTGGGTGAATTATGTGTTTGTGTGATTAATTATGTGAAGTAAGTGATAATTGCTAAACTAAAGCACATATAAAAAGCTATTAATATTCCTTTCTCAATTTTGTTTCTAGAATTTACTTATTCAATATTAGAAGTTACTGAATTCAACTTGTACTCAACCATTTTTGATCTCCAGTTTCCCACATTTTAATATATGATAAATTTAAGAAATGATAATTTTGCATGGAATTTAATTTAAAAGTTTTCATTAAGGGTTTAGTATCAATCTAGCTCCATCTTCAACATATTGGGGGAGAGGAGAATTACAGTACATGATATCAAGAGTCTATAATCTTTTGGAGGAGCAAGACTTAAATAAAGTAATTGGACATAAAATAAATAGAACATATTGACAAATGTGATAAAAAGAATTTTTTAGCTTTAAAGTCTATGATATAAAGCAGTTGCTTATAAAAGGGAGTTAGGTACATTCATAAATGGAGATGAGTTGTTATGTTGATGACAAAATTTAACATAGAGCTCAGATTTTTGTTAAGAGTTCACAAAGCTCAGAAAGTGTGTATAATAGAGGTAGAATAATTCCATAAGCAAAGCATGAAAGTGTGAATGACTGTGATGTAGCTGGGAAATAGCAAGAAGACTGGACTGACTGCAGACCTAGCGGAGGTGAGGATAGCATGGTTCATGTGGGTGGTTAGATATAGCTCATGGTAAAAACACAAGGTAGAGAGCTACTGTCTTGGCACTTGACCTACGCAGTCTGGGGGGAAATTAGATGTTCAACGGAAAGATAAAGCACTTCCATCTCCCTGGCTCCCCAATAGAGATCTTGCATAGTCCTCACCCAGGGACTGATGTAGCAAAGGAGCAGCCATGATGACATGGATAGGTCAGAGATGGACATTTTCCTTATTCTCAGGATACCTAAGGGGTGGGGGTAAATTAAGGGAGGGGAGGAAATAACTCTTCACAGGATAATGATGTAAAGTACTACCGTCATTGTTTAAAAGATAGCTTTTAAAATAATAGAGTGATTAACAAAGGGGCTCTCTTCCTTATTGGGGGTTTTTATGTTATATCTGAGAATTAGTTTTTATCCTTGTGAAGTGTGTGTTTGTGTTATTGTGTACCTGTATGTTTGAAGGCAGGTATGAAGGGTGGAGGGCAATCTTGGAAACTGAGGTACAGACTAAGAAATACCTTATGAAAAGTTGCTTCCATCAGTGCTGTGAAGAAGCTGACACTTATTAGCTGGCAAAAAGCCTCCTTGGTACATCTCTTCCCAATTCCATGTTCAGTGATAATCACATTGGGAAGTTAAAATTGGTCATGGAGGGAATATTTACCCCGCAGATACTGAAAAACCCTACAAATCCAGGTTTCTTTATTTGGAAATCCAGTTGTTAAAAATTTACCATCATAACACTGCTTCTCAGGTACTTTTCCCTCAGACGTAACAAAGGAAAGGTCATATTTAGTGGATAAATGTAAAGGCATTTCTAAGCACATTATAATACAGTAATTTTTCCCAACTTTCTATAATCATACTGCCAAACAACTTGATGGCTGTGTGTGGAAATAAATGAGGAAAAGAGCAATGAAGAGGGCTTTAAGTCTACTCATCAATTTTAAAAGAATGAAGACAACTAGTCATGTTGTATATTCGTTCCAGTATATCATCTGTGTGCCTCAGTGCTGGCACAACTTAAGAAACCCTTAGGCAAGCAGCACACAGTCTTTGCCCACCAGCCGTCAGTGGCATTTCCTTTAGAATACAGAAAGAGATACATACTGAAAAGAAGTATAAACATTTGCAGCTCCTCAGACAATGTGGTCATAAGAACCCAGTCATTACTGCTGTTCAGTGACTATTATTGGCCCTCTATCAGCTCAGTTCATGGAAGGGGTGCATTTCCGTGCCCCCTTGCAATTAGTCAGAGGTATGGGATCACTCAGGGAGCTCTAGTGGTGCAGTGGTTAAGGCATTTGGCTGCTAACCGTAAGGTCAGTGGTTCCAGCCCATCAGCCACTCCTCTGGAGAAAGATGAGACAGTCTATTTCTGGAAAGATTTATAGCCTTGGAAACTCTATGGATGAAACAAATTCTGCTCTATAAATTTGCACCCAAAGCACAATTAAAAAAAGAAAAAGAAAGAAAGAAACCCTATGGGGCAGTTCTACTGTGTGCTGTAGGGTCACTATGAGTTAGAATTGACTCAATGGTAATGGGTTTTGATTTTGGGGGTGTGGGAGCACTCAAAAAAAAAAAAAAATTCATTCCCATCAAGTAGATTCTCACTCATAGAGACCTCCATTGGGTTTTCAGGGTTGTAAACCTTTACAGAAACAGATTGCCTCATCTTTCCTCCATTAAGTGGCTGGTGGGTTCAAACTACTGACCTTTTGGTTAGCAGCCAAACGTCTTAACCACTATACCACCAGAGCCAATTACCTAGGAACAGCAAATCCATGTTAGCACATATAGTCTTTAGTGTGAGACTCTCCAGAAATTTCTATCTCCTTGGCAGTGTTCCAGATGGTAGATGGTCTGTCACCAGGGGCACCTGAGGGACTGCTAAGGCTGGAGTCCTTTTGCTGAATAGAGTGGACAAGTAGAATGAATGAGAAATAAAACTGTTGTTTAAACTAGTGAGATTTTAATGGTATGTTGTTATTGCAGCATAGTCTGGGCTATTCTGACTGGCACTTGTGCCGGGATATCTATTGCTACATTCAAACATAATATGTTTGAAAATTGATTTCTCAGGGGACAAAAAATCAACGAGCAGAGATAACCTTGCGATGTGTATAGTCATGGCTCCCATTTACTCATACGAAATATCCAAATGAGCTCTTATAGGAAATCAATATTCTTTTCTTCAAAATCTCTCTATAGAGTATTTCAAAAGTTAAGAATTTCCAATATTGTTTACATATGAAATGTAATACAGTTTTTGTCTTTATGAAGTTAAATATAACAAAGATAACTTAGAGATAAATAACTGGAACAAGTTGAGCATAAGTGCCTCCCCCCAGTAAAAGGAAAACATGGTATTTTTGTTTCAGTTTTTCTCCTGGTGCTTTGGACATTCCATTTAATAGAGAAATATGAAATAATACAAAATAAATGGTAATTAACACATACATTCATTAAAAAAAGGGAGTTGAGGGAAAATGCTCACTTATTATAATAGTTAAAACATTATATACTTATGAATTTTATGAGAATGTATTTTTCCTCTGTTGCTTTATAATAGACGATCTTAAGCTTGAAAATGAGAGGTATCATGGTAAAACATTAAATATTTTTTAACATAACTTCAGCAAGTAAATGGAAATTTCATTTATATATAAGAACATTTGAACTGGGCAACTTTTCCAAAAGTCAAAATATGTGGTATGCTGGAAAGAAAATAACATGACTGTAGTGACTGCATTTGACAGAAATGAGGGCTTAGAGATTTCAGCAGACACAGTATGTCCAAAAGAAAAAAAAAAAGAGTGAATTATTTTCCAAATGTCTATAAATACTCACACCTTCAATTGTTACAAAATAATGTGATATCTAGCTGGTATTTCATACATAATATGTTGTATTCTCAAAACTTGTCTTGCCAGCCTCAAAAAAAAAAAAAAAAATCACAAGGAAATGGTTACAGAACCTCCAGAGTGAAAAATCCATGTGGAGTATATATATATATATATATATATAAAGGTAAACTAGTTGACGGACGATGGCTATGACTTTCACATTGGAAGAAAAGTTTCATTAAGAAAATGGCAAATCATAACAGCTCTTGCTTCTTTTATTTCCCTGCCTTAGGGAGTTC
>NW_006921589.1:20793233-20795615 GCF_000298275.1 Orycteropus afer afer
AGAGGATTCTAGTGATACAGTGGATAAGACATTTGGCTGGAACCAGAAGGTCAGTGGCTCCAACCTACCAGCTGCTTCAAGGAAGAAAGATGAAGCTATTGGCTTTCATAAAGATTTACAGCCTTGGAAACCCAGTGGGGGTCACTATGAGTTGGAATTGACCTGATGGCAGTAGGTTTGGTGTTGTTTGGTGTGTGTGTGCATATATATACACATACATACATTACACATGTATATCTACATACATATATGTATGTATAAGTGTGTGTATATAAATATATTATATATATATATAAATCTACATAATGCATGTCAATGTATCTGTGTATATGCATATATAATACCCCTCACAATGACCCTATTGTTTATATAGAGCAGAAATCATTTTTTTTTCTACATAGATACTTTTATCCTCAGTTTGTATGAAAAATGCAAAGTTATAGTAAGAATTGCCTAAGGCCTAACAATGAAGAAAACTGGAGCATATGAAGTTGACTTAAAATCTTCTGTCTTGAAGATGGTGCTTCTTTCACTATATTCTACTGAGAATCATGAACCACTTTAACTTGCATATGATTCCATAATATCTAAACAGAAAAACAAGTGTTCCTTGTATACAGACATGGCATTTTACTCTTTTGTTTGATGATAATAGCTAGATCTGGGTACACACATAGCCCACGGGATGGATAGTCAGAGAGGATGGATTCCTACTTGGATGCTATGTCAACAATTTCTTTTTGCCAAGACATGGAACGAAGTGCATGCACTTTTCATTGCAATTATTATCAGGGTATAAAGATGGCAAGGCAAAGAGATAGAAGGAAAGAGGCACAACTCCCTAACTTATCATGATGACATGCCATTGCCTCTTCCAATGGACAGACAGTTACAGTGGAAAGGGATTGTATGTTATCATTTAGTCTAGTTTAAAGCAAACTTCTGAATTCTATAATAAAATACATTTAGAGAAATGCCTGTATAATTTATCCATCACCCACCTTTTGGAGATTGGCTTTAAAAATCAGATCATCAAATATTCAGGAAAATATTCTGAATAAAAACAGATACAAGAAGTAGCAGGAAGCATGCTTTTATTTGTCAATATAATTAGAGATTTTCCCATAAAAATATATGAAAATCTACCACATTCGTATAATAGCTAAATACTGGTTCATAGTATGTATTGTCTAGGATTTATTTAAAATTTCCCCTTTTGATGATTATTTTGAAGGTTTTCAATCTTCACATGAGAAAGGCCTGAGGAATAGCACTCCAGGTAGACAGAACCATAAATATAAGTTAGAAACCTTGAGGTAGTGAAGGATATGGTGTGCCCTAGACCTGACAGGAGGTCAATGAGACCAGAGAATAATTGTGAGGGACATAGTGGCAAGTGATGAGAAGGGAGGTATAGGCAGGAGCCAGATCACTTAGGGCCTTGGGGACCATGGTAATAAATTTAGATTTTATTCTAAAGGCAATGGAAACTCATTAAAGAGTTTTAACCAGAAACAAAGCACAATTTCCTTTAAAATTTTAAAACATAGATGTTGACAGAGTATGGAGAATATGTTATGAGAGAGAAAAGAATGGAAGAGGAAAAACTAGTTAAGAAAAACTAGTTAAGAAACTATTGTTATGGTCCAAGCAATAGCTGATGGCTTGGACTCTTGTGGTGCAGTAGAGGCATGAATGGATTCAACAGATGCATTTGGAAGCGGAGCTGAAATAGATTATATATGAGAGGACAGGCAAGGGAAAAGTCAAGAATTATTCCTAGATTTCTAACTTTAGAGATAGTGGATGATGGTGCCATTTATTTGTTATATGAAGGTGCTGGGACTAATTATATTGTGTAGGATATAAATGGAATAAATAGGTCTTGTTTTCAGCATGCAACTTTAGAAAAGCTTCTTACACATTAAAATAGGTAAGTTAGATATATAAATTTGGAGCTCAGAAGTCTGTTAAGAAATATATATCTATGAGTACCATCATATAAATTATTTTGAAAGTTACAGAAATAAATGAGATCACCTAAGTAGAGGTATAGTAAGAAAAGAAAAGTTGGCCCAGGACTGAACTTAGAGGAACTTTAACATGAATAGTTATGTAAAGGTGAAAAAAGCAAAGGAAACAAAGAAGAAGCAAGGTGATAGGAAGGAAAAAATAAGAGCAGAAAGAGGAAAATATTCCAAGGAGGAAAAGGTTATCTGTGTGGATTGTTGCTGATAATCTGGTGAGGTGACGTCAACATATATCCAAAGGATTTATCCACATATAGGAGCTCTGGTAGCATAGTGGCTAAAGCACTTGACTGCTAACCAGACGGCTGGCGGTTCAAACCCACCAGCCACTCCTCGGAAGGAAGGTTGGGCA
>NW_006921589.1:20796455-20800144 GCF_000298275.1 Orycteropus afer afer
GGAAGGAAGAAGGGGCAATCTACTTCAATAGTAATACTGCCTCAGAAACCCAAGGAGGGGTTGCTATGAGTCGGGTCTGACTTGATGGCACATAACAACAACAACAACATATATATTTATATCCTACACAATATAGTCCCAGCACCTTCATAAAACAAATAAATAGCACTGTCATTCACTATCTCTACAGTTAGAAATCTAGGAATAATTCTTGACTTTTCCCTTGCCTGTCCTCTCATATGTAATCTATTTCAGCTCTGCTTCCAAATGCATCTGTTGAATCCATTCAGGCCGCTACTGCACCACAAGAGTCCAAGCCATCAGCTATTGCTTGGACCATAACAATAGTTTCTTAACTAGTTTTTCCTCTTCCACTCTTTTCTCCCCCCCAACATATTCTCCATACTCCGTCAACATCTATGTTTTAAAATTTTAAAGGAAATTGTGCTTTGTTTCTGGTTAAAACTCTTTAATGAGTTCCCAATGCCCTTAGACTAAAATCTTAATTTATTACCATGGCCCCCAAGGCCCTAAGTGATCTGGCCCCTACCTATACTTCCCTTCTCATCACTTGTCACTATGTCCCTCACATTTACTCTCTAGTCTCATTGACCTTCTGTCAGGTCTAGGGCACACCATATCCTTCACTACCTCAAGGTTTCTAACTTATATTTATGGTTCTGTCTACCTGGAGTGCTATTCCTCAGGCCTTTCTCATGTGAAGATTGAAAACCTTCAAAATAATCATCAAAAGGGGAAATTTTAAATAAATCCTAGACAATACATACTATGAACCAGTATTTAGCTATTATAAGAATGTGGTAGATTTTCATAATTTGTATGGGAAAATCTCCAATTATATTGACAAATTTAAAAGCATGCTGTCTGCTACTTCTTGTATCTGTTTTTATTCAGAAGACCAGTCTAATCATAAGGAATAACTACATCCAACTGCCAGCCACTCAAAACCAGGTCCAGCCAAACTGACACATAAACTTAACTACCACTCTCTCAGTACCAAATTTCTGTTTTGGTTACTTCATGCTGCCAGGTGAGTGGCTTTAACAAACACGTATCTATTTTCTTACAGTGTAGGAGGCTAGAAGTCAAGAGTTCCACGCCAGGCTCTGGGAACTGGGTGAAAGCCCCTCAACTCTGTGCCTCAGCTCTTCCTCTTGCTCTTGGCCCACTGAAACTGGAGGCTTTTCTTAACTCAGGCAGCTGCTGCTGCAAACCCAAGGTCAGTAAGTAAAAAGGCACAGTCCCAAGATTCTCAAACTACATGGGAGGCCACTAGTTCAAGTCTATAAAAAATCCCAGTATCAGCAGGGCATGGCAGACTGCTGAATGAAGACTCAGCTACACACATGTTCCCAAAAATATATATTGGAAGCAGGCCACATCTCTAAGGCAACTACTCAGCTTCTTCAATAGATTCCACCATGGAATTGATTATCAGTCTTATCATGGGGAATAACTACATCCAGCTGCCCAGTGACTCAAACCAGGCCCAGCCAAGCTGACACATAATCTTAAATAGCATATGCAGTACATGCAGCTTCTCCAGTACTTGGCTCTTACACTGCAAGGTTATCACAAACACTCAGCAACGGCAGTTTCACCCAGCACATTTCTTCGGAAGTCTTGTAGTGGAACCCCTCCTGTGGGACACCACCCTGTGAACAGCTTTCCCTGATTGTGTACAGAGAAGATTCTGTCAAGTTCCAGAATGTCTCTGGTATCTGGCAGCCATGCTCTGTTCAAAAAGCTCTGGATCTCAGCCTGATTTGGAGGGGTAGGGAAGGCTCGACCTTTGACATTCTGTCTTAACCCCAAGGATAATGATTATTATTATGTTATACTATATAATATCATATATTATATCTGCTATTCCTATTTATTTATATTATCTTTATTTCAGATAGCCAATCCCTCATTACTCTAATACTATTATTGATAATAATTCAAATTTTCCCTATGTAAATTATTGTATGGTTTCTGCCTCTTGATTGAACTCATCCTTATTCACATGGCGAGGCATTGATGGGTTATCAACAGACCCAGCTGGGCTACCAAAGAGAGACGTGGCACATGGTTTCAACATGGGGGTTGAGCGTCTCACAGTATGGTGGGTGGAACTCGAAGAGCAATTGTTTCCCTGAAAACCAGGTAGGATGTGCAAGGCTTCTTATGACATCACCCGAGATACCCAAGATTATCACTTCAGCATTCTATTGATCAAGAACCATGCTAAAAAGTCCCAAGAGAAGTTATTCCTGTGAAAATATTTATTTTCTTTCCTTTGTTAAAAATTGTGCCAACATTTAATGAGCAACTCAGAGAACTTTGAGATTAGAAGCTTCTACTGTATATAACATCTAAACTGTGAACATTTAGGGCAGAATCATATTTTGTTGACTTTATCATTTTCAACTCAAAACCCATATAAGGAACTAAGAATCATTATCCTGGATATCAGCTCTTTTAGAAGTGTAGGAAAAGCCAACTTGGATGTATATTTAAAATAAAAATTCCAAGCATCAACAGCATGTATGTGTCTATCTATCTATCTATCCATCCATCCATCCATCCATCTTTACATATGTAAATCTATGTAGATAGATTTAGATAGATAACAAAACTACAACTAAACTGACTTAAGTAAATAAGCTACTTAGCTTTCCAAAGGCCCTTATTTTCTTTGCAAACATTCTGGAGAGTAAATAAATCCTGAGAAACATTAGAGTTCCTTCTCATATCAGTGATAAAAAAAAAGACTGGGGAAAATTTGTATCATATGATCTCCTTCTAAGTGAGGAGATACAAGTAAATCATAAAATGCGAATCTTACCTGAGATGCCTGCTGGAAATAAGGCTTCTCTGAATGAAGATCAGAAAGTCATCTCCTACCAAGGAAGCAACCTGCTATCCACGCAGGGAATTGGCTCTGGGAAACAACTGCAAAGAAGACGTATTAGCATTTAAAAAAGATCCTTGATGTCAGAGTGACAACATCACCAAGGAATGATTGGATTCTTTTGGAAAAAGTTCCTTTGACTCTGCATTATGAAGAAAAGGGTTTCCCAATCAAATAGGAAAACATATTGAAACAAATTCTGGGGCATTGGCCTATCTCATTTTGCTATGAAGTATCCTATGTTCTATTCCCCCTTTCTTTCAACTCTAACCCCTCCCTAACTTCTGAAGAGTTTAAAATACTGAACTCATTTTGAAACATTTCAAAAGTCATTTATTATGTATTTTCCTTCATTATTAAAGATGGCACTATTTTCAGAAATAAGGCCTGAATGTTGGCTTCAAATAAGCATTCATTCAAATTCTAATTAAATTACTTTGCTGAAACCTATTTGAAACCAATTACTTATTGAAGCCAGTAGTAATCAGAGACTACATACACTAAATTTTCCTGTAGTCCAGAATTTTAAGTAGGTTGTATAATATAATAAAAATGATTACTTGGGGGAATTAAAAGAAAGAGATGTTTCCTTTTAAACTAGTATATATATATATATATATATATATATATATACACACACACACATTTTGAAAAAAGAGAAACCCTTCTGTATTGGCATCAAACCTTGGAGAGAAAAAAAAAAAAGTTTACTCTGCAGATTCTTAGCAACCTTTTCTTACTTTAAGTTTGGGGTTTGTATTTATACTAACTG
>NW_006921589.1:20800244-20806628 GCF_000298275.1 Orycteropus afer afer
GTGTATGTGTGTGTGTACGTGCACGCGAATAAGAGGCTTGGATGGGCCCTGTAACATGCTTAAGGGATAATAGAAGCTGCATGGTATACTAAAACCAAGAACGTGCTCATGGTATAAAGTCACTTGTCAAGAGGGAGTCCCTACAACAAGGAAGTGTCTCCATCCTACTATTACAATTTAACTAGGCTGCTCACTGTATTTTGAAGTCATACAAGTACCAAATCAGAATGATTGTAGAACTGAATTGATTCCAGCTTATGCTGAAGACAAGAAGGTCACTGACTCCTTCCTTTATTCTTTGGGTTCCCCATTATTTTACCAGACCAGATTTGTTAGTCATATCAGTTTACATAGATCAAAATGGACATTAAAATACTGAGGGAATGAGAAGCCAAATAAGGCTTCTCGTAAAAACAAAAACAAATACCAAACTCACTGCCGTCAAGTCAGATCCAACTTATAATGACTCCTTGGGTTTCCAAGGCAGTATCACTTCGGAAGTAGATTGCCCAACCTTCCTTGCGAGGAGTGGCTGGTGGGTTTGAACCGCCAACCTTCTTCTGGTTAGCAGTCAAATACCTTAGGCACTACGCCACAGGCTTCTCATATTAAGAATTTAAATATGCAAATCTTCCTGGCAAGGATGAGATTTTAAACAAACAATCAAAAGAGTTGAAGAGCTAGATCAAAAATTATGAAGACATTTTCAGAAAGGACATTAACTACAACTGAAGATTCCAAATACAGATCTTTTGCCAACATGTTACAATATACTTAGCTCTTTTATTGAAGATTGCGTAGTTTTATTTTCAAATGTCTCTTTTTCTAAAAAAAAATCTCTTCATTAGTAAAATATCCCACATGGAGTTGCTTGTGTCTCTCTAATGTCTATAATGCTTACTAACTACATTTAAAAATTGTCCTCACTTTTTGCTTATACTAATCATCCTTATTCTCCCATTGCATTATTTCCAGCAGCACTGTAAACTTCTGCAATTATCCAGAAGAATGAGAACCTAATTGGAGCAAATTCTAGGTCAACTTATTATGTCCTTTAATAATATCCCAATTCATTAGGTGTCGTAAAATCAAATTTTGTTATCATGGAATTTTCCTCCACTGCTTGCCATATTTTCATAAAATTTCTAAATGTTAAACTCGTGTGACTTTTCTCCAGTCCCCCAAGATGTAGATAGATAGATAGATATAGCCAGCCAGACAGACAGACTAATGGAAGGATGGAGAAAGAGAGAAAGAAACACCCCCCCCCCCATCACACACACATTTCTTTCTTTGAGATACTTCCCCTGAAATGCATATCTATGCCTCTTCCTTTAAGCTTGTGACATTTTTCCAATGCTGTTTATAATATCTTGACTACCACACCAAGTAGTTAAGTACTTCTTTACTCTAACAGGTGATTTTCCTTAAGTGAACTTCACTAACATTCTGAATATAAATACAGCTCACTGTGATGGGCTTGGGGATTTTTTTACAATATTTTTCTAATTATTCTTCAGTTACAGACATTCGTGGACATTCTGATGATTGTACTATTTGAAAAGACAGCTATAAACTGAAGGCTCCAATCAAAACTCCTGCCAACAATGGGAATCAAATAAAGGTAAATAAAGTTGAAAGGTGTAAATGAAGTGGAAAATAATCAAGACCCCCAAATTTACAGATAGTGTAGGATTGAGTGCTTTCTAGGAGCCCTTTGGAAGTCCAGAAAATGATAGAGACAGTATTCTGGGGATACTGATACAGCTATTTTCATTCATAACCAAAAAGTCTCACTATATTGTCCTCTCATTAACTGATCATCACTTTTCCTTCCTTTAGGCTCAGAAACTTGAAGAGAATGTTGGCTCAAAGGTCAGACTAAGCAGGCAGGGCTCACTCAATATCATGAAAACATACTGAGTCGGAAATTAGTAAACAGATAATGTAAAGAGAACTCCTGAAGCAAGTGCCGACATTAAATACCAAAGCTTACCTAGCCTCAGGCTCTTCAATAAATTGAAGCAAACTGAAGGGTAGAAGGTTAGATCATGTGTTTTTAGTGTACATGGGCTTGTCCAGAGAATACATCAATTTGTCCATGACAACGTTTGTGTCACTGTCATGGTGTCAGGCATAAAAGAAAAAGGAAAAAACAACAAAAAAAAAGAGAGCCTTTCATTTAAGCATTAAAATCAGAGACTCCCTGTAGGCACAGCATAAAAGCAGTAGGCAGCAATTTAAAGGTGACCTGTTATTAAAGTGCTTTCTTTGCACATTTCACAGATTGCACCTTCTGCCACAGACGGAGTCACTTTTTGCTGGGCTTATAGTGCTCGGTTGTGATTATGCATCATCTGGAGCACGCAAATCTCTTTTCTTAAAATTATTTTGATCCATGAATAATTATAAGTCATCCACAAGGAACCTGCATCATAAAGGAAAAAAAGACATTGTTTTATACCATTAAGAGTTCTTCCTTTTTTGTCTCTCTGAAATCCCAGAACAGTCTTTATTAAGGACGGAAAGAATATTCCTGAGTTTACAGAAGGAAATTCTTATTTCTTAACAAATGATTTATCATTTTAGGACAGAAAGCTGCATTAGCAAACCAATGAAAATGGCTCAAAGTGTAACCACTTTGCCTGGCAATTATGTATGTGACAGATTCATTTATCTACTTGTATATTGCCTTAATTTACACCAGCACTTAGTTAATTGTTGGAGTGCACTTTTCTGCAAAAATAGTTTTTTTAAAAAATAGGAAATCATGAAACAGAAAACATCTATGCCATTAGTTATCTGATCAAAATACTGCAACATGTCAGAGGAAAGAGATAACAGAGAAAAGAAAGTAACATTTAAATGGCAATTATGGAAATGTATAAATGATGTTGTTGTTGTTATGTGCCATCGAGTCAGACCCGACTCATAGTGACCCCTCCTTGGATTTCCGAGGCAGTATCACTATGGAAGTAGATTGCCCAACCTTCCTTCTGAGGAGTGGCTGGTGGGTTGGAACCGTCAGCCTTCTGGTTAGCAGTCAAGTGCCTTAGGCACTATGCTACCAGAGACAACATGTTATTTCTAGTTACAAACTGTCCTTGGCAATAAACTTTAAAAAGATACAGATTTCACAAAAGCATAATTTTTACTAATTTAGAATGAAAAAGTTACTTAAAATTAGAAAAAAAAATCTCTAAATACAATGAAAACTCTACCATTATCTAGGATATCCTACATCTCTCTCTGTCTCTCTCTTTTTTTTTTTTTTTTAGTTTCTATATAATGGACATTTGTTTTAATGCCATTCTACATATTTTATACTGTTTTATATACTTTTAAACTTTTATCCAATAAACTTTCCTATATAAATGGAATCTTGCCTGAAATTTTATTGACATAAGCAGCTTTCCATGTTGCCTGCTAGGTAAATGAAAAAAGATGGAATGGGGTATTTTATAAATTCTAAAAATGTTTGTATATCAATTCAATAAAAATTAATAATTAGAAGGAGTTGAATGAGATGAATTATGGATTTTTTCTTAGTATAAAATTTCCATTTAAAATGAGTATAGGAGAAAATATCATCCCATTATATTTAGAAGTATCATTATGGTTTACCAAGATTATTAAAGACTAGATATTTGTACTACAGATTGTCACTAGTCTTTGAAAAATGCCTAACACCCTGCATTTAAAATGGCATACCCCCAGGGTATTTAGTTAGTGACACTTTGGAAGAAGAGAAGGAATTTTTAGGACATAGCTGGCTGGTCTGGGAAACCTAAGGCCAGACAATCTTGAACATAAATCCTGACTTCAATAACTTGCATTCTGAGTAACCACAGGCAAATAACAACCTCTGCAAGACTCAATTTCCTCGAGTTTTCAACTTTAGAAAGGGAGTAATATTGCTTCTGTCACAGGTTGTGTGTGTGTGTGTGATGATAAAAGAGCTATAATAATGTAAAATATCCAGCATAACACCTGTTCTCCAGCTGCTGCTCAACACAGTCAATTATCATGACATACCTCTATGATGTAACTCCTTCAGATGTCACACCTTTCTGTTTATCAATAATTCAACCAAAAGACAGAGAGTGGCTCTCATAAGCCAGTTTATTAGATCCTGCAAAAATCAATAAACCACTCTGCACTCCAAAGACTTGCATTGCCTGCCCTTCTGCCTATCTACATCCCTTCTCACATCCCTTCCAAATGTATTTTCCTAGAATTTTCTACAAATTGTCAATTAGTTCCTACAGTTATACCTATAACTAAGAAATGGCCTCGCTGTTTCCTGAAATATTCTTGGTCGTCTTCTCTTTACCCGGTGTTTTACAAGCATAGTGTCAATATCACCATTCAGTTAGTGTCTTTTGAGAGTCACTCTTAACTCCGATCCCTCTCCCTGTAGATGCAGATAGCTGTACCAAGTGTGCCAAGGATCAGACGCATTTTTTTTTGCCCAGAGCCATTATATCAAAAGCAGTATCCAGAAGGAAGAGTGAGAGGCTGAGAATGTCCACTCGGGGATTTGAAAAAGTGAAAGTTCTATTGCTATTGAAGCCTCCTCTTCCCCTAAAGTGAACTATTAACATGAGTCCCAGGAAAACAATAGATTTGTTAATCCAAGAAAATTGAGTTCTCCCTTAGTTTTTATGCTACCACCTCTTGATCTATAGTATGTATAAAATGAATTATGCTTTCTTTTCATTCAGAATAGTAACACTGGATAAAACCTGGTGTCAAATTAAGATCCTCATTTACATGTCTAATTCACAATAAGGAAGTTTGGGCTCAAAGAGAAGAGAAAGAAACTATTACATATTGAACATTGAATTTGTACAATGGCCTATATAAATTTGTACATTGGCCTATAATAACATTTTTCTCTCCCACTTTGATTATGTTGTTGGAAGGGACCAGTTCCTGGAGAAGGATATCATACTTGGTAAAGAAGAGAGTCAGTGAAAAAGGAGAAGATATTCAATAAGATGGATTGACACAGTGGCTGCAACAATGGGCTCAAGCATGGTTATGAATAGGAGGATGGCGTAGGAACAAGCAGAGTTTCCTTCTGTTGTCCATAGGGTTACTATGAGTTGGAACTGACTTGATGACACCCAACAACAACAACAACAACAACCCCCTTCAATTTACAGATGAGGCAAGTGAGGCTACCAGCACTTTGGCAAAATCTTAAAGATCACACAAGGTAAGAAACTACTAAGTAGAAGAATAGCCATTTGAACAATGTTCTCACTATCTTTGATATCACTCTTTGACTTAGGAGAATTCTATTACTTAGAGAAATCAAATGACTTGTCCTGAAATATTGCAATCAGTTAAAGTAAATAGTAAAATGAATAAGCTCAATTTGCTGTTCTTAAATCTAGTGCTTATTCCACTAGAATATTTCAAAAGTGACGATCACCACAGAATAAAATCTAATAAATATCTTGGTCTTTTTTTTGGGAGGGGTTCTATTTATTCATTGTAAGTTTTACAGTACATAATTACCAATGTTATTTGAATTATATCTTACAATTTCTGAAAGAGATTACTTAAAAAATACAGTTATAATTACTTTCTATTGGTGCTTACTTCTACCACTTGTCGGTCAGTTTGTCACACTGTTGTGGCTTGTGTGTCGCTGTGAAGCTGAAGGCTATGCCAATGGTGTTGCAAAATGCCAGCAGGGTTACCTGTGCTGGACAAGTTTCAGTGGAGCTTCCAGACTAAGACAGACTTGGAAGAAGGAAGAAGCCATCCAATTCTCAAAGAATTGGCCAGTGAAAACCTTATGAATAGCAGTGAAACACTGTCTGAAGTAAACTGGAGAACTTTATAAATAGCCCTGAAATATTGTCAGATATATTGCTGAAACGTGATCCCCTCAGGTCAGAAGGCACTCAACACGCGACTGGGGAAAAGCTGTCTCTTGAGAGTAGAGACGACCTTAATGATGTAGATGGAGGAAAGATTTGGAACCTCCATTTGCTAATATGGCATGATTCAAGATGAGAAGAAACAGCTGCAAACATCCATTAACAACTGGAATATGGAATGTATGCAGTATGAATCTAGCAAAATTGGAAGTTGTCAAAAATGGAATGGAATGCATAAAGATCGATATCCCAGGGAACTGAAATGGACTGGATTTGATCATTTTGAATCAGACAACCTTATGATCTACTATGCTGGGAATGACAAATTGAAGAAGTTGTTGTTGTTATGTGCCATCGAGTCATCTTCGACTCATAACGACCCCTCCCTGAATTTCCGAAGCAGTATCACTATGGAAGTAGATTGCCCCATCTTCCTTCTGAGGTGTGGCTGGTGGGTTTGAACCACCAACCTTCTGGTTAGCAGTCAAGT
>NW_006921589.1:20807453-20811408 GCF_000298275.1 Orycteropus afer afer
AATGGAAGAAATGACAAGATAAAAAAGTTAAACAGAAGATTTCAAAGGGCAGTTCAAAAAGACAAAGTCAATTATTATAATGAGATGTGCAAAGATCTGGAGTTAGAAAACCAAAAGGGAAGAACATGCTCAGCATTTCTCAAGCTGAAAGAACTGAAGGGAAAATTCAAGCCATGAATTGCGATATTGAAAGATTCTATGCTCTAGTAGCATAGTGCCTAAAGGCACTTAATTGCTAACCAGGAGGCTGGTGGTTCAAACCCACAAGCCACACCTCAGATGGGGCAATCTACTTCTGTAGTGATACTGCCTCGGAAACCCAAGGAGGGGTCACTATGAGACGGCACATAACAGCAACAACAACAACATGGGGAAAATATTCAATGATGCAGGAAACATCAAAAAATAGAAGGAATACACAGGGTCACTGTACCAAAAAAAAACTGGTCGATGTTCATCCATTTCAGGAGATGGCTGATCAAGAACCAATGGTATTGAAGGTAGAAGTGGAAGCTGCACTGAATTAATTGGTGAAGAACAAGGCTCAGGGAATTGAAGGAATATTCACTGAGATGTTTCAACAAACAGATACAGCACTGGAGGCACTCACTTGTCTATGCCAAGAAATTTGGAAGACAGCTACCTGACCAACTGAAAAGATCCATATTTGTACCCATTCCAAAGAAAGGTGATCCCACAGAATGTGGAAATTATTGAAAAATATCATTAGTATCACACACAAGTAAAATCTTGCTGAAGATAATTCAAAAAGAGTTGCAGCTTTATATTGACAGAGAACTTCCAGAAATACAAGCTGGAGTCAGAAGAGGATGTGGAACAAGAGATACCATAGCTGATGTCAGATGGATATTAGCTAAAAGCAAAGACTACCAGAAATATGTTTACTTGTGCTTTATTGACTATGAAAAGGAATTTGATTGTGTGAATCATAAAAAATTATGGATAACATTAAGAATTGAATTCCAGAATACTTAATTCTACTCATGAGGAACCTGTACAAAGACCAGGAGGCTGCCATTTGAACAGAACAAGGGAATATTGCATGGTTTAAAATCAGGGAGTGCATAGGGTTTTATCCTTTCACCATACTTGTTCAGTTTGTATGTTGAGCAAATAATCTGAGAAGCTGGATTATATGAAGAAGAATGTGGCATCAGAATTGAAGGAAGACTCATTAACAACCTGTGATATGCAGACAACACAACTTTTCTTTCTGAAAGTGAGGATGACTTGAAGCACTTACTGATGAAGATTGAAGACTACAGTCTTCAGTATGGATTACACCTCAATATAAAGAAACCAAAAATCCTTACAACTGGAACTATAAGCAGCATCACGATAAATGAAGAAAAGATTGCAGTTGTCAAAGAGTTCATATTACTTGGTTCTATAATCAACACCAACGGAAGCAGCAGTCAAGATATCAGATGTTGTATAGCATTGGGCAAATCTGTTGCAAAAGACCTCTTTAAAGTGGTGAAGAGCAAAGATGTTTCTTTGAAGACTAAGGTGCACCTAACCAAAGCCATGGCATTTTTAATCACCGCATATGCATGTGAGAGCTGGACAATGAATAAGAAAGACAGAAGAGTTGATGCTTTTGAATTGTGGTGTTGACAAAGAATACTGAAGGTACTATGGACTGTCAAAAGAAGCAATAAATCTGTCCTGGAAGAAGTGCAACCTGAATTCTCCTTGGAACTGAAATGGCCAGACTTCATCTCACCTACTTTTGTCATGTTGTCAGAAGGGATCATTTCCTAGAGAAGGATATGCTTGATAAAGGGGAGGGTCAATGAAAAGGGGAAGGCCTTCAATGAGATGAATTGACATAGTGGCTGCAACAATGGGCTCATATATAACAAAAATTGTGAGACTGGCAGAGGACCAGACAATGTTTCATTTGGTTATACATAGGGTCGCTATGAGTCAGAGCCAACTTGATGGCACCTAACAACAACAACATCAGTGCTTAATTAAGATTTAGACATGAACTAAGTTAAACATTGTTGCAGAAAGTGATGATATATGGACAATAAATGTGATTCTTTAAGGTTAGAGACATTACAATTATATAAGCAAAAATGAGTAATAAGATATTCAAATACATATTATCTCATAGTTTTTTTTTTTAATTTAAGTAGTTCAAAGTAGAAAAAGTCTCTTCAAAATACATTCTATAGAATAGAATGCAATAGAAAATTTTGATAATTTTTTTTCTAATTTTTTTCTTACTCAGTGTCTCATAAATTTTATATGAGGGATTGTTAGGTATTGAATTGTGTCCTGCAAAAAGATATGCTGAAGTTCTAAGCTCTTATCTGCAAATGTGACCTTGTTTGAAACTGGTGTTTTTCTTTGGTTATTACTTAAATTAAGCATTGTTTTATTGGAGTATGGGGGTTCATAATCCAAATTCTTCTGAGTGGTGTTTGTAAAAATGGCCCGGAGGTGACATCTGACCTCCTCTAACTTCACAAGGAGGAAAAGAAGATTAAGATCAACAGCCTAGGCTGGTTCTTATGAGGCAGAGGTCAGGCATGCCTCTATCTCCAAACTTTTTATTAACTTTCCCTCCTGGGCACTCTGTCCTTCTCTGTTGGGTTCGATAAGCCATTGCAATGGTCACACAGAAATCACAGATGATACTCACAATTATGGGATTTATTATGTAAGTAACATGTTACAATTCATTATCAGAAAAGACTCAGGATATCTTTCTTCAATCAGAACAGCCTGTTTGTAGCACTGCCCATAGGCATGCCACTCCTTGGCCCTCAACCCCTTGACCTCACAACTCCTTGACCTCTCCCATGCTTGGGCAAGTGTTACAAAGCTCTTTTAGCTCTGCTGATAAGTGCCCAGAGGCACTCACTCTGCCAATAAGTCTCCTCCTGAAGGTGTTCATGTCCAGCCCTGTAGGTTAGCAAATTTGGATCTACCAAGTACCCAGAGGCACCCCACTGCACCAGCAAGCCTCCTGCCCAAAGGAGCTCAGCTTTCTTGCTCTGTGAATCTGGAAGCTCACTGCAAGCCCACTGCACTGTCTCCTGCTGATCTCCTGTTGGTCTCCTGCCAATCTCTTTTCAGTCTGTTGGTTCTGTTTCCACTTTTCTCTGCCACTGCTTCTCCTCATCTCTCCTCTCCGTTGTTACAATACTCTCTGTGTCTGCTGGATCTAAGAAGATCTCAGCACAGGGATCCTGTGTCCAAAGGATGTGCTCCACTCCTGGTTCTTTCTCAGTGATGGTGAGATCCTCTGGTTTGGTTCATTTTAAGCCTAGGGGGATGGCAAAGCTGACCAATCTGTCATTAGCTTTCCATATACCTTATTTGTATGATCCCACACCCACAAGGGTGCCATACATCTCATTTATATTATTAGCAAGATATCCAAACCCTTTGGTAGTATCACATTTGCCTATACCCAGTCAGTTATTTGGTGGGAATTACAAAGACTATGGCAAGAGGACCATATAAGTAATTAACTGCACCACAGTGTCTTATAAACAAGACAACAAGAACAGAAACAGAATGATATACAAAGGGAAAGACAGTATTTGAGGATCTGTGCTGAGACACTATGATTTTCCCACATTTTCCTATGTAGCATGCCCATTACCTAATCCTCACGCTCAGGGCCATCGAGTTGGATCCGACTCATAGTGACCCCTCCTTGGGTTTCCGAGGTGGTATCACTATGGAGGTAGGTTGCCGAACTTTCCTTCCAAGGAATCTTTCTTTCTTTTTTAATTGTGATTTGGGTGAAGATTTACAGAGCAAATTCACTTTCCATACAGCAGTTCACATATACTTTGTCTCATGACATTGACTACAGTTTACCACAATGCAACAGCTCCCCTCGCACCTCCTCCCTACAGTTACCTCTTCCCAGTGTCCATCCTTCCATGGGCTCCTGCCCCTGAGCTGTCTC
>NW_006921589.1:20816463-20820468 GCF_000298275.1 Orycteropus afer afer
ATAAGGTTTTTTCTGTGTTTTCTTTGGTCTGTATCTCAGTCCTTTGAAGATAGCTAAATATAATTCTTTTGAATTCCTTATCAGAGAGTTCCAATGCAGCTTCTTCCTCAGGGATGTGTTCTGGGTCTGTAACCGGTTCCTTTATTTCTACCACTTTATGTTGCTTCATTGTGTGGACTGTGATGGTCTATTGTCTCCAAGGCATCGTGGTATTGTATTAAGATCTCTGTTAATTGTTTGTAAAGAGCATCCAAGGGTGATTCAGGCTCTTCTTGGTGGTGTTTTGTCATTAGCCTGATAGTGGAGAAGGAAGTGCTGGTTCTTGCTCAGTAAGTGAAGTTGCAGGAGGTGTGGGTGTACTTGTATATTATGGGGACTGTTGTTGTCTCCCAGTCAGTTAGGCAAAAATTACAATTGAATAGCCATCAAAAGAACTAAAAACACATGGACAAAAATACACTCTGAAATCATACAAGAACAGTAACCCCCAAAAAAAGAAAAAGTGGAGAAAAGAAAAAGGAAACAGGTAAATATGAAATATCTGGGGATAGGTCACTAAGAGAAAACAGGCAGGGAAGTTGAATAATGAAGAAGGAAAACAAACTAACAGGAATGAGAAAAAAAAAAAAAAAAGCAAAAACAAAACAAAACAAAAAACCTAACAAGTAACGGGGTTAATCACGAGAGAAAAGAAAAAGGTTTAAACTAAGAACTTTTCAGTCGTATAGTGCTGGTCCAGAGAGTTCTTGGGGTTACTGGAAAGCAGAACCTCTTCTTAAGTCCTTGGAATCTGGTAGAGCATTATCTCTTTAAGTTGTCTCTAGCTGCTGGTTACATGTTGATTTGTTTTGTCTTGGTTTTATGGTTTAATATTTTGAAAAGGTGAAGCTAGTGTGTTTTATCTTATTATTGATTCAGGTGTGGTGGGTCACTCTGCTGTTTTCTTTGTGATGTTGGAATCACTGTGTGTAGTGTGGATATGTGTTTCTGTTTTTTGTACAGAGGGTTTAGAGTTCAAAGTGTGAGGTTTTATGATAATTGGCTGAGTATGGTTTCTTCTATAGAATGAGTGATGTTATTGGCGGAGAAGGTGGGAGAAGAAGAAGGAAAGGTTGGTGTTGCTAGGGTCAGTATCTAGGGCTTTGAACAGGGTATTATTAATGATGTATTTATTTACAAGACTGCCGCTCAATCTCAGGAAAATTCCTCTTGTTAGAGGGTCACAAATTTCCACCTATTTCAGGCACACTTAAAGACCCCGCCTCTGCAGCCCCACAGTGCCAAAGCGTGGCTCTAAGGTAAAATTTGCAGGACCGGGCTCAGCTGCAGTTTCTTTGTTCTCCATGCCCCCTCTGCCAGCCGTGCTGATGCAATCCAGCCAGACCACCAATGGCTGGCTCTGGGTTTGTCTGTGATACTGCCCACCTGCAGTGCCAAAGATGCATGCAATTTCAGGTGTGTTGGAGTTGGGGGAATACCTGAGCAGGCTTTTATTTATGATGTATTTATTTGCAAGACCGCGGCTCAATCTAGGGAAAGATTCCTATTGTTAGAGGGTCACAAATTTCTGCCAATTTCATGCACACTCAAGGCCCCAGCCTCCGCAGCCCCACAGTGCCAAAGCTTGGCTCCAGGGCAAAATTCATGGGATCGTGCTCAGCTGCAGTTTTTTTGCTCTCCATCCCCCATCTGCCACGGTGGTGTCACAATCCCACCAGACCGGTAATGGTCAGCTCTGGAGTTTGCCTGCAATACCGCCCACCTGCAGCTCCAAAAATGTGAGCAATTTTAGCTATGGTGGAGTCAGGGGAGTACCTGCCAGTGACCTGCAGTCCCAATAACTGTGGCAAAGAAAAGCACGGTGTCTAACAGTCTGACCCAAGCCCTCTGTGTAATCTGCTGGGAGGGGAAGGAGGTAGACTTTCTGGTGCACCAGTGAGATCTCCACCTGAGTCTCAGTAATGGTGCCCATGTCCGGCTGCACCCACACCACCCAAATTACCAACAAAACCAGCTGCTGGAGGCAGGTCTCTGCCGCTGCCTGCTGGAATATTGTATTGGTCACTGGTAAGCTGCTATAAGTGACTTCATTCTTGGCTCAGGGATCTCAGGTGGCTGCCTCAACCCGGCAGACAGTGACAGCCCCAGAAAGGTTTCCAACGGTCTCTCTCGGGTGCCCATTCATCTTCCGGCAGTAGCTCTTTTCTAAATAATCTCCCTGTGTCTTTTCTCTAATTCTGCTCTTTTGTGTTTTGTGCACTCTGATTCAGTGAGTTGTTCAGAGTGCCAAAGATCCCAATTCAAACTGTTGTACCTAGTTCTTAAAGTCCTTAGATGACAGAGGGAAAAATAAACGTGCTGCTCATTGGCGAGACTCCATTTTGAATCCCTGAAGAATAATTTCAAATATATTTCTGACACTGTAGGGTATTCAGAAACATATTATAATTTTAAAATGTTCAAGTATAACACAAATAAACTTCACCTTGGATCTACTTTTAAATTATGACAAAAACTTTTGTTAGAAATAATTATTTCTCATTCACATTTAGTCATGTATTGGTTCAGAAAGTATTAAGATCTTATTATGCATTAGATACTAGAGAGGAAGTACATGAATCAGGAAGTGCAAGAAAAGACACACATTTCAGTAATATCAGCCCTGGTGGCACAATGGTTAAGTGCTTGGCTGCTAACTAAAAGGTTGATGGTTCAAACTCACCAGCTGCTCCAAGGAAGAAGGATGTGGCAGTCTGGTTCTGTAAAGATTTATAGCCTTGGAAACCCTATGAAAGAATTCTACTCTGTCCTATTGCAAAAAGGGCAAGGAGGCCACATATTCTGACCTCCTCTAACCCCACAAGAGGAAGACAGAATCACCATCAATAGCCAAGGCCTATTACTGCAAGGCCAGATGTGCTGCCTCCCCCAGCCCTTTCACCAACTGTTCTTCCCAAAGCACCCACCACCTCTCTCTTGGGTTCCTCTGACCACATCCAACCTCAGGAGGGGAAAACAGAATCACCATCAGCAGCCTGAGGTTTATTTCTATAAGGCCAGACATGCCACCAACCTCTAGACATTTTACCAACTCCGACACCAACAGACCCTCCCATGACACTCACTACTTCTTTGCTGGGTTCAATGATTCATTACAATGACCACACAGACCTCACAGACAATACTCATGATTATGGAGTTTATTAGGGAAGTAAATCTTAAGTAAGGTTATAATTCAGGCTCAGGAACATGCTCAGGATACAATTCTTTGAACACGACAGTCTCCTCTCTAATATGCCCTCAGACATGTCACCCTGGCCCTTGGCCTCTCAACTTGGCCTCTGCCCTGCTTGGGCAAGAATTACAAAGCTCTTGGAGTTCTGCTAATAGAGACACCTGTGTGTGCCCTCCACCACCAGCAAGCCTCCTGCCCAAGGGCACTCAGCTTTCATCAGAAAGCCCACGGCTTTTTCTCCTGCCTCTTGGTTCCTCAGGCAGTCATCTCAGCCAGTTGTCTCAGATGGTCATCTCTGCTAAGGAGAGCCAGTGCAAGTATCTCAGATCCAAGGAAGTGCTCCACTCCTCTTCCCACTCTTCTCTCTTGATGGAACTGAGATCCCCCTTTCTGCCTCTACAAAGACTCATTTTAAGCCTAGCAGAATGACAAAACTAACCAATCCCAACATCAGAGTTCCATACACCTTATTTGCATTGTCCCACTCAGTAATCTGGTGGGAGTCACAAAGAATGGGTAGAAAAGCTATACCAAGTCATTCACTGCATCACAAACGCCTTCCTCTAGTCTTAGTATGGAATATGCAAAACTCTTTAGGAGTCAAGAGAACTTTGTTCAAGGGAGATATAATGTTCGTGTAAATTCATCTGTACATCACAAAACTTTTTTTATATAACTTGTTACTTTGATATCATTTCAAATGTATAGAAAAATTACAAGAATAATAAAAGGAACTCCCATGTACATTGCACTGCACCCAGGTATACCAA
>NW_006921589.1:20820765-20824654 GCF_000298275.1 Orycteropus afer afer
GCATAGTGCCTAAGGCATTTGACTGCTAGCCAGAAGGCCTGTGGTTCAAACCCATGAGCCACTCCTTGGAAGGAAGGTTGGTCAATCTACTTTTATAGTGATACTGCCTCAGAAATCCAAGGAGGGGTCACTATGAGTTGAAATTGACTCTACAGCAGTGAGTTTGGTTTCTTTTGGTTTAAGCCATTTGGGGGTAAATGGAATAGACCTTTATTCCTAAGTACTTATATATATATATATATTTGCATAACAAACACAACACATTGCCATTGAGTCAGATTCAACTCATAGCTACCCCTCCTTGTGTTCCTGAGCAAACTACAGCCTCACAGCAACATGCAAGCCACTACAGTAGGACAAACTGACAGACAAGATTCTCTCCATTAGTTGTTCCAAACTGCTCTAGTCACTTCCTGGTCTCCTCAGCTGTTCCAAACCACTCTGCTCTTCCTGGTCTTACTCAGCAGCTCCAAACTGCCACCTGCCCCACTTCATGGTCTGTCTCCTCCCTCAAGGTGCTCCAAAGCACACCTCTGCCAGACTTTGTCTCACCTACTTTGGACATGTTGTCAGAAGGGACTACTCCCTAGAGAAAGATATCATGCTTGGTAAAATGGAGAGATGATAAAAAAGGGGAAGGCCCTCAATGAGATGGATTGACAGTGACTGCAACAATGGGCTTAGGTATAGCAAGTATTGTGAGGTTGGCACAGGACCAGGAAGTGTTTCATTCTGTTGTGCATAGGGTCTCTATGAGTCAGAGGTGACTCGACAACACCTAACAACAATTATTTTATTTTCTAATCAGTCATCCAATCTCGGTTCATGTGTTGCATTTATTTATTATGTCTCTTTTGTTTTTCTTTAATTTTGAGAATTTCCCCAATCTTCTTTGTCCTTCTTGACCTTGGTTTTTTCACAGTATTCAAGCCAGTTATTTCGAGATTGCCAGGCATGTTCTTGAAGTAACATTTTGTCCATCACACCTTATCATCTCAGAAGGCACTTAATGACAATCTGTCCAAATATGGATGATTCTGCTCATTTGGTTAAAGTGGTGGCTACCAGATTTTCTCCCAATATGTTTATACATTCACTAATTTCCAATGATGAGTTTTTGAAGATGATTTCTGATTTTCAAGTGGATAAGATGAAATTTAAAATAAACAACTAAGCTCACTCAGTTGTTGTGGCTCTAAACCACATCCTACCAAACAAAAACAGTAAAAAATGGGCAATTTTGTGGTGATTCATTTCAGTTAGATTACTATTTGTTGATTACCTGCTCTATGAGAGACATTACAGATGCTAAAATGATACCTTGAACAGATTATAATTCAGTAGGGAGAAAAATAAGTAATCTGTTGCATATCAGCACAAAATGTGTCAGGACATGTAGAAATTAACTAAGAGATACTTAATTAGGTTAGGACTAGATCATATCATTAGAAATACAGAGTGGAAGAGGAAAATATTTCCAATGGTAAAAATAGATAAGAAAAAGCATGAAAATAAAATAAATCAAAAAAAGGTTTTGTACCTGTACAAAGAAAACTGCAAACCACTACTCTGAGAAATCATGAGATCTACATAAATGGAAGAACATGCCATGCTCATGGATAGGAAGATTGAACTTTGTAAAAATGTCAATACTACCCAAAGCATTCTATACATTCAATGCCATCTCAATCTAGATCCCATCAGAATTCTTTAAGAATATGGAAAGACCACTCACTAATTTTAAATGGAAAAGCAAGAGTCCTTGAATAAGCAAAGCACTGCTGAAGAAGAAGAACAAAGTAGGAGGTTTCATACTCCTGGATCTCAAAACCTACTATACAGCCACAGTACTCAAAACAGGCTGGTACTGGAAGAGTTCAAAATGAGTCAAGCCAGTAAGCAGCACGCTTTATCCCACTGGCATCTAAGGTCTTGGAAAACTAGTCACAACAGTTTGAATTAGGAATTTCAGTGCTCTGAACAACTCACAGAATCAGAGTACACCAAACATGGAAGAGCAGAATTAGAGGAAAGGCACAAAGAGATTATTTAGGAAAGAACTACTGGAGGAGGATGGATGGGCACCTGAGAGAGACATTGGAAACTCTTCTGGAGCAGTCACTGTGTGCCAGACTAGGGTGCCCACCTGAGATCCCTGAGCCAAGAGGGAGGACGCCTGATAACAGCTTACCAGCGACCACTCTAATATTCCAGTGGGCAGCGGCAGAGACCTGCCTCCAGCAGCTGATCCTGATTTTTTTGGAGGTAATTTGGGTCTTCTGGGTGCTGGTGGTGGGCACAGACACCTCGCTGAGATTCAGAGGAAAACTTACTATTGTGACAGGAAGGGTAGCTCCCTCCCCTCCCAGCAGGTCACAGAGTAGACTGGGGTCAGACTGGGAGACATCGTGCTTTTCTTTGTCACAGAGATCAGGACTGCAGGTCACTAGGAGGTACTCCCCTGACCATAACACAGCTGAAACTGCACACGTTTTTGGTGCCACAGCTGGGCAGTATCACAGACAAACTCCAGAGCCAGCCATTAGCGATCTGGCGGGATTACGTCAGTACTGCGGGCAGAGAGAACAGGGAGAGGGAAGAAACTGCACTCCCGGGATTTTTGCCTTGGAGCTGTTCTTTAGCGCTGTGGGGCGGCGGAGGCGGGATCTTTGATTGTGCCTGAAATTGGTGGAAATATGCAATGCTCTAACAATAAGAATCTTTCCTGAGGTTGAGCTGCAGTCTTGCAAATAAATACCCTGCTCAAAGCCCTAGAAACCGACCCTAGCAACACCAAGCTTTCCTTCTTCTGCTCCCACCTTCTCTGCCAATATCTTCATTCACTCAATAGAAGAAAACATATTCAGCCAATTACCATAAAATGTCCCACTTCAAACTCTAAACCCTCCTTACGACAAACAGAAACACATATCCACACTACACACAGGGATTCTACCACCACAAAGAAAATAGCAGAGTGACCCAACACACTTGAATAAATAATAATTAAAAAAACCAACCACCAGCTTCACCTTTTCAAAATATTAAACCATAAAACCAAGACAAAACAAATCAACATGTAACCAGCAGCTAGTAACAACATAAGAGACAGCGCTCTACCAAATTCCAGGGACTTAAGAAGAGGTTCTGCTTTCCAGTAACCCCAACAACTCTCCGGAATTGCACTGCATGACTGAAAATATCCTAGTCTACAATGCCTTTTTTTTTTTCCTTCTTTCTCTTGCGATTAACCCCGTCCCTTGTTTTTTTTGTTTGTTTGTTTTGTTTTGTTTTGTTCTGTTTTTGTTTTTATTTTCTTTTGTATTGTTGGTTTGTTTCTTTGTGTATTTTCTTTATTCATTATTCTCCTTCTCTACCCTTTTACTTTCAGTGGCCTATCCCCAGATACTGCAGATTTATCTGTTTAGTTCTTCTTTTTACCCCTTTTTCTTCTTTTAGGTTACTGGTCCTGTGTGATTTCAGGGTGTATTTTTTGTCCATGTGCTTATAGTTCTTTTGATGGTTATTTAATTGTAATTTTTGCCTAACTGGCTGGGAGACAACAGTCCCCATAAGATACAAGTATACCCACACCTCCTGCAACTTCACTTATTGAGCAAGAGCCAGCACCTCCTTCTCCACTAGCAGGCTAACGATAAAACACCACCAAGAAGAGCCTGAATCACCCTTGGCTGCTCTTTACAAACAATTAACAGAAACCTTAATACAATACCACGACGCCTTGGAGACAATAGACCATCACTGTCCACACAATGAAGCAACATAAAGTGGTAGAAATAAAGGAACCGGTTACAGACCCAGAACACATCCCTGAGGAAGAAGCTGCATTGGAACTCTCTGATAAGGAATTCAAAAGAATTATATTTAG
>NW_006921589.1:20826474-20829152 GCF_000298275.1 Orycteropus afer afer
CAAGTGCCTTAGGCACTATGCTACCAGAGCTCCTGCCTCGGAAACCCAAGGAGGGGTCGCTATGAGTCGGGTCCGACTCGAGGGCACATAACAAAAACAACAACAACCAAAAAGTTGACAGTTTGAACCCCATAGCTACTCCACAGGAGAACGATGAGGCAGTGTGCTCCTGTAAAGATTTACAGCCTCATTTTTTTATTGCAAATGATTAATTACCTCAATGCATTAGAGTGGTTGCTCTTTACCTAGGGCAGGGATTTGCACATTTCCACTTCGACAGAGAGAGAGGAAAAAAAGGACAATGAAAGTAGAAAGAAATTGATTTGTTCACCTTTAAAAACTGATAGTTACAGATTTTTTAAAAAAAATTCTCTTTTGATCAACAAATAAGAGCATTATTAGTTTTATTCCTCCAGGATCAATACCCAGCAAGGTATGTAACCAACCCAAAGCACTTGGTAACAAGCAGAAAATAGTGAATTCAATTCCATTTTTGGAAGAGAGCTGCAAGTCAGTATGTTCTGAAGATAAACTGAAAAAAAAAAAAAAAAAGTCTAACTTTTAGCAAGAATAAAATGAGAACACATTTATAGTACATCATTTTCAAGATTTATGCACAAAGACATGGCACGGCTATATATCATGGTAAAACATTACGATTGCTACTGTCAAATTTAACTTATTTCCCACTCGAGAGTTATGTGGCATATTATTCCAGTGCATATTCCCATTGCCTTTGTATGTGTGAGAAGATATCGGAGACTTGAAAGGTCAGAGGCCTACACAACCTCTGAATGGAAAACAGTGAGGTCACTTGTAGTTTGGGAAACATAGCAGAAAGAACAGTGGGGAAGTGGTGGAAGCAGAACGAAATAAAGCACAGCTAAGAAAGACAAACTCAGAGCGGAGGGCAGGGGGTGAATGCAAAATTGATTTTGCAAAGGAGCGCAGGTCTGCTCCCAATGCATGCTTCAGAGTATCGACGGATTCCGTGTTTATTACTTTCCTTCTGCGTGTAATGTTGGAAGATACACTCATTAAACTGTATGAACTTTAGGAGAATTTCAGTCACACAGCCTCGGCCAGCAAACAATGACTACCGCATGGCTTGATGTAGAATTAACTACCATTCAGTTTGATGCTCAATTCCAAAACTCATTGCCAGCCAGTCGATTACAAGTCACAGTGACCTTATGGGACAGAGTAAAATCCCTCAAGGTTTCCAAGGCTGCAAATCTTTACGGAAGTTGACACCCGCATCGATCTCTCACAAAGCAGCTGGTGAGTTTGAACTGTTGACATTTTAGCACAGTGTTTTAACCACTGTGCCACCAGGACTCCTGATGCTCAATATGTACATTAAAAACCAACAAAAAAACCTGCCATCCCCCTTAAATATAAATATATTTCTCACTTGATCTAATGATTCTCTCTTTCAAGACCTTTAATAAAACTAAGAAATAACTTGTCTGCTGGTTCCATTGTCCTCAAAGGAAGCAAAGAACCATAAAATTGTTCATTTCTTTTGTTTCTTTTTCTTTCTCCTAAACCTTAATGATCTGCCTGTCTTAGTTCTAATTTCCTCTGGTACCATCACTTGTTGGCATCTGAAAGCTCTTACCTTTTACTCTGGTGTCCCTGGGTGGTGCAACTTGTTAAGCTCTTGGCTAGGTTGACAGTTTGAGCCCATCCAGGGCACCCTGAAAGACAGGCCCGGTGATCTGCTTTTGATCAGTGGAGAGCCTTGTGGAGCATAGTCCTACTTTGCACACGTGGGGTTGCTATGAGTCAGAATCAACTCAAAGCAACTAATGCCAACTTTTTACTGTTTCACTGGGTGTCACCCAGTTTCAACTCTCTTTGGTTTAAGTAGCTCTTCTGTGAGAACTTCTAAAATTATCAAAACTGACTTTTTGATTTATTTTATATTCAGATTATAGTACATAACTGGAAAATTTTTTAAAAATCTATATATATTAATATTTTCTGGGGAGCTCTGGTGCTGTAGTGCCTAAGACATTTGACTGCTAACCAGAAGGCTGGCAGTTCAAACCCACTAACCGCTCCTTGGAAGGAAGGTTGGGCAATCTCCTTCTGTAGAGATACTGCCTCAGAAACCCAAGGAGGGGTCGCTATGAGTCAGATCCAACTCAATGGCAGTGAGTTTGGTTTTTGTTTTTGTTGTGTGGCAGACAGTGATTCTGTATTTTCTTTACAAGGAGATTCTTTGCCAGGTGTATGAGTGTGGGGAGCTGAGGAAGGGGATACATGTGTCTCAGGGAACTGATCAGCTGGAACCAATCACCCAAAGGACTCTCCCAGGCATTCAGAATGGATATTAACAAAAATCTCTTGCTCAAAGCAGTTCTGCACCATCTGTCCCCCATTTTATGTTAGCGCTAAATTGAGCCCTTCATCATTTCTCTGGAAATCACAGAATTACAGAATTTTAGAACCAAAATGAATATAAACACAACCTCTAAGGAGAAACTGCCCTTAGATTCATAAAAATGAGAGTGAGCAGAAGAGAAATTCCTCGTGAAGAAAAATATATTATTCTTTTAAAAATGCTGGCATCATTTATGAACATTATGAAAAATATGTCTATCTGATTTGTTTTACAAAATAATGCCATATATATATATATTTTTTTTTTATTAGGATTTGGGTGAAGATTT
>NW_006921589.1:20836463-20850996 GCF_000298275.1 Orycteropus afer afer
GGGGTCCAAGATTATCTTCTGTGTCTGTGTTAATTGGTTTCCCTTTTCTTTGTTGAAGAGGGTCTGTGCAATCCTTCTGCCTAGTCCGCCATCTTGCCCCACCTCCTCCATCCACCTTTCTCGACGACGCGGTGCACGTGCTGCGCTGCACCCTGCTTGACTCCTTCGCTGCCGTACGCTGCTGCCATATTTTTTATATGTATTAAGGACTCTCTTTTTCTGTGTTCCAGAGGTTTAAAAAATGAGAAAATCATCTTTAATATATAGTATGAAAACAAATATTTACAACACAACTAAGCAGATCACTCTTTTAAAAGTTTTAACCCTACTGTGTTTTCTTAAAACCAAAAAAAAAAAAAACAAACTCACTGCCACTGAGTTGATTCCCACTCATAGAAACCCCCATTGTGGAAGGTGGTAAATCTTTATGGAAGTAGATTGCCCAGTCTGTCTTTCACGGAGTGTCTGGTGGGTTTGAACTGCCAACCTTCTGGTTAGCAGTCATTTGATGCCTTAGGCACTACACCACCAGAGTTGCTTAATTTCTTATATTTATTCAATCTGAAAAATAATCTAGATTGAATTCACATGCCATTCCAATTCCTACTCCACACGTGTGCCGTATCACATCAAACTGACAGGTAAAGATAAATCTGTTCATTCTATTCAACTCACTAAAACATGAAAATAAATGTATGTATTGTACAAAGATTGCCCACAATAAGAAGTGAAATAAAAGAGGTTTCTAATTTATTCTGATTTAACCAGAAAATAAACTTAATCAGAGCACCTGTTCACAAGCAGGCCAGTTAATTGATGTTTTACCACATTACGTAGATTGCAGTAGTTATTTAGTGAATAGCAGAGATACTGCAGACAGAAGTACTTCTGAAAGTGAAGCAAAACTTTCAGATTATGGACTTGTTTTCAGAAAGAAGTATAAAAAATAAGTTAGTTCAACTCTGAATTTTACAATATTGAGTGTTTGTTAGAACATGAAAGCTTTTTTTCTCTTGTAAAGTTATTCAAACTAAAAAAATAGACTGAAACACTCTTTGCAAAGGTCACCAATGACCAATAATCATGCTTTATCACACTGGCATTTCATCAGCTATTTTTCTCACTTCTCTGGAAACACTGCTTAAAATAAGATTTTATAACAATAGATTAATTTCAATATTCCTAAGTAAGTATGAGTGGCCAACTTTCAGGCTCACTATTTTAGTTAATCCATATGGAGCTTAATTTCATCATTACCTCTCTCATCACCTCATTTCAAGGCAAAGTTTTTCATTCCTGGAATTACCAAAATGCCTCTGTATATTCTTTTATTCTTTCTGCATTTCCAGTTTATCCTACATAAACCAACTCTATTACAGACTTCCACACTGTTCCTTTGAAATGAAGTCATATCTGAAAAAGCATTGTCCATAGCAAAAATTGCTTTTAAAATATTCTAGTTTTGCTTATCTCTCTCTCTTCTTCTTTAAGCCTCTTGCATCCACACTTTTCCTCTAGTCTCTTGTTGGTACCCTACTATACGGTTGTTTTGTCTTTTATCTGGGACTCAGTCTTGAGGGACAGTAACTACCTAGAGAATTTTCTTCTTATAGTGCAGGACAGAATCTCTTCAAGGGGTCTATGGAAACATGTGATATCTCTGAGGACTGAAGTTCTGGCATACCTTCAGTTTCACCAACACTCATGTGGCCAAAGAAAGTCACATGGCAAACCCACAGAAGCTGTAAAAGCGAGTGAGCAGTTGCTGAACAATGATCACCCTGGACACTGATCTTGGAAGCTTGTCTGTAAAGCAAAGTAGTTAGCTTTATGTTCACTCATGTAGGGGAAACATGTGAAGAATATGGGTAGTAACCTGTGGAGCCCACTGTCTTCTGGCCTCCCTTCCCCACCCTGGTTTTGCCGAACACATCAAGCAAAATTTATTTTAAATAAAGTCTTTTTTTCTCAAAACCCTCCGATGACTCCACCTTCAACATAATAAATTTCTCTCAAAGCCCTAGAAGGCCTTGTGTGATCTAGTCCCTGGTCACCTCTTGGATCATTATCCTTGTTCTTCCCCTCCTTATGCGCTCTGCTCCAACCATGCTGGTTTTCAGCTGTTCATTGCATGCACCAGGCAGGATGCTCTGATATTAGAACCTTTGTCACTGTAGGAGAGAGTTTGTCAGCATTATTAATATTTTCAAAAAACAACTTTTAATTTTTTTAAACCTATTAAATTTTTATCTATTAGTTTATTTACTTTTATTGGTCTTGTTTGATTTTATACAATATGATTTTTCTAATTTCTTACACTGGATGCTTACCTTACTTCTGTTATACTTCTGGAAGCTTTTGCTTATAATTTATGGCTCTATAGCTATAAATAGTTCTTAAATATGACTCTTTGTATTCTAAAATTTTGCTTAAAAATATTTATTATCATTTAATTCTAAGTATAATCTCTATTAGGATTTTTTCCTTTAGCCCATGATGTAGTTATAAATGTTATTTTTAAATATAAAGTGTGTGATTTTTAAAATTTTATTTTGGGCTTTGATTTCTAACTTACCAGCCCTGTGCTTAGAGAATGTGAATCTGTACTGTACTCAGTTTTAGAAAATTTGGGGCACTTTCTTTATGCCTAGTAAGTGATCGTAAGTGTTTGAGTTTTTGAGTTGAAAGGTTCTTTAGATGTCCAGTTGACTAAGCATGTTAGTTTCATTGCTGCAAAACAAGGACATGGGGGAGGCATCTTCTGACCTCCTACAATCCCAAGAAGGGGAAGAAGAGTCACCATCAACAGCCCAAGGCTTATTCCTATGAGGCCAGACATGCTGCCACCCTCCACAGTTTTCACCAATTCTGACACCAACGTCCCTCCTACGACACTCACTGCTTCTGGGTTCAACAATTTGTTGCAATGGCCACACATGGTTCACAGACAATACTGACAATTATGGGGTTTATTAGGGAAGTAATAGACTACAAGTAAATTTCAGGAATGCACTCAGGATACAGTTCTGTCAGGCCAATCTCCCCTCTGCTATGCCCTCAGGCATGCCTCTCTGACCCTTGGCCTTTTGGCCTGGCCTCTGCCCTGCTCAGGCAAGTGTTACAAAGCTCATTTAGCTTTGTCAATAGGTACACCAAGGTGCACCCCACTACACCAGCAAGGTTCCTGCTCAAAGGCACTCAGCTTTCTCACTCCATGGGCCTGCAAGACTGCCACTCTGTCTCGTGCCTCTTGAATCCACTGCCACTGTCTCTCAGCTGAGTGTCTCTGCCGGACTGTCTCTGCCAGGGCATCTCTTCCAAGGAGATCCAGTAGAGGGATCTTGAGTCCAAGGACGCACTCCACTCCAACTCCAGCTCTTCTATCTTGACAGCAGTGAGATGCCCCTTTCTGCCTCTAATGTGAGACAACTCAACGCACTGCCATCAAGTCAGATCAGACTCAGCAACAGCCTCCCCTTGGGTTTCTGAGGCAGTATCACTACGGAAGTAGATTGCAACCTTCCTTCCAAAGAGTGGCTTGTGGGTTTGAACTGCCAAACTTCTGGTTAGCAGTCAAATGCCTTAGGCACTCACCACCAGACTAAGAAGGCTCATTTTAAGCCTGGTAGAGTGACAAAGCTAACCAATCCCAACATCAGAGTTCCATACACCTTATTTGCATGGCCCCATCCAGTAATCTGATGGGAGCCACAAAGATGAAGGCTAGAAAAGCCATCTATACCAAGTAATTCACTGCACCACAATTGTTTAAATCATACTTTCTTCAATTTTTTGAGCAGTAAGTTCAAGTTATTGTTGTTGTTAGGTGCCATCGAGTCATCTCTGACTCACAGTGACCCTATGCACAACAGAACAAAACACCACCTGGTCCTTCACAAGTTCCATGATCCTTGCTATACTTAAGCTCATCACTGCTGCCACCATGTCAATCCATCTCCTTGAGGGCCTTCCCCTCTTATGTCAACCCTCCACCTTACCAAGCATGACATACTTCTACAGGGAATGGTCACTTCTGACAACATGACCACAGTATGTGAGATGAAGTCTGGCCATTCTCACCTCCAAGGAGCATTCTAGCTGCACTTCCTCCAGGACAGACCTGTTCTTTTAGCAGTCCATGGTACTTTTGGCATTCTTCGCCAACACCACAGCTCAAAAATGTCAATTCTTTTTTGGTCTTCCTTATTCATTGTCCAGCTCTCACATGCATATGAGGCAATTGAAAATACCATAGCTTGTGTCAGGTGCACCTTAGTCCTCAAGGAGACATCTTTGCTCTTCAGCACTTGAAAGAGGTCCTTTGCAGCCACTTTGTCCAGGGCTGTACATTGTCTGATGACCTGACCGCTGCTTCCGTTGGCATCGATTGTAGAACAAAGCAATGTGAAGTCTTTGACAATTTCAATCTTTTCTCCATTTATCATGATGCTGCTTATAGGTCCAGTTGTGAGGATTTTTGTATTCTTTATATTGAGATGTAATCCATACTGCAGATTGTACTCTTCAGTCTTCATCAGTAAGTGCTTCAAGTCTCCTCACTTTCAACACACAAAGTCGTGTCATCAGCTTATCACAGGTTGTTAATGATTCTTCCTCCAATCCCTGATGCCACGTTCTTCTTCATATAGTCCAGCTTCTCAGATTATTTGCTCAGCACACAGATTGAATAAGTATGGTGAAAGGATACAACTCTGACACATTCCTTTCTTGATTTTAAGCCATTCAGTTTCTCCTTTTTCTGTTCAAATGACAGCTTCCTGGTCTATGTACATGTTCCTCATGAGTAAAACTAAGTGTTCTGGAATTCCTTTTCTTCTCAATGTTATCCACAATTTTTCATGATCCACACAAATGCTTTTGCATAGTCAAGAAAACACAAATGAACAACTTTCTGGTATACTTTGCTTTGAGCCAAGATCCATCTGACACCAGCAATGATATCCCTCATTCCACGTCCTCTTCTGAATCCACCTTGCATTTCTGTAAGTTCTCTGTCAGTATACGGCTGCAACCATTTTTTAATTATTTTCAGCAAGATTTTACTTGCATGTGATATTGATGATATTGTTTGAAAATTTCCACATTCTGTGGGAACCACTTTCTCTGGAATGGGTACAAATATAGATCTCTTACAGTCAGTTGGCCAGGTAGCTGTCTTCCAAATCTCTTGGCATAGTTGAGTGAGTGTCTCCAGCGGGACATCAATTTGTTGAAACATCTCAATGAGTATTCCATCAATTCATGGGGCCTTGTTCTTTTCCAGTTCCTTCAGTGTAGCTTTGACTTCTTCCTTCAATACCATCAATTCTTGATCACATGCCACCTCCTGAAATGGATGAACGTTGTTGACCAATTCTTGGTACAGTGAGTCTGTGTATTCCCTCCAACTTCTTTTGATGTTTCCTCCATCGTTAAGTATTTTCCCCTAGAATCTTTCAATCTTGCAACTCGAGGCTTAAATTTTAGCTTGAGAAATGCTGAGCGTGTTCTTCCCTTTTGGTTTTCTAACTCCAGGTATTTGAACATTTCCTTATAGTAATTGGCCTTGTTTGCTCAAGCTGCTCTTTGAAATCTTCTGTTTAGCTCTTTTATTTTGTGATTTCTTCCATTTGCTTTAGCTACTCTCTGCTCAAGGGCAAATTTCCAAGTCTCTTCTGACATCCATTTTGGTTTTTTCTTTCTTTCTCATATTTTTAATGACCTCTTGCTTTCTTTATGGATGATGCTCTTGATGTCATCCCACAGTTCTTCTGATTTTCGGTCATTCGTGTTCAATGCATCAAATCTATTCTTTAGATGGTCTCTAAATTCAGGAGGGATATATTCAAGGTCATACACCAAGTTGAACTTGCATATGAGCAGTTGATGGTCTGTTCCACAATCAACTCCTGGCCTGGTTTTGGCTGAAGGCTGAGATTTTCCATTGCCTCTTACCACAGATGTAGTCAATCTAATTTCTCTGTACTCCATCTGGTGATGTGCACATGCATAGCCATTTGTGTTGTTGAAAAAGATATTTGCAATGAATAAGTCGTTGGTGTTACAAAATTGTATCATGTGATCGCTAGTGTTATTTCTGTCACCAAGGCCAAATTTGCCAACTACCGGTGATTCTTCTTTGTTTCCAACTTTTGCATTCCAATCACCAGTGACAATCAACACATCTTGATTGCATGTTTGGTCAATTTCAGACTGTAGATATTGATAAAAATTTTCAATTTCCTCATCTTTGTCTTTGGTGGTTGGTGCATAAATTTGCCTAATAGTCGTATTAACAGGTCTTTCTTGTAGGTATATGGATATTTTCCTATCACTGACAGAATTGTGCTTCAGGACAGATCTTACTTTGTAATGATGAATGCCATGCCATTCCTCTTCAAATTGTCATTCTCGGCATAGTCAATCATATGGTCATCTAATTTAAAATGACCAAAACCGGTTCATTCCAGATCACTGATGCCTAGGATATCAATCTGTATGCATTCCATTTCATTATTGACAACTTCCAATTTTCCTAGATTCATATTTCGTACATTCCATGTTCTGATTATTAATGGATGTTTGTAGCTGTTTCTCCTCAATTTAAGTTGTGCCACATCAGCGCATGGAAGTCCTGAAAGATTTCCTTTATCCATACCATTAAGTTTGGTTCTACTCTGCTGAGGCAGCTTTTCCCAGTCATATTTTGAGTGCCTTCCAACCTAAGCAGCTCATCCAAGCTATTCATAAAGTTGCCCAGTAATATATCAGACAGTGTTTCTCTGCTATTCATAAGGTTTTCCCCAACCAGTTTTTGAGAAGTGGATGGCCTTTTCCTTCTTTGTAGTCTGTCTCAGTCTGTAAGCTGCATTGAAACCTGTGCACCATGTGCAACTCTGCTGGTATTTGAAACATCAGTGACACAGCCTCAAACTTCACAGCAATGTGCAAGCCCCACAGGATGACAAATTGATGGACAAGTTTGTCTCCCTCAGCTGTTGAAAACCTCTCTGCCCTCCCCTTACCTAATTCCTACCTGGATCCTGCCACTTTGTGGTCTCCGGGGTGCCCAAGTAAAAAAGTAAAGTAAAAAGATGTATTGAAATCAATTTTTTCAGTTTCTCCTTTTTAACTCCTTCAATTGATATAGGACCTCTGGTGGCACAGTAGGTAAAACATTGAGCTGCTAAATGATAGGCCAGCAGTTCCAACCCACTAGCCCCTCCATGGGAGAAAGATGTGACAGTCTGCTTCTGTAAAGATATACAGCCTTAAAAACTCCATAGGGCAATTCTACTCTGTCCTGTAGGGTTTCTGTGGGCTAGAATTGAGTCAAAGGCAGTATGCTTATTTTTGGTTTTGGTATTTGACATGTCCTAAAGCTATGTTATTAGGTTCATACATTAGGCTTAGTACATTATCCTGATAAATTCAATTTTTATCAAATGAGTGGACCTCTTTATCTCTTTGGTAACATTTTGTCTAAAATAAATCAATTTCATCTGATATTAATATATTGTTGTTGTTGTTGTTATGCACCATCGAATCGTACCTGACTCATAGTGACCCCTCCTTGGGTTTCTGAGGTGGTATCACTATGGAAGTAGATTGCCCAAATTTCCTTCTGAGGAGGGGCTAGTGAGTTTGAACCTCCAGCTTTCTGGTTAGCAGTCAAGTGCCTTAGGGAATATGCTACCAGAGCTCCCATAATTAGTTAATATTAATTAATTAATATTAATCAATTAACATTACTTAATTAATATTAATCAGTCAATATTAATTAATTAACATTGATTAATTAATATTAATATAGAAACATAAATATTCTTTTAATAACTTTTTTTTTTTTTTACTATTAGGTAATTTTCTTTTCTTTTTACTTTTATTATGGTGAAAACATATGCAACAAGACACTTGCCAACATAACAACTTCCACATCTACAAATCAGGAACATTGATGACATTTTTCATGTTGTGCCACCAGTATTGCTATCTTTTGCAAAGTATTCCACCACCATTAGCATAAACTCAGTGCCCCTCAACCAAATCTTCCCTTTTCCCCTTCCCTTCTACCTTTGGTAACCAATAATCTTTGGTTTCTATTTATTTATTTATTTATTATCTAGGAATTTTCCCTCCTATTCTGCCCCCCTTTCCTGGTAACCAACAGAGAAAGTTTCCTTCCATGTATAAACCTTTCCTTGAATTTTTAAAATAGTGGATTAATACAATATTTGTCCTTCTGTAATGGACTTAATTCACTCATCATAAAGTCTTCCAAGTTCATCCATGTTATGCAGTGTTTTGTAGATTCTACATTGTTCTTTAGAGCTGCAGAGTACTTCATTTTGTGTAAATTTGGTTATCCATTCTTCAGTTGATAGGTGCTTAGGTTGTTTCCATCTCTTTGCTATTGTGAGTAGTACTGCAAGGAACATGGGTGTGAATATATCTATTTGTATCCTGGCTGTCAGTTCCTTAGGACATGCACCTAGTAATGGGATTGCTGGATCAAATAGTATTTCTATTTCCACCTTTTTAAGGAATCGCCATATTGATTTCCACAGTGGTTGTATCATTTTATAGACCCACCAGCAGTGTATGAGAGTCCCAATCTCTCCACATTCATTCTTTTCTGTCTTGTTGAACTTTACTACTAATGCTGGAGTGAGATGGTATCTCATGGTTGCTTTGATTTGCACCTCTTTAATGACAATCATCAACATTTTTTCATGTGTTTTTTGGCTACCTGAATATCTTCTTAGGTAAAGTGTCTACTCATGTCTTCTGCCTATTTTTCAATTGGATTGTCTTTTTGATGTTGGGGGTCGTGGAATTTTCTATAAATTTAGAGATAAGTCTTTTGTCCAATATGTCATTGCCGAATATTTTTTCCCATTCTATAAGTTCTTTTTTTTTTTTTTTTTACTCATTTGGAGAAGTATTTTGATGCACATGAGAATTTTTAAAAGTTATCAATCATCTATTTTATCTTCTGCTGTTTGTGCATCTTGAGTTATGCTTAATAGTTTATTTATGCCATAAAATAGGGCCCATAGTTTGCCCCTATTTTTCCTCTGATAAACTTTATTGTATTAAGTTTCACATTTAAGTCTTTGATTCATCCAGAATTAGTTTTTGTGTATAGTGTGAGGTATGGATCTTATATCATTTTTCTGAAAAATGGATATCTAGTTTTGCCAGTACTACTTGTGGAAGAGACTCTCTCTTCTCTGTTTAATGGATTTCCACCCTTTGTCAAAGATCAGCTGACCATAAGTCAATAGATCTATTTCTGGGCTCGCAATTCTGTTCCACTGTCATTGTACCAATACCAACCTGTTTTGATTACTGTGGCTGTAGGGTAGGTTTTGAGATCCGGTAGTATGAGACATCCTACTTTGTTCTTCTTCTGTAGTACTTTGCTTATCCAAGGTCTCTTTCTTTTCCATATAAAATGAGTGTTTGGTTTTTCCATGTCTTTAAAGAATGTTGATGGAATCTGGATTCGGATCACTTTGAATGTATTGGTTTCATTTTCACAGTGTTCAATCTTCCTATCTATGAGCATGGTATGTTTTTCTATTTATGTAGATCTCTTATAGTTTCTTGTTTTGTAGTTTTCTTTGTATAGGACTTTTGTGTTCCGGATAAGATTTATTCCCAAGTATCTCATCTTTCTGGTAGCTATTATAAATGGCATTGATTTCCTTATTTCCTTTTCAGAGACCTATTTGCTGGTATAGAGGAATCAAACTGATTTTTGTATGTTGATCTTGTATCCTGCCACTATGCTAAATCTTTCAATAAGTTTCAGTAGTTTTCTTGTTGAGTCTTTTGGGTTTTCTATGTACAAGATCATATAGTCTGCAAGTATGGACAGTCTTCCTTCTTTCTTACCAATTTGGATGCCTTTCATTTCCCTTTTTTGCCTTATTGCCCTGGCTAGGACTTCCAATACAATGTTCAGCAGGTGGAGATAGAGGTCATCCTTGTCTGGTTCCTGTTCACAAGGGGAATGTTTTCAATCTCTCTCCATGAAGAATAATATTGGCTGGTTTTGCATATATGCTCTTTATTATGTTGAGGAATTTCCCTTCTATTCTTACTTTTCTGAGTTTTTTTTTTTTTTTAAATCAGGAATGGGTGCTGGATTTTATCAAATGCCTTTTCTGCATATATTGATATGATCATGTGATTCTTTTCCTTTATTTTACTTATGTGGTGGATTATATTGATTGTTTTTCTAATGTTGACCCATCCTTGCATATCTGGTATGTATCCCATTTGGTCATGATGTATATTTTTTTGATATATTGTTGAAGTCTATTGGCTAAGATTTTATTGAAGATTTTTACATCTATATTTATGAGGGATATTGGTCTGTAGTTTTCCTTTCTAGATGTGTCTTTGTCAGGTTTTGTTATCAGGATTATGCTTACTTCATAAAATGAATTTGGGAGGATTCCATCCTTTTCTATGTTCTGAAATAGTTTGAGGAGGATTGCTGTCAGCTCTTCTCTGAATGATTGGTAGGATTCTCTAGTGAAACCATCTGGACCAGAACTAATTTTGTTCATAATTTTTTTTATAACTTTTCAATTTCTGCTTTTGTTATGGGTCTGTCATATTTTCTACCTCAGTCTGTGTTAGTTTAGGTAAATAGTGTGTTTCTGGAAGTCTGTCATTTCCTCTAGGTTTTCAATTTTTTTGGAGTGTAGTTCTTCATATTATCCTGATATTCTTTTTATGTATGCTGGTTCTGTTGTGCTGTCACTCATGTCTTATTTCATTTCTTATTTATGTTATTTGCATCTTCTCCATCTTTTCCTTTGCTAAGTTTGCCAGTGGTTTGCCAATTTTATTAATCTTTTCAAAAAAAAAATTTCTAGTCAAGTTGATATTTTTTCCTATTGTCTATTTTCTGTTTCATTTATTTCTTTTCGAATCTTCATTGCATCTTTTCTTCTGGTGATAGTAGCTTTTTATTTTTTGATGCTCTTTTTCTAATTGTTGGAGATGTTGGGTGAAGGTGTTGATTTTTTCTCTCTCTCTTTTTTTTCCCTGTATTCATCTATTGCTGTAAGTTGGTCTGATCATTGTTTTTGCTGTGTCCCCAAGATTTTTGTATGCTGTGTTTCCATTCTTATTTGATTCAAGGAATTTTTTAATTTCATTTTTTATTTCTTCTATTACCCAGTCATTTTTGAGGAGGGTTTTATTCAGTTTCCATGCATTTGCTCTTTTTCTGTTGGTCTTCCTAGTATTGATTTCTAATTTCATAGCATTGTGATCTGAGAAAATGCTTTGCAGTATTTCAATGTTTCTAAATTTATTGAGGCTTTCTTTATGCCCTAACGTGTTGTCTATCCTGAAGTACTTTCCATGTATGCTGGAAAAGAATGTACATTGTACTATTGTTGGGCGCAGTGGTCTGTCAATGTCTATAAGGTCTGGTTGATTGATTGTATTGTTTAGTTCTTCTGCTTCTTTGCAGAGTTTCTTTCCAGTTCTATCTTTTATTGAAAGTGGTACTACTGTTACTGTGGAGTAATCTATTTGTTGTTTCAATTCTATTAAAGTCTGATTTATGTATTTAGGGGCTCTTTCATGAGGTGTTCAATTGATCCTTTAATCATTATATAAGGTCCTTTTATGTCTCTTATGGTTGCTTTTGTCTCAAAGTCTATTTTATCAGAAATTAATATTTCCACTCCTGCTCTTTTTTGATTGTCATTTGCTTGATATATCTTTTCCCAACCTCTGATTTTTAGTCTATTTTTGTCTTTGTGTCTAAGGTGAGTCTCTTGTAGACAGTATATTGATGGGTCATATTTTCTTATGCAGTCTGCAACTCTCTGTCTCTTGAGTGGTGCATTTAATCCATTGTAATTACAGACAAGTATGAATTCATTGATGTCATTTTGTCACGTGTTTTTTCATGGTGTTGCTGATTTCTTTGTTCCACAGAATTTCCTGTACTGAGCTCATTTTATGAATCATGTTATTTCCTTTGTTGTATTGATTTAGTACTTGCTAAAATGTTTGTGCTTGTCTTCTTTTTTCATTTCAATGTGAAGGTTTATTTATTTTTTTTTTTCTGATTACCCTGTGATTTATTATTTTCTTCCTAAGTTTAAAATAGTCTGTTTTATCTCGCAATTGTCTTGACTTCCTTGCCATTTAGAAGTCCTGAAGCAAGATTATTTATTCCCTTTTTTTGGTTTGTTGCTGTCCTAATTTAATTCAATTGATGTATCTAGTTCTAATCTTGTACATTTATTTTACTTTATATACTTCTATAACTGAGTTGGTTTCTGGATTATGTTATCATGTGTGCTAATTGTCAATTATTGTTTGCTGTTGTTGCTTCTCTGACCAAAGTACTCTCTTTAGCATCTCTTGTAATGTTGCTCTGGTTTTAACAAATTCCCTTAATTTTTGCTTATCTGGAAATCTCCTAATTTCACTATCATGTTTGAGGGATGATTTTACTGGGTATATAACTCTTGCTTGGAAATTTTTTTCTTTTAAGGTTTCATATATATCATCCTATTGCCTTTTCACCTGCATGTTTTCTGCTGAGAAATTAGAGCTTAGTCTCATTGGTTGCCCTTAGTAAGCAATTTTTCATTTTTCCTTGCTGCTTTCAGTTTTTCTTTGTCTTTGGTTTTGGTGAGTTTTATTATGAGATGTCTTGGTGATTTTCTTTTGATGTGTATCTTGTTTTGGGTTCATTGAACTTCTTGAATGGATATATACTCATCTTTCATCATATCAGGGAAATTTACTTTGAACAAATCTTCAACAATTTTCTCTGTGGTTTTATCCTTTCCTTTTCTGGAATTTTGATTACATGTAGGTTATTCCTCCTGATGGCATCTCACATCTCTACCTTATGGCATCTTAGGCTTTCTTCATTTTGTTTTGGTCTTTTTTTCTGATTGATCTCTTAATAAAGGTATTTGTCTTTAACCTCATTAATTATCTTCCCTTGATTTGATTCTACTCCATTGCCTATTCAATGTGTTGTTTTTGAAATTTTAGTGTTACTCTTCTGGATTTCTATTTGTTGTTTTTGTATTGTTTCTAAAATTCTGTTTATTTTGTCAATTTGTTCTTGCATAGTTTTCCTAAATGATTCTAGAGTTTTGTCTGTGTTTTCCTTAATTTTGTCAGTGTTTTACTTGAGCTGTCTCTCAATCTCTTGAAAGTACCCAAATACAATTCTTTTGAATTCTTTATCAGAGAGTTCAATGCTGCTTCTTCCTCAAGAATGTTTTTTGGGTTTGTACCCTTGTCCTCTGTTTGTACTACTTGCTTCTTTGGACTGGGATGATCAGTTGCCTCCAAGACATTGTGATTCTTTTGTATTTATATTACATTTGTGGTTGTATGTTTCTGGTAGTTAAGTTTGTGTGTCATCTTGGCTGGGCCTGGTTGAGTGGCTGGGCAGTTGGATGTAGTATTCCCCATGCAGAAACTGGTAATCAGCTCCATGGTGGAATCTACTGTGAGCAGCTGAGAGCTGCTTTGGGTATGTGGTCTGCTTTCTATATATAATAAACAGCTTGAGAATGGTCTCTAGCTTATGGCATGCTTGAATCCTGCATGTAGCCATGTCATTGTTCAGCAGCCTGCCATGCTCTGCCAACCTTGGGACTTTCAATGGACTTGAATTAACAGCCTGCCTTTTTACTGTGCCTTTTTGCTTGTCAACCCTGGGCTTGTCATCCTGAGAAGCCAGCAGCTGAGTGAAGAAAAGCCTCAGCTTCTGTGGGCTAGGAGCAGGAGGCAAAGCTGAAGCCTAAGGTCGAGGGGCTTTCACTCAGGCCCTAGAGCCTGGCATTTTCAACTCAGACTTAAAGTCTCCAGACTGTAAGAGAATAAGCTCCTTTTTGTTAAGGCCATCCCATTTGTGGTATAGTCTTGTCAAAGCAGCACTAGGTAACCAAAATAGTTTGGTTTTGGTTTTGGTTTTAGTTTTGGAGTAGTCTTTGCCTCTGAAGCCAGATGGCCTGAGATCTTAGCTTTGGCATTAACAGTTTTACGATTTGTGCTTGTTTCTTAGGCTCCCTGGGCCTCAGTTACTTTATTTGATAGTGGGTATGACAGCAATACTCTCCTATGAGGTGTTGTTGAGAGAATTAAAACATGTAAAGCTTTTAGAACAGGTTCCTGCACATGCTAAGTGTCAAATTTGCATTAGGTATAAGGTTCCTTCTCCCATAAATTGAACAGAACAGATCGAGAAGTCAGCAGTAGGGACTCAGGTGAGGAGAGGGAATTCAGGCCATGAACCACAAGCAGCAAGGTGAGAAGGCAGGAAGAGGACAGAAAAGGCAAAGGGGACCAGAATAGATTGAGGAGCCAGCTGCAGGGATCCAGGTAAGGGTGGTTGGAGGGGTCCAACAGCTAAGGGAGACAAACTTGTCTGTCAGTTTGTCCTACTGTGGTGACATGTTGCTGTGAGTCTTGAGGCTGTGCCACTGGTGTTTCAAACCCAGTGGGGTACACATGGTGCACAGGTATC
>NW_006921589.1:20853011-20860571 GCF_000298275.1 Orycteropus afer afer
AATTATGGATAACATTGAGAAGAATGGGAATTCCCGAGCACTTGATTGTACTCATGAGGAACCTGTACCTTGACCAGGAGGCTGTCATTCGAATGGAACAAGAGGACACTGCGTGGTTTAAAATCAGGAAAGGAGTGTGTCAGGGTTGTATCCTTCCCCCATACTTATTCAATGTATATGCTGAGCAAATAATCTGAGAAGCTGGACTATGAAGAAATACATGGCATCAGGATTGGAGGAAGAATCATTAACACCCTGACATATGCTGATGATACAACATTGCTTGCTGAAAGTGAGGATGACTTGAGGCACTTACTGATGAAGACTGAGGAACATACTCTGCAGTATGGATTACCTCTCAATATAAAGAAGATAAAAATCCTCACAACTGGACCAATAAGCAACATCATGTTAAATGGAGAAAAGATTGAGATTGTCAAAGAATTCACATTGCTTGCTTCTACAATCGAGGCCAATGGAAGCAGCAATCAGGACATTAGACGACGTGTAGCACTGGGAAGGTTGGCTGCAAAGGAACTCTTTCAAATGCTTAGGAGCAAGGATGTCTCCTTGGGGACTAAGGTGTGCCTGACACAAGCCATGATATTTCCAATCACCTCATATGCATGTGAGAGCTGGATAATGAATGAGGAAGACCGAAGAAGAGTGGATGCTTTTGAGTTGTGGTGCTGGCGAAGATTGCTGAAGATACCATGAACTGCCAAAAGAACTAATAGATCTGTCCTGGAGGAAGTGCAGCCAAGATGCTCCTTGGAAGCGAGGATGGGCAGACTTCATCTCACCTATTTTGATCATGTTGTCAGAGGGGACTATTCCCTGGAGAAGGATGTCATGCTTTTTAAGATGGAGGGTTGACGAAAGAGGGGAAGCCCTTCAATGAGATGGATTGACACTGTGGCTGCAACAATGGGCTCAAGTATAGCAAGGATCATGGAGCTGGCACGGGGTTGGACAGTGTTTTGTTCTGCTGTGCATGGGGTCGCTATGAGTCAGAAATGACTTGATGGCACCTAACAAAAATAACCACTAAATTGGAAGTTATATATTTTCTACATTTTTAGAAATTTTAATTTACCTACTTAACATAGAAAATCTAAAGTTAATTAATATCAAAAGATCTTGAAATACTTGAACTCTGATTACTACTGTCCTATATATCTGCAATTTTAGTCCAAGATTATAATTATAAGTTGATTTTAACTCTTACAGTACACATAATTGCTATTGGTGTTATAGTGTCACTCCTTATTTATATATGAGTTTATTTTTATTAATTCTTTTAGACATTCTCAATTTCTCTTTCTAGATGTTTTAAAAATCCTCTCAATTGTTCAGTATTTTGGATTTTTATCTCACGCATCTAAGTTTGAAATTCTTTTTAATTTTGAATACTTGCCTTTTATGAAGATTCTTGAACAAGAACATTTGTGTATTTAATCAGTTTTGGAAAACTCTAAGTTATTATCTCTTTAAATATTACCCTCTCCTTTCTTTGTTCTCTCCTTATAGAAATCCAATTAAATGTGTGTTTTATTTTCTTGCACAGTCCTCTCACAGTCCTTATCCATTTGAACATGGACCTTCTCTGTGTCTGTCTGGACAACTTTCTTAGCTCTTTCTTCAAGTGTACTAATGTTCTCAATGCTCTACCCACCATTGTTTACCATGTTTATCAATTTATTTTCAATTTTTAGTTCTAGGAAGTTTGTTTTGAGTTTTTTATTTGTTTGTTTTAAACTTGTATATACATCTTGTTTTTCTGGTTTCTTCTTCACATGCCTCAAAATTCTCCCAGCTGGTAGCAATTACCCAATTCCAAAGCTAATTCCACATTTTCAGGTATGTGTTAAAATGTCATCTCACTTCCTAGTATAAAAATCTGCATTAATTTCTTAGAGCTGCCATAACAAACTGCCACTGCTTAGTGCAAATCGATTCTCTCAGAGTTCTGGAGGCCAGTAGTCTGAAACCAAAGTATTGGGTAAGGTCACATTTCTTCTGAAGGCTCTAGATGAGAATTACCCCTTGCCTCCTCCATCTTCAGGTGGCTCCAAGTGTCGTTTAGCTTGTGGTAACATAACTCTGATCTCTGTCTCTATCTTAAAATGGTTATCTCCCCTGTGTTTCTATGTTCTCCTTTTCTCTCTCTTATAAGGACACTTGGGAGCTCTGGTAGCATAGGGGCTAAGGCACTTGACTGCTAACCAGAAGGCTGGCAGTTCAAACCCACCAGCCACTCCTCAGAAGGAAGATGGGGCAATCTCCTGTAGTGATACTGCCTCGGCAACCCAAGGAGGGGTTGCTATTGAGTCAGGTCTGACTCGATGGCACATAACAACAACAACAACAATAAGGACACTTGTCATTGGATTTAAGGTCTAATAGAAACCAATATGATCTCATCTTGATATCCTTATCTTAAATAATTTTGCAAAACTCCCAATTTCAATTAAGCTCATATTCTGAGGTTCTGGTTGGGCACAACTTTTAAGGGGATGCTATTCAACCTCTACAGATATGTTTAAGTAATGCATTGATTGTATATATATATATATATATATATACACACACACACACATATATATATATATGTATATATATATATATATGTATATATATATATATATGTATATATATATTTAAGGTAGATATAAGTTCCATATTATTGAAAAAAAATCAAAGTCAAACCTAACTACCGTATTTACTTCATCTCTTTCCCTCTAACAGGATTAAAATTTAATAACAACCAACATATCAGAGATCAGTTCTGAAAAATGAAGCTAAATAAAATAGGAGTGGATTTTATGTCTTTTTTTTCTTTCTAATATTGCAATAACACTTTTAATTATACTCCTACAGGCACAGAGAGAAAAATATCCTAACAGTATGACAAGCCAAGGTACACACAAATGATTAAGGTCTAACAGCGTGACTGCTTGAGGACACTGAGGACAGCAAACCCTATGCCACCTATTCACACTGAGATGTAACATTTTTGAGAACACACACACACACACACACACATATTTTAAATAAGCTGCTAATGCTTCAAGGTACTCAAAGGGATTTCACAGATAGGATAAAAATGATGTTTTTGTTGTCATTTTCTTGATATAATGAAAAGTTAAGTGGAACTCCTTTTAACCCTCACTTCAGTGCTCCTCCATGTGAATGTAAAATGACTATCAAAATGGTCTTCAATATCATGAATGCCTAAAGCTTTACCTGACATATGTCCATGTTATTCTTGCACTGTTGATGGACTTGGAATCCCTAATGGGAATTAACTATGTTGTGGTTGATTCAAGATGAGTACAAAAAGTTAAGAGTTCAGAACCTGTCCATGGTTTGTTTCCATTCTCATTAGCAGCTCTAAAATACAGAAAGTGGATTACATAAATAATCCATCATGACAGGTGTTTCTCAGTGGTAATCACTGTCAGTTGTAATGAGCTAAAAGGGACATATCTGATTTTGACCAGAGCAATGGAAAGATAGTGACAGTCAGAGCCAGTCCAAAGAAAGAGGGTAGTGTGTCTTTTACACCCAGTAAACGGTAAGGCCCTCTTTTTACCATCTGATGTCTTTTTCACTGAGCCTGTCATCCAAACCAATGTTCTTAATGCTGTTCATTAATCTACTGCTACTAGTATAATATCCTTTCAAATAAAGATTTGTCCTACTTGATTCCCAATTGTATTATCCCTCTTATTACAGGCTTCTCTTATTTCTCATAGAAATTTGGAAATGTTATGTCACTGTCAATGCCCAACAAATACTTTACCTTATAAAAATAAATAAACACTTTCTAATTTGCAACTATAGTCAAAAGCAGTACTTTTGCAATCTTGGGGAGGGACAGAAAGAGAAATTATAAAGGAGGAAGGGGAAAATTTTGACTAGTGAGGGATATGTTCATGATCGTCGTTACGGTGCTGGTTTCACTGATCTATAAAACCAAAAAAACGCACTGCCGGCAAGTAGGATCTGACTCATAGCAACCCCTTCTTGGGTTTCCAAGGTGGTATCACTACAGAAGTAGAGTGCCCAACCTTCCTTCTGAGGAGTGGTTGGTGGGTTTCAACTGTTAGCCTTCTGGTTAGCAGTCAAGTGCCTTAGGCACTATGCCACCAAATTTACCAATTAAATACTAAAATACATATGATTTATTGTGTACCAATTATACCCAAAATTAATTAAAATAATTAAATAGAATAAAACAAACAATTTGATTTCTCAGTTACTGACAGGGATCTACTATCTTGGACAATACAGCTAGAAAACATTATCATCATTGCAGAAATTTCTACTGGAGCACACTGGTTGAAGCAGGACAGTGATGCTTTATCTTCCCAACTCTCAATTCTTCTAACCACCAGACCTATGACTAGGGTCATATCTCTCTGTGACTTGAGAAGGGAAGATGCTTGTACACAGATTTAAAGAACCAAACCAAACCAAAATCACTGCCATAGAGTCAATTCCAACTTACAGTGACCCTGACTGGCTTTCCAAGGCTGTAAATCTTTAAAGAAACAGAGCTTCATCTTCCTTCCATGGAGCAGCTGGTGAGTTTGAGCCACTGAACTTTTGGTTAGCAGTCAAATGCCTTAGCCACTATACCACCAGATTTAAGGAAACTCTGGTATTAAAACTCTTAAGAGGGATCTCTGGTGGTGTAGTGCTTATGGCATTTGACTGTTAACCAGAATGCTAGTGGTTCAAACTCACCAGCCACTGCTCGGAAGGAAGGTTGGGCAATCTACTTCTGTAGAGATACTGCTTCAGGAACCCAAGGAGGGGTCGCTATGAGCTGGATCTGACTTGACAGCAGTGAGTTTGGTTTTATGGATTTGTTTTCAATCTCTACAGATATCCCAATCGCAAGTCTCAGGGCCCCATTCCTTCTCCATCAGCCCCCTGACTTTGATGTAGATTTGTCTAGGATGCTAAGTCAACCTAGTAGAATTTTCTGCCACTTAGGATAAAGCCAGGAACCCGGACAGAAGAACAGTCAGCCCCAGGGTTACAGGTGAGGAGAGACAACTCAGGGACACCCAAGTAGCAGGCCGGAAGAGCAGGAGAAAGGGGATTAAAAGCCAGGAAGCCAGAGAGAAGAGCAATCAGCCGAAGGGATTATGTGAGGAAAGGAAACTCAAGCCCGCCCAGAGTAGCAGGCCAGAAGAGCAGGAGAAAGGGGATAAAAGCCAGGAACCCGGACAGAAGAGCAGTCAGCCCCAGGGTTACAGGTGAGGAGAGACAACTCAGGGACGCCCAAAGTAGCAGGCCAGAAGAGCAGGAGAAAGGGGATAAAAGCCTTGAACCCGGACAGAGAAGCAGTCAGCCCCAGGGACAACTCAGGGGCACCCAAAGCAGCAGGCCAGAAGAGCAGGAGAAAGGGGATTAAAAGCCAGGAAGCCAGGCAGACATACAGTCAGCCACAGGGACCCAGGTGGGGGTGATACAAGAGGTCTCCAAAGCAAGACAAACTTGTCTGTTGGTTTGTCCTACTGTGGTGACATGTAGACGTGAGTTTTGAGGCTGAGCCTCTGGTGTTTAAAACTCAGCGAGATGCCCCTGGTGCACAGGTAACAGCCCAGCTTATAGACTGAGACAGACTAGGAAGAAGGAAGAGGCCATCCACATCTCAAAGAATTGGCCAGGGAAAACCTTATGAATAGCAAAGAAACGGAAGAATCATTAACAACCTGAGATATGCAGACGATACAACTTTGCTTGCTGAAAGTGAGAATGACTTAAGGCACCTACTGATGAAGGTTGAAAAATACAGTATGCAGTATGGATTATGTCTCAATATAAAGAAAACAAAAATCCTCACAACTGGACCAATGAGCAGCATCACAATAAATGGAGAGAAGATTAAGGTTGTCAAAGAATTCACGTTGCTTGGTTCTACAATCGATGCCAACAGAAGCAGCAGTCAGGACATTAGACGACGTGTAGCATTGGGAAAGTCAACTGCGAAGGAACTGTATCAAGTGCTGAGGAGCAAGGATATCTCCTTGAGGACCAAGGTGCGCCTGACACAAGCCATGATATTTCCAATCACCTCGTATGCATGTGAGAGCTGGACAATGAATAAGGAAGACCGAAGAAGAGTTGATGATTTTGAGTTGTGGTGCTGGCGAAGAATGCTGAAAGTACCATGGACTGCTAAAAGAACTAACAGATCTGTCCTGGAGGAAGTGCAGCCAGAATGCTCCTTGGAAGCAAGAATGGCCAGACTTCATCTCACCTATTTTGGTCATGTTTTAAGAAGGGACCATTCCCTGGAGAAGGATGTCATGCTTGGTAGGGTGGAGGGTCGACAAAAGAGGGGGAGGCCTTCAATGAGATGGATTGACACGGTGGCTGCGATGATGGACTCAAGTATAGAAGGGATTGTGGGGCTGGTGCGGGATCGGGCAGTGTTTCGTTCTGCTGTTCATGGGGGCACTATGAGTCGGAAACGACTTCGACGGCACTTAACAACAACAACAGGATAAACTCTTGTGTGTGAGAGATAAAAGTCTCTTAAAATGATGCCAGAAAGCCATTTGACTTTCATGTTTTTCTTAAATTGCTGAATAATAGTTCTGAGCCTTCATTTTCTCTTTTTGATACATCAGTAGTGCTTAGTAAGAGCTACACAATTGCACAATTCTTATAACTGCTACTTTCCCCCTATCTCTCAAGCACCAGAGACATTTTACTAGTTGGTGCCTCTCCTTCTTCTTGTGTACAATTCCAGTTCGTCACAGGCAACAGACTTTTAAATGCATTGCTACAGCAGAGCAAGGACAATTAACACTTCATCTAGTAATAGTGATGGGGTCTTCTTTGCCATCCAGCTGGCAAGTGAACTACCTTCAGAATCATATCTTTAGTGTCAGATTCCTAGACCACATTTGCTACCAATTGTCTTAGGCCTGATTTCCTAGAAGCAGATTCTTGAGAAAGTGAGTTATTGAGGGAGACAGGGAGTGATTGAAGAAGGAAAGAGTAGGGAAAAGAGCTAAGCAAGCATGTGGTCTTAGCTAGAAATTAGACAAACAAACTAGGTTAAACTTGAAATCATGAGGAACTTTGGAGCACAAATTGATCCACAATGTTAGTCCTATCTTTTATTATTATTATTATTATTGCAATTTGGGTGAAAGTTTACAGAGCAAATTCATCTTCCATACAGCAGTTCACATACACTTTTGTCTCATGACATTGATTGTAATCTCCCACAATGCAAAAACTCTCCTCCTGCTTCCTCCCCATAGACACCTCTTCCCTGCATCCTTCCTTCCCGTGCACTCCTGCCCCCCCTCCCCGAGCTGTCTCCCTGTGCAAACACAGTCCTTCTATTCTCCCATGTTTGATCTCTCCAAAGACTGTATCTACCTAATCTAAATGTTCAGCTCATATGCCTGGCTTTTGTTTGTCTGGGAGCCGTGGGAGTGGGTTCAATTCCAGACCTGAAGTGGAGCTAGGAGACATAGTCTCAGGGATTCCACCAGGCTCTATCAGACCAGCAAACCTGGTCTCTCT
>NW_006921589.1:20860936-20867235 GCF_000298275.1 Orycteropus afer afer
TGCATTTTTGGTTTTCTTCATTCTCCATTCTTCTTTTCTCTGGACAAGGAGAGATCCATCGTTGCATCTAGATGGCTACTTGCAAGCTTTTAAGATCCCAGTCACTACTTGCCAAAGTAGGATGTGGAATGATGTTTTTGTGTAGTATGTTATGCCAATTGATCTTGATGTCCCTGCAACCATGGTCCTGAGCCAACAGGTCCAACTACTCGCTCCTTCTGGGTAGATAGCTGCGGTCAAGAAGTGACTACAACCTTGTCACTTGTCAGCTCTTCTATGTACCTGGGAATTCTTATAGTACATACAAATACACTTGTGGAAACATTGTCTGCCAACCCTAAACATGATCATGGGCACATACACCCTGCATAGACATACCTGATCATTCAGCCTGTCCACCCATCTATCCACCTGTATATCAAAATTTGCCTTCACTGACAACACAGTACTGTATGTGCAAAAAGTTCATCTTTGTTGTGTGTACCTCCCATGAGCTCTGTCTTTTTCTCAATGCCCACTGTGTTGATCACTCACATTTGGTACATTGCCCTTCCCTTCACCCAAATCAACACTTGTTTCTACCTATCTAGTAGTGTTCCTTCCCCTTCCCTTCCATCCCTGGTAAGCAACAGAGAAAATTTCTTTCCATATATAAACCTTTCCTTGACTTTTTACATTAATGGATATGTTAGTCCTAACTTCAGACAAGATGTCAGTCATTGATTGCAGGCTACTGCTAACCAGAAGTTTGGCGGTTCAAACCTACCAGCCACTCCAGGGAGGGAAGACTGCGTGATCTACTTCCATAAAGATTTACCACCTTGGGAACTCAAAGGGTGTCGCTATGGGTTGGAATCAACTCAATGACAGTGAGTTTGTTTTTTTTGGTTTTATGCTAGCAGATAGGGGCACAACCTGGTGTAGTGACTAAGGCATTTGACTGCTAACAAGAAGGCTGGAGGTTCAAATCCACCAGATAGTGCTCGGAAGTGATACTGCCTCGGAAACCCAAGGAAGGGTCGCTATGAGCAGGATCCAACTCAACAGCAGTGAGTTTAGTATTTGGCTTGGTACATCTAAGGATAATTATCTGCAGCTGTGAGCCATTAGCAAACAACATCCACAACAGTTGAGGAAAAGGTGATAAAGTCCAGTTAAAGGGATCTAGGTGGAGTATCCAATACAACAGCCTTGCCTTGGACTTAGTCACTTTATTAACATGTAAAAAGAATTCTTGGCTTCATAGTTTTTTTTTTTTTTTTTTTTAATTGTATGTATGTTCTCTTTTTCATTGTTTTCTGTTCTTAATTTAGTTATTTCCTTCTATACTGAACTCAGAAAACCACACTCACTGCCATAGAGTTGGTTCTGACTCATAACAACCCCCCATTAGGTTTCCCAGGCTGTAAATCTTTACAGAAGTAGATTGACTCATCTTCCTCCTGTGGAGCAGCTGGTGAGTTTGAACAACCAACCTTCTGGTTAGCAGTCAAATGCCATAGGTACTATGCCCCCAGAGGCCTTTCCTTCTGCATTTATTAGGGCTTAATTTGCTATATTTTTTCTAGCTTCTTGAAATGGACACTAAGATCATCCAATTTTCAGCTATTTAGATTTGCTAATTTAAATATGCTGAGCTCTGGTAGCATAGTGCCTAAGACACTTGACTGTTAACCAGAAGGCTGGTGGTTCAAACCCATCAGCCACTCCATGGAGGAAGACTGGACAAGTTACATCTGCAAAGATTTACTGCTTTGAAACCCAAAGGGGGTCTCTATGAGTGGGAATTGACTCAATGGCAATGAGTTTGGTTTTTGGTTTTATGTATATTTATATACATAAATATGTATATTTAAAATATACTTATATTTAAAACACACTCATACATATGACCATTAAACTTCCTCTAAATATTATATTTCTTTCTACAAGATTTGATATGCCCTATTTTTTATTATTTTGTTTAAAATATTTTCTAATTGTAATTTTATTTTCTTCTTTGACAGTCACGTATTTGGAATCTATGTCTTAATTTCCAAGTATGTGGGGAATTTTATCTTTATGTTATTAATTTTTAGTTTAATTCAATTATGGTCAGGGAATACACTGTGTATTATTTTAACCGTTTGAAAATTATTTTTGCTTTTTATGTCAGCATATGATCAATTTTAATAAACATTCCATGAATAGTTAAAAAAAATATGTATTCTTCAGTTGTTGGGTGTGCTGTCCTATTTATACTAATTAAGTCAATTTTTTAATTAAATCATCCATATACTTATGTCCTTATTTTCCACATGTTCTATCAATTACTGGCAAAAGTATGTTAACATGTCTCAACATCTGGGTATTTTTCTGTTTTTCCTTTTAGTTTTGTTACTCTTTGCCTTATGCTTTTCAGACTATATTTTTTTAGTGCATACACATTTAGAATTGTTTTGTCTTCTTGGTGAGTTGAAATTTTTATCATTATGAAACTTTTTATTCTAACTGTATTCCAAGTATGCTTCTTATATTAAAATGTATTTTGTCTGATATTTATATAGTGACCCTAGCTTTCTTTCACCTAGTTTTGCATGGTATATGTATTTTCCATCTATTTAATTTAAACCTCTCTGTTTCTTTATAATTAAGGTGACTCTCTTGCAGGCTACATATGTTTGATTTAATGCTGATTATACAAGTAGAACAACCATCTCAAATTATGATCCATAATTCTGATATTCATAGAAGAATTATTAGAATGAAGTATAGGAAAGGAAAGAAATTATTCCAATAACAATATTTTTTAAACAAATTTCCTATAAAATTATTGTATGAGAGAACTTATATACATGTTCATAAGTATCCATAATTTTAAGATATGTTTTAAAACAAATGCATGTTTTTAAAATATTATAATATGAAATATATATTAAAAAATTAATAAGCCCTTCAGGAGATAATGGCTCCATCTTGGTATCAAATTGGAAGTGTTTCTCTACTGGTTAGAATTTCTAACTCAGAATGAGAAGTGCCAGGCTAGTGGGTAACACATTTCGTGTGTCCATTTTGTTTGTCTCTAAAGACCTTCTAGCACATGTGTAGCACTGTATAATGAAGTCAAATATCCACATCAATTCAGGAATACAGCCTCAATGATATTTCAAACTGTGTCTGTAGTCACTCTACATTGCAAATGTCAAACATTTTTAAGGAAAAATCACAAGGCAATTATAATGTAAACAAAAGTAAAAATACCACAAGAGTACAAACAATTTACTTGTTTCTACACTTAATAGCTAACTAGAATGAAGAGAGGAACAATTTGTCTTTGAAAAATGATTATTTTTCTACTGGTTGGATATACACATCTAAGAAAAAACTTTCACATTTCAAATCTTTAGTAAGTTCCATATTTGAGATTTGCTACTCATATTCATAATAATTTTACACAAAATTTTCCAAAACGTCAAGCAGCCTGGAGAAAAAGCTTAAAAGGTGGGTTGGAACAATGTTGAAAGCTCAAATAATAGGGCTTTTAGAAGGAATATGATGTGATTTAAACTGTAGTTTATGGAAAATTGGTTTGGCAATAGTATAGGATGAATAGAAGTAAGTTGAGACCAGTAGTGGGAAACCAGCTGGAGAAGTTATTGCAAATATCCAGGTAAGATGTAATGAGGTGTGAACTATAATGATAGTTATATAAATGAAACTGAAAGGATAGAGGCAAGAGATGTTGTGGAAATAAAGCGTATGAGACTTAAAAGATTTCAAAAGACTCAGATTGGAGAAGTGGAAAAACCAAAGTGATATTTTAAGCCTGGAGCTGGGAGATATGATTGTGCAATGAATGGTAATAGGAAAATCAGAAAGAATACACTATTTGGAGAAGAAAATTATGACTTTTGCTTCCCACAAATTAACTATAATATCTTGGTACTTTTTCCAGGGTGAGTGTTCAACTATAGGTGGAGCCATGTAACAAGGCCAAAGGTAGGGCCATAGTTATTTGAATGCATTTTGAAGCTGCAAAAGCTTACTAGGAAACAGATGTAAGATAATACAGGAGAAGAAGAAAAGAGAAAGAGCTGGACATTTTGAGAACTTCTTTGCTTAGTGGTGGAAGAGCAGAAGAAGAGCAAGAAAAGGAGATAAAGAACATAAATTCATGGGAGAGAAAAACAAAAACCTGTGTCTTGGAATTCCAAAAAGTAATATTAGGAAGGTGAACAGTTTTTATATCCCAATAGTGATGTCAGTTGAGTGAAGATGAGGTTGTATGTCAGATTTCAAGGGTAATAAGAAAATGTACAAAAGCACCAATCTCTCTTTCAGAAATAGTTGACTAGAGTTTGCAAGAGTATCAATCAAAACAAAGCATATTGTGTAGCTCGAGTAGACCTTACTGTATTTGTAAGAATAAAAGGAACAGAAAATTAGAAAAACAGAGAAAAAGACAGTAAAAAAATGCAAAGAAGAAAGTGAGTATTTGATGGAATAAGAGATAGTTTATGTGAAACGAACTAGAATAAACTTTAGCAGATAGCATATGCCAGTATATATCACTTTAATAATCTCACATATATACATACTAAGCACTGCTATAAATAAAATATACAGATACTTTTAGAGGAACTTATATCACTAAACATACATAAGATACAGTTCTTCCCACAAAGACTTATATCCAGCTGATTTAAACACAAACATCCGAAAAGTTTTATACTTTTTTCTCTAGTTCTACACTTGTGTTAAAAGGAGCTCTGGTGCCTGCATGCCTAAGGCATGTGTTAAAGAATTATGCTAGGGTACATATATATCTTGTCATGGACAGTAAATGATTAACTGTAAAATCAATTATATGGCCAGTAAAGACTAAAGAATTTCAAAATACAAGCAATTTTTAGACATTCATCCCAAATAACTAACATCTCCTCCCCACCTCCAGTGTTCCTGAGTATCCCTGAGTCAAATTAAAGTTTGAATATTAATTAAGTGGGGCATTGTATTTAACTGTCACAAAATCTTTTTTACAGAGAATAGCATTAAAGTCACCTGGTTCTCTAGGTGGATCAAGTAAACTTAAAAATTACCTTTCAAAAAATAATCCCAAGGACTTGAAGTGGAAAAGATACGAGAAGCAAATAGATCAGTCAGTGTCCTCCTACACGATAGCAATGGAATTGAAATAATCTTTTGTTAGGGGAAGTTTTAGAAATCCTAATCATAGAATATAGCCGTTTAGGATTTAAAATAAGAACAATTAAAGTGAGTGTGTAATATGCACCAGGAACAAAAGTATCACATTTGAAACAAATGAGCTAAGAAAACCTCCCAGGATCATCCCGTTACACGGAAACCATTCAACTGGGATTCAGTATTCACTGTACTGCTGCTCCTCGGAAGGAAGGTTGGGCGATCTACTTCCGTAGTGATACTGCCTCAGAAACACAAGGAGGGGTCATTGTGAGTCAGTCCTACTCAATAGCACACAACAACAACAACAACAACAACAACATAATCTAAACTATGTTCAAGCTGTGGGTAACATTGGTTATAATAATATCAGTTTAGATTTGGAAAAGAGTTTGGCATATATAATCTGCTTTTATTGTGCTTTCTTATATTGTAAGTAAAAGAGAATTATTTTTTTATCAAGTCCATACTCTTCTGCTTACCCTAATCATCATCATCATCATCATCATCATCCTCTCCTCCTCCTCTTCTTCTCGCTCTCTCTGTCTCTACTGTCTGTCTCTCTTTCTCTCTCTCTCTCTTTCTCACACACACACACTTACATATACAGACATACATGTAACACATACACACATACTTAGCAGTAATTATTTTTATTGCTATGATTATAAACTAGCCTCCTTAAGATTTCCTCTTTGGTTGTTTTGACAGCAACTTCATTACTTATAATCTGCTGTTTGTTTGGATAGGACAAACAGGATGCCCATCTGCTTTCTGGATAACTGGAGTTTAAAAATTAGAAGCAAATGTGTCTTTGTGTTTACTCATTTATCTAGAAATAATTCAACTAGCATGTATTAGGTCATATGGTGACCCTAGCATTGTATGCTCCCCCCCCCCCCATTTGAGTGAAGAAAGGAGAGAGATGGACTTTTCCTCAAAAATTTTAGGTCTATACTAGTATAAACACTGGGAGCTCTGGTAGCATAGTGCCTAAGGCACTTAACTGCTAATCAGAAGGGTGGTGGTTCAAACCCACCAGCCACTCCTTGGAAGGAAGATGGAGCAATCTACTTCCATAGTGATACTACCTCAGAAACCCAAGGAGGGGTCGCTAT
>NW_006921589.1:20867610-20883309 GCF_000298275.1 Orycteropus afer afer
ATATATGCATAAATGAACATTTAAAAATACTATATCTCTTTAAATTTTAATAATAAAATCCTTAACCACAGGAATTATTTCATGGGAGTTTTTATAAAATAAATTTTTTGGAAATTAACTGAATCTAGTGGTTATTAGTGGATACAGGTAATGAATGTAAGAGGAACATTTTAAATAACAAGAAAACAACTACAGCAGAAATAACAATAAGAAGAGGGCATCTCATAATGATAAATGAGTATATTTACCAAGAAGACATAATAGTTCTAAATATTTATATGCTCCATAATAAAGCTTCAAAACAAAGTAAGCTAAGTTAATACAACTAAAAGCAGAAAGAGGTCAATGCACAATTATAGCTTTTAATATCACTCTCTCAATAGTTGAGGAAATAAACTGAGAAAAATATAAACAATTATTTTAAAATTTTGATTAATAAATATTATCAATATTTTATAATTGCCATTAATGGAACACTTCACCCCAAAACAGCTGAATATACATTCTTTTCAATTACACACAGAGTATTTAATAAAATAGAGTATATTTACTGACATAATATGAATCTTCATAAATTTAAAAGGATTCTAATCCTGCAAAGTATGATCTGTCAGCACAATGGAATGAAACAGAAATATCAGCAGCAGAATAATATCTGAAAATCCTCAAATATTTTAAAATTAAGCACACTTTCATACTTCTATATAACTCATGAGACAAAGAAGAAATTAGAAATTATTTTGAAACAAATTTAGATAAAAGCATAGCATACCAAAGTATCAAGGCAGTAAAACAGCACTAAAAAAGGAAATGTACAGCATTAAATTCTTATATTAGAAAAGAAGAAAATTATCATATAATATCCCCAGCTTCCATCATTAGAACCTAGAAAAGTAAGTGCAAATTAAACTCAAAGGAAGCAAAAGACAAGAAATAATAATGATTACAGTAAAAATCAATGAAACCAAAAAATTGAGAAAATCAATGAAATAAAAAATTAGTTCTTAGTGCGATCAATAATATTGATAAAGTTATAGTCAGATAAATCAGGAAAATAGAAGAGAACACAAATTACTTATATCAGGAAATGGAGAGGAGATATTTCTACCTATTCTACACATATTAACAAGGTAATAAATTTATCTTATTAAAAGTCTTATGCCAATAAATTTGAAAACAATTTTGGAATTTATAAATTTCTTTATACACACAGTTAGTAAAGCTTACTCAAGAAGAAATAAATAACCTGAATAGTCCTACATCCTTTAGAGAAATGAAGTTTGTTGTTAAAAAATCTTCCCAGAAAGTAAATTCTAGGAAGAGATGGCTTTATTGGTAATTTCTATTAAACATTTAAGGAGGTAATAACAATTCAATACAAACTCTCTCAGAAAATAGAAGGTATAAAAACTTCCCAACTCATGTTAGAGGCCAACATTATCCTGATACCAAAACAGGCGAAGACATAAAAAAAAGAAAAGAAAAGAAAACTAAAGGTTAATATTAATCAAAAATACATATGCAAAAATTCTTAATAGAATTTTAGCAAACAGAATTCAACAATATATAAAAAGAATAACTTGTCATGAGTTTACCATGCCTATAATATTTTAGCCTGCAAAATTGACCTTGGGAAAAAAGACACCATACTGGCCAATCTAATCTTTTGGCTGAAATATGTTTTTGTCCAAACACTTCACCTTTTCTATAAATCTTTAAGATCTCAGAGTATGAACTGTTGGTCTAATTTTCTCCAATATCCAATTAGGAAAACAAATACATAAAAGATTTTATTTGTGTGTGTGGACAAAAGCTGATATGAACCAAATGCATTTAAGTTCTTAGAACTGTCAATGTTATTTGGCTCAGATATATAAAGTTATCCTATCCAGTAGCCACACCATACAAATCTGATTTGTGATTCAAGGTCAGCTTATAGCCAGAAAGGGAAATTTTGATGGGAAAAAAAAAAAAAAATATCAAGAAACTCCATAGGTCTTTTATGTGTGAAGAGATAAAAGGAGGCAGATGGATCATTTTTTCCTTTATTCTTCTCTTCCATTTTTAAATAACAGCAATGAATTGTGACACAGAGTTGCTGAAAGGAAAGACATTAGTTTTCCTGACTAGTGAGTAGTGCCTTTACTATTATGCTTCTCAGTGATAAATATCTGAACAGAATGAACCAGAACATTGTACATCAGCTACACTTTTTGTGTGGATCAAGTCCTGTATAGCTCTCATACCAGACTAAAGTTATTCTGCCTGGTGCCTTATTTCAGCCAGTAACTACTGCCAAAAAGTTCAAAAGATACTAATCATCATCACGTATTCTCAACCAAATTGCCATACACTTTATGTTGCAGAAAGGATCTCTATGTCCAGTTAATGACAAATGCATGTAAGATTCTATATCCCCATTAATTGGTATTTTGACATTATATAGGTTTGATCTTTTATTTCACTTGAAATGGAGGAAATATATATTGCTTTTATTAAAAAATATCAAACTCTAATAATTTTGTACATTTTTTAAATTTACTCTAAAATGCTGAACTTTTAAATAAATGAAAGTTTGTATATAAGAGACAAAAGTAATTGAAAATAAAGAAGCAAAGCAAAAATTTTACCAGATTCCCAATTCTCTCGTTGGAAAATTAATAGAGTGACAGCACATGTTTATTAGGTACTCATCATATTTCAGGCAACAGGCTAAACACTTTATTTATAATGATATTACATTTAATGCTCAAGCATAAGCTGTTGAGGAAGCTATTACTGTTACCTTGCATATAAGAACACTGAGATGTAGTGAGGTTAAGATGCTTGTCTGTGGTTACACAGTAAATAAGTGATAGATCTGGGAAACCAGTCCACTCAGTCTGGCTGCAAGGGCATGACTCTCAATCACAACACTGTACTCTTGAGAAGTTACCCAATCTAAGTACCTCAGACATCATAAGTACAAATACCAAAGACAGATAAATTCTCGTGACTGAGGATACCCATGACTCTGAATGAATACAATTAAAATGATCACTATCAATGACAACTTACATGTTCTTTTTTTCCCTATCACTTACAGACTTAATAACAAATCAGCATTCAAAATAAGTTGTATACAATTAATTTATAAAAATGACATTATAAAAATATTAGTATGCTCTTCTATTGCTTGTTGTTGTTGTTAGTTGCTGTTGAGTCAGTTCAAACACATGGCAACCTCGTGTACAACAAAAAGAAACATTGCTCAGTCTTGTGCCACCTTACAAATCACTGGTAAGCTCAAGTCCACTGTTCCAGCCACAGTGTATTTTGAGTGCCTTCCAAGTTAAGCAGGTCATCTTCCAGCACTATGTTGAAGCATGCCCTCAACTTGGTTCCATCTTATAGCAACACTATATGATAGAGTTGTCAACACTATATGACTGTCCCTAAGTGTTTAAAAGCACTTGACTGCTAACCAGAAGGCTGGTGGTTCAAACCCACCAGCCACTTCTCGGAAGGAAGGTTGGACAATCCTACTTCCGTAGTGATACTGCCTCGGAAACCCAAGGAGGGGTCGCTATGAGTTGGGGCCGACTCGACGGCACATAACAACAATAACAACAAGTGTTTCCTAAGGAACTCTGGTATTATAGTGGTTAAGACATTTGGCAGCTAACCGAAATGTCAGTGGTTCAAACCTACCAGCCATGCCATGGAAGAAAGATGAGACACTCTGCTTCCATAAAGATTCACAGCCTTGGAAACTCAATGGGGGTTGCTATGAGTAGGAATCAATTTGATAGCAGTGAGTTCTGAGTATAGGGTTTCCGGGGTTGTACTCTATGGAATCAGGTTGCCAGGTCTTTTTTCCTGCTGACCTATTGATACCAGCTTAGCCCTTAACCACTGCACCAGCAGGGCTCCTCCCCAGCACCATATAAGGTAATACTTTGTTTTGATACATAAGATTTTCACTGGCTAAATTTTGGAATAGATCTTCAGGCCTTTCTTTCCAGTGTGACTTTGTCTGGAAGATCTGCTGAAACCTGTCCACCAAGGGTAATCCTGTTGGTAATTAAAATACTGATGTTATAGATTTCAGAATCATCGTAACATACAAGACACTACAGTATAAAAAACTGACAGATGGCAGATGGAATTTACTTATACAGACACAACGCAAATACAACGCACTGCCAGTGGAGTTGGCCCCGACTCATAGCGACCCCTCCTTGGGTTTCTGAGGCAGTATCACTACCCACCAGCCACTCCTCGGAAGGAAGGTGGAGCAATCTACCTCCGTAGTGATACTGCCTCGGCAACCCAAGGGTGGGTCGCTATGAGTCAGGTCCCACTCGATGGCACATAACAAAACAATGACAATATAATAATATTGCCGCAGTTTAATAAAAGTAAAGAAGAAAGGGGAAACAAGAGTTTAATATTCCTTATTAGATAGATCAATAGATGGATAGATAGGTGCAAAAAATTAAATTAAATATGAGGAAATATAATTCAGTTGCCTAATCAAGAAAGATTTCTCTTCCAACTTACAGGAATATTTTAGTGTTAGAAAATCTTTTAACGTAATAGATCATGTTATTGTTTTTGTTGGGTGCTATCAGGTCATTCTGACTCATAGTGACGCCATGCCCAACAGAACAAAACCTGGCTTGGTCCTGTGCCAATCTCACAATCATTGCTATGTTTTGGGTTCATTATTGCAGCTACTTCTTGAGGGTCTTTCTCATTTTGCTGACCCTCTACTAAGCAGAACATCCTTCTCCAGATACTGGTCCTTTCTAATATGTCCAAAGAATATGAGAAGAAGTCTCACCATCCTTGCTTCTAAAGAGTAATCCGGCTGTACTTCTTCCAAGACAGATTTCTTGATTCTTCTGACAGCCCTCAGTATATTCAATGTTCTTCCAAAATACCATAATTCAAAGGTGTCAACTTGACTTAGGCCTTCCTTATTCATTATACAAATATCACACTCATGTGAGGCAAGTGAAAATACTATGGCTTGGATTAGGTGCATCATAGCCCTTAAAATGACATGTTTGCTTTCTAACTCTTCACAGAGGCATTTTTTTTGCAGCAGATCTGCCCAGTGCAATATGTCGTTTGATTTCTTGATAACTGCTTCCATGGGGTTGATTGTGGACCCAAGGAAAATGAAATCCTTGACAAATTCATTCTTTTCTCCATTTATCATGATTTTGCTTTTTGGTCCATTTGTGAGGATTTTTGTTTCCTGTATGTTGATATGTAATCCATATCAAAGGTTGTAGACACTGATCTTCATCAGTAAGTGCTTCAAATCCTTTTCTCTTACAGTAAGCAAGATTGTATCATCTGCTTATCACAGATTATAAATGAGTCTTCCCTCAATCCTAATGCCACGTTCTTCTTCATATGGTCCATCTTCTTATTATTTGCTCAGCATAAGAGTAAATAAGTCTGTTTTTCTTGTTGTTATGTGCTGTCTAGTCGGACTTGACTCATAGCGACCCCTCCTTGGGTTTCCGAGGTGGTATCACTATGGAAATAGATTGCCCGACCTTCCTTCTGAGGAGTGGCTGGTGGGTTAGAATGGCCAGCCTTCTGGTTAGTAGTCAAGTGCCTTAGGCACTACGCTACCAGAGCTCCTAAATAAGTATGGTAATAATTTTTTAAAAAATAAGTAAATAAAGAGTATAACCCTGACACACACTTTTCCTGATTTTATACATGCAGTATTCCTATATGGCTTAAATCTCCTGTTGTGACTGCCTCTTCATCTATGTACAAGTTCTGCATGAACAATGAAGTGTTCTGAAATTCTCATTCTTTGGAATGTTATCCATTATTTGCTATTATCCACACAGTTGAATACTTTAGCATAGTTATTAAAACACAGGTAAATATCTTTCTGGTATTCTCTTCTTTCAGCCAAAATCCATCAGACATTAATAATGATATCTCTCATTCTCAGTCTTCCTCTAAATCTGGTTTGAATTTATGGCAGTTCCCTGTTAAGGTACTGCTGTATCCATTTTTTAATTATCTTCAGAAAAATTTACTTGTATGCGATATTAAAAAATATTGTTCAATAGTTTCTATTTTCTGTTGGATCATCTTCCTTTGGAATGGACACAAACATGGATAGCTTCCTGTCTATCGGCCAGTAAGTGGTCTTCCGAATTTCTTGGCATAGATGAGTGAGGACTTCCAGTGTTGCATCCATTTGTTGAAATATCCCATTGGTATTCTGTCAATTCCTGGAACCTTGTTTTCTACCAATACCTTCAATGATGCTTGGACTTCCTCCTTTAATACCCTAGGTTCTTGACCATATGCTACCTCCTAAAATGGCTGAACATCAATCAATTCTTTTTGGTACAGTAACTCGATATTCCATCTTCTTTTGATACTTCCTGTGTTGTTCAATATTTTCCACATAGAATTCTTCAGTATTGTAACTTGAAGCTTGAATTTTTCAGCTTGAGAAATGCTGAGTGTATTCTTCCGTTTTGGTTTTCTGACTTCACATCTTTCTCACAATTCATTATAACACTTTACTTTCACTTACTCAAGATGCCTTTTGAAATATTCTGTTCAGATCTTTTACTTCATCATTTCTTCCATCCATTTTAGTGAGGAGTTTCAGAGGCTCTTCTGACATCACTTGGATATTTTCTTTCTTTCCAGTCTTTTTAATGACCTTTTCTTTTTGTGTGTATGATAACTTAGATGTCATATCACAACTCCTCTTGTCTTTGGTCATTAGTGATCATTGTGTCAAATATATTCTTCAGATGGTCTCTAAATGCATGTAGAATATACTCAAGGTTGTGCTTTGGTTCTCATGGATTTGTTTGAACTTTTTTTTTAGCTTCCACCTGAACTTGCATATCCCCAATGATGGTCTGTTCCATATTTGGTCCCTGGCCATGTTCTGACTGATTATCTTCTCCATCATTTCTTTTCATAGATGTAGTCAGTTTGATTCCTGTGTATTCCATCTGGCAAGGCACCTGTATAGCCACTCTTCATGTTGTTGAAAAAAGATATTTCCAATGAACAGGTCGTTTGTATTGCAAAATTTTTTCATGAGATCTCCGGTGTTGTTTCTATCACAAAGACCATATTTTTCAACTACAGAGCCTTTTTCTTTATTTCCAACATTTGCATTCCAACCACTACCAATAATGAATGCATCTTGATTGCATTTGCATGTTTAATCAATCAATAATGAATCATACTATATGTATATATATATATACTTTTTTACTCTCTCTGCCCATACTTGTGTATCTATGTCTTTTTAAAATCTGTGTTAATTAATCAGAAATAGTAAATCAAAAGTACTAATGTATAATTTTACCACATAAATATTTTTTATTTACTTGTATGATGTTGTTGTTAGGTGCTGTCAAGTCATCTCTGACTCATAGTGACCTTATGCACAACAGAATGAAACACTGTGTGGTCTTGTGCCAACCTCACAAAACTTTCTATATCTGATCCCATCATTGCAGCCACCATATCCATACATCTTGTTAAGGGCCTTCCCCTTTTTCATTGACTGTCCACTTTACCAAGCATGATATCCTCCTTCAGTGAATGGTTCCTTCTGATAACGTGACCAAAGCAGGTGAGATGAAGTCTGGCCATTCTCGCTTCCAAGGAGCATTCTGACTGTTTCCAGCATAGACTTGTTAGTTCTTTTAGTAGTCCATGGTACTCTCAGTATTCTTTGCCAACACTACAACTCAAAAGCACCAACTCTTCTTTGGTCTTCCTTATTCATTGTCCACCTCTCACATGCATAAGAGACGATTGAAAATACCATGGTTTGTGTCAGGCACACCTTAGTCTTCAAAGAGATATCTTTGCTCTTCATCGCTTGAAAGAGGTCTTTTGCAGCAGATTTTCCCAATGCAATATGCTATCTGATGTCTTTACTACTGCTTCCATTGGTGTTGATTGTAGAATCAAGTAATATGAAGTCCTTGACAACTTCAATCTTTTCTCCATCTGTGGTGATGCTGCTTATTGGTCCTGTTGTAAAGACTTTTGTTTTCTTTATATTGAGGTGTCATCCATACTGCAGACTATAGTCTTTAATCTTCATCAGTAAGTGCTTTAAGTCATCTTCACTTTCAGCAAGTTGTGTCATCTGCATATTGCAGGTTGTTAATATGTCTTCCTCCAAATCTGATGCCACATTCTTCTTCATATAATCCAAATTCTCAGATTATTTGCTCAGCATACAGATTGAATAAATATGGTGAAAGGATACAACCCTGACACACTCCATTCATGATTTCAGACCATGCAGTGTCCCCTTGTTCTGTTCAAATCACAGCCTCCTGATCTATGACAGGTTCCTTATGAGTACAATTAAGTGTTCTGGAATTCTCTTTCTTCTCAATATTATCCATAATTTGTTATGATCCACATAATCAAATGCTTTTGCATAGTAAATAAAACATAAGCAAGTGTCTTTCTGGTATTCTTTGCTTTGAGCCAAGATCCATCTGACACCAGCAATGAAATCCCTCATTCCACATCCTCTTCTGAATCCAACTTGCATTTCTGGAAGTTCTCTGTCAATATACTGCTGGAACTAATTTTGAATTATCTTCAGTAAGATTTTATTTAGGAGCTCTGCAAGATTTTATTTGCATGTGATATTAATGATATTGTTCAATAATTTCCACATTCTGTGGGATCACCTTTCTTTGGAATGGGTACAAATATAGATCTCTTCCAGAAAGTTGGCCAGGCAGCTGTCTTCCAAATCTCTTGGCATAGCCGAATTTGTGCCTGCACTGTGACATCCATTTGTTTAAACATCTCAGTGGGTATTCTGTCAATTCCTGGAGCTTGTTCTTCACCAATTCCTTCAGTGCAGCCTCAATTTCTTCCTTCAACACCATTGGTTCTTGATCATATGCCACTTCTTGAAATGGATGAACATCAACCAATTCTTTTTGATACAGTGAATCTGTGTATTCCTTCCATTTCCTTTGATGCACCATTCAATATTTTGCCCATAGAAACTTTCAATATTGGAACTTGAGACTTGAATTTTTTCTTCAATTCTTTCACCTTGAGATGCTTAGTGTGTTCTTATCTTTTGGTTTTCTAACTCCAGGTGTATGCACTCAGTTTAATAATTGGCTTTGTCTTCTTGGCTGCTCTTTGAAATATTCTGTTCACCTCTTTATCTTGTCATTTCTTCCATTTGCTTTAGCTACTCTCTGCTCAAGGGCAAGTTTCAGAGTTTCTTCTGACACCCATTTTGGTCTTTTCTTCCCTTTTTGTCTTTTCAACAACTTCTTGCTTTATTCATGGATGATGTTCTTGATGTCATCCCACAATTCCTCTGGTTTTAAATCATTGGTGTTCAATATAACAAATCTATTCTTTAGATGGTCTCTAAATTCAGGAGGGATATAATCAAGGTCATATTTTGGCTCTCATAGACTTGTTTTAATTGTCTTCAACTTCACCTCGAACTTGCATATAAGAAGTTGATGATCTGTTTCATAATTAGCTCCTGGCCTTGTTTTGGCTTAAGATATTGAACTTCTCCATTGCCTCTTGCCACAGATGTAGTCAATCTGATTCCTGTGTATGCCATTCCTGTGTAAGTCCATGTGTATAGCTAACATTTGTTTTGTTGAAAAAAGGTATTTGCAATGAATAAGTTGTTGGTGTTGCAAAATTCTATCATGTGATCTCCAGCATTATTTCTATCACCAAGGCCATATTTTCCAACTACTAGTTATTCTTTTGTTTTCAACTTTTGCATTCTAGTCACCAGTGATAATCAACACATCTTAATTGCATATTCATTCAATTTCAGACTGCAGAAGTTGGTAAAAATTTTTAATTTCTTCATCTTTGGCTTTACTGTTTGGTGAAATTTGAATAATAGTAGCATTAACTGGTTTTCCTTGTAGGCTTATGGATATTATCCTATCACTGACAGCATTGTACTTCAGGATAGATCTTGAAACATTCTTTTTGATGATGAATGCTACACCATTCCTCTTCAATCTGTCATTCCCAATGTGGTAGTTAAGTTTGTGTGTCAACTGGGCTAAGCTTGGTCAAGTGGCTGGGCAGCTGGATGAAGTTATTCCCCATGGTAAGATTGGTAATTAACTCCATGGTGGAATGTATTGGAGCAGCTGAGTAGCTGCTTTAGGGATATGGTCTGCTTCCCATATATAAGGAGCAGCTTTAGGAATGGTCTCTAGCTTATGGCACACATGAACCCTGCGTGTAGCTGTGTTGTTGTTCAGCAGCCTGCCATGCTCTGCTGACCTTGGGACTTTTAATAGACTTGAATTAATGGCCTGCCATGTGGTTTGGTAACATTGGGACTAGGCCTTTTTGCTTGTAAACCTTGGGCTTGTTAGCTTCAACAACCAGCAGCTGTCTGAGTGAAGAAAAACCTCTAGCTCCAGTGGACCAGGAGCAGGAGGCAGATCTGAAGGCCAAGGCTGAGGAGCTTTTACCCAGCACCTAGAGCCTGGCACTTTTAACTCAGACTTAAAGCCTCCAAAACTGTAAGAGAATAAACTCTTGTTTGTTCAAGCCATCCCATTTGTGGTATATTCTTGTCAGAGCAACAATAGGTAACCAGAACACCCTACATACTAGATCGTATGGTTGTCGAATTCAAAATGGCTAAAACTAGTCCATTTCAGTTCACTAATGCCTAGGGTTTTTGGTTAATGCCTAGGGTATCGATCGTTATGCGTTCCATTTCAGTTTTGACAACTTCCAATTTTCCTAGACTCATGCTTCATACAATCCATGTTCTGATTATGAATGTTTGCAGCTGTTTCTTCTCAGTCTGAGTCATGCCACATCAGTAAACAGAGGTCCTGAAAGCTTTATTCCATACATATCATTAAGGTCGGCTCTACTCTGAGGAGTCAGCTTTTCCCCAGTCATATTTTGAGTGCCCTCTGACCTGATGGGCTCATCTTCTGGCACTATAATGGACAATGTTTCAGGGCTATTCATAAAGTTTTCCAATAATATGTCAGACAGTGTTTCACCACTATTCATAATGTTTTCACTGGCCAATTCTTTGAGAAGTGGATCGCCTCTTCCATCTTCTGAGTCTTTCTTAGTCTCGAAGCTCCGCTGAAACCTGTCCACCATGGGTAACCCTGCTGGCATTTGCAACACCGGTGGCATAGCCTCTAGCCTCATAGCAACATGCAAGACACCACAGGACAACAAACTGACAGACAAGTTCATCTCCCTTAGTTGTTCCTAACCACTCTGCCCACTTCCTGGATGCTCTTAAACTACCCCAAATTATGCTGGGCCTGCCTTCTGGTTCACCCACCCTTAATCTTGCCCCAAACTACACAGGGTTTACTAGTACAATCACATATAAAAGAATTATGTATGTGTCACTTTCACTAATTCCTTTAGGTGGTGTCCTCGTATCAGATCTTCTCTGAAACATAAGCTGATGCAACATGTGTATAAAGCCAATTTATTTTGGGGATGGTTTTAGGGAATAGTAATGGAAGACTGAGTGAAATGAAACACAGAAGAGAAAATCAATGTTAAAGTGCATTCTCTAGTCAGTCTCTGCTATGGACTACTAACCCACCTCCCTCTCAGACCTTTCAAGGATCTTTACAGAATACATTTTATACTTATTTACTGAAAGAGGAAAAGATGGACTATATATCCACAAGACCTCATACCCCATTGGTCAACAATTGCCCCAGGGGAAATTAACACTTCACCCCTCCAGGCTGTACATGGGATGAGTGTCATGCATATTCCCTCAGCTGTCCCCACTGCAATGTATGAAGAGTTCTGGGGAGAAGTATGAGATAAGAGGTTTTGTAGGGAGAGATGTTCTTAAGTCAGATCTACACAAAGATGGTTACCACATTCATGGCTGGAATTAATGGTGGACCAAGACTATGTGAGCAGTGGCATTGTCCTGTATTTCAAAATGTGATCCTGTTTGTAGAATCCACTCTTACTTCTCCACACTGCACACTTTCACAAGCAAAGTAATCATTTGAGTAAATGTGTATCTATTCTTCTATGTAATAAACATTGTGGTAAGAGCTAGAACATAAAGGTGAACAAGACATCATGCTGTCATTGAGTGGCTTACAAGTTAGTTCAGGAGACAGACAGTAAAAAGAAATTCTAGTACACAAAAATAAGTGCTAACATAGTTCTGGAAACTATGTGAGAACTAAGAAGGGCAAGTAAGAGGGGAATTAGAAAAGGTTCTCCAGTTCATACCAATTCCATTATAATAATCTCTTACACAGTGTGCCATTTTATTCTAAAGGTACTTCTCAATCTTTAAACAAAGTGTAGATTCAAATGCTTCTCATTTTAACCCATTTATGAACAACAAAAAACTAGTAGAATCATGTTCACTTGGCATCTCTCTTTTTGTTAATGTAGAGAACATTGCAGAGCTGACAATGAAAATAGGAATTATTTTTAAGTATAATAAGCACCCATTTTCTAATCATGCATATTTCAGATGAAAGAAAATGTTGTCATTCCTTTCAAATTTTCATAATATTGCATAATCAATTTCACCTTCGAAGTCAGCTGATAATAACTATACATGATACTGGTCAACAATTTTTAAATGTGTCCTTTGTATTATAAAAAATACCTAATAGAAAGTTCTTAACTATTTTCAAACTCTAACATAAAATTACTGTAAGAGGTTCAAAATGATATCTTAATTATCAATATGACCATTCATGAATAAACATTCTGCTCTTCAAATATAAGCACTTTAAAAATTAATGTCAATATTATTAATCAATTAAAAAAAATAAAATAAAATACTCACTGCCATCGAGTTGATTCCAATTCATAGTAACCCTCTTTGTGTTTCTGAGACAGTAAATCTTTACAGAAGTAGATTGCCCAGTCTTCCTTCTGCGGAGTGGCTGGTGAGTTTGAACTACCAACCTTCTGGTTAGCAGTCAAATGCCTTAGGTACTACACCACCAGAGCTCCTTATTACTCAATAGGCAATACATTTAATCCAAAGAGTCATTATATATGAGTAGCTGAAAATATGTTTTCCTTGCTGGCACATGTTTCATTTATGATAGAATATTTTTAGGTTACTTTGATCCTCAATATAGTTGTTAATACAAAAGAAAAATCATGAATGAATATTTTGAAAAAAATATTAAATAGATAAATTTTTAAAGTTAGATAATATTACCTTTGAAATATGTAGGCTTTTTTTTTTTTTTTTTTTTGGTGATCTAAGACTATAATGAGGTCTTAGTTCTATAAATTGTCCTTTGATAAAAAGTTTTAAAAATAAAATTGAGGTATAATTTATAGTTTTAAAGTACATCTATTTTAAATCCTTTCTATGGTCACATCCATTCAGAAAGGAAATTGCTATAAATGAGAATGTTTTCTTGACAATATTGTGACAATGGCTTTATTTCACTTGTGAGAACTCTGTTAGCTCAGAGAGTCACTAAACAGAATAATTTATAGGGATTTCTGGGAATTAACAGATTTATGTGAAAAAAAAAAAAAAGGCAATTACTTCAGGTAATCAAATAATTCATTTTCCAGTCTTTCAGCTAGACTTACCTCCGGTTGATGAACATGTGTCATCCTAGCTTTGTCCTGTAATCCTTCATGACCAGCATGGCTTTATACTGCAAACCTCAGTGCCAGTGCACAGAACATGGCATCTTAAGGAAGAAGGGTGAAGCTCAGCCTGCAGACACTATTGGGCATTCTGGCTAAAAACAGCACAAATCAATATGTTTGATCTCTGCCTAATACATTTAGACTCTCTTATTTTTGTCACCCTTGCACCTAAAAACAGGCATTCAAGAGGGAAGATCAAGGAGCTGGTGTTTTAGAACTGACTTCTCTTGGACTTGGCAGCAAGGACTTAGAGGGCTGGATACCTGCTCTGTCCCATCTTCCTCTGTCTCTATGGCTACCTATGAGTACTAAATTATGTGAAAGCAATTAATCTTATAGCAGTGGGGTGCATAAATGATTTTTCTAGTCATGCACCTATGGCCACAGGACTGCTATACTGTTTGACTTTAAACAAAGCTTGGCAGCAAGATGGTCAGGCCACATGTTGCTGAACAAAGGCCCCTTCCCATTACTCCCTTCCCTATTCCCATGCACTCTGAGGTATAAAGCCTCTAGACCCCTTTGACTGACAACCTTTTGCCTGCAATGTAAACATAAGGCTTATGGGTTCAGAAGATATATCCAGTGTCAACTCACCCTGAAACAGGGGTCTGAGGAAGACTGACCCCACAATGAATCTTACCCCATTGATTTGTGTCATAACTACTATGTAAGCAAATAAAAGCTTGTGATCCTACCACTGGGTAATGCCAGTTACTGGGAGCTACTCTCTTCTACAAGCCCATTTTTTATTATGGCTCACCACAGTGCAGAAATTCCTCCAAAGTATTGACAACGTGGAAATCAGCCATCAGTTTGGTCTCCCCAGTTCATCCTTTGGTCCTATGCTGCCTAGCTCCCACACAAAATGACCCTTTCTAAACGTAAATCATTTCAAAACATACTCCAATTCCTTCCCATCTCAGAGAACCCACAAAGTCTTACTTTAATTTCTTCTCTAACCTCATTCCCTACAGTCACTCCTTCATTCTCAACATTTTAAAAAAAGCACAGCATCATAGGATATGCACTGTCTGTTCCTCCTTTTTGGAATGCCTATTTCCAAGTTATCTTCATGGGTTGTCCCTTAATCATACAAGTCTCTACCAATATATCTCCTAAACAGAGGGCGCTTTCCTGCCCACAGATATAAAATACCACCTCTCCATCACTTTCTATGCCATCCCTTGCTTTATTTTGTAAATTGCCATCAAGTCACTTCCAACTGATGGGGATCCCATGCACCACAAAACCAAACATTGCTGGCTCCTGCAACCATCTTCTCTATCATCGGTAGGCTCTAACCCATTGTTGTGGCCACTGTGTATTTTCAGTGCCTTCCAACTTAGAGTACTCATCTTTCAGCACTATACTGGGCAATATTCTATTCCGATGATAAGGTTTTCATTGGCTATTGTACAGAAGTAGATTACCAGGACTTTCTTCCTTATCTCTTTAGTCTGGAATCCCCACTGAATCCCCATGATGACCCTGCTGTTATTTGAAATACTAGTGGTATAGCCTCCAGCATCAAAGCAATATGCAAGCCACCACAGCACAACAAACTGAGAAAACAATGGTGACATCTAATATAATAAACATATTTTTATTTTGTTAGGATTCCCCCCACCCCTCAGTGCCTGGAGAGCATTACTTTAATCTGTTTTGTTTGATATTTAAAATCCATCATTTATGATAGTGAAAAGTACATAGTTGGCTCTCAGTAAATAATTGTTTCAAAGACAGAGATAAAATCATGGAAAGATGGAGGGAGGAAGAAAGGATAGAAAAGGAAAGGAGGGAGAAAAGGAAGAGAGAGAAAGCAGAGGTGAGAATGGAGGTAGGGAGGAAGAAAAATACGATAAGGCTGATCAATTTTATTACCACTATGAATAAGCTTATAGTTTCACTCACTCAAAAAAACAAACTCAGCGGGGCAAGATGGCGGACTAGGCAGAAGGATTGCACAGACCCTCTTCAACAAAGAAAAGGGAAACCAATTAACACAGACACAGA
>NW_006921589.1:20890588-20901445 GCF_000298275.1 Orycteropus afer afer
CCCCACAGGGTTTCCGAGGTGGTAAATCTTTATGGAAGTAGATTGCCACATCTTCCTGAAGAGGCGGGTAGGTTTGAACCGCCAACCTTCTGGTTAGCAGTCAAATGTCTTAGTACTGTGCCATATAACCTTACTGGTCATGGTAAATATCACAAACTCATGATAATTCCCTTCAGTGGCAAATGTGGTTCACCAGAATTATCCACTATGAATTTTATTTGCTGTGGTCATTAAAAATATTCAAGAAGTAAATGAATAAATTGAAGGATAAGCAGGGAATACTGCCCCACATAAATTTAGAAGTAACCATATTATGACTTAGCAGATTCTTAGCCTCTTTCTGGGCCACTGGCTACATTTGATGCTAAGGGTAACTGATTAAAATTTGGCCTTATGGAATGTTCTAGAATAACAGACCTCTGCCCAACTGGAACAATACTGATGATTAGAAAACCATTCATCATCAGCTTATATGGGGCAGTGATGGGAAAATGCCCTTGATTGCAAAATTGCCCACATTTTCTCTCAAGGAATCTAGCAGCATAGATGTGTCTTGTGTTTCCACTTCAGCAAACACTGTCAGGAAGACAGAAATGGAACTCCTCATTCTGGACCTTGTACTTTACCCTCTGGAAGACATACTTCTTTTTTGATACTCTAACAGCTTGTCTCCAAAATAAGTATGAGAGGAAATGCTAGAATTAGAAGGGTATTTGCTATGTATGCAAGATTTGGTCAAATATTTAAATCCTCATGTAACTACTTCCGTAGGATGAAAGAGTATTACACAAAAATAATTTTCAAACTTGTGTTTCTTTATCAATAACTTCTAATATGTGAATGAAGGCTGAAAAGTCTACTACTTTTTTTATATTTGATCCAAAATTTAAATTGTATAGTCAAGCAAATAAACAATCCCCAGTAGAAAGAGCACTCACCTTAGCATCAGATGACTCAGATTTGTATCTGTCCTGCCACTCTCCAAAATACCAGGTAACCATTTGGGGAGGACCAAATTCTTTTGGTCTATAAAATAAATTGATTCATATATGCCTTGCATGATGGTTTAGAAGATCAAATTAATTAAATGATGTGCAAATGCCTGACATAGTACAAAGGATATCAATAATATTACTTAATTTTCTTTGTTCATTATTTAACGTCACATTCTTTCTAAATTACTACATGGAGCCAGAAGGACTGAAAAAATAGATGATATGAAGTTGAACAGAGCTAACTCTCCTGTTATGTCCTCAGATCCGCATTGGTGATGTGCTTTCTCTTCACTCATGTTTTATGTACCTGTGATTCATGGAAAACCCTGGTCTATTATTATGATCCATGATGAGGACAAATGCACTGTGAAATGGATTGTTCATAATACACTGTTATTCTGTGGCAGAGCTCTTTGTGAACATATTTTTTATTCCCTTGAAAAGGCCTGTTATAATATTTATTATTTTTATTGTGAAAAAAAATAATTAAATGCTAGACTATAATTCCTTCTCATACTCCCTTTATCCTACTCTCATCTCCACAAGTCACTAGAACACAGTGAAGTTGTAAACCTCTGGCAACCTGCAGTTGATTTCTGAGGTGTCATGGCTTCTGTTCTCATTTATCTTGGTGGGGATCTTGCAGGAAGTTTGAAAAATATTTTCAAATTCACAAATAAGCTTTAGGTGATATAGAACTCAGAGACATCTTCTGGCAGCTGTTGTCTCCAATGCCACATTAGAAGTTTATTCTTGGTTCGTTGCACTGTAATACCATGCCCTTTTCACCTTGGGACAACTGACATATAATAATGATCATCAGTGAAACAAGTATCTATTAGTTCTACTTGGTATTTTTGAGGCAGTCATTTTTCTCATTAAAGAGAATCTTTAACACATTGTTGTAGTGAAGGTTGTGTGTCAATTTGGCTGCGCTGTGATTTTGAGTGTCTCAGCAGCTGGATGTAGTTATTCCCATGATGAGATTGAATGTGGTGTAATCCACTCCGTGGTGAGATCTGCTGTGATATATTAATCAGTTGAAGGAGAGTTGCCTTTGGGATGTGACCAGCTTTCAGTATACTTGGAGAAATTTTGGGAAAGGTCTCTAACTTCTTGGCTGATTTTGGATCCTGCATGTGACTGAGTCTTCATTGTCACTGCCTGCACTTGAACCAGCAGCTTGGCGTGTTGCCTGCTGATCTCGAATTGTCCCATTTTACCTGTTAATCTTGGGTTCATCAACCTCAGTAACCAGCAGCTATGTGAGTTAGGAGAAGCCTCCATCTTGCTCTATTGTGGGCCTGGAACAAGAGGCAAAGCTGAAGCCCAAGGTCAAGGGGCCTCTACCCAGCCCCTAGAGTTGGCACTCTGAACTCAGACTTCTAGTCTCCTAAACTGTAAAAGAGCAGACTCCTGTTTGTAAAAGCCATCCACTTGTATTTATGTTATAGCAGAACTAGAGAACTAAGACACATCAAAACGATGCTATGTAGCTTCAAGTTACACTGATACCTACTCACCTTAGCACCAGTACATTTACTACCTTATCTTTACTTGTGTGTTTCGTATGATACAAGAAGGCATTCTCTGCAAGTTTCTTGAAATTAATGATGGTAACTTATGCTGTTGATGTTAATCAGTGTCCTTACTTATTTTTATGGATTGAATTGTGTCCCCCAAAAAAATATGTGTTGTAAACCTCAACTCCTATAATTATGGATGTAATCCTATTTGGGAATGGGGTTTTCTTTGTTACATTAATAAAGCCTTATCAGTGTAGGGTGTGTCTGAAAGCAGTCACTTCTGAGATATGAAAAGGGACAGAATAGGCACAGAAGCAAGCAGGCATAAATGGGGGAAGATAGCTGCCCTGGAGATCTCCCCAGTACACCAAGTAGAAGGTTAGAGAAGTTCAGGCAAACATTTTCCCACAGAGCAGACAGAACAAGGCTTCTCTGGAGCTGGCATCTTGAATTTGAACTTCTAGTCTTCTAAACTGTGAGAAAATAATTTTTTGTTCATTAAAGCCAACTAGTTGTGGCATGCCTATTATAGCAGTACTAAGAAATTAAGACAATTATATAAAATCCATAGTTGTTAAATATATGTGCAAAACACAATTTAAATGCATTTATGTTATACACACACATATGTTTAATATTCCATTGAGTCAATAAATTACAAGTAAAGACAATTATCATAAGCTATGGCATGATAGGTGAAGGAGTGGAAAGGGCACATCATATTGGAAAAGCCCTCCAATTACGGTTGCCAGGCTGTCACCATCCTGTATATATTCAAATGTGTATATTTTACACTTGTACTTTTCCTGAGTAATTTCAAAGAGGTTTTGTTGACACATTCATTGAAGCAAATTTCAGGCAGACATTTGTTTCTCTTGCTCAAAGAAAGCTCCCTTAAAACACAAATGGTGCACGTGGCTCAGCGGCATGGAAAACAAAGTTCTTTTCATTGTAATTTGCGAACATGTGTTATTTACATGTGCTAAATCTGTGTCCTATGATATTTGACTGGTTTTAAGACCTAGGTACCAAAGATTAGTCTTTAAATATTAAAATTATTTGTAAAAATGTTATGGTACTTTCATATGAGAAGCTATTGTCAGGATTTTATCAGATTCATAATTTAAAAATAATTACTCTTTAAATTATATTCCATAGTTGACTGGAAACACTGTTTATTTCAGAATTTTATCCTAAGTACATTTTTATTATTTGTAAATTAATCTCTTCATTTATTTAATTTATTTAATTGATATATGCATGCTAGGTAACAAGCTAGGTACTAGGCATTGTTGTTGTTATTGTTGTTGTTGTTAAGTGCCGTCGAGTCGTTTCCGACTCATAGCGACCCCATGCACAGCAGAACGAAACACTGCCCGATCCCGCACCAGCCCCACAATCCCTGCTATACTCGAGCCCATCATCGCAGCCACTGTATCAATCCATCTCGTTGAAGGCCTCCCCCTCTTTCGTCGACCCTCCACCCTACCAAGCATGACATCCTTCTCCAGGGAATGGTCCCTTCTTACAACATGACCAAAATAGGTGAGACCAAGTCTGGCCATTCTTGCTTCCAAGGAGCATTCTGGCTGCACTTCCTCCAGGACAGATCCGTTAGTTCTTTTAGCAGTCCATGGTACTTTCAGCATTCTTCGCCAGCACCACAACTCAAAAGCATCAACTCTTCTTCGGTCTTCCCTATTCATTGTCCAGCTCTCACATGCATACAAGGTGATTGGAAATATCATGGCTTGTGTCAGGCGCACCTTAGTCCTCAAGGAGATATCCTTGCTCCTCAGCACTTGATACAGTTCCTTCGCAGTTGACTTTCCCAATGCTACACGACGTCTAATGTCCTGACTGCTGCTTCCGTTGGCATCGATTGTAGAACCAAGCAATGTGAATTCCTTGACAACCTCAATCTTTCTCTATTTATTGTGCTGCTGCTCATCGGTCCAGTTGTGAGGATTTTTGTTTTCTTTATGTTGAGATGTAATCCATACTGCAGACTGTATTCTTCAACCTTCATCAGTAGGTGCCTTAAGTCATCCTCACTTGCAGCAAGCAAAGTTGTATCGTCTGCATATCTCAGGTTGTTAATGATTCTTCCTCCAATCCTGATACCACGTTTTTCTTCATATAGTCCAGCTTCTCGGATTATTTGCTCAGCATATAGATTGAATAAGTGTGGAGAAAGAATACAACCCTGACGCACTCCCTTCTTGATTTTAAAACATGTAGTGTCCCCTTGTTCTGTTCGAACGACAGCCTCCTGGTCAAGGTACAGATTCCTCATGAGTACAATCAAGTGCTCAGGGATTCCCATTCTTCTCAATGTTATCCATAATTTGTCATGATCCACACAATCAAATGCCTTTGCATAGTCAATAAAACACAAGTAAACATCATTCTGGTATTCTTTGCCTTGAGCCAAGATCCATCTGACAACAGCTATGATATCCCTTGTTCCACGTCCTCTTCTGAATCCGGCTTGAACCTCTGGAAGTTCTCTGTCAATATACTGCTGCAAACGTTTCTGAATTATCTTCAGTAATATCTTACTTGCATGTGATATTAGTGATATTGTTCTATAATTTCTACATTCTGTGGGATCACCTTTCTTTGGAATGGGCACAAATATGGATCTCTTCCAGTTAGTTGGCCAGGTAGCTGTCCTCCAAATCTCTTGGCATAACTGAGTGAGCGCCTCCAATGGGGCATCTGTTTGTTGAAATATCTCAATCGGTATGCCATCAATTCCCGGAGCCTTGTTCTTCGCCAGTTCTTTCATTGCAGCTTTGACTTCTTCCTTCATTACCATTGGTTCTAGATCATATGCCACTTCCTGAAATGGATGAAGATCGATCAGTTCTTTTTGGGACAGTGACTCTGTGTATTCCTGCCATCTTCTCTTGATGTTTCCTGCATCATTCAGTATTTTGCCCATAGAATCTCTCACTATTGCAACTTGAGGCTTAAATTTTTTCTTCAGTTCTTTCAGTTTGAGGCATTAGGACATAGAAAAGAAGACACAGTTCTTGTCAACAAGGAAGTAACATTCTAAAATATGTAATAAAGACTAAAAATGTGTATGATAGGAGATTATGCTGGATACATAGCAGAAAAAAAATGAATAGTGTATTTAAACTGATATATATATATGTATGTGTGTGTGTGTGTGTGTGTGTATATATATATATATATATATATATATATATATATATATCCCACTGCCTTCGAGTTATAGAGACCTCCATAGGGTTTCCAGTGCTATAAATCTTTAAGGAAGTAGATTGTTTCATCTTCTTCCTGTGGAGCACCTGGGTTTGAGCTGTTGACCTTCTGGTTAGCAGCCAAATGCCTTACTCAGTGGGCCACCAGAGCTCATTTATAGATACGTAATAATAATAATAAACAACTAAACTCACTGCCATCAAGTCGATTCCAACTCATAGCAAACTCCATTGGGTTTTTGAGGCAGTAAATCTTTACAATAGTAGAGTACTCCATCTTCCTTCTGTAGAGCGGCTAGTGGGTTTGAACCAGCCACTGGTTAGTAGTCAAATGCCTTAGGTACTGTACCATAGGAGCTTAATATATGATTTTACCAAGACAGCAAGCTATTGGTAAGGAACTATATTTTAAGTACAGAAAATATTCTAAAGCAAACAAACAAACAGCAGTAATAACAACAACAAAGCATGCTTCTCATCAGTCCTTGCTGATTCAAAGAACTTGCAAATACCAAATAATGAAGGCTTTATTCTGCCCAGCCCAGGAGTCAGAGGACACTTTCCTAGGCTTTATGAAAAGCCTACCAATTAAGACTCTGGACATAGAGGGTGGAAGACCATACAGAATATGACATCCTTAGAGGTTTGTACTCAACTACTAACCTAAAGTTTGGAGGTTCAAACCCACCCTGCAGTAGTACTGCAAAAAAAAGGCATGGAAGTCCACTTCTATACAGAGGATAGCCAAGATAATCTTTGGAATCGTTCTACTCTGTAATGCATGAGTGCACCATGAGTCAGAATTGAAGGCAGCAATATGTGGGTAAAGATACTCTCAGGAGTCCTATAGTTAAGCAATCAACTACTAATTAGAAATTGGCTGTTTGAACTCACCCAGAGGAGCCTTAGAAGAAAGGCCTGGTGTTTCTCAAGGTCACGGCCTTCAAAATCCTGTGGAGTACAGTTCTCCTCTCCACACATGGGGTTGCCAAGAGTCATGGTCACTTCCAAGGCAACTAGTTTAACTACTTTTAAAAGTATTTTCTTGTCACCAGTTTTAGCCTTCTTTATCAAAATCCTGATAAGGAAGTTTGCCTAAATTGCCTTCTATTCGTTTGACATATTTCTCTGTTGGTTGGACTCATAGCAATCCCTCCTTGGATTTCCAAAGTGATAACTCTATGGAATTAAATTGCCCCATCTTCCTTCCCAGGACTGGCTGGGGGGTGTGAACCACCAGCCTTCTGGTTAGCAGTCAAATCCCTTAAGCACTATGCTACCAGAGCTTCCTTAGTATTTATGATTTCCAAATTCCTATTACGTTCCACTTGGTTTTTGTAGCAAATTCATATTTGCAGCTATTTTTTTGTAACCAGGATATCCCATAGTCCCTTTATTCTGCCTAAGCATGTATATATTTTTAATTTATATTTTATTAGTGACAAAATATTTCTATGATCCACTCAACTAGGTTTTTCTTTGATTTCTGACCACAGGATAGACAGTATCCTTTGCCATGCAAAAGAGTTACTTTCTTCCATAAATTTTTCTCCCCAGCCACTCCTCAGAAGGAAGATGAGGCAATCTACTTCCGTAGTGATACTGCCTCGGAAACCTAAGGAGGGGTCGCTATGAGTCGGGGCCGACTCTATGGCCTGTAACAACAACAACATAGTGAGACATAGAGTGTTTTGATGCTAACTTGAGGAATTAGGAGGGTAATTGAATTTAACTTTACCCATAATCTAAGCAATTTACTTAATACTTTAGATACTGCTTTTGAGTGGTTCTCAAGTATCTTTCCCAACATGCCACTTTAATCCAGTCAGCAGGTTGAAAAGGCATACATAATTATTAAGGGTTATAACAGAAACAGTAAAAATGAGGTTCAGAAGTCAAGCATGATTAAACATGTAGGGTAAACACTACAGACATAAGAACTATACCGTCAATTTAATATGCAAGGACTCTCAACCCTATATTAACTTTCATCTTAACTACTTCCACTTCATTCAACAAATGCCGTGCAGAAAGCTGAGCACCTTGACTAAAGTGTTACTAATTATCAGATAGGTATTTTTTATTATGGACGATATAATTTTGGGAAAATCAAATAGGATCAAAAAAAGAAAGGGAAGGAAAGAAACAAAGAAAGGCAGGGGTGGCTTTCTGAAGGATTTTGCTTTCACAGATTTCTCAATGTCACTCCCTAAACATAAAAAAAAATCACTTTTAAAATGAGTTGTGTCTCTCATAATAATTTCAGATGCTTTTATGTCCTTAAGATAAAATAAAATTCCCTGCAGTAATATCTCCTGAATAAGGGAAATATGTTTATACACACTTACAATTCTGAATACTAAAAGATAGATTTAAATACAGAAGAAAGTCTTTCCTGATTGGAATGATTTAGATGCTATTCTGCCTAAGAACGGAAAACTAGTTAGATGATGCTTCAAGGTTATTTTTTTATATGTGGGCAAAAAGGATTTCATTCTGAGAGAAAGGCAATGGTTATAATATATTGTCCCATGAACTATGGAAGAAAGATCTATATGTGACACTGTCATATTTACTCAGAGTGTGATCTGCAGCAAGTAAGCACTCCCCTGAGCCTCATGTTCTCATCCCTGCAGTGGGTCTCAGAGGACAATTATCAAATGCTTGTAAGAGTCAGTCATAGGCTAGGGTACACTTGAGTATCAAACAACCCCACAATATCAGTGGCTTAATACTATAGAAGCTTATTTCTCAATTTCCTACACATGGGACCAAAAGAGCTTTCCAGCATAATTATTTCCCATGCTGTGACTCAAAAATTCATATTGCTTTGACTTTGTGGCTCCATCATCTCAAAACAAAGTCTTCTTATTTGTAAGGACCAAGCAAGAAAGAGAGCTGAAAAATGACCACAGGATAGAACCACTTTCACTGGTCAGATCTAGACACATGGACCTGCCAAACTACAAAAGAGCTGGAATAGATGAGGGCAAAGAAGGAATTTTATTAAACACCATAGCGTTTGACTGACTTCTAGGAATAATAAAAAAGTATAAAGTCTATTTCCGTCTGTATCAAAAGTGACATAGTATATACATTACCCAATATAATAGGTCGTGCAACAGTTAAGAGCTTAGATGCTAACCAAAAGGTTGGCCGTCTGAGTCCAGTCAGAGGGCCCAGGAAGAAGGGCTTGAAGATCCACTTCTGGAAAACCAGCTGCTCTCAACACTGGAGGACACAGTTCCACTCTGACCCACAGGGTCAGAAGTGAGCTGAAGGCAACTGATTTGGAAAAAAAAAAAAAAATCCTATTTTTCTTAGAAATACATTTAAATTTAAATATTTATAATTTGTATTTTGGGCAACTGGCACATTTTAAAGTCAATAATGACATTAAAAGGACCTCTGGTGACACAGTGTGTAAGGCATTTGGCTGTTAACCAGAAGGTAAGGCGGTTCAAACCCACAAGCTGCTCTGTGGGAGGAAGAAGAGGCAATCTACTTTCATAAACATTTACAGCTTTACAAAGCCAGTGGGGGTCACTATGAGTCAGAATCAACTCAATGACACTGAGTTTGATTTGGTTTTGGTTAATGACACTAAAAAGATTTAACTGAGCAGAAGATCTGGCGGTAACCACAAATGGAACTCATTCCTTGGGTATTCATCGGGAACCTTCCTCTCGTTGGATATTAGAATACAAAACCAAACCAAATCTACCATTATTGAGTCCATTCCAACTCATAGCAATACTGTAGGACAGAGGAGAACTGCCCCATAGGGTATCCAAGGCTGTAACTTTATCTTTCTTCCATGGAGCACCTGGTGGATTCAAACTGCTAATCATTTGGTCAGCAATCGATTGCTTTAGCCGCTGTGCCAAGAGAGCTCCCTTTGGATTTTAGACTAGTGTAGAAAATACAGTCAGTCTTATACAACACTACTTTTGTTAGGATGGCAATGTCCAGGAATCTTCCAGGTTTCCATCTATGGTGAGAAGAGATAAGTTTTTCACCTGATGAGAGGGCAAAATTAATGCAGGCCAAAAGGACATGACTAGATATCTATTGACTTCCCGAATGTGAGAAGGAAAATAGATTAGTAAAATCCCTCAGCAAGAGAAAAATAAAGGAAAATTAAATTCAAAGGACAAAGTAAATAGGAGGTAGAAAAAAACAAACAAACCTCAACTTGATCATTCTAAACAAAGCAACATTATAAATTAAACCTGGTTTATTGCTGCCCTTGCTACAGCTTGAGGGATTCCAGGAAGACAGTAAACACTACAAAATAGTATAGAAGGCGAAGGAAGTTAGGAGCCTTTGCATTTTTACCACATTGAGGAATAATATTCATTATTGGCTCCTGCGCGATAAAGCTGAGATCCTACATACGCTGGGATTGATTCTCATAGGTTTGGTATAACTTTAGCTAATGGTTTATAGATTTTTAGATTGTCAGGTCCTGCTGCAACAGCCTAATAAATCTGACAATAGCAACAGAAGGTCAAAAAGCCAGGGCCAGGTGAATAAGCAAGGAAAATACAACCTAATAAGATACCCTAATTCCTGAAACCCAGGTAAATAGAGACACGCATAAGAAGAGGCCATAAATAACCCAGGATTATTTTACCTCACTGGGCCTCTGTGAATAAGAAGCATTGGATAATATGGTGTTGGTGATGGTACTTCACATATAAATGAAAAATATCTGCCCTGGTGGATCATTGCCATCTTATTGTTAAGTGCCATCAAGTCAGTTGCGGCTCACAGTGTTCCTATGTGCAACAGAATTACACACAGTCGGGTGCTGCACCATCCTCACAGTCCTTGCTATGCTTGAGGTCATTGTTACAGCCACTGTGACAATTCATCTTAATGAAGGTCTTCTTCTTTGCCCCTGATCCTTTACTTCACTAAGCATGATGTCCTTCTGCAGGTAGTGGTTCCTCCTGATAGCATGTCCAAAGTACGTGAGATGGATGAAGTATCACCATTCATGCTTCTAAGGAGCATTCTGGCTAGACTTCTTTCAAAACAGATTTGTTTGTTCTTCTGCTATTCTATGGGATATTCAATATTCTTCACCAACATCATAAT
>NW_006921589.1:20909475-21000640 GCF_000298275.1 Orycteropus afer afer
CAGGGGTCCAAGATTATCTTCTGTGTCTGTATTTATTGGTTTCCCTTTTCTTTGTTGAAGAGGGTCTGTGCAATCCTTCTGCCTAGTCCGCCATCTTCGACTGTGTCCAAATACATTATTTCTTAATTCCATTTCCCTTATTCATTGTCCAGCTTTTGTAGGAATATGAGGAAACTGAAGATTTCATGCTTTGGGTCAGTTGCACCTTACTTCTAAAAGTGATATCTTTCCTTTTAAACACTTTAAAGAGGTCTTCTGCAGCAAATTTGCCCAATGCACTACATCATCTGATTTCTTGAATGCTGCTTCCATTTGTGTTGACTGTGGAAACAAATAATATGAAATCTTTGACAACTTAAATCTTTTTGCCATTTATCATAATGCTGCTTATTGGTCCAGTTATGAGGATTTTCATTTTCTTTATGTTGAGGTGTAATCCATACTGCAGAGTGTAGTCTTTAACCTTCATCAGTAAGTGCTTCAAATTATCTTCACTTTCAGCAAGCAAGGTTGTATCATCTGCATATTGCAGGTGGTTAACAAATCTTCCTCCAATCCTGATGCCACATTCTTCTTCATACACTACAGATTCTCGGATTATTTGCTCAGCATACAGATTGAATAAGTATAATGAAAGGATACAACCCTGACACACTCCCTTCTTAATTTTAAACCATGGAATATCTCCTTGTTCTGTTCAAAAGACGACCTCCTGGTCTATGAACATGTTCCTCATGAACACAATTAAGTGTTCTTGAATTCCCATTCTTCTCAATTTATCCATAATTTGTTATGATCCACACAGCTGAATGGTTTTGCAAAGTCAATAAAACACAAATAAATATCTTTCTGGCATTCTTTGTTTTAGCCAAGATCCACCTGACATCAGCAATGATATCCCTTGTTCCATGTCCTTTCAAAACCCAGCTTGCATTTCTGGAAGTTCCCTGTCAGTATAGTGTTCCAACCATTTTTGAATTATCTTCAGCAACATTTTACTTTCATGTGATATTAATGATACTATTTGATAATTTCCACATTATGTTGGATTACCTTCCTTTGGAATGGTTACAAGTGTAGATCTCTTCCAGTCAGTTGGCCAGGTAGCTGTCTTCCAAATTTCTTGGAATAGATGAGTAATTGCCTCGAGCATAGCATGTTTGATGAAACATTTCAATGGGTATTCCATCAAATCCTGGACCTTGTTTTTTCTTTTTTTTTTGCCAATTCTTTCATTTAAGCTTCAACCTCTTCCTTCAATACCATTGATTCTTGACCATAAGCCACCTCCTGAAATAGATGAACATCGGCCAATTCTTTTTGGTACAGTGACTCTGTATGCAATCCATCTTCCTTTGATGTTTCCCTCATCATTCACTATTTTGCCCATAGAATTGTTCAACATTACAACTTGAGGCTTGAATTTTCTCTTCAGTTCTTTCAGCTCGAGAAATGCTGAGTGTACTCTTTCTTTCTGTTTTCTAACTCCAGGTCATTGTACATTTCATTATAATAATTGACTTTGTCTTCTCGAACTGTTCTTGGAAATAATCTGTTCAGCTCTTCTATCTTGTCATTTCTTCCATCTGCTTTAGATACTCTCTGTTCAAGGGAAAGTTTCAAAGTCTCTTATGACCTCTGTTTTGGTCTTTTCTTCCTTTCCTCTCTTTTTGATGACATTTTGTTTTCTTAATGGATGATGTTCTTGATGTCATCCCACAATTTCTCTGGTTTTCAGTCACTGGTGTTCAGTGTGTCAAATCTGTTCTTCAGATGGTCTATAAATTCAGGTGTGATATTATTAAGCTCATATTTTGGCTCTCATGGACATGTTTTAATTATCTTCATCTTCAACTTGAATTTGCATATGAGCAACTAATGGTCTGTTGCACACTTGGCTCCTGGCCTTGTTTGGGCTGAAGATACTGAGTTTCTCCATCACCTCTTTCTACAGATGTAATGTATGTGATTCCTGTGCATTCCATTTGGTGAAGTCCATGTGTATAGCTGCCATTTATATTGTAGAAAAACAGATATTTTCAATGAATAAGTTGTTGTTCTTGCAAAGTTCTATCATGCGATCTGTAGCATCATTTCTATCACCAAGGCCATATTTTCCAACAACCAGTGATTCTTCCTTGTGTCAAACTTTTGCATTCCAATCACCAGTACATCTTGATTGTATGCTTGGTCGATTTCAGACTTCAGAAGTTGGTAAAAATCTTCAATTTCATTGTCTTTGGCTTTGGTGGTCGGTGCATAAATTTGAATAATAGTAGTATTAACTGGTCTTCCTGGTAGGCATATAGATATTTTCCTATCACTGACAGCACTGTACTTCAAGGCAGATCATGAAGTATTCTTTGCAATGATGAATCACATGACATTCCTCTTCAACTTGTCATTCCAGGCATAGTAGATCATATGCTGGCTGATTCAAAATGGCCAAAACAAGTCCATTTCAGCTCACTAATACCTAGGATATCAATCTTTATATGTTCTATTTCATTTTTGACAACTTCAAATGTACTTCATACATTCCATGTTCTCATTATTAATGGATGTTTGCAGCTGTTTCTTCCCATTTTGAGTTGTGCCACATCAGCAAATGGAGGTCACAGAAGCTTTATTCCAACCATCATTAAGGTAGACTCTACTTTAAGTAGGCAGCTCTTCTCCAGTCATATCTTGAGTGCCTTCCAACCTGAGGGGCTCACCTTCTAGCACTATATCAGAAAATGTTTCAGGGCTATTTATAAAGTTTTCCAGTAATATATTAAACAGGTTTCACTGCTAGTCATAAGGTTTTCACTGGCCAATGCTTCAAGTGGATGGCCCCTTTCTTCTTCTGAGTCTGTCTTAGTCTGGAAGCTCCACTGAAACCTGTCCACCATGGGTGACCCTGCTGGTGTTTGGCATAGCTTCCAACCTCACAACAACACACAAGCCACCACAGTATAACAAACTGGCAGATGATCAGTGGATATATACACATATATGCATTTAAATGCTATGAAATCTTTGAGCAGTAGAACACAATGGGGATGCCCTGTTTTGTGAGTTTCACAAGTTTTTCACTTTTGACTGTGTGCAGACTTGTCACTTTTCTATTGTTCTCTATTAGTAGAAAATATTTGAGTTTTTTGTTATTTGACAAATGTCTGCCTTACACACTTTCTGGCTTTTGTAGGTTTTATTGTATATACACACAAATCCTGAATGGTTAAATGTAAAGGAACAGAGAAAATTGAAAAAAAAAAAAAAAAAGGTATATTTTTGTAAGCTTTTTTTAACATTAACACTCAGAATCACAGATATTATCTACTTATTATAATATGCATATGAAAAATTTAGAATACAATGTCTACAAAAAGAGGACTTTATTTTTCAAGGACACTTTGATTCAAAACTTTTGTCTCTCAGTTTCAGCATTCCATACATTATTCAATAACCCACTCTCATCAAGTCCATTACAACTCTGTGACCCTATAGCGTGGAGTAGACCTGTCCCGTTGCGTTTCCAAGGTTGTAAATCTTTACAGAAGCAGACTGCTTCATTTTTCTCCCATGGAGTAGCTGGTATGTTTGAACCACTAACCATTTTGTTAACAGCCAAGTGCTTTAATCACTGTACCACCAGGGCTCCTATCATTCCAAAGAGGTTCTAAAATAAATTGCTTTGATTTACAATTATACTTTGAAGGGTTGATCCAAATACATAACAGAAAAAATGTGATCTTCATTCTGGGCATATTCACAATCATTAAAGGATCAGAAACACCATGAAATACACTAGGGCTCCCAGGTTATTAAAGGCTGCTGTTAGGTCCCTGTGTTTGAATTGTTCACATGATAAAAGCCTCTAGCTCAGGCTAGTCTTGCATGTGTTAAGAAAGAAAATGTGTTTAAATCAGAACCTAGAAAAAAGGGATACTAGATCAATAACATGTACACAGCCATGAACATATTAAATTAAACTATGTCTTACTAATATAAAATTAATCTCTAAATGTTTATCATCTAAATACATAAATGTATTCCACACTTAATAAGACTTGCTAATATTAGTTAGGTACTATGCCAATTTGCTTCCAACAAATATATGAGTCATACTTGAAAGACAAAATAAATTCACAGAAAATGTATTTCTTGTGAATTATTGCACATTTATATAATATTACAACATGGTCCAAACAAACACAAAATGTAATTTTGCATACAATTAGATTGCAAGTGAAAACCTACTATACTGTTAATGGTTTGGGATATTGACTTGAAAATTAACAGCTCATTTTTCCTCTTCTCAGGATTGGCAAGAGATTATATAAAGTAAAGCTCAGAGAATCAAAGAAGAAAGAAAATATCACTTTCTTGATATCTGGGCAAAAATTTATTGTCACCCAATGTAAGCATTCCTTAGTAAATTTCTCCATTATACAAATAAGGCTACTGTTTCTCCTCTTTCCAAATGAACTGAAAGAAAAGTGGGTGGCTAGTTTGTCTAAAGAAATCAAGTATTTAGGAATACTTTTAAAGACGTATTTTATGAAATCTCATACAACAATTATTCTTGTCTAGCACATCTAAACCAACAGATGAAACATATTATTGCTAAGGGAAATGAATAATTTCTGGAAACATTACTTCAACTTTGGTATGCAGCTCTGAAAGAGAGGCTGACTTAATGGGGAGTCCAAAGAATAACAAGGAAACCCAGTTATAATCTTGGTAATTGGTGTGATCTCACATTGTCAAGCAATGCACAAGAGTTGTGGTCTATTATACTTTAGCAACAAATCAGAAGGTGGTAGTTCTAATAGACACTTGTAGATTTCTATCTCAATAACAAATTACTGTATTGTATTATATGGCTTATGCTGTTATAAATAGTTAGAACCAGTGACAAATATGATTTATATAATATAATTAATCACAGTAGGCTATGCTTTTACTTCTCTCTGCCCAAGATTTTCGAGCAGATAAAAGATATATACCTTCTCTATAAAGTGGAACTCTGTATATAATATGTTGCTACTGTTGTTAGGTGCCTTTGAGTCAGCTCTGACTCATAGAGACCCTATATACAACAGACCAAAATACTTCCCAGCCTAAGCCATGGCAGTGTAGTAAATTACTTAGTGTGGCTTTTCTACCCATAAGTCTTTGTAAACTCCAAGGTAGGATTTGCTATGAGCAACTGAGGAGCTCCTGACTGCTAAAGTTGTCCACCTGTAGTATTTCTGTTGGGAGAGGCACAAAATAATGTTCTGGGAGGTTCCCACTCTCTCTCAGGTACTTAGAGTTCTGATGCTATGATTGGCTAGTTTGGCCACTCTGCCAGGCTCACAAGGAGGCCTCGTAGAGGCAGAACTCTCTCTGACTGCTGGCTGAGGAAGGATGCGCTCCTGTGAGAGACGTACTGCTGAAAGAGACACGTGCTGCTGGGAAAGAGATGCAAGAGACACGCATTGCTGAGTGAGACACTGAGGGGCACGCACTGTTGGGAGAGAGACTGTGAGAGACTTTTGGCTGAGAGACGGTGAGCTGGGAGAGAGACTGAGTGTGTTCCTGACTTGAATTGTAGCCTGGTGCTTCCCCAATAAACTCCATAATCTGTGAGTTGTGTGTGGCCACTGCAGTAAATTATCGAACCCAGGAAAGAGGTGGTGGGTGCTTTGGGAGGAACAGTTGGTGAAAAGGCTGGAGGGAGGCAGCATGTCTGGCCTTGCAAGAATAGGCCTTGGATTATTGATGGTGATTCTGTCTTCCTCTTGTGGGATTAGAGGAGGTCAGAACATGTGGCCTCCTTGCCCTTTTAGCAGCCATCCTTACAATCCTTGCTGTGCTTGAATCCATTGTGGCAGCTACTGTGTCAATCCATCACATGGAGTGTATTCCCTTTTTTCACTGGCCCTCTACTTTACCAAGCATACTATCTTTCTCCAGAGACTGACCCTTTCTCACAACATGACCAAATTAGGTGAGAAGAGGCCTGGTCATTCTCACTTCTAAGGATCATTCCAGCTACACTTCTTCCAGGACAAATTTGTTTGTTCTTCTGGCAGTCAATGGTATTTCCAGTATTCTTCACCAACACAATTCAAAGCATCAACTCTTCTTTGGTCTTCCTTATTCGTTATACAGCTGTCACATACATATGAGGCAATTGAAAACACCAAGGCTTGGGCTAAGTGCACCTTAGTCTTCAAAGTAACATCTTTTCTCTTTAAACTATAAACCAAAAACAACCAAATTCACTGTCATTGAGGTATTAAGAGGTACACATTAAAAAGATATATAATACAATGTATAAAATAAAGATTAGTCACAATTTCAATTGCGAATTTAATGAATCTGTGTTGGCATAAAAAATACAAAGTAAAATAAAAAAAGATGACGTCTGGCCATTCTTGCTTCCAAAGAGCACTCTGACCAAACCCACCAGCTGCTCTGTGGGAGAGTTTGAGCTTGGAAATGTTAAACTTCAGGTAACACAAGCTATCCAAGTATTTTAAGTCGTTCATTGAGGAATAAAAGTTGACTCTCTAAAAGTAGATGCATTTATAGAGTTAATTCATGAGAAACTTGCAAGAAGACAACTGTTAAATGATTTTTTAAAAATAATTTTAGTTTTTCTACCAATAATTGTCAATTAAATCAGGCATACTTAAAGATAAAATATATTATAAAGAGATAGCAGTATATTCAGTCAATTCTAGTGAACAATTACACTAATAAAGATCATCAACATATTTTAGGCTATTATCTCTGAAAGAAAGTCAAAATACACAGTTTCACACCTGCCACATGTCATTTTTTGAAACAGAACCAGAATTTTTAAAATTCGCCAAACAACAAGAACATGTAAAATAAAAGCATAACACCCAAAGCCTCATGCTTTGAATTAACATTCAATGTACATTACTTCAAGTTGTAATTTTCTTGTCTGTCATTCCCTAGATCCCAAATTAGACTTATTTGGCACCAAGCCAGAGGATGGGTCTTTAAATCATAATGACACACAGCTTTTACATACAGCACTATTGACAAAATGAGAAGCAAAGCTGGGAAGTGCTAGAACTGATTTGGCACACACAACAGATGTAGTTTCAATTCTGGGGGAGTGACTTCTTAAAAACACTCAATTTTAAATACTGTTTAAAGAAATTAGATACCTACAATTCATCAGTGGATGGAGGAGTGTGTGGAAGAGAGACAGATAAAACAGATTGAAATATTTTGAGAAGTTAACATTAGTATGATATGCTATTATTTTATTTTATAAAATTGGATTTATGTACCTCAAACACTTTCAGAAAGGAGTTAAAACAGTTTATCTAATAAATATGAAAGTGTTTTATCTAATTGTGGGTCAGAGATAGTACATAAGTTTAGCAATAAAGATATCATGGAACAACTTCAAACTCAAAAAAGTACCTTTTCTTCTGCTCAGATTAAACCAGATGTCAAGATGAAACAAAATACTTTAAACAAAAACATTAATATATGTAGGTGGTATAAGCAGTAACTGAAGAAGGGGATAATTAGAGACTAGTATTTCATTTCTTTTAGGATGGAAAAAAAAAATTTGGTTTAATGATTTTTACCTAAAAGAGAATTTTAGGCTTCAAAACAGCCTTGCAAATAAAATGTATTTAGGGAGCTCTGGTAGCACAGTGGCTAAGGCACTTGATTGCTAACCAGAAGGCTGGCAGTTCAAACCCACCAGCCACTCCTCGGAAGGAAGATGGGGCAATCTACTTCTGTAGTGATACTGCCTCGGAAACCCAAGGAGGGGTCGCTATGAGTTGGGTCCGACTCGATGGCACACAACAACAACAAATAATAATAATAATTATACTTTTGATCAGTCTCCATTCAACTAAGATCTTATTGATAGGATACTAGAATCAGATCAATCAATTTCTGTTTGGGTATTTAAAAAGCTAGCATGTACCAGGTAATAATCTTTAATATCACATGCAAGTAAAATTTTGCTGAAGATAATTTAAAAATGGTTAGAGCAGTACATCAACACAGAACTGCCAGAAATTCAAGCTGGATCCAGAAGAGGATGTGGAATGAGGGATATCATTGCTGATGTCAGATGGATCTTGGCTGAAAGCACAGAATACCAATAAGATGTCTACTTGTGTTTTGTTGACTATACAGAGACATTCAACTCTATGGATCATAACAGATTATGGTTAAATTGCAAAGAATGGGAATTCCAGAATTCCTAATTGTGCTCATGTGGAACTTATACATAGTCAAAGAGGCAATTGTTCAAATAGAACAAGAGAGTATTGTGTGGTTTAAAATCATAAAAGTTTGTCATGGTTGTATCCTTTAACCATATTTACTCAATCTGTATACTGAGTAAATAATCCAAAAGAGTGAACTATATGAAGAAGTAAGTGGCATCAGGATTGAAAAGACCTCTTTCAAGTGCTGAAGAGCAAAGACATCTCTTTGAGGACTAAGGTGTGACTGACACAAGCCATGGTATTTTTAATCTCCTCATATGCAAGTGAGAGCTGGACAATGAATAAGGAAGACTGAAAAAGAGTCAATGCTTTTGAGTTGTGGTGCTGGCAAAGAATGTTGAAAATACCACAAACTGCTAAAAGAACTAACAAATCTGTCCCAGAAGAAGTGCAACCAGAATGCTCCTTGAAAGTGACAATGGCCAGACTTCACCTCACCTACTTTGGTCATGTTGTAAGAAGAGACCATTCCCCATGCCCTGGAGAAGGATATCATGCTTGGAAAAATGGAAGGTCAACAAAAGAGGGGAAGGCCCTCAACAGGATGGATTGACACAGAGACTACAATGATGGGCTTAGGTATAGCAGGGATCATGGAGCTGGCACAAGGATGGGTAGTGTTTCATTCTGCTGAACGTATGGTCACTATGAGTCAGAGATAACTCGATAGCACCTAATAACAACAACCCAGCAACCCTAAATTAATGACTTTTGGGAGTTGGCTGTAAAGATCCCAGCTCTCTTCTTCAGTAAGAAAAGTCTTAAGCATGTATCTTATACTATTTCCTACAGTTTTCAAGGTTTCCTTTGGTGGTTATCTGGCTTAATGATACACATTTTATTGGCTGCTTTCTCTTCACTACATCATTTTCCCACTTTAATTTTGATATTACTTGTACTTGTCAAATAAAGTACTTTCACCCAATCAATTATCTCAGCTCAGCTTCCTGGAGGATTCAAACTAAGACAGTAAGCATATCAAAGCAGAACTATTAAACATTTGAAATAAGTTTTTACATGTACACATACATGTACACAGTTGAAATTATCAAAAGGATTAATTAACCACTTCTCTTTCAAATGTTTCCAAGATAGTCTATATAACCAGAATTTATGGATTACAACTGACACCTTGTTTATTTTATTTTCAGGAATCATATTCAATAACTATCTTTGATGGATCCTGTGGAGATTATGCTCACAGAATGAGACATTAATCCCGTTATCCTTGTGTGTATTTTGAAAACAACTGACAAGTCAAATCAAGATTTACAACATAAGTGGAAATAGCACCTGAATGACTGGCCAGTACAAATGGTGTTGCTGTTAAGTGCCATCAAGTCATCTCTGATTCACAGTGACCCTATGCACCACAGAACAAAACACTGCCCAGTCCTGAGCCAGCTCCACAATTCTTGCCACACTGAGCCCATCGCTGCCACCACCATGTCAAGCCACCTCATTGAGGGCCTTTCCCTCTTTTGTCAACCCTCCACCTTACCAACCATGACATCCTTCTCCAGGAATGGTCCCCTCTGACAACATGACCAAAGTATGTAAGATGGAGTCTGGCCATTCTCACCTCCAAGGAGCATTCTGGCGCACTTCCTCTAGCACAGACATCTTAGTTCGTCTAGCAGTCTATGGTACTTTCAGCATTCTTCACCAACACCACAGCTCAAAAGCACCAACTCTTCTTTGGTTCTCCTTATTCATTGTTCAGCTCTCACATGCATATGAGGCAATTGAAAATACTGTGGCTTGTGTCAGGCACACCTTAGTCCTCAAGAAGACATCTTTGCTCTTCAGCACTTGAAAGAGGTCCTTTGCAGCCCATTTGCCCAATGCTATACATTGTCTGATGTCCTGACTGCTGCTTCCATTGATGTTGATTGTAGAACCAAGCAATATGAAGTCTTTGACAATTTCAATCTTTTCTCCATTTATCTTAAATCTGCTTATAGGTCCAGCAGTGAGGATTTTTGTTTTCTTTATATTGAGATGTCATTCATACTGCAGACTGTATTCTTAAAGCTTCATCAGTAAGTACTTCAAGTCATCCTTACTTTCAGCAAGCAAAGTTGTGTTGTCAGCATATTGCAGGTTGTTAATGATTCTTCCTCCAATCCTGATGCCATGTTCTTCTTCATATAGTCCAGCTTCCAGATTATTTGCTCAGCATACAGATTGAATAAGTATGGTAAAAGGATACAACCCTGACACACTCCCTTCTTGATTTTAAACCATGCAGTGTCCCCTTTTTTCTGTTTGAATGATAGCCTCCTGGTCTATGTACAGGTTCCTCATGAATTAAATTAAGTATTCTGGAATTCCCATTGTTCCCAATGTTATCCTCAATTTGTTATGATGCACACAATCAAATGCTTCGGCATAGTCAATAAAACACAAGTAAATATCTTTCTGGTATTCTTTACTTTGAGCCAAGCTCCCTCTGACATCAGGAATGATATCCCTCATTCCACATCTTCTTCTGAATCCAACCTGCACCTCTGGAAGTTCTCTGTCAATATACTACTGCAACTGTATTTGAATTATATTCAGTAAGATTTTACTTGTATGTGATATTAATGACACTGTTTGATAATTTCCACATTCTGTGGGATCACCTTTCTTTGGAATGGATACATGCATGGATCTCTTCCAGTCAGTTGGCCAGGTAACTGTCTTCCAAATCTCTTGGAATAACCAAGTGAATGTCTCCAGCAGAGCATCTGTATGCTGAAACATCTCAATGTGTGTTCTATCAGTTCCTGGAGCCTTGTTCCTCGCCAGTTCCTTCAGTGCAGCTTCAACCTCTTCCCTCAATACCATTGGTTCTTGAACATATGCCACCTCCTGAAATGGATGAAGATCGACCAATTCTTTTTGGTACAGTGACTGTGTATTCCTTCCACCTTCTATTCATGCTTCCTGCATCATTCGATATTTTGCCCAAAGATCCTTTCAATATTGCAGCTCGAGGCTTAAACTTTTTCCTCAGTTCTTTCAGCTTTATAAATGCCAAGCATGTTCTTCCCTTTTGGTTTTCTAACTCCAGGTATTTGCACATTTCATTATAGTAATTGGTTTTGTCTGTTTGAGCTGTGCTTTGAAATCTTCTGTTCATCTCTTTTATCCTGTCTTTTCTTCCATTTGCTTTAGCTACTCTTCACTCAAGGGCAAGTTTCAGAGTCACTTCTGACATCCATGTTGGTCTTTTCTTTCTTTCTTGTATTTTTAATGACCTCTTGTTTTCTTCATGGATGATGCTCTTGATGTCATCCCACAATTCTTCTGGTTTTCCGTCACTGGTATTCAGTGCATCAAATCTATTCTTTAGATGGTCTCTAAATTCAGGAGGGTTACATTCAAGGTCATATTTTGGCACTTATGAACTTGTTTTAATTATCTTCAACTTCAAGTTGAACTTTCATATGAGCAGCTTATGGTCTGTTTCACAATCAGCTCCTGGTCTAGTTTTGGCTAAAGATATTGACCTTTTCCATTGCCTCTTGCCACAGATGTAGTTAATCTGATTCCTGTGTACTCTGTCTGGTGAAGTCCACATGTATAGCTGCCATTTGTGTTGTTGAAAAAAGATATTTGCAATGAATAAGTCATTGGTCTTGCAAAATTCTGTCATACAATCCCCAGGATTATTTCTGTCCCCAAGGCCACATTTTCCAACCACCAGTGATTCTTTGTTTCCAATTTTTGCATTGCAATCACCAGTGATAAGCAACACATCTTGATTGCATGTTTGGTCAATTTTAGACTGCAGAAGTTGATAAAAATCTTCAATTTCATCATCTTTGACTTTGGTGGTTGGTGCATACATTTGAATAATAGTCGTGTTAACTGGTCTTCCTTATAGGTGTATGAATATTATCCTATCACTGATAGCATTGTACTTCAGAACAGATCTTGAAACACCTTTTGTGATTATGAATGCCATGCCATTCTTCTTCAATTTGTCATTCCAGGCATAATATATCGTATGGTTGACTGATTCAAAAATGGCCAAAACCCATCCATGTCAGCTCACTAATGCCTAGGATATCAATCTTTACGTGTTCCATTTCATTTTTGATAACTTCCAATTTTCCTAAATTCGTACTTCATACATTCCATGTTCTGATTATTAATGGATGTTTGCAGCTTTTTCCCCCTCAATTTGAGTGGTGCCATGCCAGCACATGGAGGTCCTGAAAGACTTACTTTATCCATGTCATTAAGGTTGGTTCTACTCTAATGAGACAGCTCTTTCCCAGTCCTATTTTGAGTGCCTTCCAATCCAAGGGGCTAGTCTTCCTGCACTGTGTCAGACAATGTTTCCAAGCTATTCATAAAGTTGCCCAGTAATGTATCAGACAGTGTTTCTCTGTTATTCATAAGGTTTTCCCTGGACGATTTTTGAGAAGTGGATGGCCTCTTCGTTCTTTCTAGTCTGTCAGTTGTGTTGAATCTGTGCACCATGTGCAACTCTGCTGGTGTCTGAAACACCAGTGGCACAGCCTCAAGCCTCACAGCAATGTACCAGCTTCACAGGATGACAAACTGACAAATGTAGTTTGTATATAACAGTCAAATATCTGTACATGCTGTATTGTTTTATTGATAGTATTTGATCTGAATATTTTTCCATGGTTCTGTAGATCTCTTTTCAAAAGCAAATAATAAGACATATGGAAAGTAATTGAGGCCAAGGAATATATCATTAGGACAGTTATGCAGTATCCTGGTGGTACAGTGGTTAAGTGCTTGGCTGCTAACCAGAAGATCTTTTTGAACCCTCCAGCCACACTGTGGGAGAAAGATGTGACAGTCTTCTCCTGTAAAGATTTACAGCCTTGGGGACCCTATATAAATAAGACAGTTATATTCTGTCTTATAGAGCCAATATGAGCTGGAATTGATTCTGTGGCAGTAGGTTTGCTTTAGTTTGACTAAATCTGAAGAGATCTTTTTCAGAATATCTGATTCCAGCACAGCCTTGCACTGACAATTATTGCAAGTAACCAATTGTTGAGTTGATTCCAATTCATAGCGGCCCCATCTATTGCAGAGTAGAACCACACTTCATAGGATTCTCAAGGCTGTGACCTTTCAAAAGCAGATCACCAGGCCTCTTTTCTAATGAATGGTCCTTTTTGATTAGTAGTAGAGTGCTTAACTGATTGCAACCCCCAGGGACTCAAGAGTTCTTAAACAGAGTCCTTAAAATAAGGTCAAAGTTAGGTCAAAGGACTCTTCTTTTTCAGTGCTTGGTTTCCTGGAGAAAACCATAGAAATTTTTATCATTCTGATAAAAATACTTGCAGAAGCAATTTTTTTCCTCTATATATTATCCAGGCACATGGTGCTGTGGTACATCCCTTAACTCCTTATTTGTTTTCATGATTCATGTCCATAGTTTGGCTATGTATGTAATAACACAGAATATGTTTATCAATATTATAGAAAATCTGTCATTAAATAATTCATTTCAAGGAGGATCTACATCAACATAAGCATACATACTGGTTGTTGTTGTTGTTGTTGTTGTTGTTGTTACAACAACAACAACAACAACAACTGTTAAATTGGTTCCAACTCATAACAACCCCAATATACAACAAAACCAAACATTGCTGACTCCTGCACCATTCTCACCATAATTTCTATGTTTGAGCCCATTATTGCAGCCCTTTGAGCCCATTATTGCAGCCCCTGTGTCAAACAGCATTGTTAAGCTCTTTTTCTCTGTTTGTCTACCAAGATGATGGTCATTCTCTAGGGACTTGTGCCTCCTGATAACATGTCCAAATACATGACTCTCATGGACTTGTTTTCATTGTCTTCAACTTCAAGTTGAACTTGCATATGAGCAATTGATGGTCTGTTCCACAATCAACTCCTGGCTTTGTTTTGGCTGAAGGTATTGAGTTTTTCCATCACTTCTTGCCACAAATGTAGTCAATCTGATTCTTGTGTATTCCATCTGGTGAAGTTCACATGTATAGCCGCCATTTGTGTTGTTGAAAAAAGGTATTTGCAATAAATAAGTCATTGGTCTTGCAAAATTCTATCATGAGATCTCCAGCATCGTTTCTATCACCACGTCCATATTTTCCAATTACCAGTGATTCTTCTTTGTTTCCAGCTTTTGCATTCCAATCACCAGTGATAATCAACACATATTGATTGCATGTTTGGTGAATTTCAGACTGCAGAACTTGGTAAAAAAAGTCTTCAATTTTCTCATCTTTGGCTTTGGTGGTTGGTGCATACATTTGAATAATAGTGGTATTTTGGTTTTAACTTGTCTTCCTTGTGGGCCTATGGATATTATCCTCTGGTGGCATCGTGCTAAGGTATTTGACTGCTAACCTGAAGGCTAGAGGTTCAAACCCACCTGCCACTCCTCAGAAGGAAGATTGGGCAATCTACTTCTGTAGTGATACTGCCTTAGAAACCCAAGGAGGGGTTGCTATGATTTGGACCCAACTCGACAGCAGTGAGTTTGGTTTTGGTTTTGACAGTATTGTCCTTCAGGATAGATCTTGAAACATTCTTTGTGATGATGAATGGCATGGCATTCCTCTTCAATTTGTCATTCCCAGCACAGTAGATCATATGGTTATCTAATTCAAAATGGTCAAACTGTTCCATTTCAATACCCTAATGCCTAGGATATCAATCTTTATGTGTTCCATTTCATTTTTGACAACTTCCAATTTTCCTAGATTCATACTTCATACATTCCATGTTCCAATTATTAGTGGATGTTTGCTGCTGTTTCTTCTCATTTTGAGTTGTGCCACATTAACAAATGGAGATCCTGAAAGCTCTACTTTATCCTTATCATTAAGGTCAGCTCTACTCTGATGAGGCAGCTCTTTCCCAGTTGTATCTTGAGTGCCTTCCGACCTGAGGGTCTCATCTTTCAGCACTGTATTGGACAATGTTTCATTGCTATTAATAAAGTTGTCCAGCAATATATCAGACAGTGTTTCACTGTTATTCATAAGGTTTTCACTGACCAATTATTTGAGAAGTGGATGGCCTCTTCCTTCTTCTGAGTCTGTCTTGGTCTGGAAGCTCTGCTGAAACCCATCTATCATGGGCAACCCTGCTGGTATTTGAAACACCAATGGCACAGCCTCCAGCTTCATAGCAACACACCAGCCATCACAGTATGACAAAGTGACAGACAAGTTGTTCTCCCTTAGCTTCCTGCCTGGGAGCTCTCCCTCTTACCTGTTCCAGCCATCAGCCCTGGCTGCCGATTCCTGCCTGTGGTCTCTCTCCCACTTACCTGTTCTGTCCATAGACCCTGGAAGGAGGTGTTAATTGTTTGTCAATTCCAGCTTATGCACTTGAGATTTGTGTAGTTTCTGTGCAAAAAGAATATTTTTTGTTGTTTCTGTTGTTGTTTGTTGGGAGATGCAGATTTTGGCAATTGGAAAGTGACTGGAATACACTGAAAATACAGATAAGGTAGGGACGCTTGACTAAATATTTATTTCAAAGACTGTGTGAAAAATATCTATAAGCTTTTTCTCACAGTTCTTTCCCTTTGTTAGTTCTGAGAAAATTAGGAAACATTTAGAAATCACATCTGATGATAGCCCAATTTTATTTCACCCATCTTTAAACCATGAAATTCACCATTATTCTCTGGGGAGCTCTGGTGGCATAGTGCCTAAGGCATTTGACTGGGAACCAGAAGGCTAGTGGTTCTGCAGTCAATTCTCTATTTTATAATAAATGATATTATAGTATGATTTTTCATGGTTTCTTTCTGATGGAGTATAACATTTCATATTCCAAAGACTGGTGATCCTTAGCCCAACAAATATCTGTTTAATTCACAATAATTTTATCTTTTCCCAAGGTTTTGAAAATACCTGATAAAGAAGATGAGAAATACAGGAAGAAACAATTCCCATAACTTTATACTGAAAATTATATACTTTTATTTTCATGCAGAAAATGTATAGACCTTAAGCATATATATTGTTACATCCATGTAACTACCACTGAAATTAAGATGTAACGTATTTCTATCACCTCAGAAAGTTTCTTTAGTACACTTGTTAGGCAATGCTTCCCTTTCATACACTTATTGTTCTGATTCTTATTATCTTAATTTTTCTTTGTCTAGAACTTGATATGATTGGAATTATATTTTATGTAGGATATTGCTAAGATGCCAATATTCCCTAAATTGAACTCAGATCAATGTTAGGTTTTGTTTTGCTTTATTTTTTTGTAAACTTAGACAATCTATTCAAAAATTTGTATGGAAATATAAACAATTTATACAGACAAAATAATCTGGAAAAGAACTAAGCTGATGGATTTATACTCCTTGATTACTATGGTAATCCAGAAAGTAGTGTTTGCATAAGAATACACAAATATATCAATGGAATGAATAGACCTACCTTGTGACTCAGCCATTTCACTCCTATTTATTTACTCAGAAAAATGAGAACACCACATTTGTCAATGTTGTTATCAACTTTTATACATAATAGCAAATGGAAGAAATAACAAGATAAAAAGAACTGAACAGAAGATTTCAAAGAGCAGCTTGAGCAGACAAAGCCAATTACTATAATAAAATGTACAAAGACCTGGAGTTAGAAAACCAAAAGGGAAGAACATACTTGGCATTTCTCAAGCTGAAAGAACTGAGGAAAAAATTTAAGCCTCAAGTTCCAATACTGAAAGATTCTATGGGCAAAATATTGAATGATAGAGGAAACATCAAAAGAAAACAGGGAATACACAGAGTCACTGTACCAAAAAGAATTGGTCGTTGTTCATCTATTACAGGAGGTGGCATATGATCAAGAACCAATGGTATTGAAGGAAGAAGTTGAAGCTGCACTGAAGGAATTGGCAAAGAACAAGGTTCCATGAATTGATGGAATATACATTAAGATGTTTCAAGAAATGGATGTCCTGCTGGAGACACTCACCCGACTATGCCAGGAGAGTTGGAAGACAGCTACCTGGCCAACTGACTGGAAGAGATCTGTATTTGAACCCATTCCAAAGAAAGTGGTTCCCACAGAATGTGGAAATTATCAAACAATATCTTTAATATCATATGCAAGTAAAATTTTACTGACAATAATTCAAAAATGTTTGCAGCAGTGTATTGACAGAGAGTTTCCAGAAGTGAAAGCTGGATTCAGAAGAGGATGTGGAATGAGGGATCTCATAGCTGATGTCAGATGGATCTTGGCTGAAAGCAAAGAATACCAGAAAGATGTTTACTTATGTTTTATTGACTTATGCAAAGGCATTTGATTATGTGGATCATAACAAATTATGGATAACATTGAGAATAATGGGAATTCCAGAAAACTTGATTGTACTCACGAGGAACCTGTCCATAGATCAAGAGGCTGTCATTCAAACAGAACAAGGGGATACTGCATGGTTCAAAATCAAGAAGGGAGTATGTCAGGGTTGTATCCTCTCACCATACTTATTCAATCTATATGCTGAGCAAATACTCGAAGAAGCTGGATTATATGAAGAAGAATGTGGCATCAGGATTGAAGGAATACTTATTAACAACCTGCGATATGTAGGTGACACAATTTTGCTTGCTGAAAGTGAGGATGACTTGAAGCACTTACGGACAAAGATTAAAGACAACAGTCTACAGTACGGATTACACCTCAATATTAAGAAAACAAAAAATTCTCAAAACTGCTCCAATAAACAGCTTCAAGAGAAAAGATTGAAGTTGTCAAGGACTTTAAATTACTTGGTTCTACAATCAATGCCAATGGAAGTAGCAGTCAAGATATCAGAAAATATATTGCATTGGGAAAATCTGCTGCAAAAGACCTCTTTCAAGTGATGAAGACCAAAGATGTCTCTTTGAAGACTAAGCCAAAAAAAAAAAAAATGAAACTCACTGCCATGGAGTTGGATCCGAATCATAACAACCCTTCCTTGCGTTTCCAAGGTGGTATCACTATGGAAGTAGATTGCCCAACCTAAGGTACACCTAATCCAAGCCAGGGTATTTTCATTGGCCTCTTATGTATGTGAGAACTGGATAATGAATAAAGAAGACTGAAGAAGAGTTCATGCTTTTGAGTTGTGGTGTTTGAGAAGAATGCTAAGAGCACCACAGATTCCTAAAAGAACTAACAACTCTCTCCTGGAGGAAGTGAAGTCAGATTGCTCCTTGGAAGTGAGAATAGCCAGACTTCATCTCACCTACATTGGTCACGTTGTCAGAAGGGACCATTCCCTGGAGAAAGATATCATGCTTGGTAAAGTAGAGGTTCCACAAAAAAGGGGAAGGCCCTCAAAGAGATGGATTGACACAGTGGCTGCAACAATGGGCTCAGGTCTAGCAATAATCATGAGGCTGGCACAGGACCGACAGTGTTTTGTTCTTCTGTGTATAGGGTTCCTATGAGTCAGAGACAACTCGACGGCACCTAACAACTACAACATAAATAATGGACAAAATTTGTGAATATTCCAAATTCTTATCAACAGAATGAATAAACGAATTGTGGTATATATACTCAATTGAATTCTGAGCAATAAAAAGTAACAAAGTGATGAAACATGCAACAACATGATGAGTCTCCAAAATATTGAGTGAAAGAATACACACACACACACACAAAAAAAAAAAATACATAGAATATAATTCCATTGTACAGCTTTCATATGCATATGAGGCAATTGAAAATACCACGATTTGGGTTAGGCATACCTTAGTACTCAATATAACATCTTTGCTTTTTAACACTTTAAAGATGTCATTTGCTGTAGATGTGCCCAATGCAATATGCCATTTGATTTCTTGGCTTCTATTACTATGGGTGTTGCTTGTGGACCCAAGTAAAATAAAATCCTTGACAACTTTAATCTTTTCTCCATTTATCACAGTGTTGCATATTAATCCAATTTTGAAGATTTTTGTTTTCTTTATGTTTAAAGTGTGCAGTATCCCTTGTTCTATTAGCCAATTACTTTACTGGCAGATAATGTTGATTTTGTCCTGGCTTGTTTTTATTCTTTGTAAGGAAGGATATGTTGCAGTTTTAATTTTTATTGACCCAGTTTTCTCTTTTGACTAATTTGTTATTAAATCCTTCAACTTTTTTTTTTTTCAATTTTATATGGTGTATTTTTCAGTTCTTGGTTTTCCATATAGTATTTCAAAAATATTTTTATATCTTTCTTAAAATTCTCCATCTCTTAAACCATTATAAAAATCTTTTTCATATATATTTTATTACATATTTATCATAATTATTTTAAAGTCTTTGTCTGATAATTTCAAGATTTGAGTCATCATTGGTTGTTTCTATTGAATTATTTTTGTCTTGACGCTTTTTCTTTTGTTTTACATATTTACTTTTGTTATCCAAACAAATCTTGCCATTGTGCATGATATTTTGCAGAGTATGAATTCTGTCATCGTCCTCTAAGTAGTATTGAGTTTTATTCTACTGTTATTATGTGTCATTGAGTTGGTTCTGACTCATAGTGACTCTATACACAAAAGAACAAAACACTGCTGGTCCTCAACAACTTCACAACTGTTGCTACATTCGAACCCATCCTTACAGTCACTGTGTTGATCCATCTCATTGAGGGTCTTTCTCTTTATCACTGATCCTTTACTTTACCAAGCATGATGTCTTTCACTAAGGACTGGTCCTTCCTGATAATATGTCCAAAGCACATGAACCAATGTCTCACCAGCATTCTGGCTGGACTTCTTTCAAGACAGATTTGTTTGCTTTTCTCACAGTCCATGGTATTGTCAATATTCTTTGCCAACACCATAATTCAAATGTATCACTTCCTATTTGGTCTTCCTTATTCATTGTCCACCTTTCCCAGTCATATGAGTCGATTGACTGAAAATACCATGGCTTGGGTCAGGAGCACTTTCATCCTGAAGGTGACATTTTTACTGTTAAATATTTAAAAGGGTCTTTTGCAGCAGATTTGCCCAACACACTAGGTCATTTGATTTCTTGAGTGCTGCTTCCATGGGCATTGACTATGGATCTGAATAAAATGAAATCTTTGATAACTTCAGTCTTTCTCCATTTATCATGATGTTACTCATTGCTCCTGTTGTGATGATTTTGTTTTCTTTAAATTGAGATGTAATCTATATTGAAAGCAATAGTCTTTGATTTTCATCAGTAAGAGCTTCAAGTTCTCGTCTCTTTCAGCAAGCAAAATTGTGTCATCTGCATATTGCATGCTGCTAATGAATCTTCCTTCAATCTTTATGCTGCATTCTTCATATAGTCCAGCTTCTCAGATTATTTATTCAGCATATAGATTGAATCAAAACCAAAGCCAACCTCAATACCATTGAGTTGATGAAGCTTTAATTACAGTATTTTGCTCTCACTCTGTATCAATTTACATCCAAACATCAGTTATTCCATTAACATAAATTTGCATACAAGTAAGCATTACATAAATGTCACTACAAAGCACAGAGAAAAGAGAGAGAAGTAGATGAGCTTTGGGCTGAAACTTCTTCCAACACCTTTTTAAACAGTAGCAGTCTCTAACCTGGCACATGAATCCCTTTAATAATAATTTTCAACTAGCTGAATCACCTCTAAGCACACTCTCAGCATTTTGGAATCCAAAGTCTTTTGCCTCCCCTCTATTTTCTCCATTAACAAATAAAGAGAAATATTCAATGGTAGGAATGATTTAAAGCAAATGAAGAATAAACTTAAATATGAAATCTCTGATTTTGCCCTGTCTGTATGATCATTTCATTGTGGAAGATGAATTTTAATACTTGTAAAATCTACTTTTGGTTTTAAAGAAAAAATAAAAGTCCTCTTAGTTCCCCCCAAATCTAGTAATTGTTTTCAACTGTGCACATGGACTACCTTAGACTGAAATTGCCTTCAGTGTATGACCCTTAATTGTTAAACTGTGCAATTAAAACTGTATTTAACTGGCAATCAGAAGAAAATCTTAATTTGTAGAGAAGTGTTGGTTTTTACTGTTATTTGCATCATGCGGGACTGTTGTGATGTATTTATTCTACTACCTTCATTTATTCTATTACCTGAACAGTTACTTGAAGATGGCACAATATATAATTTAGCCTATGGTATCACTGATGGAAATGATACCTTTCTAAAGAAGAGGTTTATCATCATGTACTGCTTCTTGAGGTCTCGCACTTCTAGAAGTGCATACCCTTCAGCTGTGCCCTCTTTAAATGTGTGTGTATGTGTGTGTATAATAAAGGGAATGCAATAATGACTTCTGTGCATGACATTATCCTAACTGCACAAATAATTCACAGAATCTTCACAGTAATGCCATTTCTACCTTGACATAGCAGCATCTCCAGGATTTTTGTTTGTTGATCTCACCAGTGATCCTCGTGCCACCCTTGTTTTCCTCACACTCCTGAAGCGTTTGTGCTGGTCTTGATTTCCATTTAATGCAAAAGGCTCCTAGTTATAAGATAACAAAACTCTATCATTTGCTGCTACTCAAAACTGAACAAGGAGCTCTGGAAGTGTAGTGCCTAAGGCACTTAACTGCTAACCAGAAGGTTGGCGGTTCAAACTCACCAGCCACTCCTTGGAAGGAAGGTTGGGCAATCTACTTCCATAGTGATACTGCCTAGGAAACCCAAGGAGGGGTCGCTATGAGTCGGGTCTGACTCGACCGCACATAACAACAACAACTCAAAACTCTCTTAGATCTATTAGTAAGATATTAATCTATTAGAATTTTAAAGAACATTTTTCTACATAATGTCATTCTCAGGAAGGTTTCACCATCCAGAAAAAAAACAAAAACAAACTCAATGCCATGGGGTTGGATCCAACTGATAGTGGCCCCTCCTTGGGTTTCTAAAGCAGTATCTCTAGGGAAGTAGATTGCCCAACCTTCCTTCCAAGGAGTGGTTGGTGGGTTTGAACCACCAGCCTTCTGGTTAGCAGTCAAGTACCTTAAGAACTACATTTCACCATCAGTTTTTTTATTATTTATTAATTTATTTTTTAATTATCATTTGGGTGAAAGTTTACAAAGCAAATTCATTTTCCATACAGCAGTTCATACACGTTTTGTCTCATGACGTTGACTGCAATTCCCCAAAATGCAACAGCTCTCTTCCTACTTCCTCCCTATGGTTTACCTTTTCCTTGTGTCCTTCCCTCTTACCCACTCCCACCTTATCCCCAGCTGTCTCCCTGTGTAAGCACTGTTCTTCTGTTCTCCCAATGCTGATAGAGCCAAGTAGTATATCTACCTGATATAAATGTTCACCCCAAATGCCTATCTATTATTTGGCTTGAAGTCACAGGAGTGAGTTCAATTCCAGATCTGAAGGGGAACTAGGGGCCATAATCTCAGGGGTCTCACCAGGCTCTATCAGACCAGCAAAACTGGTCCTTTTTTTTCCCATGATTTTGAGTTTTATTCCACATTGTTCTCCCACACTTTACAGGATCTCCTGCACTGATCCCCCTCCAAGTACTTGACAGTGACGACTGGGCACCATCTAGTTCTGGTCTCATGGTCATATAGGCTGAGGAATGGATAGTCTACCAGTCCCTTGGACTAGCTATTTCCATGCATCTTTGGTTTTCTTCATTCTTCTTTGCTCTGGACAAGGAGAGAACCATTGTTGCATCTAGATGGACACTTGCAATATTTTTTTATTGTGATTTGTGTGAAAGTTTACAGAGAAAATTCACTTTCCACATAGCAGCTCACATACGCTTTGTCTCATGACATTGACTGCAATTTCCCACAATGCAACAGTTCCCCTCCCACTTCCTCCCCATAGTTACCTCTTTCTTGTGTCCTTCCTTCCCATGCACTCCTGCCCCACCCCCAGATGTCTCACTGTGCATACACAGCCCTTCTATTCTCCCATGATTTTTCTCTCCAAGGAGTATATCTACTTAATGTAAATGTTCAGCTCATATGTCTGTCTTTTGTTTGGCTGGAAGCCACAGGAATGGATTTAAGTCCAGACTTGAAGGCCAGCTAGGGGCCATAGTCTCAGGGGTTCAGGGGTTCCACCAGAGCCTATCAGACCAGCAAATGTGGTCCCTTTTTTTCTCAAATGATTTTGAGTTTTGTTCCACATTGTTCTTCCACTCTATCCAGGATCTCCAACATAAATCCCCCTCTAAGTGATAGGCGGTGGTAACCGGACTCCATCTAGTTCTTTAGGTTTCATAGTCATATAGGCTGAGGATCGCATGGTGTGCCAGTTGCCTGGATTAATTGCTTCCATGCATCTTTGGTTTTCTTCATTCTTCTTTGCTCTGGACGAGGAGAGACCCATTGTTGCATCTAGATGGGTGCTCGCTTGCAAGCTTTTAAGATCCCAGTCATTACTCACCAAAGTAGGTTGTAGAACAATGTTTCTGTGTAGTATGCTATGCCAGTTGAGCTTGATGTCCCCTGTGACCAGGGTCTCAAGCTCACAGCTCCAACTACTCACTCCATCAGGATATCTGGCTGTGCCCAAGAGGTCACCACAACCTTATCTCTTGTCAGCTCTACTGTACACCTGGACATTCTTACAGCACATACAAATATGCTTATAGAAAATTGTCTCCCAACCCTACATATGGTCGTGGACATGCTACCCCCTGCCTAGACATACCTGATTGTTCAGCCTGTCTACCCATCTATCCACCCATAGATCAATGTTTGCCATCACTGACAATGCACTACTGTATATGCAAAAAGGTTCATCTTTGTTTTCTGTACCTCCCATGTATCTCTCTATGTCCTCCTCTTCCTCAGTGTCACTGTGTTGATCATGCATATTTGGTACACTGCCCTAACCTTCACCCAAGTCAATATTTGTATCTACCTGTCTAACGCTGTTCCCTCCCCTCTCCTCCCATCCATGGTTTCACTGTCAGTTTTAAATTTTCATGGTATTACTCCATTTTTGAGGAGCCCAGGTGGTGTAGTGATTAAGCAGTCAGCTATGAACCAAACTTTTGGTGGTTTGAACCCACCAACCACTCCATAGGAGAAAGATATGGCAGTCTGCTTCTGTAAATTTCAACCTTGGAAACCATATGGGGAAGTTCCACTCTGTGCTATAAGGTAGTTATGAGTCAGAATCAAGGGGTTTGTTTTTCAATTTTGGTGTTATGCTTTTTTTTTTTTTTTTAAGTTCATCATAAATCTTTAAAACATGCTACTTCTTCCTTTTTCACTTAACATGTTTTCTTAAATATCTCAATATGTATATAAAATAGTTGTTTATAAAAGAAAGAGGAAGTCCCTTTAACTGGCCTCTTTCCTCAGTTAAATTTCTGTAGATTAACTATGTTAAACTCTTTCAGAACTTACTCTCATGGACTTCATAATCTAATAAGGAAAATGCAATGATTCTTGGTATTTACAGTAAAGTAAAACTCAGACTAGCCATTGAAAACTCTTAGGCTTAGTGAAATAATGGAATTTTAAGAATATAAAAGATAATTCAGTATTGTTACTCTGAAGCACAGATGCAGATGAGAGGAGAAGAAGATCCTCTTGTAGTCTACATGTGCAATGCTTAGAGATTATTATATTATACCTAGATTGTTACCCTTGTGTTTAAAAAATGAATGCTTCTGAAATACTTAAGGTCTTTACAAAGTTTATTCTGTTCACTTTACTGATCTTAAACATTTAGCAAGTTAAAGTTCTCTGAGAAATTGTGTTTACATTTTTAATCTACATAAGCATCATTTTCTATCTCTGGAATCTGTGCATGTTCAGGTAGGATGAAAGAAAGAAGCAGAAAGGGGAAAATACATGGCATTTTCTGTGACCAATGGGTTATTCTCAATTTGGTTAGGATAAGGAATTACTGAAATATAGAAGAGGGAGTGACAATGCATGGGCTACCTGGAAGCCATATCAGAGACATAAAACTATAAAGCATGTGCATGAAGAACGAAGAAGAAGGAAGACTTCAGTGACTGGAGAATTAAGCATACTCCACGTAACAATTTAAATAATAAACTTTTTTCCAGGGATGCAAAGTTTTGTCCCCATTTGACACAAAACTTACAGAGTCAAGCCAAACTGCTCAAGACAAGAAGAAAAGCTTTGTGATACTGAAAGAAGTTCAAATCCTTTAAAATCCTTTTGGTGTGTAGGGTACATTTCAGGGCTGCTCCTGGAGTCAGCTGCCTTGTGCACGCTGAATCGTCCAGTCTTGTTTTCCACACCAAATGCATTGGAATCCTTGACCACACTGCACACTATATTAAAGAAGAAGAGGACTTTAGAAGTCCTTTTATATTTTGTTCATATTGTCCTTGGAGTTTAAATGAGAAAAGTAAATGGAAAGTTCAAATCAATTTTTATAAGAGAAATTTTCAAAGGCACGAAATTCCACTATTCAGTGATTGGTTCCATAAGTTTGGACTACAGCTTTTAACGGGCCAGTCAGAAAAATAGGCCATCTTACTTTACCTTTTTTCTCAACTTTTAACTATTTGTTTCTATGTTGTCTCTAGTGAACTACACTCTATTATAGGGAATAAATTATACTTATTGCTCATCTTACTTTCTTGCTGAATTTCACAAGGTTTCTGTTTCTGTGGAAAATACAGTGTTACTCAACAAAAGATCTTTTTGCAGTTATATCAAACTTATCCATGTAATCAGAGTTGAAATATTAGTATTCATCTTTCATTGAATCCTGTCATGTATTTAGCTATTGTATATTTTAAAATTGTTGTAGCAAAAGTCATGTCCAAAAGGAATGTATTATTTCTTCAAATGCTTAAATTAAAATTATTTAACTGGTGTATATTACTAATGCCTCCCTCCAATTTTCACAGTAAAAAATATATACTGTGGCATATTTGAACTTTAGCACAATGCAAAAATCAGACAATTTCTGCAACTTCTTCAAGTGTAAAGTCACTGTAGGGAAAAGCTGATCAGTGTTTCTTACATTATATTTAAAAATGGGATTCCCAATCCTTTCAGCTAATGGTACTAGGAAACTGAAGGGCATAAATGTTCACTAGAGACTCTCCTGGAATACAGAAATATGAAGTACAATCATTGCCATAGGAAGATCTTTTGAGACTCTAACTTAGCAACCCCTCCTTTGGCTTCTGAGGCAGTATCTCTATGGAAGTAGATTGCCCAGTCTTCCTTCCAAGGAGTGGCTAGTGGGTTTGAACTGCCAGATTTCTGGTTAGCAGTCAAATGCCTTAAGCACTACACCACCAGAGCTCCTTCTAACTTAGGAGTCAAGTAAAATACTTGCACAAAGTAAAACTCTATGACATCATTCCTCTAGTAAAATATTGCTGCATACGATTCTGGCTCAAGGAAAGAAGCTGAATTTGAGATGTTCTTTCCTTTCTTAACTACCTGGGTACTAAAGTTAAAAAGACTATGCATTTTGAATGAAAATACCTAGTACCTTGAAAAAAGATAAGTGTTTGGCAAAGAAGACAATGGCATGCAATATTATAAGCCCCTTTGCTTATAAGTACTCAAATTATAAGCTCATTTGAAGACTCTTTTCAAATGTGAGATGCATAGGTATTTTAATAGAGTTGTTGGTTACAACTATCCCAAAGGATAGTTTTGCACTAATTAAATAGTTTATGAGATTCTCCATGTCAAGATACACATTCAAATTGCTAAAATATTCCTTGGAAGTTTTGTAATTATGTTCATGAGCAATATTGGTCTGTAGTTTTCTTTCCCCAGGCCCATGGAATAAGCAGGGAATTGTCCATTGACTCTCCTATTTTCTAGAAGAGACTGTGTATAGCTGATTATTTCTTCCTTGAGAGTTTTTGTAGAATTCATCAATGAAGCCATAGGACTTGGAGGTTTCTTTACAGGAAGATTTTTAACTATAAATTAAATGTCTTTACTAGATATAGGGCTTTCCTATCCAGGTTCTCTGTTTCTTCTTAAATGGTATTTGGTAGTTTGTGTCTTTAAGGAATTTTCCAATATGAAGTTGATTATGACAATCTTTTATTGTTTTTAAATATATCTATAAAATGTATATTATATTATTTCTCTCATCTGTCATTCCCAATATGGGGAATTTATCTCATTCTTGATTGTCCTGCCAAGAAGTTTACAGATTGTGTTGATCTCGAAGAAATAACATTTACATTAATTGATTTTTCCAATTGTTTTTCTTTCTCTTTATTTCTGTTCTCATGTTAATTAACTTCTTTTCTCTGCTTACTTTGGTTTTAATTTGCTCTTATTTTCCTAGCGTATAAGGTTGAAGTCAAGGTAATTGATCTTATACTTTTCCTCTTCTCTAATATAGGATAGAAGTGCCATGAATTTCCCCCTAAATATCTATTTAGCCCATCACACAAATATTGATTCATTGTATTTTCACTTTTACTTTAAATACTTTTCAGTCTACCTTTTGATTATTTTATTTGACCAATGGTGATGTAGCAGTATACTATTTTCCAAAACTTTGGAGATATTTTTCCCCCATTCTTTCATAGTGCCTAAGTCATTTGACTGCTAACCAGAAGGCTAAGCAGCCACTCCTTGGAAGGAAGATTGGGCAATCCACTTCTACAGTGATACCGCCTTGGAAACCCAAAAAGAGGTCACTATGAGTGGAATCAACTTGATGGAAGTGAGTTGTTATTATTATTATTATTATTATATATCTAATCCTCATTTATCAACTATCTCATTATCTGACGTTTCACATTTACAATAGTAAAACATCTACTCTCCCACTATTTTGTGCATTAACCTGAGCTTCCTGTTCATATTAGCTCCTTGCCTGCAGAGCCATCCATGTCTGTCAGGCTTGCAGCTGAAGTAGCCACCTCTCCAAAAGGCCTCTTGCCAGTCCCACACCAACCACTGGAGCAATCTTTGAAGCTCTTCATGTGACTGAGGTGAATTTTCAGAGAGCCCTTCAAGAAGGACCTGCTAGTGGCCCGAGGGGCCCAGGAGGAGTTGAAGACAGGGGAGGTTGCTGCTGTTACTCCTCTGTACTCATGTACCCTGGAGGGACCAAGTTCTGCAGTTGGAAGGGTACTGGGGGTAATTTGGGGCCTGGAGGCTACATCAGAAGCCAGCTGTCCCCTTATCCTCCATGGCCTAGGCTTCTGAGCTCCTCTTCTAAGTAGCTGTTAGTCTCCAGGTTCTTAGCCTCAGATTCCAAGCCAGAGCGCATAGCTTATTTCTGTGGGGTCCTCCCTAGACTCAGAGAAGCAGCAGAGGAGTTAGCCAGGGAGGCATGGGAAGCACCTTCCACTGACGACCTTGACCCATGGCCTGCTCGTTGCCCGAGCCCTAGAGCCACCAACTGTGCCTCTAGTCCAGCCACTGGGCCCCATGTTCACTGGAGCATCAGCCATGAGGGCAGGGCACTGGGCACAGTGATGCCAGGAGCACAGCATTCCCAATGGTCCAACTCTGGAATTGTCTCTGTGTCTGTCTCCACCTCTTTGTATAAAGTGAATTTTGCATAATGACCTGATCTTTGGAACTCAACCATGTTGATAAGTGAGGAGTGACTGTATTATCTGATTTTTTATTTAATTTAATTGTTGTCAGAGAACATATATAATTCAATTTGAATCCTTTTAAGTTTGTTGAGACTTATTTACATCCCATTATATATTATCTCATCATTAACGTTCTGTGTGTACTTGAAAGGAATGCACATTTTCTTATTCTTGGATGAAGTGTTCTATAAGTGGAACATAAGTAATTTAGATATTTTAAGACTACTCTATTTCTGAACCACTGTACCTTATTGTTCAAGGAAGATTAAAATGATAATGTAAAGATGGTATGATTGATTAAAGGCAGTCAAAGATATGCATTATTGATGATTTTAGAAAATGTAAATAAATAAATGTATAATGAAAGAAATATTACTCCAAAAATAAGACAAATTTACATATGAACATGGCATACCATGTACAGAAAACAAAAGATATTCCAAACTATCCACATTATGATCTCTCCTCACAAATTTACTGAACTACAAAAATAAAGAGTCTTATGTATATCTAAGTAAAAACATATGAATCATTTACATGGCAAAATAAATCTGGTTGGCAATAAACATTTTTAAAGCAGCCATCCAAACTCTAAAACAGTGAAGCAATGTCTATAAACTCAGAGAAAAATAAAATAAAACTCATGAAAAATAAAATAAAACTTATACCTAGTCACATATACCTTTCTATAAAGAAGAAACAGGTAACATAATTTCCCTATATACTTTTCTCTAAATAAAACTATTTTACTCTAAATAATACTTGTAGAAATCTGTGGCTATAAACACTTGATACATTTTTATGTACAGCATCTAACAAACACTTGGAAGGAAGGTTGGGCAATCTATTTCCACAGTGATACCACCTCGGAAATCCAAGGAGGGGTCGCTATGAGTCGGGTCCAACTCCACGGCTCAGAACAACAACAACAATTAACTTTGGGAATCATAGTTTCAAAATAGAATGTAATTTTTATAAACTTAAAAAATGTGAACAAAAAAATTTAAAACCAGGAAAGGAAGAGAGAATAAAAATTTGAAGACAGAAGTGTGTTCATTTTCTTCTCTTTCCTAACACAGGATAAGTAGCATTACCTAAAGTTTAAATATCTCAGCTTATGAATCTCCTCATAAGATTTTTACTTTATATAATAAATGAATATTGCTTGTGGTAATACTCTTTATTGTTTATCAAATGTGCCAAATTAATCTTAACTTTAATTCTTCTGTTGAAATTTATTTCAAATTTAATATTTTATTAAAATACAGCAAAGAGCATGATCCTATTCATATAATATTATCTAGTCATCCCTTATCTGAATACTTTTTCATCTATTTGTCGATGGCCATAATCTTGTACTCAGTGACATTTTATTTGATCACTCTTTTCAGACATGGAGAATATTTTCTTTTCTTTTCTTTTTTTCCTCTTCCCTCTTCCTTCCCATAGTTACCTCTCCCTTGTGTCCTTCCTTCCTCCCTCCTAGCTGTGTCCCTGTGCAAACAATGCCCTTCTGTTCTCCCATGATCGATTGCTCTAAGAAGTGTATCTACCCAATGTAAATGTTCAGCCCATATGCCCGTCTATTGTTTAGCTGGAAGTCATAGGAGTGAGTTCAATTTCAGACCTGAAGCATAACTAGGGGCCATCATCTTGGGATCTCATCAGCTCTATCAGACCAGCAAACCTGGTCTTTTTTTTTTTTTTTTTTTTTTTTTTTTTTTTTTTTTTTTTTATGATTTTTGAGTTTTGTTCCACATTGTTCTCCCACTCTATCCAGGATCTCTTGTACTGATCCCCTTCTGAGTGGTTGAGAGTGGTAGCTGGGCACCATCTAGTTCTGGTTTCATGGTCATAAAGGCTGAGGATCACATGGTCTACCAGTCCCTTGGACTAATTATTTCCATGTGTCTTTAGTTTTCTTCATTCTTCTTTGCTCTGGATGAGGAGACCCATCATTGCATCTAGATGGCCGCCTGCAAGCTTTTAAGACCCCAGTCACTACTCACCAAAGTAGGATGTAGAACAATGTTTTTGTGTAGCATGTTATACCCATTGAGCTTTTTGTCCCCTGTGACCAGGGTCTTAAGCCCACTGGTCCAACTACTCACTTCCTCAGGGTAGCTGGCTGTGGCCAAGAAGCCACCAGAATATGAGAATGATTTCTTTTTGCTTATTAGGATATAGTGAGTGCTTTATCTCCTTCACACAATTCAACATCTCCAATTATTTCCTACACAGCTGAATAGCTGTAATTTTTAACCTGTTCTGGAAATTAGTGTTTCTGACATTTTTTCTGTTTTGTCATTTTAGAAATCTTGCTGCCCAGAAAAACAGTGCAATTTGTGACACTAATTTTTGTGCTAGTGAAAAGAATTAAGCTCTGTTTCATCTACTAAATGATCATAGTTTACAGTTTACATTATGTGGTTTAATGAGTCTACCTATGCATGATAGATGGTGTTAAATTATGTAATTCACATAATAAGTTAGTCTGGTAATGTGATCAAAATAATAGACAATGGTTTGCTTGAAGACTCATAACAAGTAACACAAAAAGTTGCCAGAAGCATAACTTTAAGTCCTCTCATTGAACAAAACTTTTTATGTAATACACCTACTCCTCACTCATCAACATGGTTAATAATTTATTATGTGACCATAGCAGATTGTTATACGAATTGGCCTTACACAAGTGTTGGGAGCCACAAACTGTCTCGGCACTGGTGTCCCCCCTCAATCATTCACTGCCTGTTGAGTGTCTCTGGCATCTTGGATGCCTCTCCACAGCACACCTTCCACACCATGCCTTCCACATAACTGTGCAACTCACGAGGGTTGGAGTGATAGTGGTGATAGTTGGATGTTCCATGTCACTTCCTGCACCCTAATGCTAGGCAGGGACCTTGTTCATCTTCTGCGTGTCCTCTCCCACTATCGACCCTGGGTGAGGAAACCTGCTGTCCTCTGCCTGCTGCATCCACTGCCCATCCTGGACAGGTACCCTATTCGTCCACTGTCTGCTTCCAGCCCTGAAGCCTTATGTGGCCACTTTTCCTCTCCCTCCATTCCCACCTCCTTTCACCAACCTCCGTGGCAGCTGAGACCCTCAATTCCTGCCTTCCTGTGACCCTGTGTCATCCTACCATCACCCTGCATCCTCCATGACTGGACCAAGATGTTACAAAAGAACAGTAGGTGTCATGTAGCCTGTTGTCCGTTATCTCTCGTGTGGCCTGGTTGTCACTGTGGCCTCTGGCATCTCCTTTGAGGTGGTCCATGAAGGGCACCCTAGGCCCAGCTACAGTTCTGTGTGGGACCCAGACCTTTAGAGGCACTGCCTGATAATTATTTCAAAGTTGTCATAAATGTGAAATGTCACATAATGAGATAGTTGATAAGTAAGTACTAGGTTCACATGTATGTACAACTCTTACATTGTACTTTATCCTTCCTTTTGTACTATAAGAGTTGGCTGGGCATTCTGTAGGACTTGAATGCTAAGAAAATTTGCATTGTCAACAGCAACACTTATCAATAGGGGAAGGCAATGGCTTAGAAATGAATAGCCCATACCCAAATTTTACAGTTCTCAGATTCTTGTGGAAATGGGGGGGGGAGGGGAAGCTCTTTCTGTGATAAACAGTTTGACCAACTGTTTACATTAATCATCTGTGAATCTTTTGCATGAGCAGGTAAAGCTGCTACTTAAATATGTGATGGAAGGATACCGAAAGTTATCCCCAACCTCCTGAACAAAAATGGTATGTCCCTATCATCACATCTCAATGCCTGAAATGTAATGACTTACATTAGCTGTAATTACTTACAAATTAAGAGGAAATTTGGAAAGTATAATACATTAGTTAGAATGGAGGCTGAATAATAACCCTCAAAATATCCTGGTCCTAATCCCTGGAACTGGTGAAATTTAATTTATATGGCATATGGGTTTATGTGGACATGATTAAGTTAAAAATTTTGAAACAGAGAGGTTATCTAGAATTTATCCAGGTTGATAATAAATTTAAACACAATTTTCCTGACAAAAGGAACGCAGAGGGAGATTGGACTACAGACAGAGTGGTTTTGAAGATAGAGGAAGGGACCAAGAGCCAAGGAATACAGCTCTAGAATCTGGAAAAGGTAAGGCGATGTGGACTTCTGATCTCTAGAACTGTAAAGTGTAAATAAATGTGTGTTGCTGTGAATTGCCAAACTGGTAGTAATTTGTTATAGCAGCAGTAACCAAAACAAAACCCAGTGTCACCAAATTGATTCTGAATCAGAGCAACCCTAAAGGACAGGGTAGATCTGTCCCATAGGGTTTCCAAGGCTGTAACCTCAACCGAAGCAGACTGTCACATCTTTCTGCCATGGAGTGACTGGTGGGTTTGAACCATAGACCTTTTGGTTAGCTGCCAAACACTTAATTGATGAGCCACCAGGGCTTTAATAGGAAACAAATAGAGTTAGTCACTGTATAGATGATTTAGTCATTTGAATCTAACTCATATTGTATTGTACATTCTGGTTAAGAAAGGTATTAGAAAATTAATTTAAAAAAAATGGGGAGCATAGAGGGCATTAGAGAGGATTTTATTATGGAGTCAAAAAGAAGATTGCTTAAAAGATAAGGTTTTAAAGAGAATAGTCTCTTATGAGTGAAGAAAGAATGGAGGGAGGGAGGGAAGAGAAAGGGAGGCAGGGAGAAAGGAAAAAAGAAGGAAGAGAGGGAGGGAGGGAAGGAAAGAAATGTAACACTCTTCCTTTTCAGAGTGGTGGAAAACAATTTACCCAGATAGGGTATTCATTATTTCTTTCCATTGTTTTCTCTGTATCATCCTAAATCCCCCCTCCTACAGACCCCAGAGTGTTTGTCATCTAACTTTTTGAACACTGTATTGAAACAATGATATAATGATTATGGAAGTGTACAAAGAAAGAAAACAACCCTAGCACAGATCAGAGAGAGCTCTTACCAGAGCCTACGGCACTTGACTGCTAACCAGAAGGCTAGCAGTTCAAGCCCACCAGCCACTCCTCGGAAGGAAGATGGGGCAATCTACTTCCATAGTGATACTGCCTTGGAAACCCAAGGAGGGGTCACTATGAGTTGGGTCCGACTCCATGGCACATAACAACAACAACAGCCTAGATCAGAAGCTAATGATCTAGTTTATGAACGTCACTATATCCTTACTCTAATCTATCTATACAGATTACATTGCAATCCATATTGGTTTGAAGTCTTAAGCTATATATGACTATATAGCTCCATATAGTATATATGGAGCTCTGGTGGCATAGTGGTTAAAGCATTTGGCTGGTAACCAAAAGTTTGGCAGTTCAAACCCACCAGTGGCTCTGTGAGGGAAGGATGAGGCAGTATGCTTCCATAAAGTTTTAAAGCCTTGGAAGCCATATGGAGCAGTTCTACTCTGTCTTATAGGGTCACTATGAGTTGAAATCAACTTAATGGCAATGGGTTTGGTACATATATATATTATATATTATACATATATGTATATATTATATGTGTGTGCGTGTTGTAATTTAATGCAATGCTTACAAAGGGAAGATGTAGAAGGAAGGTAGTTGAATGCAATTAATGAGAAAATCTTCCTGGAAGAGGTAAGTTTTAAGATATGTTTGAAACAAAGAGAGTAATGTATTGGCAAAAGTAATAGATTAATTTCTGCAACTGCTGAATCGAGAGCCAAGAGAAAAAGTCATGCTACCAAAGGCTAGGGATTTTCCCACAAACCAAGAAGTAGAATGCAAGTGACACCTCTACGGTTTAAGTTGAATATAACAAGTAGAATCCAAGTACATTTTAAATCCCATTATGGCACTTTGTTTAATGGCAAGTGTGAAACACCCCTGCTAAATCATTCCTGACATAATCAATGTAGTCACTGCCGTGTCTAACTGCATTTTCATAGGTTTGCTGCCTTAGCACATTTACAGAGTTATTCCTTCCTCTCCTTCACCAGCTCTCTACTAAAATGCTCTGGTAATCATCCTTTACTGAACTTGAAGGCTGTGTCCTCTTCAGAATGTTCATCTATGCCAATGGCCTTCTGAGTTTAATGGCATGTAATTACTATTCCCTCCTTACACTGTGTAACTTCTGTAACAGTGAAAGTAAGCACTATTCTGCCAAAAAAATTTTCCCTCTAGGAGAGACAAGAAAGTAAAGCAAGGTTATTGGTATCCATGCCAAACAGAAAGAGATTGACAAAGCCGATTCATCTCCTTGTCTGCAGGATCAAATTAAAAGCACAAGCCAAGGCTTTTCCTGAGCCTTGACCTGGCTGAGGCAACATGAAATAACCTTATTCCTCATCTGTGTCAGCTCAAACAGGGTTGTTTTGAGATTGAGCCAAATTTAGGCTATTTATTTCTGTTAATACAATCAATTATCACGACAGTTTATCAGGGTTGCAAGGGAGTGAAATTTCTAAGGATGCTGGACTATACAAATTATATTATGAGCAGTTCTGTGGATTAGTGTCAGCAGGTTAATATGCAAACACACTTCACCTCATCACATATAAATAAATTCAGGTGTAGATATCAATCAGGCAATTTATATCACATGTCAGTCTTCCACACAATGTTTTATAACTTATGCAACAGTTAGAAAGCAAAATAAAACATTCTTAAAAACGTTGACTAGTATGGTTAGTGGTGTTTGTGATAGACGTTGACTGTTAATAAGAAATGGAAAGCTAAGGATTATTCAGAGAGTAAATATTACTAAAATGTTTACAAAGAAGAAAAATTAATTCTAAATAGTTCTATTTGAATATAACTAATAATTTTGATAAATATTTTACACAAATAAAGAATATTTCATTATTAATAAAGATAACTTTAGCACCCTCAGGCTATCTCATACATTGTTGTGTGTATGTTTAGCATAAAGAAGACATTAAAATCTTTTGCTTGCCAAGTACACATCAAAGCACAACCTGTACAATGGAGTAGGGATGATTAGGAGTTCCAAGTTTAGAATCCATACATGATGTGAATATATCTCAAATTGCCTCCTCTTCTCATCAGTTGAACTCTATATCCCTCTTCTGGATTAAACCATGTGTTTTTTTGTGGCAGCCATGAAAACGCCCTGCTCAGATCTTTCATCAAATGGCCCTACTATGTGGAGCATAGCTGACTGACAAATTCCAGATGCTAATTTACGTTCTACCACAGAGTCAGAAGTCCAGGTCCCTTAAAGGAGTGCACTCTTACAAAAATGTCACTAAATTAGAAGGTATTGCTGCTACCAAGGCACTTTGGTCTCCTCATGCCTAGAAACCAGGAGGCAAGAAGGAGTCAACATTTTTGGAAGTTAAATTGATCAAACAGCAAGAGTAGTTTTGTTTTGGTTTTTTGCTTTTATGCAATAGGGGAAGAAAAGAATGCATGTAAAGCCCAGGTGATCCACTTGGATGCCTCTTGATATTTCCATGCTCAGGAAAAACTGTGAATAGATACATGAAGCAAACTGAGACTGAGAAGGGCTGAATTACTAAAATGCAAACTCTTCAGGAGTGAAGTTTTGAGTCACATCCTTAGGTAAGCCCCCAAGACCTGCTGAAATAATATCTGAGGGTAAAGAAAATTCACAATGGCAGGGGGTAACTCATTCCACTCATCACTAACATCCCTCTTCTAAGTTTTCTCCTCCCAGAAGAAAAAACATGGACTAGCTGTCAACGTCTATGTAGAGAAGTAGATCTCTGTAGCGCAAGGGGATTCTGGTAGCACGGAGGTGCCTGACTCACATCACCCTTCAGGAAACCTGAGGTAGGAGATAGCTGACTGACAACTTCCACCTGCATCAGATGTGGATCCACCACAACATTCATGGCAGGCCACTCTTTCGGGGCTGTTTCCAGCCAATTTATGAAACAATCAATCTTCCTGACCTTCAACTATGTTCCTCAGAAAATTTTTGAAATTTTCATACACATATCTTATCCATATCTGGTTCAATTCCCCCCTGTAGTTTTCATGCTTTTCTATTTATTGTGAATGGTATATTTCCTAAATGGTAATTATTGATTGTCTTTGCTAGCATTTTACTTAGAATATCTACATCTATTTTTGATCATCTTCTACTTTGAAGCATAATTTCTCAGGTATTAATTATAGAATAATGATAATTTTATAGAATAAATAGGCATGTTTCCAAGTTTTTCCACACTCCACGGAAGCTTTAGTAGCATGAAAGTTACCTATGATGTGAAACATTTCAACAAATGTGGTAATAAAATCAAATTAAATTGATATTTTAAAGAAATAATTTGACGGCTTTTTACTATTGACTGTGCTTATTTTTCCTCTTATCTTTTGGTCAAATTTTAAATTATAAATTGTAAATTATTTTGTATTAGCACAAAACATTAACCTATCAGAATTTCAAGAAATATGCATTATAAAGAACATTAAACTATACTAACAGTTAACAAAAGATACAGAAAAGAAGCAACAGCCACCAATGCAGTATCAGTATCTGTACCCACTGACACAGCTTCTTAATAGTTCCCTTTTCTACACTGAGACACATTTTGGCTTAAGTGTGACAGATGATCATCACTAAATGTATTCTTGGTACAAATTAGCCTAGGGAAGGCTGGTTACTGCTTAGTTTTGTGGTATCTCACCTTCTGTATCTCCCAAGTAACATAACTAAAGGGCATATATGAATAATACTCATTTTCCAGGACAGACATGGCTCACAAATTCACAAATTCCAGTTTGGTTAGAAAACATATTGGAAAAACTAGGTATATTCTGATGAAATCATTCTTAGATAAAAGTTTACTACTTGGCAGATTGTAACAGTCCATTTGTTATCATCTTTCAGCTACTAAATCTGTCACTGTGCTTAGAAGAAACTTTCATCCAACTGTAAGTTTTATTTCTAATTACATAGGGATTGAAACAACTCTTTGTGGTGCAACTAACATACAGTATTTCATAATTACCATAGTTTATATTATCAGAAACATCATCTTGTATATTATTCTCTCTGTGTATATTTTGTTTCTTATTTCTTGCCTACACTAGATATCATGCTTAATCTTTTTCATTGTTGGCTCAAGAACCAAGGGTTTTAACATATCAATTATTTTAAATTTAATTCTTTATAGATTCACATTGTCTATAGATTCACCTCCCAACAAATATTTATTGTGTGTAAATTTTTTAATAGGTGGTTTGAGGTCTATTCTTAATTTTGAAAATACTTTAATCACCATTTTTTAAACTATTTTCTGCCTCATTCTATCATCATTTTCTGGGATTTTGAACATGGAATTTGAATTATCTGATATTATTAAGAGCTCTCATAGTCTCTGTTGTTGTTTTTCTACTCTTTTTTTCTCTTTGTATTTAGTTTATGTAATTTGTATAAACCTAGTTTGATGTTTACTGATTCATTCTTTATTTGTATTGAGTATACTGTAAACTCTTTGAAGACATTTTTCATCTCTTTTCTGTTTCTTACTTCTAGTACTTCCATTTGATTTTTTTGTTATACTTTCTTTTTGTTTTTTAAATCTCTCTACTGTTCTTGTATATTACCTACTCTCTCCATTAGGAATTATGCATATTAGTCACAGTTGATCATAGTTATTTTACATTCTTTGTCATATATTCAACTATCTATCACATCTGAATCTAGTTCCACTAATTGATGAATCTCTTGGATTGTGTTGTTTTTATCCTTGCCTTTTGGTATGGCTCATAATTTTTCTATTTATAGCTAGACACCTTATGTAGTTTAATAAAGACTGGGGTAAGAAGAATTTTTCTGGAAAGTGGTCACACTGTCCTTTTGCCTAGGCCTTTAATACAGGGGTTTGAGTTGATCTAATTAGAACTAGGATGGGTTTGCAATTTGTGCTTGTTATGTTAACCTTCAGGTCATCATAGACTTCAAATTCCTCTCAGCAATACTTAGTGTTTAGAGTCATAACTTCTTTGCAATGATTTTTCTTTTCTTTTTTTCACTTTTATTGTCTATCTGTTTTTGATATATGCTCCACACTCAGCTTTAGTCTTGTTCTAATCTTAATCCTAATCCAATCATTTTATCTCAAGAAGAGTCTGTTTCTTGCAAGTTGCTTTTTATTTAGCATTTGTTAGACTGGTAGTGGGCAAAGGGTGTGGGCATTCTACATTGTTCTGATAGAACAGGAAGATGTTGGGTTCCTGAGTCTTGAGTGTTTAATTTTCTCATTGCTGCTTTCTGTTCCTTGTTTAGCAAGTATTCCTATCACTCTCTCATGGATACAGAATTTTCCTCCTTGCTCTGGTGTGAAAGATTTTCTCCCATGCCCTAAGAGCAATAGTAATTTGTTTGTCCTTACAGATTAAGGCTTTTGTTCTTTAGGGATTATAGAGGTTAAGGGTCCAGCAGAGTTTTGTGCATTGCCACAATGCTTCTATTCCCTTCTAGCAGTTCTTCACTATAAAGGAAACTTTCTCAGGACACTCCTAATGTTTTTTGCAAGTACCTAATGGGGTTCCCAGAGAAAAAGCCTATAAAAGAGTATAGACATGTTTTTTTATGTTCAGCCTCCCCAGGGCTTCTCACTATCTTTTTAATGCATACTCTAACAGTCTCCACTAATTTTCCAACCATCCTACCTGAACTGCCTTACTAGTTCTGCCTGCATCCTGTCCAGTTAAACCAGTATTTATGTCTCAGTCCTCATTGTAAGCACTATTCTTTCTTTGAATTTTGAGATACTTGGTTTCCTTGTGATTTAAGCACTGCAATGACAAGTTAGGAACTTGCTGTTTGCCAGGTTACTTATTGTTGTATGATTGTGAGAGATGCTCTTTTTTCAGCTCTTGACATTCCTGAATGGAAACCAGAAGTCCCTTTCTATTGTTTTAATCTCCACATCAAAGTTTCTCTGTCTTCCCATAATATAAATGCATAAATTTTGTGTGAATGTCTGTGTTTATTTTATAATGAAATATCTACAAAATTTTAGAAAGAACTCTGTGATTCCAGAATTATGGTTTATTATTGTGGGTCTATCTAATTAATCTATTCAAATAAGGTAAAAAAAGAATGAAAAAAAAAAAAAAGTAATGATGTAATGCTTAGGTGTCAGCCAAGCTATCATTTCTTCCCCAGCATCATGTTGAAAGACATCAAAACATTCTCTTCCTTATGTGCATTACCTCACTTGCAAAAACATTGGTTTTGAGTTATTGGCAAATACATATGTCTGTTCCAAACCCTGACAAATTATGAGAATTGTGGCTGTAAATTTATTTCAATATCTGATGAAAACTTTAAACTTTAGCAAGCATTGAAAAACTTGCAAGTGAAATCTGAATGGGGTTTAACATCGAAAACAAAGCAAAGTCTAACACAAAGCAAAAGGTCATTAAAAAGATAGGAAAAGAAGAAAAGACCAAAATGGATGTCAGAAGAGCCTCTGAAATGTGCCCTTCAGTGGAGAATAGCTAAAGTAAATGGAAGAAATGACAAGATAAAAGAGCGGAACAGAAGATTCCAAAGACAAGCTCGAGAAGACAAGGTCAATTATGATGAAATGTACAAGGACCTGTAGTTAGAAAACCAAAAGGGAAGAACATGCTCAGCATTTCTCAAGCTGAAAGAACTGAAGAAAAAATTCAAGCCTCAAGTTGCAATACTGAAAGTTTCTATGGCCAAACAATTGAATGATGCAGGAAACATCTACAGAAGATGGAAGGAATAGACAGAGTCGCCATACCAAAAAGAATTGGTCAATGTTCATCCATTTCAGAAGATGGCATATGATCAAGAACCAATGGTATTGAAGGAAGAAGTTGAAGCTGTACTGAAGGAATTGGCAAAGATAAAGGGTCCAGGTATTGATGGCATACCCATTGAAATGTTTCAACAGATGATACACTGGAGACACTCACTCATCTATGCCAAGAAATTTGGAAGACTATTACTTGGCCAACTGACTGGAAGAGACCCATATTTGTACCTATTCCTAAGAAAGGTAACCCCATCAAATGTGGAAATTATCAAACAATATCATTAATATCACACACAAGTAAAATCCTGCTAAAGATAATTTGAAAATGATTGTAGCAGTACATTGACAGACAACTTCCAGAAATTCAAGCTGGATTCAGAAAGGATGTAGAACTAGGGATATTGTTGCTGATGTCAGATGGGTCTTGGCTGAAAGAAGAGAATACCAGAAAGATGTTTACTTGTGTTTTATTGACTATGTAAAAGCATTCAATTGTGTGTATCATAACAAATTATATATAACATAAGAGGAATGGGAATTCCAGAATACTTAATTGTGCTCATGAGGAACCTATACATAGACCAGGAGGCTGTCATTTGAACAGAACACAGGGACACTGCATGGTTTAAAATCAGGAAGGGAGTGTGTCAGGGTTGTATCCTTTCATTGTATTTATTCAATCTGTAAGATGAGCAAATAATCTGAGAAGCTGGACTATATGAAGAAGAACATGGCATCAGGATTCGAGGAATACTCATTAAGAACCTGCAATGTACAGATGACACATCTATGCTTGCTGAAAGTGAAGATGACTTGAAACACTTACTGATGAAGACTGAAGACTACAGTCTGCAGTATGGATTACACCTCAATATAAAGAAAATAAAAATCCTCACAACAGGACCAATAAGCAGCATCATGATAAATGGAGAAAAGATTGAAGCTGTCAAAGATTTCATATTACTTGGTTCCATAATCAACAACAATGAAAGCAGCAGTCAAGAAATCAGAGGACATATTGCACTGGGCAAATCTTCTGCAAAAGACCTCTTCAAAGTGCTGAAGAGCAAAGATGTCTCTTTGAAGTCTAAGGTGCACCTAAACCAAGCCATGGTATTTTCAATTGCCTCATACGCATGTGAAAGGTGGACAATAAATAAAGAAGACTGAAGAAAAGTTGATGCTTTTGAGTTGTGGTGTTGGAGAAGAATGCTTTTGGCAGTCCAATGGACTGCCAAAAGAACTAACAAATAGATCCTGGAAGAAGTGTAGCTGGAATGTTCCTTGGAAGTAAGAATAGCCAGACTTCATCTCACCTACTTTGGTCATGATATCAGAAGAGACCATTCCCTGAAGAAGAATATCATGCTAGGTAAAGTGGAGGGTCAGTGACAAACAGGAAGGCCCACAAGAAGATGCATTGATGCAGTGGCTTCAATGATGGGCTCAGGAATAGCAAGGATTACGAGGCTGGCAAAGGACCGGGCGATGTTACGTTCTGTTGTACATACGGTCTCTATGAGTCGAGCTGAATCAACAGCACCTAACAACAATACAAAGTAGAGAGAATCTCTAATTTCAGAAAGGTTACAAAACAATACACACTGGTAATCTCATTGTTGAAAGATTACTATTCATTTGTTGCTTTGTTTACTAAAATTATGGTGGTGAAGTATGAATTATGTTTTACACATTAATTCACTTTTGAAGTATTAATAAGCAAAAAGTTTGACAAAAGAACAAATAAGAGCTACTGGATTATTTGAGGGTTGTAGAAATATTAGTTTACATTTATGATCTATACATAGATTCAACACTTGACAACAAAGGAGAGAGGTGCTTTAACTTGCTGATTGGATCTACTCCTGTTCCAATCATGAAATTCTCTTGACCTTCCATGGCCAGAATAACTGGGCAAAGAAAAAGGATCCAGTAAATCATGACATAAAGTAAAATGTTGCAGAAGATTGCTTTTAGTACATGGAAGAAGAAAGAAAAAATGGAGAGAAAAATATTAAGTCATCAACCATATTTAATCTAGGGGTTATCTGAGTGAGTTACAAGTATCTACACTTTTTTTTCCCCCTTAACATTTGGTGAGAAGTAAAAGGCTTTCCAAAAGCACTTCAAAAGAAAGAGATTTAATCAAAAAGTAGACTACACTCTGAGTAAAAGCAGACATGAGTAATTTTGTCGTACTGTTCTATCTTAAATAAATGCTTAACTTTAATGCTTAAAAGAGACCAAATACTATCTACATTAACAAGCAAAACCAAGCCTTGACTCAGCCTATGACCAACTGCCATTTGGCTAAACCAAGACTCAAATGTGGCATTGTATCTAAGTAGTGTATTTAATTTTGACAGCCGAACTTTTTAAGGCTTCACTCCTCAAAAGCTCAGCACATGAAGACAGTGCCTTCAGCCGTGGATTGATTGTCAACACAATTAATTGCCAGGAAACCACAGCTTTATTAAGTGTACCATACTAACAATAAAAACATCACTATTTATAGCACAGAGCATGGCAGTATATCCATACAAACAAAATATAACAATAATAAACAAAAGGCTAGCCTGTTGTCCTACAGAACAACATCAATGAATTTGTTTTGATGGCAAGCCACAACAGGATACTCAAGTGTCCCTGGGTAAAAGACACTGCAACCTCTCCCAAAGACAACAGAATTTTGTGATCTCTGCAGTGTGCAAAGATAAGTGGATACCAACTACTCTATGTGACATTATTTCTTATCATTTCAAATCTGCACTGCCTCTAGGTCCAATACAGAAATGCTGTCTGAGCTGGAGAGAAAAGGAAAACATCACAGGCACCATTTAATTCAGTATTGAAGAATGTCTTAGAATTTAATCAGTGATGACATTTTGAAAGTAGATACATCTTGGGAAATATGGCATATTAGTAACACTGGGAAACTTCAGTCTGATTTCTTATTATTTCGATCCACAATCAACACCAACAGAAGCAGCAGTCAAGAAATCAGATGTCGTATCATACTGGGAAAATCTGCTGCAAAACACCTCTTTAAAGTGCTATAGAGCAAACATGTCTCTTCAGAGATTAAGGTGCTCCTAAACCAAACCATGGTATTTTCAATTGCCTCACATGCATGGGAAAGTTGGACAATGAATAAGGAAGACCAAAGAAGAGTTAATGCTTTTGAGATGTGATGTTCTGAAAGTACCATGGTCTACCAGAACAACAAACAGATCTGTCCTGGAAAAAGGGAAACCAGAGTTCTCTTTGGAAATGAGAATGGCCAGACTTCATCTCACCTACTTTGGTCATGATGTGAGAAGGGACCAGTCCCTGGAGAACGATATCATGCTTGGTAAAGTGGAGGGTCAGCAAAAAAGGGGAAGACCCTCAAGGAGATGGATTGACACAGTGGCTGCAGTGATGGGCTCAGGTATAGCTAGGATTGTGAGGTGGCCCAGGACTGGGCAGTGTTTCATTTGAGTCAAAGCCTACTCAATTGCACCTAATGACAACAACCACAATCTTTTTTAAATGAAGAGGAGTATTTGGTTATTTTGTTACTTTTTTTTTTTTTTAATCTATTCACTTATGAAAGTATTCATTGCTGCAAGTATGCAGCATAGAGATACAAAACCTTAGAGAGGAAGAAATGTGTAGAGAATAACATGTATTAAACATTATAAGGAACATTTGAGGACTAATGATTACCTTCAGAGGATCTCTGGTGGTGTAGTGTTTAAAGCATTCATCTGCTAATGAAAAGGTCAGTAGTTTGAACCCACCAGTCACTCTGCAGGAGGAAAATGAGGCAGTCTGCTTCTGAAAATTTTTACAGCCTTGGAAACCCTATGGGACAGTTCTACTATATGACCCTATAGGGTCATTGTGAGTGGGAATCAAGTTGATGGCAGTTGGCTTTTTTTGGTTTTGCTTTTGGTTACATCCAATACAATATTTGATGGCTCTATCACACAGAAATACAGTGATTATTGTGGTTAAAACATTATACAATAACTTGTGTCTGTACCAGGAAACCTTTAAAACTGATGTGTGGAACATCAACATTGGAGACAAAACAATTAATTTTATTGAATACCTATATTGTTATCATTCTTTTTCACATAGGTGATATGAGACTCAGGGGAGCCACATGTGCAAAGCCGTTGATCTTGGCCATAATGGTGCTGAGAATCAAACCCCATTGTGACACATCCAGTCCAATATTTCACGTACTTTGAGAAACACAGAGAGAAAGATGGCTTGCTTCAAGCCACTTAATTTTAAGGGAGGTTAACTGAATTGAAATACAAGCAGATACTTCCTTTATAACTCATATAGCAGGCCCTTTGTAAGTTCTCGTTCCAGCACAGATGCAATATCCACTGTCATAGGAACAAATCTTTCCTTTAACATGAGGAAAGTGAGATTCAGTAAAGTTAAGATAACTTAAGCAGCCCCTTTCCTCACTCCACCCAGGGCTGGGTGGTGACCAAAGCAACACACAATAGTCCTATCCCTTCCCCTTAAGTTCTGCAGCAAACAATTAGCCACTAGTGAACTGTTAGACTTGATTCCATTACAAATTGTAACAGTAGAAATGTTTGAGAGAGAAAAAAGGGGGGATTTCTAAAATGCAGAACAGAATTGAAGTTCAAAATTTTAAAAGTTGCTTCATATTATCACATCACATTAATACAAATCTCCTTATGTTCAGAAAGCCATATTTTACTCATCTTTATACTCTCAGCACTTGATACAATGGCAAATACAATGTTTGTGGTTTACCTAAAACCACTTACTGATCATTTGTTCATTTATTCCTTATTATAAAATAAGACATTTTTACTCTCTCACCTCAAAATAAATCCACTGGATAAATGATTCCCTATAAAGAAAATTAGAATCTCATTTTGCAGTAATTATTCTGCTGGTTGGGAAGGTTGAGGAGGTGGGAAATAAAAGATTACATCACTTATAGCTTCTGCAAGAACAGGTTTACTTCCTTGTCTTTAGCAATCCTTAATTACTCTAATAAAACAAACCCAAATAAAAAGTCACCTTTGACACATATACACATATTATACAACATTGAAAATATTCATGTACACTCTGGACACCTGACTTAGGTCCCTAGTTGTAACAAAGGCAAACTCCTATGATAAGTGAGAACAGAGTCGGTCAAAACCTATACCAAACTCATTACCATCGAGTTAATTCCAACTCACAGCAACCCCCATTGAGTTTCCGAGATGGTAAATCTTTATGGAAGTAGATTACCTGGTCTTCTTTCTACAGAGTGGCTGATGGATTTGAACCTCTAACCTTCTGGTTAGCAGTCAAATGCCTTAGGCACTGTGCCCCCAGAGTTCCTTCAGAGTAGGTACAGATAGAAACAAATTCTGAATATATTATTTTTTTGGTAGTTGTACGTTCATCTGTAAATTGCTTAGAAACCACGTGAAATACATCTTAAAATGTTGAACTCCTTATTAATTTTTAACACAACTTTCTCCTCTGGTTAAACATCAAAGAACATGTTCATCGATAAGAAATTGATCACCAAGCATTTTCCATTTATTCACTCAGTGACAATATTTGCAATAGGTGGTAGAATCACAGTAAGACAAGGCCCATGCACTTAAGGAATTTATAAATTTTGATTAGAAAAACTTCAAATCTGGGCTAAATATGAATGCTAGCTTGGTCGGTTATCATAAATCAGGTATGCATGGGTATATGTATAAATGTATTTCTGGCTTTGAAACAAATTCAAGCATGTGACCGCATCCTGATTGTTTAACAGCATAGGTATGTGATCTTAAGAAGGTGCTAACAAATCTCTCTTGGATCAACTGCAGCCAGAATGCTCCTTAGAAACAAGGATAGCACGACTTCCCCTCTCATACTTTGGTCGTGTTGTCAGGAGGGATCACTTCCTGGAGTAGGCTATCTTGCTTGGCAAGGTAAAGGGTCAGCAAAAAGGGGAAGACCCTCAATGAAATGGTCTGACTGTGGCTGCAACAATGTGCTCCAGCACAGCAATGAGTGGGAGGCTGGCGCAGGACCGGGTGTTTCGTTCTGTACGTAACGTCTCTGAGCTGCCACCAAATCAACAGCCCCTAACAACAAGCCAATCTCGGCCTCAGTTCTCTCGTTTGTAACTTATAACTAAGATGATTTCATAACGCTTTTAGAAGAATTAAATGAAAATATAATCTTAAAGTGCCCATCACACAGAGAATAATCAATACATTCTAGTACACTTCTTGAGAATTGCAATTTTGAAAAATACGAGCTCTCAAGAGGCAACAAGACACTCGATAAGCTGTAAATTTAATTGATAAAACTTAAAAGTCCCTTTTAATGACTCCAGTGATGGTAACAAAGTACTTAACTAATTTTACAACTTAAATAAAATTTCTTAAAGTGAAGAAAATGTTGTAGCATATTTTGGGGGCTCAACAGACTATTGAGAAAGCCACACATCCCATAGCTATTTTTGTGTATTTTTTTTCTTAAGACAGAACCATAAACTTCCAACATCTCAATCCTAGGAAGCAACATGAAAATAGTAGCCATTTTATCAAAGAGCTACTCAAATTCAATATAGAAGACAATATGCAATAACAAATAGGGAGTGGTTTTTTTTTTTTTTTTTTTTTTTAAGCTGACAACTGTCCAGCTTTTTCAACCACCATATCCTTGTTGCTTAAAAGATATTAAGTTGAGGAACAAGAAGCAAGCAGTTAACTGACCTTCCACAAGGTGGGCTTTATTGTTGGAAAATTACTCTAATCTCTTCCTTCCTTAGATTACTGTGGCAGGCAATGATGGAACCAAGACAGAATAAAATACTGTCATCATGAAACTTGTTGTTGTTATGTGCCGTCGAGTCGGCCCCGACTCATAGTGACCCCTCCTTGGGTTTCCGAGGCAGTATCACTATGGAAGTAGGATTACCCAACCTTCCTTCTGAGGAGTGGCTGGTGGGTTTGAACCGCCAGCCGTCTGGTTAGCAGGCAAGTGTCTTAGCCACTATGCTACCAGAGCTCCCATCATGAACTAGTATCTGATAAAAATGCATCATGTTGTCCTTAAGGTAAACAGATAAATATTAGTTTTGCATATGCTATTTGTTCATTTCAGTGCAAGAAAATAACATTTTTTAAAAATTCAGATATGCTTTATCTCCTCCCTTAATGGGCATTCATACTATTTTACAGGCCTATGAAGTTCAAAACACATACAACAGACATGAGACTTATATTACAATTCCATTAAAGAAAATACAGGAATTATCCATGATTAGTCTAACCTCCCAGAGCTGAATTTTTCATTCTCTTGGTTTAAACTTGCCTTTCATGTATCTATATTGCCCCTTTGCTCTGAGCCCAGACTTGATCTCATGTTTGGACCGCTCCAGTGGACATTTTGGCAGACTGCAGGGAATGCTTTCAGAAGTCTGTGTTGGTATCACACTCTTCTTAATGCTGGACTGTATCCGAGTTCCACATCGCTATTCATTTATGCCACTGAGCCAGAAGCTGGGTCAGAAGAATAGGATTAGGAAAACAAAATTGGTAAGCCTTCTCTCCTCTCTTCTCCTCACATCTGTGTATCTCCCCAACAACAGGTTTTCAAGTACAAAATGGCATAAAATTTATCAAGTGCAAGCATTAATGAGTTTATATTTGCCAAACATTGTTCCCTAATACTTATATAACTTTTCTACTTTTTTAAAAATACTTTTTTTATATTAGAACAGTTTTTGATTTTCAGAAAAATTGTGAAGGCAATACAAAGAGTTCCTATATATCCCACATTCAGTTTCTCCTGTTAACATCTTACAAATGTTTTTATATAATGTCCTGTTTGAATTCCATGATTCCAAATAGGATACCAAATTATATTTAGTAGTCATGCCTCCTTAAGCCTTTCTTCATTATGATAGTTTTGGGATTTTACTTATATTTTGATGACCTTAACAGTTTTGAGGAATACAAGTCAGGTATTCTATAAAATGTCCCTTGAAATTGGGATTTTTCTCATGTATTTCTTGTGATTATACTGGTCTTATAGAGTGGGGGGGGAGGAAGATTACAAAGGTAAAGTGCCATTTTGATCACTTTATATCAAGGATACATACTATCAATCTGATATCACTGTTGATATTAACCTTGATGGCCTGGTTGAGGTAGTGTTTGTGAGGTTTCTCCACTAACATTACTCTTTCTTCCTCTTTTCTGTACTGTACCCTTTGAAAGAAAGTCACTGTATACAATCCAAACTCAAAGAGTAGTGGCTTACGCCCCACTCTCCTGAGAGAGGAGCATCTACATACATAATTTGGAAATCTTCTGCCAAGGGCTTCTCAGTTCTCCTCCATTGATTTATTCATTCAATCTTTTATATTCATCTGGGCTCCTGTATATTTGTTTTATACTTTGGAATACAACCCATAGAACTTTATTTGTTTTATCATTCACGTTGCTCCAGCCTCTAATAGAAGAATCCAGGGCTCTTTCGTGAAATGGCTTATTGTAGGACTTGGGCAGGAAATATACATGAATCTTGAACATCTTGTAGTATCAGAAAATAAAATAATAATAATAAAAGCAAAAAACTGCAGTGATTGGGGCATATCAAAGGTGATTGGGACACCACTAAAAGAATCCCCAATGGCCAAGGTTGGTTAAAGATAAAGGAATGTTGATATTTATAACTGATTTCTATGTGTTGTATTTGTTTCGTCCCCTCCCCCTCTTATTCTGCCTTCTCTCATTTTAACTGAGCATTGTATATGATTCTATTTATCTTCTATCTTTGGAAGTATATCAATTATTCTTTTTTGTTGTTGTTGTTAAATCATGCTATAGTGTTTGCCCTATAGTTTCCAATATACTTCTTAGGAAATCTAAGTGTACTTTCAAATGATACCATATAGCTTCCTGTTCAGTGCAATCTATTAAAGAATATTACCAATTCCTCCATCCTTTCCCTACCTTCCTTTATTGGATACTTCCTTTATCAAAAAAATTCTTCTTCTCTGACCTCCATTTTCTAATCTCTCTACTTTAGTGAAACTCGGAATATGTAGAGTGACAGATATTTTGTAATACAAAAAGATATTCCAAATACAAAGCAAAAATACAAAGAATTTTGTTGTTGTTAAGTGCTGTCGAGTTGTTTCCGACTCATAGCAACCCCATGCACAGCAGAACGAAACACTGCCCTATCCCGCGCCAGCCCCACAATCCCTGCTATACTTGAGCCCATCATCACAGCCACTGTGTCAATCCATCTCGTTGAAGGCCTCCCCCTCTTTCGTCGACCCTCCACCCTACCAAGCTTGACATCCTTCTCCAGGGAATGGTCCCTTCTGACAACATGACCAAAATAGGTGAGACGAAGTCTGGCCATTCTTGCTTCCAAGGAGCATTCTGGCTGCACTTCCTCCAGGACAGATCTGTTAGTTCTCTTAGCAGTCCATGGTACTTTCAGCATTCTCCGCCAGCACCACAACTCAAAATCATCAACTCTTCTTCGGTCTTCCTTATTCATTGTCCAGCTCTCACATGCATACCAGGTGATTGGAAATATCATGGCTTGTGTCAAGCACACCTTAGTCCTCAAGGAGATATCCTTGCTCCTCAGCACTTGAAAGAGTTCCTCCGCAGTTGACTTTCCCAATGCTACACGTCGTCTAATGTCCTGACTGCTGCTTCTGTTGGCATCAATTGTAGAACCAAGCAACGTGAATTCTTTGACAACCTCAATCTTCTCTCCATTTATTATGATGCTGCTCATTGGTCCAGTTGTGAGGATTTTTGTTTTCTTTATATTGAGATGTAATCCATACTGCAGACTGTATTCTTCAACCTTCATCAGTAGGTGCCTTAAGTCATCCTCACTTTCAGCAAGCAAAGAATTTAATGAGCTGTATATTGTTTAATAGGAGCTCTGGTAGCATAGTGTCTAAGGCACTTGACTGCTAACCAGAAGGCTGGTTAGCACCAGCCACTCCTCGGAAAGAAGGTTGGGCAATCCTACTTCTGTAGTGATACTGCCTCAGAAACCCAAGGAGGGGTCACTATAAATCAGGGCCAACTCGACGGCACATAACAACATAATATATTGTTTAATTATGATCAAGAAACCATCAGAACTTAGGGGATGTCTACATTGGCTTTCCAGACCCTTACAATCGTTAGAATGCATTTAATAGACTTTGTCTTCATACTGAGGCTACCAAGAGACTTTCCAATATGGCAGTGCTGACTCACACCTCTTTTGCATGTGGTAATGGACTATAAAATCTGCCTTAACCACCATACCTCCATATTACAGTCAATTTAACACTTTGAAGGACCCAACAGAACAAGCATTTGAAGATGTGGTGTAATTAACTCTTTGGCAGTATTCTTTGGCAGTACTTTATTCAAGGTTGCTAACTGGGTATAAAGATAAAGATCTGGTCTAAAACAATACAGTGAAAACTGTTATCTTCCCAGACACCAGGTTTATTCTACTTGTTTTCATTTTTTAAATAAATTTTTCCTAACAACCAGGAAATATTATTAACCTCCTTTTCTGTACTTCCAACTTCAAACTCTCTTTCCTTTTTTCCTTTTCTTTCTTTTCACTTTCTCCTAAATAGACTTTAGAAATATAAACATATATAAGGGGAATTATGCTGTAAGCTTGTTCTTCATAAAAGAACAGCTTTTAATTAAATTAAGAAAAAAAAAATACTGCCACAGGCAACACTTAAACTGACAAGGAATGCATTCTGTTAATCTTTGCAGAGAGGTGCTGTACGCTGCACTTAATTTAATTAGGTAGAGAAAAGGCCTGTTCCAGTCCTAGGGGGTTTACCAATGTCCTTTTAAATTGAGGACACAGCATTTATATAAAGTCATTTTAATATCAAGCAATACATTTCTAAACAGTAATTTAAATATATTACTTGCTATTATTAAATGATACCATGTTGCAACTCCTCCCTTCAGTAGACTTTTATTTCACAGAGAAATTTCACCCACAACAGGCCTTCTGCTCCCCTCCATAATTTATTGACTTTGAAAGTTTTAAATAATTAAGACTAGGTTCCTTGGAAAACAACTTCACTAGGGAAATACACATCAAACCTATATTACAATGGGTAATGTATTTGGGTTATGTTTCACTTCTGGGCCATGGTGCTGAGTGATAACAAATAACTTTTATATTAAAAATTATATTACAGTTGGGAAGTAGGTTATTTTCTGATGTCACTCTTGGCATTACAAACACAGAAAGGAAAACTTTAGGATATTTTAGTCATCTTTCCTATTTCAAATCTTTCTTTCTAACATTTGAAATTGTCACTGAATATGTCTTCCAGTTTTGACCACTCCAAGAAGCTGGACAGGTTATCAATCTGCCACACTTCTAAATTATACACAACAGGAAATCATCTAGGCATCATATTAAGTAACCAAATGTCAGCAGCTGCAGTTCAAAAAGAAAATTACTCACTGCCAAATTCACAGCATCGAGTCGATTCTGATTCGTAGCAACCCTATCGGAGAGAGAAGAACTGCCCCATTGACTTTCCAAGGCAGTAAATCTTTACAGAAGCAGACTGCCTTATTTTTCTCCCACGGAGCAACTGGTAGGTTTGAACCACTGACCTTTTGGTTAGCAGGCAAATACTTTAACTACTGTACCACCAGAGTTCCTAAAAGCATTCCATCTCACACAACTTTATTCAGAATCGCAAAGAAAGCCATTGCAATATCTCTAGGGAGCATTGCGAATCAAAGTGAGGATACATATTTTTAGTCCTTCAGATTTCATTAATCAATTTATCCACTCATGAAAGTAGTTGAGTGCCTTGCTCAGGGTAGATCCTAGCCTAGGAGCTAGTGATATCCCATTGAATAGTCAAACACAGTCCCAGGTGCCATGAAGCTTAGTTAGAACCCAACAGCCCTGGAGATTGTTTCTCTCTATAGCTTCAAGTTTAGATGTTTGAAGCAGTTTCCAAGCAATGAAAAACTGCTAAATAATGGATTGATTGAAGGTATGCTTATCTCTTTTTTGGTTATTAACCAGTATAATAAAACATCTTTTCCAATTATCAGGATAATATATGATGACAACATTAGCCCACAACAAGTGGTGAAAATTCACTTTCAGCGATAGTTATTAAGCATCTCATTTTTAGCTCTGATCTGAAAACCCAAGCATAGTTCTGATTTAAAATTACTGTTCAGGGATGAATTAAAGAGTCCATTTTCAGGCAGAAGGTTTCTTGGCATTCATTTGCATATAAACTTATATAACTGGTCCAAATCCTTCCCACCATTTATGTTTGGAGAATTCATTATTAAGTGCTTAGCACAGTCAGGATGAGAGGAAGCCTCAATAAATGTTGGCTGTTACAAATACTTGGGAGACACTGTTATCAGGGATTGGAGCATAGGCTTTGTTGCTAGATGTACCTGGACTTAGATCATGATTCTGTCACTTATTAGTTAAATGATCTTAGGCCTATTACTTAACCTCATGAGGCTCATATTCCTTGTGTTTAAAAGCTCTACAGGATTCTTATTGTAAGGACTAAATTTTAAAATGTTTTAAAAGTATTTATTAGTAAGCTCACATATAACCAAAAACTAACCTCACTGCCATCAAGTCAGTTCTGACTCACAGCACTCCCACTGGGCTTCCAAGCCTGAAAATCTTTGTGAAGCAGACCACCTTATCTTTCTTCCAGAATGGCTGTAGGTTTGAGCCACCGACATTTGGTTAGCAGCCAAATGCCTTAACCACTACACCACCAGAACTCCTGCTTACATAGAGAATTAAAATAAGTATTGGATCTTATATTATCTTGTGGAAGTAAATTAAAAAAAAAAAAAAAAAAAAAACCACCACTGCCATTGATTTGATTCCAAGTCATAGTGACCCTCATTGGGTTTCCAAGGCAGTAAATCTTCATGGAAGTAGATTGCCCAGTCTTGCTTCCATGGAGTGGCTGGTGGGTTTGAACCACCAACCTTCTGGTTAGCAGTCAGATGCCTTAGGCACTGTGCTACCAGAGCTCCTTGTGGTAGTAAAAGGTCCTCATAATTGTTTTGCATTCCTTGATGTAAGTAATAGATGGATGGACAGTTAATTACTTACAATAAGAGCAATTATTAGAGTACCACTATTTTCTTTGCCTAGTTCCCAAAGCCCTATTCTCATAAGGCAACCTGACAAGAACGTGGTGATGTCTGCACACACAGTAAATTGTTTTATAGGAGAGAAACATTGAATATGTATTACAGTACCACAATCACAGTATAATAACTCATTAAAATTTTATTATATAAATTAATAGATATATTTTTAAATTTATAAATGAAATTTTTGTTACAATAGTCTCCTAAGAAAAATCTTAGGGTATTAATTATCCTTCTACCTTTTTTTTCTTTTGTCCAGCATTAATTATTTTCTAAAAATATATATTATGCTTAAGAGTCTGAGAAAACCATATCTAATACTGCTACTCTGTGCCATACACTAACTCCACTATATACCTTGCTGCTTTGCCCATTCTCAGTTGGTGTTTTATTTGTTTGTTTGTTGCAAGGTCAAATAGGAAAGACCTTTGTTGTTGCAGTTAGGTGTCACCACATCTGTTCCAACTCATAGTGACCCTGTGTACGACAGAACAAAACACTGCCCACTCCTTTGCCATCCTCACAATCCTTGCTATACTTGAGCCCATCTTTGCAGCCAGTGACAATACGTCTCACTGAGGCTCTTCTTCTTCACTGACCCTCTGCTTTACCAAGTATGATATCCTTCTCCAGGGAAGGGTCCTTTCTGACAAGATAACCAAAGTAGGTGAGACAAAGCTTGGCCATTCTTGATTCCAAGGAGAATTCTAACTGCACTTCCTCCAGGATAGATTTGTTCATTCTTCCGGAAGTTCATATTTTCAGTATTCTTCGCCAACACCACAATTCAAAAGATTAATTCTTCTCTAGTCTCCCTTATTCATTGTTCAACTTTCATATGCAAATTAGGCAATTGAAAATACCATGCCTTGGGTCAGGCACACCTTAGTTTTCAAAGTGACATCTTTGTTCTTCAACACTTTAAAGAGGTCTTTTGCAGCAGATGTGCCCAGTGAAGTATGACGTCTGCTTTCTTGATGGTTGCTTTTGTGGGTGTTGATTGTGGATCCAAGTAAAAGGAAATTTTTGAAGACTTTAATCTTCTCCATTTACCATGATATTGTTTATTGGTCCAGTTGTGAGGATTTTATTTTCTTTACATTGAGGTATAATCCATACTGAAAACTACAGTCTTTGATCTTCATCAGTAAGTGCTTCAAGTCATCTTCACTTTGAGCAAGCAAGGTTATATCATCTGCATATTGCAGGTTGTTAATGAGTCTTCCTCCAATCTTGATGCCATGTTCTTCTTCATACAGTCCCACTTCCTGAGTTATTTGCTCAGCGTACAGATTGAATAAATATGGTGAAATGAAAGAACCCTGATGCACACCCTTCCTGATTTTAAGCCATGCGGTTTCTTCTAATTTTGTTCAAACAATGTCCTCTTGGTCTATATATAGGTATGTCATGAACACAATGAAATGTTCTGGAACTCTCATTCTTTGCAATGTTATCCATAATTTGTTATGATCCAAACAGCTGAATGTCTTTGCGTAGTCAATAAAACACAAGTAAGTATCTTTCTGATATTCTTTGCTTTCAGTCAAGAACCATCTGACATCAGCAATGATGTTTCTTGTTCCATGTCCTTTCTGAATCCAGCTTGCATTTCTGGAAGTTCTCTGTCAATATACTGCTGCAAATGTGTTTGAATTATCTTCAGTAAGATTTTACTTGCATGTGATTTAATGATATTGTTCAACGATTTCCATGTTTTATGGGATCACCTTTCTTTGGAATGGGCACAAATATGGATTTTTCCAGTCAGTTGGAGAGGTAACTGTCTTCCAATTTTTTTGGCATAGGCAAGGGAACACCTCTAGCACTGCATCCATTTGTTGAAACATCTCAATGGGTATTCCATCAATTCCTGTAGCCTTATTTTTCACCAATTCCCTCAGTGCAGCTTGGATTTCTTCCTTCAATACCATTGGTTCTGGATCATATGCTACCTCCTGAAATAGCTGAATGTCAACCAATTCTTTTTTGCACTGTGACTCTGTTTATTCCTCTCATCTTCTTTTTATGCTTCCTGCATCATTCAATATTTTGCCCATAGAATCCTTCAATATTGCAACTCAAAGCTTGAATTTTTTTCTTCAGTTCTTTCGGTTTGAGAAATACTGAGCATGTTCCTCTCTTTTCATTTTCTAATTCCAGTTCTTTGCACTTTTTATTTTAATACTTTACTTTGTCTTCTCTAGCTGCTCTTTGAAATTTTCTGTTCAGCTCTTTCATCCTGCCATTTCTTCCATTTGCATAAGCTACTTTCCATTCAAGAACAAGTTTCAGAGTCTCTTCTGATATCCATTTTGGTCTTTTCTTGTCTATTTAATGACTATTTTAGTTCCTTAGTGCCACTGTAACAGAAGATACCACCGGTGGGATGGCTTTAACAAACAGGAGTTTATTCTTTTAGCTTTGGAGGCCAGAAGTCTGAGTTCAAAATGCAATCTCTAAGGGCTGGGTGAAAGCCCCTGGACCTTGGGCTTCAGCTCTGCCTTGCTCCTGGCCCACTGAAGCTGGAAGCTTTCCTCACTCAGGCAGCTGCTGGCTGCTGAGGCTGACAAATCCAAGGTTGACAAGTAAAAAGGCACAGTACCAATATTACCAAACCATATGACAGGCCATTGATTCAAGTTCTTAAGAATCCCAAGATTGACAAACAACATAGTAGGGTGCTAAATGAAGACTTGACCACATGAGGTATTCAAGTGCCAAAAGCTGCAGACCATTCCGAAAGCTTCTCCTTATATTCTGGGGCCAGACCACATCCCTAAGGCAGTTATTCACCTGCTCATGGTAGATTCCACCATGGAGCTGATGACTAGTCTCATCATGGGGAATACTACATCCAGCTGCCCAGCCACTCAAGACCAAGCTTATCCAAGTAGACACATAATCTTAACTATCACAATGACCTTTTTGCTTTTTTCATGTATGATATTCTTGAAGTCATCCCACAACTTATCTGGTCTTCATTCATCAGTATGCAATCAGTCAAATCTATTTTTCAGATGGTCTCTAAATTCAGTGTCATATTTTGGCTCTTGTGGACTTGTTTTAATATTCAGTCAACTTGAACTTGCATATGAGCAATTGATGGTCTGTGTCACAGTCAACTCCTGGCCTTGTTTTGCCTGATAATACTGAGTTTCTCCATCGCCTCTTTCCACAGATATAGTGGATTTGATTCCTGTGTTTTCTGTCTGGTGAGGTCCATGTATATAGCATCTGTTTATGTTGGTGACAAAAGGTATTTTCAATGAATAAGTTGTTGGTCTTATAAAATTCTATCATGTGATGTCCAGTGTCATTTCTCTCACCAAAGCCATATTTTCCAACTACAGATGTTTCTTCTTTGTTTCCAAATTCTGCATTCCAGTTACCAGTAATAATACATCTTGATTGCATGTTTTGTCAAATTCAGACTGAAAAAGTTGGCAAAAATCTTCAATTTCCTCATCTTTGACTTCAGTGATGGTGTGTAAATTTGAATAGTAGTAGTAGTAACTGGTCTTCCTACTAGGTGTATGGATATTATCCTTCACTGACAGCATTGTACTTCATGATAGATATTGAAATGTTCTTTTTGATGAAGAATGCAATGCCATTTCTCTGTGGAGGATAGAAGACAGATAAGAGGAGGAAAGGAAGAAATAATGAGAGGCAAATGAGAAAGACTCCTAAGTTTGAGGAAGGAACTGTGTTGGGTAGATAGAGACTTTTGTCAAATGGCAGTAGCACCCCTGAGAAAGTCTCAGATCCTCAGAAAGAGATGGTTACACAGCATCTAGGTAACTCAACCCTGATCCCTTGTCTTTCAACATCTGCAAAGACACACTGAGGTGTGCTGTAAAAGAAGCAGAGTTGCTGAATTCTATGGGACTACAAAGGCCAACAGAGTAAAGATGTCATCAGCTATCAGAATGCACTGAATAGGAAAGAAATATTCCCTGTTTATTGGACATTATACTTGCCTCATGAATTCTTGTGTGATCCTAGGATACAGGAAGGCTTCAATTCCCACTCCTTACTAATAAAGTACTACTAATAAAGTTACTTACATAACTTCAGTTTGTCAAGTAGACTCATGACTTCTTCACATGTTTTTATAATCAAGTTTTTCTACTGTTTCTCACATCTTGTTGATTGCTGTGCATAAATACCTCAAATGATCATTATTTTTATGTTGAACTACAGATTTCTTCTTTTGTAATAGTCATCCCAGTTGAGATATCAAGTAAGAGTTATATACACAAAGTGAAGTTCAGTTCAGAGACAAAGTCTAATTTATCAATCTGTTTTCTAAGATTGGAAAGACTTCCATTTGAAACAAGCACACACAGTCTCTCCAGTTCTTTATGTAACTGACCCTGCACATGAGTTCTTTGGATTCACTTTCCTTCAAATCAGTATAAGGTGACAATGACTGGTCAGTTTATCTCTTTGTAGTGGTATTTTCCCATTCATTTTAAAGTAAATGCTGTGTCTATTGAGGGTAACTTCCTCGTACCAGAACTGCCAGGTTTAGAAAACCAAATCACTTTTGTAACTTTAATGGTGTCACCACTTTCAAGAGGAAATCTCTCAGTAGAGGGAATTCTTCTTAGAAAAGGATAAAAAAGCTTTGCTCTGTGTAGCTGCCAGAAAAGGGAGCACATGGCTTCTCTCCAAGCAGAGCTCTTTGCCTTACATTCTCAACAAAGGTATTTTATAGTTCTTTTGAATTGAAAGCCTTAGAAACCATCTAATATTGTATCTGTTTTTAGAAAAGGTACACTTGATATGGTAGTTAACAAGTGCTTCACAATCAATTCCCTATGGTTATGTACCCTAATTTCTGAAAACCACTTCTCATTTTAGGATGTTGAGTAGTAGTATCTAGGCCCTGAAATAGTGATTCTAGTTGGATCAGGGTCACCTGTGGAAACTTAAAAATCCATGTGCTCCAACCCACTTCTGAAGTTCCAAAGATCAAAGATAACATTGAGAACCTCAATCCTACAAGGTTTTTTCAAAGTTAGTGAGGTATCTACATTCTGTTTAATATTATAGGAAGTCAAATGTCAGCTTCTAGATATATAGTGTGGTGGTTATATTTTTGTGTGAACTTGGCTGGGTCTGGTTGAATGGCTGGGCAGCTGGTGGTAGTTATTCCCCATGATGAGACTGGCAATCAACTCCATGGTGGTGGGATCTACCACAAGTAGCTGAGTAGCTGCTTTGGGTATGTGGTCTGCTTCCTGTATACAAGAAGCACCTTTGGGAATGGTCTCTAGCCTATGGCACACTTGGACCCTGTATGTAGCCGTGTTGTTGCTCAGCAGCCTGCTATGATCTGCTGACCTTGGGACTTATAAGGGACTTAAGTTAATGGCCTGCCGTGTGGCTTGGTAGCATTGGGACTGTACCTTTTTACTCGTCAACCTCGGGCTTCTCAGCCTCAGCAGCCAATAGCTGTCTGAGTGAAGAAACACTTCTAGCTTCAGTGGGATGGGAGCTGGAAGCAGAGCTGAAGCCCAAGGCTAAGGGGCTTTCACCCAGCCCTTAGAGCCTGGTACTTTGAACTTGGACTTCTAGCCTCCTGAACTGTAAGAGAATTAACTCCTGTTGGTTAAGTCCATCCCATTTGTGGTATATTCCTGTCAGAATGGCACTAGGTAAACAGAACTTATAGCATCACCATGTCTGTTGCTATTGTTGCTGTTGTTATTGTTATTATTTTGCAATGTAAAAATTCTCTAAGCACTCATTCACTCATCCAGTCAATAAATATTATTGAATTGCTATATCAGAAAAGAGATTGTTCTAACCACAGGTATTTTGATTAGAAGAAAAACCAATTGTGGAGGCTGTTAGAAAGGAGATCAGAAAAGTAGACAGGGTCCAATAATGTCAGGCCTTGTAGACCATTATAAAGGTTTGTCTTTTAACTTTGAATAGGTAGAAGCCACTAGAGATGTAGTGCCATAAGAGTGTTGTAATTTGTGCCATAAGAGTGTTGTAATTTTACTTAATTGTTGAAAAAATCATTCTGACTATTGTGTTGAACACATTCTATGGGGCAAGGTTAAAAAGAGAGAGTCAAAGTGGGAATTTTTCATAATAATCCAAATAAATGATAGGAATTTAGTGGTAGCAGGTGGAGATAATGAGAAGGAGTTGTATTCTAGATAGATTTTAAAAGTAAAACTAATTGAATTTACAGATAGATTTGAATTTAATGTAAGTTGTGAAAGAGATGAGTCAAAATGACTCCAGTGTCTCTGTACTGACTAAGTGGAAGGATGGAGGTGATATCTTATTTTTATTGATGCACATCAGGAAATAGGAATTGAAAATGTTGAGTTGAGCTAACTATTAACACTAATAGTACAGATATTAAGTAGAAGTGGTATATACAACTTGGAGTTCAGGGGCAAGTCTAAGATATAAATTTAGTGAAATATATAGAAATATAAGCCTGGGAGTTATACAGAGTATAGATCATATGTAAAGCCATTAACATGAATGTCATCACTAAAGAATCACTACAGATGGATAAGGTATGAGCATTGAGAAATCTAACATTAGACATAAGAGAGGAGGAGGAGACAGCAAATAAAACTAACAGGGAATGGGCAATGCGATAGGAGAAAAATCCAGAGGCGTGTGCTCTTCTAGGCCACGCTCATTCCCATGTGCATGAGGATATTTCAAGGAGATGTTGTCATTGTTACGTACTGTTGAGTCAGACCTGACTCATAGCAACCCCTCCTCAAGTCAGACCTGACTCAGAGTGACCCCTCCTTGGGTTTCCAAGGCAGTATCACTAGGGAAGTAGATTACCCAACCTTCCTTCAGAGGAGGCTGGTGGGTTTGAACCACTAGCCTTCTGGTTAGCAGTCAAGTGCCTTAGGCACTATACTACCAGAACTCCTTCAAGGAGAAGAGAATATTTACCGATGTTAAATGTTGTAGCCAAGGAAAGTCAGATAAGATTGAAAATTGATACTCAAGGTGGAGGTCACAAATGACCATGAAAAAAGCAATTTTAGTGGCTTGGTGGCTACAAAATCTGGTAAGAATTCCTTCATTAGAAAAGTGTATGAGAGAAATTAGAAATGTTGCTTATATGGTTGACAAGTAAGGCCACAAACTTGGGACTTCTGCATTTACTAAAATATCTGCACACAGAAATAAGTGAAGAGAACATTCACCAATCAGAAGCCAAGGGACAATGTCACCTGAGCTCCTAATACATCGTTGTACAAGTTTTCTTTTATGTATCTCTAAAATCAATGGTTTCCCCAACCTTTCCAAAAAGTGTTTTGAGATCTATGATATGCTTTGGGATCCACAGGAAAAAAGGGGGCTTTCTTTGTACTTAAATGTAAGTGTGAATTGTTATAATGAAATGTGCAAAGACCTGGAGTTAGAAAACCAAAATGGAAGAACACTTATTTCTCAAGCTGAAAGAACTAAAGAAAAAAATTAAGTCTTGAGTTACAATATTGAAAGATTCTGTGGGCAAAATATTGAACGATGCAGAAAACATCCAAAGAAGATGGAAGGAGTACACAGAGTCACTTGCTATCAAAAAGAATTGGTCAATATTTATCCATTTCAGAAGGCAGCAAATGATCAAGAACCAAAGCTGCACTGAAGGAATTGGCAAAAGCAGAGCTCCGGGAATTGACGGATTTCCCATCAAGATGTTTCAACAAACAAATGCCATGCTGGAGGCACTCACTCGGCTATGCCAAGAAATTTGAAAGGCATGACCTGACCAACTGACTGGAAGAGATCCATATTTGTACCCATTCCAAACAAAGGTGATCTCACAGAATGTGGAAATTATAAAACAGTATCATTAATATAACACACAAGTAAATTCTTGCTGAAGATAATTAAAAAATGATTGCAGTAGTATATTGACAGAGAACTTCCAGAAGTGCAAACTGGATTCTGAAGAGGACATGGAATGAGGGATATCATTGCTGATGTCAGATGGATCTTGGCTCAAGGAAAAGAATACCAGAAGGATGTTTACTTGTGTTTTATTGACTATGCAAAAGCATTCAATTGTGTAGACTATAACAAATTATGGATAGCATTGAGAGGAATGGAAATTCCAGAACACTTACTTGTGCTCATGAGGAACCTGTGCATAGATCAGGCAGCTGTCATTCTAGTAGAACAAGGGGATACTGCATGGTTAAAAATGAAGAAGGGAGTGTGTCAGGATTGTATCTTTTCACGATACTTACTCAATTTGTATGCTGGGCAAATAATACGAGAAGCTGGACTATGTGAAGAAGAGCATGGTATCAGGATGGGAAGAAGACTCATTAACAACCTGTGATATGTAGACAACACAACTTTGCTTGCTGTAAGCGGAGATGACATGAAGCACTTACAGATGAAGATTAAAGACTACAGTCTGCAGTATGGATTAAGTCTCAACATAAGGAAAATGAAAATCCTCACAACTGCACCAATAAGCAGCATCACAATAAATGGAGAAAATGTTGACATTCTCAAAGATTTCATATTACTTGGTTCCACAATCAACACCAATGGAAGCAGCAGTCAAGATGTTGTACCCAGGCTATAAAGGAGATGCTCGGAAGAGAGGAATGTGCCAACACACGACAATGCAAATGCACTAGAAAAGTTTATTAGCTAACTTAAGTTACGGTCTTTGCCCTTACCAGGTCAGTGGCTTAAGCAAAAGACCCCCTGCCCCGATATTCTCACCAATTTATGGAATAATATGGGGAGGGGCAGCACCAGGGCGAGAGGGTACAGATGATTGGTTGTTGCTAAGGGATTTAGGGCAGTGATCTAAGATGTTGGGGGGCTCCAAAGTTCACTTAGGAAAATATTATCTAGGGAGGATGCGGCTCAGATATGTGGGAGACTTTCAGGAGTCGAGCAAATCTCCGATACTGCTGAATCTGGATGGTTTTTGTGATGTGTGCTGAGTTCGGAGGAAGTTCCTTGATACCTGCTGAGACTGGAGGGCAGATAAAGGCCCTAAGGAGTGTTTAGAATTACAAAAGTCCTGCTAGCATTGCTGACACTAAAAGGTTTCTGGTTAAAGATTTTCCTGGAGGCTGCTAGAACTCTGGCTTCAGATTGACTCACAAAGATATCGGATATATTCACTGGGCAAATCTGCTGCAAAAGACCTCTTTAAAGTGTTGAAAAGCAAAAATGTCTCTTTGAAGACCAAGGTGCATCTAACCCAAGCCAAGATATTTTCAGTTGTCTCATATGCATGTGATAAATGGACAAAGAATAAAGAAGACCAAGGAGGAATTGATGCCTTTGAGTTATGGTATTGGCAAAGAATACTGAAAGTATCAAAGACTGCCAGAAGAACTAACAAATCAGTCTTGGAAAAAGAGCAGGTGGAATGCTCCTTGGAAGTGAGAACGGCTAGACTTTGTCTCACCTACATTGGTGATGCTGTCAGGAGGGACCATTCCCTGGAGAAGGATGTCATGCTTGGTAAAGTGGAGGGTCAGCAAAAAAGAGAAAGCCCCTCAACAAGATGGATTGACACAGTGGCTGCAATGATGGGCTCGGGTATATCACAGATTGTGAGGCTAGCACAGGACTGGGCAGTGTTTCATTCCATTGTCCATAGGGCCCCTAGGTGTTGGAGCCAACTTGACCGCACCTAACAACAACAAATTGTGTTATATAGTATATTTATTTTATATATGTGTAAACATATATACTCAAAACTCACTGTCGTTGAGTAAGATCCGACTCATAGTGACCCCTCCTTGGGTTTCTGAGGTGGTATCACTACAGAAGTAGATGGCCCAATCTTCCTTCTGCAGGGTGTCTGGTGGGGTTTGAACCACCAGCCTTCTGGTTAGCAGTCAAAGTCCTAAGGCAGTATACCACCAGAGCTCCTAAACATATCTATACACAGACATATATGTATATATTAGGGATTTTATTTCTTCATAGAAAGAAAATTCTTTGAGTTCTGTTACAAAGAGAGTCAGAAAAATAATCTGGTAACTGGAAGATAATTGAGGGCAAGAATGTTTCTTTTTAAGCAGAAAGAATTAGATCATGCCAACATGACTGAGTTTCCTCCATTTAAAAGAAAAAAGATTATAAGTAGAGAGAAAAATAATGCATCTGGTGGTGTAGTACCTAAGGGATTTGACTGCTGGCAGTTCAAACCCACCACCGCTCCTCAGAAGGAAGGTGGGTAATCTACTTCCGTAGTGATACCACCTCAGAAACCCAAAAAGGGGTCGCTGTGAGTCAGATCTGACTCAACAGCAGTGAGTTATGAGTGAGTGGAGAATTGCAAGATACTTATAAAATCCCTAATTAAAATATCTGCTTGAGCAAATGTCTAGATAAAGACTGTCCTAGATAAGAATGAGTCTATTGCTTTGTGATCCCGTAACATCCCTTATTTTCCTTATTTTAGTCTTTATCACACTTAGTGGAAAATTCTTTTATGTAAGACTTTCACACAACATTCTTAAGTTCTAGAAAGATATAGATCAAATCTATATTTCTCACCAAAGTATCATCAATAATTGTGAATAGTTGGTTCTTGGTAAGTTTTTGAATGAATAGATAAATTAATAAGACAATTGAACAAATATACTAAGTGTACATGATAAAGGCTGAAAACTTGATGGTAACCATATTAAATAATATCTAAAAGTTGTATAATTTATGTAGAATTTAAATTATTGCATGAAATAAAAGAAATATTAATATAATGAATTTATAGTGTTGATCATTAGTGCAAAGTACAAATAATAAAATTAAATTTTTATTCATCTTAGAAGGGTAAGTAAAATTCATAGGTAAGAGAATTACTGGTTGATTTTATAAGAGAACCAGTATGGTTTTGCAAATTTTTCCCTCATATAATCAAAGTAGTATTGATCATTTGCCCATTGGTCTACTTTCAGTATTCAGAATTGGACCCTCTAATATATCATTAAATAATTAAAAGACAGTGTAGAAAGACAATAAGAACACAGGTTCCAGAGTTAGTCAACCTAAGGCTGAATTCTAGTATAACCCTTTACTAGCCATCTGACATTGGGCAAGTTGTTCTTTGTAGCCCTCCTTCCTTATTTGTAAAGTGAGAAGAATAGTGCCTATCTCCTAACAAGAGCTCTAGCTGAGCTCACACGTGTAGCTCACTTCAAGCAAAATGGGACCATAGGAAACCCTCAATACTCATTAGCCATTACTGTTTTAAATGACTTTCAGCTCCGATTTCATCCCTAACTACTTTACACATTTTACTTAGTGTGAAAAAGAGATGTGATAAATGCTATGCTCTATGTTCCCGGCTACAGCAAAATCTGTCCTCCCCTCCCTCCGCAGTAATAGAACTATCTGCTCCCATGGTTCCCAGTCACTCTCAATTCCTTGTCTCTCCACAGCCGTGCAATTGAGTTTTCATTATGAGTGGAACTCTGTGACTCACTTCAAGGAAGCCCTCTTAAAAGAGCAGTGTTCCTGTTCCACTGCTCTCTTTCACTCTTCCCACCGGCTGTGATGGGATAGTCACAACAGCCCTGAAAACCACACATTAAGACACATTAGTTGCCTGTTGCCACTTTAACAGATTGCCAAAAGGCAGAGGCTTAAAAATAACACACATTTATTATAGGTCTGGAGTCAGAGGTCCAAAATCAGGCATCACTAAGATAAATTCAAGGTGTCTAGGTGGCTGCATTTCTTACTGAAGATTCCTGGGGAAAAACCTGGTTCCCTTACCTTTTCCAGCTTCTGCATGCTGCCGTTATTCCTTGGTTTATGGCCCCTTGCTCCATCTTCAAAGCCAGCAGCATATCATTTTCAAATATTCTCTGAGTCTGTGACCTCTGTTTCTATCATCATATTCTCTGTTTCCATCATCACATCACCTTCTTTGACTCTGATCCTCCTGCCTCCCATCACCTGGATAATCCAAGATACTCTTCCCATCTCAGTATCGTTAGTTTAATCATATGATCAACATCCTTTCTGCCATCTAGTGTAACACGTTCTCAGGTTCTGGGGATTATTATGTGGATTTATCTGGAGGGGGGGTGCATTATTCACCCTACCACAGCCACCACTAGCCGTAATCCCTGAATGACCTCATGGAGCAGAACCAATTCATAAATCTAGAAATGCTTATCTTCAACTGTTACTAAAACCAAATTTCTTTTCTATAAGTTATTGAATTTGATGGCTGGGGTCAATTTGTTACATCAATGTGGCTTATTCTAGTATATCTATTGCTATATACCATGTGTTCTGGTTACTTAATGCTGCTGCTTGAACAATTTCTCTCAGAAAGATCAGCACAAGGCCAGTCCCCATGAGGTGGAGGTTAAAGATGTCCCAAATGTCCAAACTACCATGACACTCCATCATTTCAGACATTCTCCTCCTCCCAGTAATTTCCCCAGTCTTAGTGTTCTGTATTTCGCTGTAATGCCTCACAGAACTCACAGACACTCAAGGGTTCATCTCACGTAGTAGTGGTTTAGGCTGGCGAGTCCCGGGTCCGTGAGTAGGTCTGGCGGATCCTCCCAACTCTCAGGGTTTGATGAACCTCGATCAGCAGATCAGATGATGGCTGCTGTCCCAAATCCAGGGGTGAGATGAGGATGATCCAAGACACAAAGCTGGAACAAGAGGAGAGCGAATCTTCCCAGGAGATTCGTAGGTATACCCTCAGGGAAGCTAAGAGTGGTGATTTGAATTATACCCCCCAGCAAGGCAGGACTCAAGATACATTCCACCTGTGTTGCCCCAACAGAATTAACCTAAATCCCATCACAGAGTCGCTTGCCAGTCATTATAGGGAATGACTACTACCAGCTGCCCAGCCAAGTTGATACTTGACTTTAACTACCACACCACCCCAAACAGGCATGGCTAATGGGATTTACAAAACATCACAGAATGGAAGACAATGGCTAGAAGGGCCACATCAAGCAATTCATTGCAGCCGCTTTGGCAAGAATAAACCACTAATGGAATGGCTTAAACAAATGGGAATTTATTCTCTAATAGTTTGGAGGCTTTAAGTCTGAGTTCAAAGTGCTAGTCTCTAGGGGCTGGGTGAAAGCCCCTCAACCTTGGCCTTCAGCTCTGCCTCCTGCTCCCAGCCCACTGAAGTTAGAGGCTTTTCTTCACTCAGACAGTTGGTGGCTGCTGAGACTGACAAGCCCAGGTCTAACAAGTAAAAAGGCACAGTCCCAATGTTACCAAACCAATGACAGGCCATTAATTCAAGTCACTGAAAATCCTGAGGTTGGCAGACCGTGACAGACTGCTGAACAATGACTCAACTACATGCAAGGTTCAAGCATGCTATAAGCTTTTCCTTATATACAGGAAGTAGACCCCCCCCATCCCTAAGGCAACTACTCAGCTGCTCACAGTAGAAGGGAGTTAATTACCAGTCTCATCATGGGAAATACTACATCCAGCTGCCCAGCCATTCAACCAGGCCCAGCCAAGTTGACACACAATCTTAACTACCACATCATGGAACAGAATATTTAGAATTGTTAATATTATTAACCACAGAAACTCATAATACAGATACCCCTGCTTTTCAAAAGTTCACTTTACATCACTGCTTTTATGAAGAAAGCTCTGGTGGCCTAGTGCCTAAATGCATTTGACTGCTAAGCAGAAAGCTGGTGGTTCAAACCCACCAGCCACTCCTTGGAAGGAAAGTTGGGCAATGTTCTTTCGTAGTGATACTGCCTCAGAAACCCAAGGAGGGGTCGCTATGAGTCAGATCCAATTCGACGGCACATAACAACAACAACACTTCTGTAGAGATACTACCTCAGAAATCCAAGAAGGGGTTGCTATGAGTCCAATTGACTTGACTGCAGGGAGTTTGGTTTTGGTTTTTCACATTAGTGTTTGTTCTTGCTAATTGAAAGATAGCCAAAGAGGATTTCTGCTTTAACAACAACAAAGGTGAAAAGCAAACTAGTGTTCAACATTTGCTTTGAAGAGAGCCATTAAAGGGGCAGTGCAGATCCCAAACAGTGAGAGTGTTATCACCAAGCTCCTTCTCAAGGAACTACATTCAGTATCTCAGCATCAAGCTACCAATGCTTTGAACTGTGCCTATGAATATCATGTTAGTGCTATTTTAGGTTTTATGTGTGATTCGGTAATTTTTTTTTCCTTTTTTTGGGGGGTGGGGTGGGTGTTGTCCAGAGATGTGCAAAACTTTCTCCCATATAAATTAACAGTAATTTTTTCTTCACTTTGCGCCATTTTGGCTTACAAAAGATTTCATGGGAACTGTCTATTTGCAGATAGCAGGAAAAACCTGCATTTTTTTTTTTAATGTGTAAGCCGCTTTACTATAATAATGGAGCATTTATTATGTGTCAATTGGCAAATTAATCTTACTGTTTATTTTTAAATATGTATTATTAATAAATTCTATTTATAACTTATAAACTCTCCCCCCTTAAAAAAAAAAAAAAAGGAAGTTAGGGACAGGAACCTTAGAAATTAACAGTAAAGTGAGGCTGTGGTCCTAGGTAAGCATCAAAATTGATGATCTTGACCTTTGCATTCCAGATGGATCATTAAAAAAAATCCTGCCAGTTATTCTCTAATTTCATACTGTGCATTCCATCTGTTAGCCCACTTGCTTTGGTTCGGGGCTGCTGGTCTGGCTTACTCTCCACCTCTCCAAAGACATAAAAATCAACTGACATATACACATATTATGTGTTAAGGGTACGCACTTAGAATGCATATCAGAAGAATTCAAGGGCAGAATATAAGGAAAAAAGATATTAAAATCTGGCCTACCAAATCTAGTAAACATACAGAGTCAACCAGGTTAACCAAGGAGCCCTGAAGTTGTAAGGTTTTCTTTTTCGTTGTTAGGAGGAGCAGGCATAGAGTGTTTTTTATTCATTTTACATTTTACATTTAGGATAGGATTCAGATTCAGAGCACTTATGATTTTAGCTTGAAAGCTATTGAGTTTATAATAAAAGATTTTACCAGTATAGAGTTCAAAGATAGTAGAAATGGTATCTGGAGTTTACTAAAGCAGTCTCAAAGAAGCAATCCGATTTGGATTTAATGTTATCTAATTTGGTAAGTCAGCTCAATGCCTCATTCAAAATTATGAGTAAGGCAGTGAAATCATTGTTTCAAGGGCTGAGAGTAAATTTTTACTATGTATAAGAGTAATATGTATGCTCTCAATGTTACTGACAAGGACAAATATTAATGTAATAAATTAAAGGAAATATGCTTCCATTCTAGATTACGAGGTCTTAAATTTCCTGCATCTTGTACATTTCCTAATACCTTGATAGTTCTCCACTAATATATACTGAACTAGTGGTCTTAACTAGAAACTGTATAGTTAAATTTATAGTGTGCTCTAGGACAATGAGGGAATTATAGGGTATATTAAATAGTTGACATATTTATTCATGCTCTTCACTATTTATGATAGCAATGTCTATAGGGTTCTGGATCAATGTTATGTTCTGCTTCCACAAGGCAGACATGTGGTAGAAATATAGATGTTGTATATTAGAACACTTAGAATCTAAACACAATTCAGAAGGAAAAATTGGTCCACCATTTTAGAATATGCATTTTGTTTAAAAGCCTGTTCAAAGATAGCACACATTAGGACTGTGGTTTTTGCAGCTTTTTCTCCCTTCTCCTACATCATTTCTGCCCCACTGTCAATCTTCAGCTCACACGTGCTTGATGAGGCATTTATAGAGCAAAGTCTATTATACTAAAGAAAGGAAATCTGTGGGTATAAAATAGTCTCAGAAAGGAAGTATCTTTATATAAATTATAAGCAAGAGCAAGAGAATGACAGGTAGAGTGGAGATGCAAGCACTAGCTAAGCTCTATCCACTACTGAAATCCAGCAGTGGCATTTACAACAGATGAGGGTGAGGAAAAAGAGAAGGCAAAAAAAGAAGATAAAATGATCTTTGACTGAATCAGTGTGCTGGCCGAGGTCCAAGGATTCCCACCTGAACTCCATGTGGCTGTAAGCAGAGGTTTCTCTTCATGCCGGGAGATACAGTTTTGCTCCCCAGTGAAAATGTGCTGTCAGTCAAAAGAACACACCAATTCTGGTGCCTAGAGGACAATGCAGCATGGAAAGGAACATCAGGAGGTAACCCCCTTGGTGCAAATTTCAGTGACTTCAAAAAGGCTAAGCCCTGATGCAGTGGTAGCCATCAGGGAGCCTCAAGTGACTTTGTTAGCTAAGGTCATAAAAAGGAACTAGAAAGGAGGAACATAGTCAGTTACAATGGCAGTAGAAATATTCTTCCTAAACCCATAAGCAATATGCCCAAGAACTCTCAGAAACAACAGGATGAGAGTTTGAGAACTACCCACCAAAGAAGCAGATTGAAGGAAGAATTGGTGACACTTTGGTTACGATTAAACATAACTTATTTTTCTATCCATAGGTAGGTGAGACCTTAAGAAACAAGATATATAGATAAATAAGCATTTCAAACAATTTATGTCAATCAATAGTTTCACAGGGTTTATTGTTGTTATAAGTAATTTTACCCTTAAATTAGCTGGATCTTATTCTCTATGTTGGGAGCTCTGGTAGCATAGTGGCTAAGGCACTTAACTGCTAACCAAAAGGCTGGTGGTTCAAATCCACCAGCCACTCCTCGGAAGAAAGATGGGGCAATCTACTTCCGTAGTGATACTACCTTGGAAATCAAAGGAGGGGCTCGCTATGAGTTGGGTCCGACTTGACAGCACATAACAACACAATAACATTCTCTATCTTGGAACTTCTTTATACTTAAAAGTCTACTCTTATTACTCTTATTTCTACTCCCAAAGTCCAAGATATCTCTAAGCAAATTTGGGCGATAATTAGAAAAAACATTTTCTGTTCTTAGCCTCATATCTAAAACTGATGTGTCTTCCTGTTGTCTCTGGAGAAGCAATCCTTCTTATCCATATAGAGTAGACAAATTTTAATCCAGTCTCAGCTAGTTGATAAATTTATCTTCTCCAGCTTTTGGGTAACCTTATAAAAATTTCCACAGTGCTTACTACAAGCATACCTTGTTTTATTGCATTTTAAAAATAACACAATTTTTAACAAATGGAAGGTTTGTGACACCCTTGCATTGAGCCAGTCAGTTGGCGTCATTTTTCTAACAGCCTGTGCTCACTTTGTTTCTCTGGGTCACATTTTGATAACTCTCACAATATTTCAAACTTTTTCATAATGCTATTACTGCACACTTAATAGACTGTAGTATAGTGGAAACATAAATTTTATATGCACTGGGAAACTAAAAACCTGTATGATACATTTTATTGCAATGTCAGCTTTATTGCGGTGGTCCAGGCCCAAACTTGAAATGTCTCTGAGGTATGCCGGTACACAGTTTTGATTTTTTTTTTTTGCTAAATGCTTATCACTGTGATTAATATGCTTATTTTCTATATACCCCAAACAATAAACTTCCTCAGTCATCCTCCCTCATGTCCAGCTTTGTTACAATTTGAAGACTCCTGTTTCCTTTAAAAAATTTCTTTTTTCCTTTTGACATCCCTTTTGGTCCCCTCAAATACAACCAACCCCTCTCAAACCTCCTCAACATGAAGGCCTTCTACTTGAAAGCACACATCAACTAGCCTTACTGTCTTTACATTATAAGGATTTAAAACTTATTTATAATGTACAACCATATACACAATAATCCATATAGTACCATCTACATTTGATCTCGTAGATAATCCCATCACAGTACTTCATGTGCCAAGCCTGACCCTGAAATGTTCATGTAAGGTGACGATGAATAACCATTAGCTACCAGTTTTGATCAATGTCCCAAATAACACTCAAGGGCATTCTCTACCATTGTGCAGGTATTGCACTCTCTCCTTGAAATTGTTGTTGAATGTTCCCATGGCTCTGACCTCATGGAAGACTGGTAGTCCCAAGATTGCAAAAGAAAAGGAAAGAATGGTAGAGAGTAATGCATAACACATAGTGGTAGATAATTTGTGTGTAACAGAATGATTGCTGTCACCTCAGATATGAAGCAAAGAAAGAAAGAGTTCCAAAAACCTGGAGATGCTTAACCAAAGACTCTTAACTGTCATAGAACACTTTCTAAGGACTGAGAAACTGGTAAGGAAGAGTAGAGATAAGTAAGTGAGGCAAGGTCTCAAACGAGAATGATGAGACAAGGAAGAACTGGATCTCATAGGACGTTGCCTACCACGCTAGTAAAATTGAACTTTAACCTAATAAAAGTAGGACAGCATTGAAGAGCATCTAATAAGGAGAATACGGCTCCTTTTCTATATCCCGTAATAGTTTGTACTTGCCATTAAATTAGAAGATGCTTAGTGAAATATATATATTTGTACCTCGGTGCCTTGCATGTTGTCGTTGTTGTTAGGTGCCGTGGAGTCCTCTCCAACTCATAGCGACCCTATGCACAGCAGAACGAAACACTGGCCAGTCCTGAGCCAGCTCCATGATTCTTGCTATACTTGAGCCCATTGCTGCAGCCACTGTGTCAATCCATCTCATTAAGGGCCTTCTCCTCTTTCATCGACCCTCCACCTTACCAAGCATGACATCCTTCTCCAGGGAATGGTCCCTTCTGACAACATGACCAAAGTAGGTGAGATGAAGTCTGGCCATTCTCGCTTCCAAGGAGCATTCTGGCTGCACTTCCTCCAGGACAGATTTGTTAGTTCTTTTAGCAGTCCATGGTACTTTCAGCATTCTTCACCAGCACCACAACTCAAAAGCATCGACCCTTCTTCAGTCTTCCTTATTCATTGTCCAGCTCTCACATGAATATGAAGTGATTGAGGAAGAGTATAGACAAGTAAGTGAAGCAAAGTCTTGCATAGTTCCTTCCAAAAAATATGTTCAATGAATGTTTCCCAAATAAATATGTAGATGAATGAATGGAGCAAACCTGAAATTCTGGCAATGCTCTGCTTTTATATACTTTTGTACTCATTTTCTAATTGGACATAATTACAAGCCACTTAAATTAAATATTGGTGATTTCTTACCACTAAAGTACCTTTTGTATTGGATATCACTTATGCCCTCCAGCTGTTGCAGATACAACCAGGTGTGCACAAGTTATATCTGTAAGCATATCATTTCACTGGCACTGTATGTCACTCAGTTTGTGTCTTGGAGATTGTCTGCTACTGCTGCTGCTGCATAGAGCAGATGTTCAGGGTGCCATTCACCCATAGTGATGCATGCACACACCTGGAAATGCAAGGAAGTGACATCTCCATGGGACAATTTTTGATCATTGGTAGATGGGAGCTGATATATAAGTATTTCCCTCTTCTCTTTCTTAGCACATTAACTCTGATATGTGTCCTACAGTCCTTTAGTGCCCATTGCACAAAGATGATCAGCCCATTAAGGACCTTTGCATTGGCTTTTCCTCTTGCTGTTTTATTCTTCTAGGAGTTCTGGTAGCATAGTGCCTGAGGCACTTGACTGCTAACCAGAAGGCTGGTGGTTCAAACCCACCAGCCACTGCTTGGAAGGAAGGTTGGGCAATCTACTTCTGCAGCGATACTGCCTCAGAAACCCTAGGAGGGGTTGCTATGAGTCGGCTCTGACTCAACGGTATAGAACAACAACAGTACCCATCTCCTATTCTTTGCATCTTTCCCCAAAATAAATTGCCTGTGTGAAAACTTACTCTATGACTCTTGTTTTTGGAAGAACATAGGTTAAGACAAGTTATTTGATCACACTTGACCGTTGTTGGGTAATGTTACACATTATCAACTGGGTAACCAAGACTGCTTGGGGCCTTGCCTTTTTATCAGAACTATAAAATCTTCCCTGTAATCTTTTACTTAACTTTATTGCAAATTCCACTTCTGACATTCTCATGATTTTCTCCCCATCTCCATTTGAAAGTTTGTTACAATCTCATGTTAAATGCTAAAGAATAAATTCAAATCTCTTGACTTTCCAAAAGGGAAAAGAATTCAGCAGAAGGAAAACCAGATCTGAAGACAAATGATCTTTGCTAAGGACGTTTCAGATTGTTGCTCATTAAGAAAGACAATAGCCAACTGAATTAAATAGAAGAACTGAGACTTTGACTGTTAATACCCCTCTGTCAAGAATATAGCAGAGTATCTAAAGAACTATAACTCTGAGAAATTGTTAATAGTTTTGACAATGCATATCTTGTAAATGTTGTTGTTGTTATGTGCCGTGGAGCCAGACCTGACTCATAGCGACCCCCCCTTGGGTTGCGGAGGCAGTATCACTACAGAAGTAGATTGCCCAGTCTTCCTTCCGAGGAGTGGCTGGTGGGTTTGAACCGCCAGCCTTCTGGTTAGCAATTAAGTGCCTTCGGCACTATGCTACCAGAACTCCTATCTTGTAAATAAGAAAGTGTAAGTCTCCTAATTAGAAAATCCTAAATTTCTCAGTTATGGAGAAAGCTTTTTCATGCAGAAAATAGTTACTAAAACCCTCTGAATTAAAAATAAATAGTTTGAAAGAGTCATATTTGAAATCAACATATATAAATGGTAGCCAGGGGATTTTTTAAAATGCTATAGACTTAGAAAAATTGCTGCTTCTTAGGCACTTATCTGTACACAGCCTGTGTATGACTTATCAGAGTCAGAGATCTTTGCATTAAAGTGCCATGACTGCTTAAATATGAAGTCCTCTACAACATAATTGAATCAAATATTATCGGAAAAACTTCAAATTAAAAATATAGAAAATAATAAGCAAGAAAACGGTTAAATTTTTTCTTGATCCCCAGGTAAATTTCAATCAAGTTAATGGGGTTATAGCTAGGAAACCCATCTGCGATTCTAGCATATAATGGAAGAAGTAAAGAATTTGGGCATTAAAAAAAAAAAAAAAATGCTTCATTTCTTTTGAATTATAACAATTGCTTTCTCTGCCAGGAATGCTGTGTTTTGAACACATTCACAGATGCAGTTCTGTTGGATTAACTGAACCATAATGAATAATTTCCCTCTGAATAATTTAGGATTCAGATGTATTGAGCAGTGATGGTTTGTATGGTAATGAATGGAATGAGCCTCCACGTACTGTTAAGACATGCAATCTACTTCATCCATAATACTCACTTAGTTTAGGAAAGAATGGAGCCCAGGAATTTTGACTTGACTTAAATTTTCATGTTTCCTTCAGACCTCAAATAGATTTTAATCACTTCAGCCTGGCTAAATACTGTATTGTTGAGTGTTTCAGTTAGCACTCATTTCCCTATATAATCGCTTTTTAATAATCAAGTTTGGTTTGAAAATGGAGTCAGCAACAATAACAACAACACACACAAAAAAAGCAAAAAGTATTTTCTGCTACATCACTTTCCACATTATAATTTCAGAGACAGTGACTTCTCACAATTTCTTAAACAGCCCATGCCTGACAGCAATTCTCCCAGTGTCTATCTGTAATTCCTTTTCTTTAGCTTATCCTCCATCATTCCTCTAGAGAAACTTCAATTTCTTCAATATCAATCACATCTTTTGCTAAGAAGGTTGTGATCAAGAAGGAAGCTGTAAATATTATTTGTTTGCTGCTAAAATTAAGCAAAAGAGCCCTTGTGGTGCAACGGTTAAGCACTCAATTAGTACCCCAATTCCTACTATTGAGGAACTCACTCAGCATCTCCATGGGAGAAAGAAACTGACCTGCTCCAATAAAGATTACAGCCAAGAAAACCCGATGGGGAAGTTCTACTCTGTCACTTGGGGTCACTATGAGTTGAAAATTGACTCAACAGAGCCTAACAAGAACAACAACAAACTTAAGCAAGGCTGTACACAATGTCATTATAAAAAAAAAAAAAAAAAAAGTGATTCTGAAGGACATTAAGGCATCTCCTCAACTCTGCCCTCACTGGCAGCATGGTTTTTGAACAAATCATTCAACCTCCACAGACCACCATTCCTTATTCAAATAGGAACTCAAGTACTTGCTATGCCCACTTCAAATTGTAAAATGCAAATCTGTGCCTATCCTAGAAGCCGTAAAGTGCCATAAAACTTTAGTTATGAGTATTACAAATACATAATAATGTGTCCTTAAAAACGTTCTGTAGGTCAGCTGCCTTTGCGTTATGATCCCCTCACACCAATATGTAGCATTTCTTCTGTCATGTTTGGTGGCCTGTGACTGGCAAGCAATTACAGTGAGTAATTCCATTTTAGGAGAAGATAATAAAACGTGATATCGTAACTACCCACAGAGCCTCAAAAGTATTTATGTTTCCTCTAATAACCTGGTGTGATGCTGTTAATCTTGACAAAGGCTGCCTGGCAGGTGCTTGGGAGCTGAATCTTCATATTTTCTTACTGTTTGCTGACTCTTCCACAGGGAAGACTCTAAGCTATTAAAATCCAATGGCCCTGCTCTATTTTTAATTACATTTAGTTTATTAGAGGCACAATCAGATGCATAACAAATACTAGGAACTGACTTTCCCCATTACCTCAATGAAGTCCTGGCATATTTTATCATTTACAAAATGGGTCACAGGGAGCCATTCCTTCACAAGAAAAGTTGAAACACAATTTAAAGGAGTAAGAGAAATGTATCATCTCCAGAGGGACCCAATTCTTCATTGATAATTTCCACTTTGATCCAGTTAACCTTTTTGTTCTAAAACTTGTCTTCATAAACTTCATGTAAATAAGTAAGGACCTGTGGGATAAGCCTCAAGACGGATACTCCAAATCTCTCTCTTTAATATCAAGTTCTGAGTCACCATGAAATAAACCTTAAGACTGCAATATATAATATTTTCTTTAGAAGAACTCCGCAGGTTGTAAGATATCAATAAACATAATTGTCTCAGGTCTGAAGAAAATAGGCTATTTCTTTGGTTGGCCAAATCAATCCAGTTTCTTTCAATACACATCATGACAAAAGGTATAATTTCATGCATTATTATGTGCAAATAGAATTTAAGAATGCCTTCCATTTCATGTATAAAGAGAAGTATGTACCATAGAAGAGGAATAACACATTTTCCACTTTTGTCATAAAATTGTTTTCCAAACCCATTTTTGAATCGAGTCTGTATTTTGAGCAAACGGCCATTATCGTTAATCACCTACAGCAGCTGGAATATGGCAGGGTGTGAAATGTAGATTGTCCTTTTTTCTTTTTCTCCTTTTCTATTCTGAGTGTGGCATGGTATCATTGTTTCTAAACACCGTGTAGGGCTATTACAACACTGAGATGTGAACAGAGAAAATGGTTAAAGAAAGTTTCATAAAAAGAGCCAGGTAGGGGTTTGAAAATGCCAAATATTGGGTTGAGTAGCTTACTTTTTGTTGTTTTTGTTACTATTAAATGCTACTCTGATGAATATTTTGGTTGTTCCTTTGGTTAATCCCTATAAATTCTTATTTTAAAACATAAAGAATCAGTGATTTCCCAGTAGAGTCAATAACTCCTCAAGTTGGGCTTGAAAATAGAAAATAATAGATATCATTATTTATTATTATTATTTATGTCCCAACTTCAGAAAAATTGAAAGAAAAGTCATTAAATATAGTCAAACATTTTGGTCTCTTGGCTCTAATTTCTTGTAGATTTCTTAGATATGTTCTGTTTTGTGTTACTATGTTCTCCCTCCAAGCTTTAAGGATACAATGACAACAAATGATAGAAAATGGAGAAGAGAAAAATATGCAAAATAAGATGAATACATTTATCATATATTTAAATCATTCAAAATTAATTAATACTTCTAAAGAATCAATCAATACATTTATTAAATATGTATATAGCAAGTTCTACTGTATTGAGATTGGGCAATCTACTTCCACGGAGATATCGCCTCAGAAGCCCAAGGAGGGGTCTCTATGAGTTGAAATCAACTGGACAGTAGTGAGTATATTTTATCAGTCATTGTGCTAGACATTAGAGATAGAAAAGAGAAGAAAGCAATGAGTTCTGGCCCCTGTGGAGTTTACAGACTCATGGAGAGAAAACACAGAATAACTGTATTTTTATAAGTGTTACAAATGATAATAACTATGGAAGAATTTGAAAGCTGGAGTGGGATGGGCAAAGGAAGAGTTATATATTCAACTTTATTGTGATTGTTCATCCTCTTGGCTTATTTATACTATCTCATCTTGCGTTTTCTTTTACTTTTCATTTATCTTTGCTTTTCTTGAATCGCTCAAATTTTTAATATTATTGTGTTCTCACTCTTTGGTAGGCACTCTTTAAAATGCCCCTAACGTTCCTGCTTCTTGTATTCACAGCTGTTATATAATCACTTCCCCTTGATTCTCTTCTAAGGAATAGAACAGAGCAGAAGTATGGTATGTCACTTCTGAGATTAAGTTATAAAAGTTGTAACTTTGGTTAAGTTATTTTACAAATGTAGTTGCTGCCATTTTAGAAGCATTATCTTACCCTTTCTTGGATCACTCACTTTGGGGAAACTCAGCTACCATTCATGAGGCAGCCTTATAGAACGGCCCATGTGAGAGAGCTTGTAAATGGGTCAATTTATCAAAGGCATGGAGTAAAGGACAAAAGAATAAAGAATGTTGCCATGAATATAGATGAAATAATGATCAAACAAGGGAGGAAGGAAAATGATGACAGGCTATTCCATATAAATGGGGAACTGGAATGTAAAGACAGTCTAAAAGAATGGAAAGTGCCCAGTGATCAGGAATAATAAAGGCAACCCAGGTATGGAAGAAGGTTGAAAGATGAGAACACAGCTGTAAAGATGAAATGTAAAGAACTTTGGAAAGGAACTTTAAAACAAAAGAAAAGAGCTTGCTGCAAGAGCTAAGAGGGAAGGTATACAATAGGGCATGCATCATGGATCAAAACCTTGCTGTTTGTTACTGTTGTTTTTATGGGCCAACAAGTCAGCTCCGACCCATAGTAGCCCTATGTACAGCAGAACAAAACACTGCCCAGTCCTGTGCCGGCCACACAGTCTTTGCTATCCTTGAGCCCATGTTGCGGCCACTGTATCAATCCACCTCGACGAGGTGAGGGTCTTCCCCTTTGTCGCTGACCCTCCACTTCATCAGCATAATATCCTTCTCCAGGGTCTAGTCCCTTCTGACAACAGGATCAGAGTAGGTGAGGCGAAATCTGCCTATTCTCACTTCTAAGGAGCATTCTGCCATACTTCTTCCAAGACAGATTTGTTCCTCCTTCTGGTAGTCCATTGTATTTTCAGTATTTGTCCCAAACACCACAATTCAAATGCATGAATTCCATTTTATTCTTCCTTATTCATTGCCCAGCTTTCACATGCATATGAGGCAACTGAAAATACCATGGCTTGGGTTAGGCTCCTCAGAAACCCAAGGAAGGGTCACTATGAGTCAGGTCTGACTCCAAGGCACATGACAACAACAAGTCTTCAAGGTGGTATCTTTTCTCTTTGCCACTTTAAAGAGGTCTTTTGCAGTAGATTTTCCCACTGCAATATGTGATCTGATTTCTTGACTGCTGCCTCATGGGTGTTGTGTGGGCCCAAGTAAAATGAAATCCCTGACAAATTCAATCTTTTTTTCTTTGTATCATGATGTTGCTTATTAGTCAGTTCAGTTACGAGGACTTTTGTTTTCTTTATGTTGAGGTATAATCCATACTGAAGACTGAAGTTTTTAATCTTTATCAGTAAGTGCTTCAAGTCACCTTCACTTTCAGCAAGGAAAGTTGTGTCATTTGCATCTCACAAGTTGTTAATGAGTCTTCCTCCAATTCTGATGTTGCATTCTTCTTCATATAATTCAGCTTCTTAGATTGTCTGCTCAGCATGCAGATTGAGTAAGTATGGTGAAAGGATATAACCCCGACACAATCCTTCCTGATTTTCAACCATGTAGTATTCCCGTGTTCTGTTCAAACAACAGGCTCCTGGTCTATGTACAGATTCCCCATGTATGTTCTGGAATTTTCATTCTTTGCAGTGTTATCCACAATTTGTTATGTTGCACACAGTCAAATATCTTTGCATAATCAAATAAAACACAGGTAAACATCTTTCTCATATTTTTTGCTTTCAGCCAAGGTCCATCTGACATCAACAATGACATTCCTTGTTCCATGCCCTCTTCTGAATCCTGCTCAAATTTCTGGCAGTTCCTTGTCAATATAATGCTGCATCCATTTATGAATTATCGTCAATAAAATTTTACTTGTTAATGATATTGTTTGATAATTTCCACCACTTATCTGTCAGTTTGTTGTACTGAGGTGGCTTATTGTGGCTGCAATGTTGGAAGCTATGCTACTGGTTTCAAATAGCAGCAGAGTCATCCATGGTGGATAGGTTTCAGCAGAACTTCCTGACCAAGACAGACTGGGAAGAAGATAGGGCGTTCCCTTCTGAAAAAATTGACCACTGAAAATCTTATGAATAGCAGGGAAACAGTGGCTGATACATTACCGAAAAAGTTTAGCTTTAAAATAAAGACTTCATAGTAACGCAGATCTTTTGGGTTGTCTGACCAATTGTTTTGAACTTTGAGATAGCTGAATAAGAAAGAAGATTTTTGCTTATTATTTAGGGTAAGTCCCTGGGTTGTTGTTGTTGTTGTTATGTGCCATCGAGTCAAACCCGACTCATAGACTCATAGTGACCCCTCCTTGGGTTTCCGAGGCAGTATCACTACGGAAGTAGGATTGCCCAACCTTCCTTCCGAGGAGTGGCTGGTGGGTTTGAACTGCCAGCCATCTGGTTAGCAAGCATCTTAGCCACTATGCTACCAGAGTCCCTGGGTTACAAACACCTAATTTACAGACAACTCCTACTTGCCCTTTAATGTTATGTAAATTTGTCCTCACTTTGAAATGATTCAACCAACTTCTACTTGCAATTCATCATTACAATCATCTTTACTTGCTGCAGGTACAGTTTTAAATCATTGAAAATCTCCTAGTATTTTTTTGCACTAAAGTAAGGTTAAATAAGAACTGTATGCACCTGTTCCAACTTATCTACAAATTTGATTTAAAGACATATTTAGAAACAGATCTCATTTGTAACTTGGGGACTGTCTGTACTTAATATCACTTCCATAAAATTTTGAAGTAGTTTGAGCAAATATCAGACTAATAATATACTTCTTAATGACAAGTAATGGTAATCTTTTACAAAAGACTTTTTGGAGAACTAAGAAATATAAAATATATTTTCTGCATGTGTGTATACACACATTTAAAAAGTATTTATGTGATACTTGAAAAGAATCTTAATAAATCAAAAAAAAACTATTTCTTGAAACATTATAACACTATGCAAATCTAATATTTCCATTGCTACTAATGTCAGCTTATCAAAGAATGGTGGTAACAGAGAAAAATAGTACATTTCTAGATTAGACACTTATATAAGTCATTTAAAACCAGTCAGTAACTTTAATTAAAATATCCAGGTCTCATTTAAGTCATAAGTTTCATAAGCAAATGTAATGTTTCACTTTAGTGATAACTTTTTTTAAATTTCATCTATCTGCTGTTTCCCTGACAAGTCTGAATTCAGCCCTTAGTGTTTTATAATAACAGTTATCATGACATGACTTTTTTCATACACTGAGAAGATTAATATTCTTCAAGATAGACAAATAACATTCTAGTCCAAAAATGTATCCTCATCTTCTATGTTAACCACATCTTAATCATATCTTTCTTTGAACTATGTTTGAATATTTTGTATATTTCCATTGCCCGATATCACATTGTGCAATCTTAAAAAAAAATAGACTAACACCTGTCAGAGTAAGAGTAATGGTCTTAACTTTAGTAGCATAATAACCAATAGTAATAGTATATCATAAAAATCACTTGACAACTCCCTCTGTGACAACTCCCTCACAGAAAAGGTAATTGTGTTAGCTCTGAAAATAAGTGGATTCCATTTCTGACCAAAACCCTGACATTATAAGCATAGCCTTGGGCAAGTCAAATAGCCTTCTGTACTCACAGGATTTTAGTGATTTCTTCATGTAGAATAAGATCATTACAGTGATAATTGTCTCACCATTTTTACAATTATATTTTTCATTGGACATGTATATTATGGTGGATTGTGGTATACAAAATGCTTTCTTTAAATCCCCATTTTTTTTTTTTTTTTTTACTGAAACTCATTTACTTTATCATATTTGTGACAGGTCTCAATATCATGTGAACAAAAATGGAGTAAGAGATAAACTATTCATTTAATTGGGAGTAATAGGTAGAATATTTCCTTAATTGGATAGCATTTAATAAAATTGTTTTTTAATATTATACTTCTCCAAGAGCAAGAATTTTTCTCTGGTTTACTTACTGATATATGACAAACTTCTTGAAAAGTGACTGGCAAGTAGTGTGTCTTGAAGAGAGATTTGCTGAATGAATTGCTGAATGAAAGACAGTTGTTGCTGATGTTAATTTGTTATTCCTCTCAGTTTTACGATCATCACTCAATGGCTATACTACTGAATGTGACTGTTACCTCAAAAATACATTAAAATTCTCTAAAAGCTCCACTAAACAATAATGTAACATCAAAGCCTATGTATATTTGATGCTATGAAAACTGTCATTTTTATGTTGTGAGGGTGAAAGTGTTTTGTCATTTACTATAAGGAAAAAGAATGACCTCTATATACTTTGTCCAGCACCACAGTGTAGGATAATGCTAAGAATTCTTAATTACTAGCCTCCATCACCAGTAACTCCTTGGGTAGCCAGGGAATACTTTAAATTCTGTATCTCTAAGCACCTAGCCAAAGGCAAGCATAGAAAATGTGTTAATTCTCTGTGGAATTTGACCTACATTCTTTGTGTGTAAATATACAAAATGATGATACTGACTTATATGGGGTTATGTAACATATAAAAATTCTCATTTAATTATTTAAAATATAATGCAGTCCCAGGGCCTTTAGTTGACATATCTAAGCTAAAATGTAAAAATTTATGTTATTGTTTGCCATCAATTCCAACTTATAGTGACCCTCTAGGATGCAGTAGAACTGTCCCCACAGTTTCCAGGGCTGTAATTTTTATGGGAATAGATCACAAGGTCTTTCTTCCTGGGGAGTTGCTAGTGGTTTTGAACCACCAAAATTTTAGTTAGCATCTGAGCACTTAATCACTGTGTCACCAGGGCTCCTTATAAATTTATATTACTATATTAAAATGTAAAGATGTTGAAACAGAGAAGGAATTCATCTAAGCTTAACATCTACATGTATGGCATTCTGTGCCTATGAGATACCGAGACATAGATAGATACAGATAGATAGAGAGTGGACAGATGATGGGTGATGGAAAGATAAATAGGCAGATAGATAGACAAACCCATGCCATAATTGTATTTCCCAAAAGTTCAGTTTTCCTGTGATCCAGTGAAGGAGTAAGCATTAGAGATGACAGGAAAATCATACCTCTTCAATTTATTAAAAATGCCACACTCATTGGTGAGAGACAGACAGTGACTATAAAATTGTATGGGACTCTGACTATTTATTCACTCAAAAGTTCACATATTTTAGAAATGGTAAACATAATAGAACCTTGGAGAAGAACTCAGAAAAATCAACATTTTAATGAAACTTTAGAGAAGCCATCAATTTGACTATAGACAAAAATGAAATTCGATGTCAACAAAGACAGAGAAGACTGAGAAAAGGGAATGATTGGAAGTAGGAAGAAGAGCAAAGCACTGTGAGCCTAATCAAACACAAGTCCCAGATGTGAGCAATCAACATACTGCAATCAGCATGGAAAGACATCACATAGGAAATGTGTTGCAACTGCAAGCATTGTGGGGCTGGATTCGCTTCTCATAGAATGCATAGTTCATGTTATCAGATGCTAATGTCCCTTAAATAGTCAAAAAATAGTCCAAAGAAGTTGGTTCCTGGAGGCTCCATCTTTTCAATAGCTATCCATAAGTAATGAGCAAAGACTTTTGGAAGACTATGCTTACACCTTTGAAGATTCATGTTTAGTCACAGGTAACCACATGGTGCCCTCTCAAGAGCCTGATATTTCAACTCATATATTCCCTGCACCTGAAAATGAGAATATTCAGTGCTCTTATTGAATAAATATATAATGATTAAATTACATACTCTGTTATTTGTAAATATCAATTGCTTAAAATAAGTATCTGGAAGGAAGATTGAGCAATCTACTTCCTTAGAGACACCAACTCAGAACCCAAGGAGGGGTCACTATGAGTCAGATCTGACTTGATGGCAGTTCGTTGTGTTGTGTTTAAAGTAAGTATCACTTGCTTAAAGGAAAATTTAAGCAAGAGAATTTACGATACTACTTACACTCTCTCAATGCAACTATGGAAAAGGCACAGTAACCTTGACAAACCTGATTTTATTACAACGATTATAAGTTATCAACTTCATTGGTGTCCCAGAAATGGATGTATTATTACATACCAGGGTCAGGGGAACAGGGATGATTTTCCCAAGACCCCACCATAACATTCTTTGACCTGACAATTTCACTCATAAGAATATGTCTTAAAGAAATAATCATTGAAGCAAGCTGTCTCTTATGTATGGATGATCATTCCAAAGTTGTTTGTAATTAAAAAAAAAGGAAACAAAATAAATTTTCTCTGGACAAAAGAAATATGGTAAAAATAAGTTATTGCATATCCATATTAAGGATGAAGCCACTTTAAAAAAAAAGGTGTTTTAGAAATAGTTAATGACATGGGAAAATGTTCACAAATAAGTGAAAAATTAACTGTATAAGAATTGATATGGAATAGAACATCAAATCTGTAAGAAAAAAACATATGTAGTATATATAATAAAATGTTATATTTGTTGAAAATGTAATGTCTTGTTGTTAATTTCTTCTAGCAAAAGAACTTGAATGAACTCTTTAGTTTCATGTATGCAAAACAAATTCCCAGTCCTTATCTTGCAAAAATATGTGGAGACAATATTTACCTGGCTGCTGAATACTAATATTTAGGCTGAAAATGTAATGTAAATTATGTATGGTTTTTTTTTAGCAGTTTTGTCTCTGAATATTTTCTTACTTCTTTGATAAAAATATTCTTTGCTGTATAAGCTCTACAACAAAAAGACAAATAATCCAATTAAAAATGGTCAGAAGACATGAATAGACACTTCACCAAAGCGGATATTCAGGCAGCCAACAAACACATGAAGAAATGTTCACGATCATTAGCCATTAGAGAGATGCAAATCAAAACAACAATGAGATATCATCTTGTTTCAGCACCAGTAGCAAAGTTCAACAAGACAGAAAATAACAAATGCTTGCAAGGATGTGGCAAGATTGGGATTCTCATACACTGCTGGTGGGACTATCAAATGATATAACCACTTTGGAAAGCAGTATGACAATTCTTTAAAAAGTTAGAATTAGAAATACCGTTTGACCCAGTCATTCCATTACTAGGTATATATCCTAAAGAAGTGAGAGCCAGAACAAGAACAGATATATGCATATCCATGTTCGTCACAGCACTATTTACAATAGCCAAAAGATGGAAACAACCTATGTGCTCATCAACAGAAGAAGGGCACATACACACAATGGAATTCTATGCAACCCTAAAGAATAATGTAGAATCAGCAAGGCACTGCATAATGTGGATGAACTTGGAAGATATTACGCTGAGTGAAATAACTCAATCACAGAAGGACAAATATTGTATTAATCTTTTATTGTAAAAAGTCAAGGAAAGGTTTATCTGTGGAAGAAAATTTTCTTTGTTGGTTACCAAGAGTGGGAGGGGATGGGAGGGAACACTGTTAGACAGGTTGAGACAAGTATTGATTTGGGTGAAGGGAAGGACAATGTACCAAATGTGAGTGATCAACACAGTAGCGTTGAGGAAGAGGAAGACAAAGAGAGGTGCATGAGAGGTACAGACAACAAAGATGAACCCTTTTGCACATAAAATACTGCTTTATCAGTGAAGACAAACATTGATATATAGGTGGATAGATAGGTAGACAGGCTGAACTCAGGTATGTTCATGCAGGGGGGAGTGTGCCCAAGACCATGTATAGGGTTGGCAGACAATGTTTCTACAAGTGTATTTGTATGTTCTGTAAGAATTTCCAGGTATATAGTAGAGCTGACAAGGGACAAGGTTGTAGTTACTTGGCCACAGCCAACTACCCAGAGGGAGTGAGTAGTTGGACCTGTGGTCTCAGGACCATGGTTTCAGGGGGCATAAAGCTCAATTGGTATAACATACTACACAAAAACATTGGTCCACATCCTACTTTGTCAAGTAGTGACTGGGATCTTAAAAGCTTGTAAGTGGCCATCTAGATGCAATGAAGGGTTTCATCCAGAGCAAAGAAGAATGAAGAAAACCAAAGACACATGGAAACAATTAGAACAAGCAACTGGTACACCATGCAATCCTCAGCCTATAGGACTAAGAGACCAGAACTAGATGGTGCTCAGCTATCACTGTCAACCACTCAGAGGGGGATCTTTGTAGGAGATCCTGGATAGAGTGGTAGAACAATGTGGAACAGAATTCACAATCATTAAAAGAAAGAAAGAAAAGGAAAGGAAAAAGGGAGCAGGTTTGCTGGTCTGATAGAGCCTGGTGGAACTCCCTGAGACTATGGCCCCTAGGTGGCCTTCAGGTCTGGAATTGAACCCACTCCTGTGGCTTCCAGCCATAAAAAAAAAAGACAGGCATATGAGCTGAACATTTATATCAGGTAGATACATTCCTTTGAGACATCAATCATGGAAGAATTAAAAGGCTGTGCATGTACAGGGGGACAGCTCAAGGGGTAGGGGTGCATGGGAGAGAAGGACACAGGGAAGAGGTAACTATGAGGAGTAAGTGGGAAGGGAGCTGTTGCACTGTGGGAAATTGCAGTCAATGTCATGAGACAAAGTGTATGTGAGCTACTGTATGGAAGATGAATTTGCTCTGTAAACTTTCACCCAAATCACAATAAAAATTTATATATATATATATATATATATATATATATATATATATATATATACATACATACATATATATATGTGTGTGTGTGTGTGTGTGTGTGTGTGTGTATATATATATATATATATATAAATATATAGAGAGGGATTTGATGGCTAACCAGAAGGCTAGCAGGTCAAACCCACCATCCACTCCTTGGAAGGAAGACTTGGCAATCTACTTCCATAGTGACACTGCCTCAGAAACCCAGAGAAGGGTCGCTCTGAGTTGGATCCGACTCAACGGCAATGAGTTTGGTTTTGGTTTTGGTATAGAGATTTAGGGTACTATATGCCTGAATGTTCTGTTTATTTTCTTGGAGATAAATGTGTGTGTGTGTGTGTGTGTGTTTATTCTTGTTTAAGCAGTTGCTCCCAGAAAATCTAGAACTAAATCTTTGGAAACCAGGGGAAGAATATAAAGAAATCAGGATGACCATCTCATGCAAGAGGTAAGACTGACTAAAAAAAGTGCATTATAGTGCTGAGGGTCTATATGTTCAGTTTTATCTAAGTCTAACTCAATATATACAGAGTAAGATTGAATGCTTTGATTGTCCTGTATGACCAGAACAAGAAAGCACAACTATGAACAAGTAGAATTCCTCAGACAGACTTTTGCTTTGTTTTCTGTTTTTTCACATTATGTATCATCTTAGGAAAAAAAAAAAAAAAAAACACCTATTGCTGTTGAGTCTGTTCTGAATCATGCCAACCTTATATGTTACAGAGTAAGGTTTTCCTGCTTCATGTGGTTCTCATGCCTGTACTCTTCATGGACAGGAGCTCTGGTGGCACAGTGGTTAAGGAATTCAGCTGCTAACCAAAAGGTCAGCAGTGTGGCCACCAGCTGCTCTGTAGGAGAAAGATGAGGCAGTCTGCTTAGTAAATAAAGATTTACACCCTTGGAAACCCTATGAGGCAGTTCTCCTCTGTCTTATAGGGTTGCTGTGAGTCAGAATTGACTCATGGCAGTAGGTGGATTAATCTTCATGGAAGCAGATTGCCAGGGCTTGCTTGCTTTCTTTGTTGTACTTGTTGCAAATGTTAGTGTTATAAGGAATTAGGGAAAGGATCTTCCCTGTTCCAGAGAGCTAAAGGAAAAACACTCTCCGCTGTCTTAAGGTCAGAGTCATGGTAGCAGTAGAGTCAAATAGAGGAATGGAGTATTTGGGCAGCTGTCCATAGTTTCCATCTAATAGGGTATCTAAAATATTACATAAAATGTCATGAAAGAGAGAAAACAGAATTAATCAGAACCCTTTTCAAGTACAGTACTACTCTAATGCTACTATAACAGAAATACCACAGATGGATGGCTTTAACAAACAGAAATTTATTCTTTTACAGTTTAAGAGGCTACAAGTCTGAATTGAGAGTGCCACCTCTAGGGTTGGGTGAAGGCCCCTCAACCTTGGGCTACAGCTCTGCCTCTTCTTCCAGGCCCATTGGAGCTGAAGGCTTCTCGTAACTGATGCAACTTGCCAGCCCAAGTAAAATGACATAATCACAAGATCAACAGGCATGTGGCAGGCCACTCATCGAAGTCAAGGAACAATCCCCAAATCAGCAGGCAACACAGCAGACCGCTGATTCAGGTCCAGGAACTAGGGATGAAGACTCAGCCAAATGAAGGATCCAAAATGTACCAAAGAGGTAGAGACTGCTCCTAAAGCTTCCTCTGATGTACTAGAAGCAGGCCATACCCCAAAGGCAGCTCCCTTTCCACTGATTAATGTCTGACAGCAGATTCTACCATGGGGAATAACTACATCCAGCTACCAAGCCACTCAGACCCACAGACAGCCAAGTTGACATACTACCTTAACTACAACTAGTACTGTAAGTAGCATAAAGGATTATTATGTTAAGCCACTGTGGTTGGGTTTAAAAGTCACAAGGAGCATGCTTGTGTGTCAGTGGAATGCTAAACTACATTTTCCAAGTCAATGGCTCCAGTTAAGTAAGACCCTCTTTCAGAGGAGGGTATGCAAGCCTAGGGGCAAAACTGAATCACTTGGAACTCAAGGCTCTAATCTCTCCTAGTGGTGTCCATTTATATATATGATGATCAGCTAGCACCAAATCACTAGCTTACCCAACCCAGAGGGTCAACCCTGGATTGGCCCCAGTCACAGCTTATGGCTTAGTTTAGCCCTGAGAAGCCATGGTAGCCCTAAGGATGTCTGTGCCCAACACAGAGCCTATTCCCAAAGGCCATCGGCTGTCCTTGTTGGGGTGTGGTGGGATGAGGAAGAGACTGGAACTGAAGAGGCATGAAGATCACACTCCTAAGCATTTGACAGACCTGATGAAGACCTGGTCTTCAAAAGTTGAGCCTTTGAACAGAGACTAAAATATGAACCCCACCCATTGTTATTCTGGACCATGATTGTTACCATGTAACTTCTCAGACAAACTCCATGAAGTCAGAGATGCTTGTCCTTTTTTGGTCATAGCTAGGCTTCTAGTGACTGAGACAGTGCTTGGTCCATACTAGACACTCAATTATTATTTTTTGACCAGGTGAATGTGATCTCATTTTATTCTAATGTGCTGGAAGAAGCTTAGACATTTGGGTTAATATAAATACATGTACACATACATATGTGCGTATGATGTGATACATATCCAGGCACAGAGAGAATTAACAAATATTACAAGGAAATTTTCCAAAATATCAACAGTATCTATCCCTCCTTCCCACTATTACAAGCAATTGGTTTTTATGTATTTTTCTGTATTTGTACATTTGTTACTTAATTGTTGTTGTTGTTGTTATTTGCTGTCGAGACAGAACCAACTCATAGCGACTCCTCCTTGGGTTTCTGAGGCAGTATTACTATGGAAGTAGATTGTTCAACCTTCCTTCCGAGGAGTGGCTGGTGAGTTTGAACTGCCAGCCTTCTGGTTAGCAGTCACGTGCCTTAGGCACTACACTACCAGAGCTCCTTGTTACTTAATTAGGATCAATCAATTAATGCTACTAAAGGAAATATAATTCAAAATCCAAAGAAATATGTCTTAATGATTTGAGTTAAACAAAAATACTTAGTAAATAAAACCGGTGGTCATTGTGGATTCTGAGTCATGGTGACACCCCATGTGCTCTACAGGGTTTTTAATCATTGAATTTTCAAAAGTAGATGTCCAGATCTTTTTTTCTGAGGCAGCTCTGGGTAGATTCAAACTATGAGCCTATGGTTAAAAGCCAAGCACATTAACTGTTTGTACCACCTGAGGGCACTTACCTAAATATGGGGGAAAAGTCACCAATGCCTTTCATTTAAATATCACCTGCTAGCTCAAGTTCCAGTGGTTCATACCCATCAGCCACTCCTCAGAAGGAAGACTGAGCAATCTACTTCCATAGAGACACTGCCTTGGAAACGCAAGGAGGGGTTGCTATGAGTCAGGTTCGACTCAACAGCAGTGAGTTTGGTTTTGGTTTTGGTTTTAGCTCAAGTCCAAGCAGTCCTTTATATGTATGACTACCAAGTTTCCTATCAGAAAAGAGTATTGCACACAGAATAGATTTAAAAACTGGTAGGAGAAAACAAGAGTATTTATTTTTCCTCCTGCCCTGCAGAGTAGACGCTAAAAACAAATGGTGATCAAAGTACTCCAGATGAGTTTTAAGCCTTTAAAGGATGCATTTTCCTCCAGACAGCATTTGGATGGACGCTGGCAGTCTATGCCTTAGTTTTTTCTTTCTTCCAAAATAACTAACTGAAAAAAATAAAAAGATAAGTAACCAACTGCCCCACTGAAGGATATTCTCCTTTGCTAGTGCTGTTAATACTTTCGGCCAGAACTTCTCTCACTTGGAAATGAGTTTATCTTTCTAAATGGAATCTGTGTATTTATTTGCTCTGATACTTTATCTGTTGATTTAAAATTTATCTAATTTTCCTTCTTCATAAATTCTCTCCTTATGTACTGATCAAAGACCCTCTACAGGGAAGAACAAAGGTATCTATGCAGATTGGCCATTTTAATGAAAAGGCCTTGTATTCCCTAGTCTGATTCTACTTTGATATCAATCACAAATGAGATAAAGGGCAATGAAATGTCAAAAGAAAGGAGGACAAATATGTTCCAGGATTAATGGCTGCTTCGCCTCCCTCCAGAGGAGGGTTTTTTTTTTTTTTTTTTTTTTCGGAAGGTAGGTGGACTATGTGCATGGCGAATAGACACTGAGCAAACATGCGTTCATGGATCCTCATTACAACTTAGCAATTAAAATACTAGTAAATGCTCATCCTAGTGATTTCTGTGGCTCTAGATTCTGTGTTCTTTAATTGGA